>NC_135547.1:48210236-48873361 GCF_045843805.1 Urocitellus parryii | reverse complement strand
ATCCCTGAATATCTATTTATTATCACAGTTAGTCTATATTTAGTAGAATTGTAATGACAATTGCTATAATTTCTTTAAATGCAATAAGTGGAAACATTGATATTTACATAAGGCCTCTAGTATGTTAATGAGTTTTCACCAATGTCCTGTTTTTATATTCATATAAGTGATTAATTCCATAAATTGCCCATCTTCTTTTATATTTTGACAATTGAAAATTTTGATAAAAAAGTCTTAACATTTTCGTAATGTTCAAGTAACTTTTACTTTAAAGCAATTAATTTTGAATAAGTAGATTTCAATTTTTTCAGCAGTGAATACCCATTAACAATTGTGTTTTGGATGGATTATTATACTATATTCAAATAATATATGTATATGAGTGTTTAAAAGCAAACTTAAGGTTTTATATGTCTTAATATTGTTTAAGAATCAGTTTTCTATATCTCATGTTTAATTACTGCAAGGCAAACTTAGATTCCTTATTATCAGTATTATCAAATGCAAGTTCTTTCGATATAGCACTTACCATTAATTCTCTAAACGATTCCTTCAAAAACACAGAATTTAAAGCAGAGAACAAAAAAATTAAAATAAATTATTGGAATTTTATTAAAACTTATGGTATTTGAAAACATTACCTCAAGTCTTCATGTATGTCAAATATTTTTTAGTAAAATTTCCATCTCTGACTCATGATATGAAATAAATAGCACTGTTTTCATTTTTTAAATGTTTTTAGAACAATTAATTATTTTTCTCTATTGGGAGGCTAGGTGATTTACTAAAAAGTTCATTTACACCCTACATCCCTTATCTATTGCTATTCTAACAAATTAACACAAACTCAGTGTTTTAAAACAAAACTTATTTAATATGTTACACTTCAGGGTGCCAGATGCCCATAAGTCTTGGGAAAAAAAAATCAAGGTGTTGGTAGAGCTGTACTACTTCCTTGATGCTCTAGAAGAAAAATGTTTATTTGTCTTTTTTAACTTCTAGAGGTTACCCACATTGCTTTGCTTATGGCCTCTTTCTCCTTTAAAGTCACCAGAGACAGCTTGAGTTCTTCTTGCATTCATCAATCTGCCAATTGCCATGACTTTATATGTTTGAAACCTTATTTCACTAATTTTTCATAAAGTATTTAAAAATTCAGATATAATTTAATTAAGATAAAGTTCAGTATTCTAAATAATGTACTTTAATAAGTTATTATGATTACTATTATTTAATATATTCACTATATTGTGCTATCTTCTTTATTTTTTAAACCCCCTGTGATTACATTGGTTTCACCAGGATAATATAGTATGATCATCACTTCCCTTCATAGGTTCGGATGATTAGGTACCTTAATTTTATCTGCAACTTCACTTTCCTTTTGTCATTTAATCTAAGATATTCAGAGTTTACTGAAATCCATATATGGATATTTGAAAAACATCATTTTTCTACCTCCACAAAGTCTTTTTTAGTTATCCTCCTTTATGATGTCCCCTAAATTCTGTTTCTTTCAATTATTCTCGACACAAAATAAGGTTGATAGTTTTGATTTTACAAAAAATATTTTAGTCATAAAGAGAAAAATTTTATACTATTATTTTGTACTATATAAATCAGTATATGGTCAGGGTTCAGAGCATGAAACTCCAAATTATATTGCTTTGGTATATAAATAGTATTTATTTATTTATTTATTTATTTATATTTGTGATGCTGGTTTTCAAGCCCAGGATCTTGCAAATATGAGGCAAGTGCTCTACCACTGAGATGTAAATCAGCCCTCTTTTTTCAGTTAAGGAAGGCAGGAAGGTATTAGAAGTTAGAAGGTCTCTCTGACCCTCTAATAATGTTTTATCTCCCATTGTTCTTCTCTCCAAAAAATGTCAAAAAATCTAGACTGTTTGCTTTGTAACCTGCCTTTTTTTCTGAAAAATAGGCCATAAGGCTCTTGTTTAAGATGTGCTGCCCTATAACCTGAGGGAAGCAATGTTGCACCAAGAGGCAAAGAAGATTATGAACAAATAGCCTTCCCTGGGTCATCTCCTCAGTTTTCTTACCATTAGATCATATTTTTTGTTCAATTACATTTCTCTACAACTATCTACTTGTTTCATAAGACTCAGCATTCCAACATTGTTTTCCTTAGTGTGTAAAGGAAATATGCATTTCCAGTCCCCATTAGCGTTCCTGTTTTATATAAAAAATGAAACAAAATATGAGAAATTATAAAGGTTACATTTTCTTCTGCAGACTCCCTAAAAATTGAAACCTATCATAAAACTACAGAAATTCAACTTCCCCCAACATCTTACGATTACATCAGTAGCACTCCTGCATAATAACAGGGGATTGGAAAGTAAGTGTTCATTTTAAACAACATAACATAATAGATTGATCATGTAGGCACATAGATGGAAGTTTTATGAAAGAAACAAAAGGAAATACTAAATTAAAAATAAACACTATAAAATAAATGGATATTATTGATAGGCTTATCATTAAGCTGAACATACTGATGAATAAATCAGTGAACTTGATGATTTGTCAATAGAAACTTCCAAACCTGAAAACTAAAGAGAAAACAAATGAAAAAGGGAACATAAAATTGAAAATATGTGAGAAAATAAAGGGTTTATTTGTTAATGAGAGTAACAGAACTAGAGGCATAAAAAATAAAAATTTGAAGTAGTAATGGTTGAAAATTTTCCCAAATTAATCGCAAACACAAAACCACAGTCCTACACACAGCTCAGAGAGGATCAAGCAAGATATGTTTAAGTATGTATGCCCGGGCATCTTATATTCACATTGCTTAAGTACAAAGACAAAGACAAAAATATTGAAGGAAGTTGAGAATGAAGTAAATAGGTTTCTATCTATAGAAACAAAGTTAAGAGTTATAAAGCTTTTCTCATCAGAAACCACCTAATTAAGAAGAGAGTGGAAAGTTGAAGGTATAGCTCAGCGGTAGCACTGACCTAGCATTTGTGAAGACTCTGGGTTCAATCCCCTTACTACAATAAATAAATACATATAAGTAAATATTAAAGAAAATGGTGAGATATATTTAAAAGTTTAAGAGAAAACAAAATAAGTAACACAAATAACAGAACAAAAAACAACCAAAAAATTTTATTCATCAAAATTTAATAATAGGAGTTAGGGGGCATATATTACAGATAGAGCAATGCATAATATGTGCACTTTGGTTTTAATTCCAATCCCTAACATCAAAAAAAAGTGAAGAGTAAATAGATCTCAGAAAAATAAAAATTGAGAGAATCTGGCAGTAGTTGATTTGTTTTAAAAATAATATGTTAAAAGAAATTAGAAAAGAAATGTTTTCAGATAAGAAACAGATCTATAAAAAGGATAGAAAGTAATTCAAGAAGGAATAAATTTAAAAAACAAAGTGTCATAAATTTTTCTTATTCTTAATCATATAATAGGCAACATTCTTTTTCAAAATGAAAATATCAACATGTATTTGGTGATTATAGATTATAGATAAGTGAGATTTACAACAATGCTATGTAGAAAAAGGAAGGAGAGATTAGGTATATTCTTATAAAAAATTGAACTGACTATGAAGAATTATAATGTTATCTGAAATTGGACTTAGATGAGCCATAAGTAGATATTGCAAATGCTGAGGAAATCAGAAAAAAAAATGTGTTAAAAAGAAGTTTAACTACCATGAGAGGAGAAAATAAAACTGTGAAGTTAATAGTAGAAAAAGAATGGAAGAAAACCAGAGCACTGCATGCACACACACACACACACACACACACACGGTTTGGATATTAGTAGTTCCACAGAAGCTTATGTGTGAAACAATTTAAGGATAATCAGAGGTGATATGATTAGATTAGGAGAGCTATAACCTAAGCATTGGATTAATCCATTTGATGGCTTAATAATTTGAAAGAACTAATGAACTGGATGGTGACTAAAGGCTGGTAAGGTGTGACTGGAGGATGTTGGTCACTGGATGCATGTCTTTGTGTTTAAATTGTCCCTGATGAACTGAGTGAGCCTGAGCACACATTCTTTTTCTTTCTCTCTTCTATCTCTATCTCTATCTCTATCTCTATCTCTATCTCTATCTCTATCTCTATCTCTTTTTCCAGGCTGTCATAAACTGAGGAACCTCCTCCTCTATGCCCCTCCAACATGATATTCTGGCTCACCTCTTTCCCAGATATATGGAATTGGCCAACCATGGACTGAACCTTTGGAACCATGAGCCAAAATAATATTTCCTCCCTCTATGTTGTTCTTGTCAGGTATATTTCTCACGATGATAAAAATCTAGCACACACATAGACACACATACTCATAAGCACACTTATACAAGAGTTCAAAATCAGCAGAGCATATGTTTATGTCAAGTTGATGTGGAGAATACTCTAAGAGATCACCTTTTAGATCATAAAACATACTTTAAAAATGCCTCAAAGAGGGTTGGATTTTGATTAGTGGAAAAGCACATGCTTGGCATTTGCCAAGCCCTGGTTTCAAATCCCAGCACTCTTCAAAATATATCTAAAGAAATAGGATTAAATAATGAGATTCAGGTCAAGAATGCAGGTTGGCCCAACATAAACAAAAATCGATCAACATAATATACCATATTAATAAATTAAATTCCAAAATTTAGATGGTTACCTCATTGTATACAGAAAATAGAAGCATTTTACAAATTATCCTACTCTTCCATGCTAAAACTAGTCAGCTGAGAACAGAATATAACTTCTTCAACTATAGAAAAGCCATCTACAAAAAACTCAAATGGTAAAACAAAGAATTCTTTCAGCACCTGACCAGGAGCCAAAGCTGTCTATTCTAATAATTTCTGTTTAATATTTAAATGGAGGTTCTAGACAGGTCAATATGATAAGAAAAATAAATTAAAAGTATCCAAATAGTTTAGGAAAAGCAAAATCATCACTATTTGAAAGTGATATGATTTTGCATATAAAATATTATAATGCACAAAAACTCATTAGAACTAATAATTTAGTTAAACAAGTTTGTAGGACATGACTATTAAATAATACAACTGATTTCTATAAATAGCAAAGAACAACTTGAAAGTAAAATTAAGAAAATCATTTCACAAACCATATATCAAAAAGAATAAAATACTTGGTGATAGATTTAATAAAAGAAGTACATAACTTTCCTCTGAAATGAAAAAAAAAATTAAAAAATGAAAGAAAACCTAAACAAGGGACTAGAAAAGTTACATTTTTGAGCCAGAAAGATTATTATTGTTAACATAACATTCCTTAAATTTATCTACATATTTAAACAGAAAACTATGGGAACCACATGTGTGTTTGTATTCCAGGAATTGAAAAGCTGATCCTAAAATTTGGAAATCCAAGGGCCTCAAATCAGAAAACAATAATAATAAAAAATAACAAAAGTTAGAAAATTCATTTTCTCATTTAAAATATACTAAAAACGTACAGTAACCAAAGCAGTGTTGTGCTAACATAGGCACAGAGATCAATAGGACATATTTAAATGCTTGAAATCAACTCTTGTGTCAGAAATATGCTTAATGAAGTTACTGCCTCAGCATCCATGTATGGGCCTGATATAAATTATGTAAAATCCAGTCATAGTCCATCATTTTGGGCCTAGTGAAAACTTCCTATAATCCTATGTGGATATGAAGTGTTTTCCAAAGACTCATTTGTTGAAGGATTATTCAGAGGTGGGATTTTGAGAAGTAATTTGACCCTGATTATCTGACTTTATCAGTGGGTTAATCATTTGAAGATATAGGGCTGGGGATATAGCTCAGTTGGTAGGGTGCTTGCCTTACATGCACAAGGCCCTGGGTTCAATCCCCAGCACACTCACACACATCCACACACACATGAAGATATTATTGGGAATAGTAGGTGGTGGGAGCTTGTTAAAGTAAGTAGATCCCTAGATGCATGCTCTGGCCCCTCAACTCACTTCCTGGCTACCAGTATTTGAGTAATTTTCTTCTGCCACACCCCTCCATCATGACATTCTTATTCTGCCTTGCCTCAGGCCCAAAGAAAATGAACTGGCTATCTATATACTGAAACCATGAGCCAAAATAAATATTTTCTAAGTTGTTCATATCAGGTATTTGTCACAGCAGTGAAAATCTGAAAAAGACACCTCCCCACACAATATGGTTGTTTGTGATGTATCTCACTTGTTTCTCATCTTATGCACCATTTGACATATCACACAGCTGCTGACTATGATAATACCTAATTGTAAATGCCAAAATAATGTAAATAAGTTCCTACTTCAAGGACAAATGTAAGGAAAAAGTAGTTGGTCAGGGTCCCTCCTCTGGATGTTCAGAAAGCAAAGACTAAGATATCTAATGTTAGTCAGGAACAACTGCCACAGCCTGGCTGAGAGAAGTAATGGGGAGGGGGGGGCGAGTGACAAGGAACTTGTGAAAATTGATACAGCGGGAGCCGCTTTATTGCAGGACAGCAGAGGTATATATACTTAACTAATTACACACAGCTTATCTTAATTAACATAAACTAGATACAGCAGTCAACCAATAAGGAATCCTCATCATCTTAATGATTACACACAGCTTAACTTAATTGTCATAATCTAGACACAGCAGTCACTCATTAAGGAATCTCTATCATCTTAATGGCTCACTGGCGTTACTTCTCAAACCACTCCTCTTGGCAAAGTGCCAGGTGCCATCTTGACTTGTCTGTGGCTCTCAACAAACAACAACTGATGCATATTCTGTAACCTGTGATATCATGCTTGGCATGATGGATGCCTACTTTGTAGCAATTTTGTATATAAACTGAACAGGACTTTCTGCTGTGCGGATTGCCCATCCATAGAAAAAAGGCATGTCAGATTTCTCCATGACTCTGCATTATCTTCTTCATGATGCTCAAATATCAAGTTAACCTGCCAGTAATTGTGCTACAGTGAGTTTTCTTTTAATAGAAAATCTGAACTTCCTGTGGGAAAACCTAAGGGATAATGTCCATGGACCTTAATAAAGGGATAATCCCACAGATCCTTTCTCTTAGGCCTGACTTGCTGGTTGAGATACTTGCTGCTTCTAGGATTCCTGGTGATCTCTCTTGGGCACCCTTAACCATTCTGGCACCTATGAGTAATACATTATTCATCTATTTCATATAATGTGGATTCACTTCTATATTGTAGCTCACCTGAAACTAACCTTCTTTCCGACTAGTATTTTATTTTAGGATAGCTGGTGTGGTAGGAATAAAATGGACATAAGTCAGAAAAGAGGCACAGGTATCTGCCAGAATAAACAAGTTTCTTGTGAGAAGGATAACTGGCCATAAGCTGGACATGTAAACATTAGTCTCTTCACAAGGATAAAAAAAGTATCCTATGAAACATATACCAAAAACAACCATAACCAATTTGGATTTCCAATTAAGCAGGGTATAACTTGTGGCTGCTTTCAATATAAGTACCTTAAGACCAAATTGGAAAGAAACTGTAACACCTTGCATTTGTAGTCAATTGATTTTTAACAGTTGTGCCAAGGTAAACCAATTGGGAAATAATAGTGTTTTGCAAACCATGTTGGCACAACTGGATATCTACATGAAAAAGAATGAAGTCATATCACTTGCTCATACTACGGGAAAAAAATATTACAAACCAAATATAAGGGCTAATATTATAAAATCCCTAAAAGAGAAATCCAATGTGTGAATAATTATGATCTTAGCTTAGAAAATGTTTTCTTAGGGCTGGGGATGTGGCTCACGCGGTGGCGCACTTGCCTGGCATGTGTGCGGCCCGGGTTCGTTCCTCAGCACCACATACAAACAAGGATGTTGTGTCTGCCGAAAAATAAAAAATAAATATTAAAAATTCTCTCTCTCTCTCTCTCTCTCTCTCTCTCTCTCTCTCTTTAAAAAAAAAGAAAATGTTTTCTTAGATATAGTGCCCAAAAAAGCAAAAAATAGATTGGAGTACACTAAATGTTTTTATTTTTCAAAGGACATCTTTAAGAACGTGAAATAACTGATAAGGTGGGGAGAAAGTACTTGCAAATTGTATATGTAATAAAAAAGATCATCTAAAATATAAAATCAATACTTACAGCAACAATAAAAACCTAGTAGATCAATTTTTTTAATTGGCCAAAATATTGAATAGACATTTCTCTAAAAAGATGTTCAAATGCTCAACTACACATGAAAATTTGCTCAGCATTGTTATTTATTTTGGGAAATGCAAATATAAACTGCAATGAGTTAGCAATTCACAGACACATAAGAGATGACATGGAGAAATTGGAACTTCTTCTCATTACTATTGGGATATTAAAACGGTGCATCCACTTTGCAAAACAATTTGGAGACAATATATTGTTAATTTAGATATGTTACTATGACTCAATTACTGAGTGACTCAAAAAAATTCTGGTATTGAGTAAATTCCAGAATAAGAGAAGGTTCTGTTGCAGATTTAGTCTGAAAGATATACAAAGCACTATCTCACCTGGTCAATATGATCAAGCAATAGTATTTGAATTATCAGTGAAAGAGAGTTGCTGTTTGAAAACTTTGGTAGATATCTATTTATAGTGAATCAAACTGTAAATACAGTGTGCTAGAGAAAATCTGTGCCATCTTCTGCAGACTGCAATTCTCTTTTTGAGAAACAGCTCTTGACTTGCTATTAGGCCTTTATATACTAGGTACTGGAGACCAAGTTGCTATGGATTCTTAAGCTTCTGCTAATGAACTAGAAGTTATTTGATCACCAAACAATCAAGCTGGGTGTGTTAAACAATACTTCATCCAAATAGTACTGGATTATATAAGATCTGGTGCATGCAGACTCTTCGGCCATTTTTCTGAGGTATCCTTGAAGAATAATGGTAAAGGGAAATCATTGCAGTGGAAAGAACTTTGACCATTACACCTGGTTGATCACTTTGCTTGAGACCAGATATACAATATATAATAATTAATAGACTGTGAGAAATGGTCTTTTCAGGTGGTCAGAAACTTGAAATAGAAATGATTAGAAATTTGATGTTAAAATATTTGAAGGAAATATATGCAGATAGATCACTCTGGAGTCATGAAAACCTTGGAGGTATTTGTATTCTATGCTAATGCAGACCAATGAATGACCTTGGCAGAGGGGTTTTAATGATCAAGTGGACTTAATTACCCATTCTATGGATTCAAATCAGACTTGTCCTCAGTCACTTTTCTCATTGCCTATTGGCCTCAAGAATAAAGTGTCCATGGGAACTTCTGTCCAGGGCTTAACTAGCTTCATCCATTATTCAGTGCCAAATCTGTAACAGCAGAAAACAAATGCTAAGTACCCAATATGGTACCATTACCCAAGGTTATCAGCCAGCTACTTGATAGGAGATTGATTACAGTGGACCACTGCTTTCATTGGTAGAACTGAATTTTCTTCTTACTGGATTAGGTATTAAAACTGAATGTGTATTTGCCTACTCTGAATTCAATGCTTTAGTCAATACTACTATCTTTAGACTTTCCAAATGCCTATGTACTGCCATAGGTATTCCACATTGCACTACTTCTGATCAAAAAGCTAACTGCATGAAGTATGATAATGTATCCCACTCTCATAGAATTCACATCTCTTTCCATGTTCCCCAATGGTGTTGTCTGAATGTTTGTGAATACAACCCAATTCATACATCAGATACCTAATCATGAATTTGATGGTATTGGAGGCGCACCTTTGGGTTAATTAGAACATGAAGTCAGAGCCCTCCTAAATGTGATTAGTGTCCATACAAAACAAGGTAAAGGAAGCTTGTATGTCTCTTTAAGCATGAGAGATGGAGCTAAAAGATGCCATCTTTGAACCAGGGCAGGGGAAGCAACCATTGAATTTATTGGTGTATTGATTTTTGGACTTCCTAACATACAGAACTGTGAAAAATATTTTTGTACTGCTAATATGCTACTCATTTTATGGTATTTTGTTATAGCATATGCAACTAGTTTAAGACACCCAGCGGTCTTAAGCACCCATACTGGTAGAACAGTGGAATGGTCTTTAAAATCATCAATTATAGCACCAATTAGATGGTAATATTTTGCATTATTGGGGTAAGGTTTTCTAGGATTCTGTATATTTTCTGAATCAGCATCTAATATATGGTGTTGTGTCTCTCATAGGCAGAGTCAAGGGGTGAAAATGAGAGTAAAACCACTTATTATGATTCCTGTTGTTAACATAGTTGTCACCAGAGTGCTTTATTTTGGTGCAAACATACTTTATATACAGAGTTACAAAAAATTGTGTTGTGAATGGATAATTATGATTGTAATGCATTCCACAATTGTCATGTATGTAAGAAATAAAAAAATTGTCATAAAAGAAAAATTAATAAAATAATAGTAAATGTATATTCACTATTTTTTTCTCTTTTTTTTTTTTTTTTGGAACTGGGGTTTGAACTCAGGGGCAGTCAACCAATGAGTCACATCCCCAGCCATTTTCATTGTTTTTATTTTGAGACAAGGTCTCACTGTTTCTTATGGCCTTGCAAAGTGCTGAGGCTGGCTTTAAACTTTTAATCCTCCTGCCTAAGCTCCCTGCACCACTGGTATAAAAGTTGTGCACCATTGTGTCCAGCTGTATTCATATATGTATATATATATATATATATATATATATATATATTCTACTTCTAATTTTTATCAATAGCACTTTATAATTTTTTTTAAAAAATTATGCTTTTATTGATCACCTCTGTGTTGATTCCTATAAATAATATCTGTGTACTATCAAAAAATACATCTAATCTCATAGTATTGAGTAGGTAAAAGATGAAAGAATATGTAGCTGAGTATTGTCTTCATGAATCAATCCAATTTTATAATGTGATTTGAACTAGGACAAGAGCTATTCATAAAGAGTACTTCTTCAACTGATAAATATATTGTCTATTTTCTTTAGCTTTTACATACCACAAATAAAACTGCTATGATGCTCTTGTACAATCCTCTGTATACATTTTCCTTTTGTAAACATGTTGGGTTGGAAGGACTAGATCATGAGGCAGAATAAAGATTAACATTTTTTAACATGTACTTTTGAAATAAATCTTATTTTAATAAGAATTAAAATGCAGTGCAAAAATTTCTATATACTCTCTGCCTAAATTTTTAGTTTTAATAAAACCAAGCTAAATTTATTAAACTTAGAATTTAATATTGTGTATAAATATTAATGAAATTACAGATTCCTATCGGTTTTCTTTTCCATCATTGCCCTTTTTCAGTTCCAGGATTTAATCTATATTACCATATAACATTTATTTATCAGATATCTTTTTTGGCACAATAATATAAATGAAGCAAAGCTCCTGAAGTTTATGTTACATGATTAATTTCCACTTTAAAGAGAACCAAATCATTTATGAAATTTAAAATAATTCCAATATTTGATTATTAATCCTGTGGATAAATAAATTTACAATCATATCAGATTGGTAAACATCAGGATGCTCCTTTGTCTACACAAAAAGTGATTAATTAGATTATATCATAGTACAAATGCTGTTAAATGAATGTTGAACTTTTTATTTACTGAAAGAAACAAAATGAATAGATGATCAAGATGTTTACTCGTGAGTAAAATGCTTAATGTATCAAAAGGCAAAAGAAACTGAAGGACAATACAATAATTCTAAGTCCAAGTACCGCCTTAGAATTTTACATATATTATTGTTTTGAATATTCACAACTCATACTATGAGATAGTTATCATTGTTATTATACAGTTGAGGACTATTCCTCAACTGTTATATAGTTGAGGAAATAAGGCAAGATGGTTTACTACCATGTATAACACATGGTAATAAATAAAAATTAAGTTTTAATTCCAGGAAGTTTAATTCTAGAGCTTGATCACTTAACTATTATACTATTTTTTAAGAGCAACATATAGACAGATGAAATCAGAGCTTACACTCATGATTTGAGAGTCAAGAATAACATATTGATTAAGAACTTCAGTCCAGTTAGGTTTATTTGTAGACAGTGTTCTCTCATTTTACTTAAATTAACATTCCTAATGTGCACAAACACATTAAAAGTCCTACAAATAAAACTGAAATAAATAATAATGTAAGTATGAGTGAAAAGTCTAAGATATGAAACTTTTATTCCTAGTAAAAGCTCTTCATCATCCACATTAAGAGAACTTTAAAATGGATAACCAAATTAGATTTTATAAGAAATTACCCAACATATTGAATTTATCAAGATTATTGAATAATATGTCTATGGCCTAATATTATATGGTACCTCTAGATAATTAATCTACAATACTGATTAAAGATATTGCTATTCACAAGACATTTAAAGACTAATTTCTATAAAATACAAACTACTAGAAAGTGCTCAGTAATACTTTAAAAATGAACATTGAATTCAGTTTGTTACAAAATGATATTTTGATAAATATTTATACACTTAACTTGAGGTTTCTTACTATAAACAAAAACCTGATGTACTTTTAAAGAAACATCCTTCTTATCTTTGTGGAAACAGGTGGAATAAATTACAGAAGAAGATATGGTTAAACTATAGTGCATGTGTTTTCTGGAAATATTGTAAGAAGACTCCTATAAACCTAAAAACATATGAGTAAATTTTAATACTGTTTCATTAAAATCAATTTCGGCAGCTTACACTTAGAATAAATTTTCTGAGGAAGAAGATAAAAAGTCCTACATTGCATATGTAAAAATACTGAATTATACAGAACATCCAAATGTTGAAACTAGCCAAAATATTAAATTTATCAAGATTATACAAACATATGACAAACATATCTCAAGAGAAATAGAGATTGGGAAGCTGTCAAGTTCACAATTGTAGATAAATGCTCACGTTTACAGATTCAAATTTATCATGCTTATTTTCACCTGAAAACTTGACTTTTATTATTGGAAAAACAAAATACTATTCATTGTTTTTCTTGAGGTTAGAAACACATTTTTTTTTATTTATGTGAAAACACTTGCTGAATATAGAGGTATTAAGAACCATAATTCGTCATTATTCATTATTTCTAATAAAAATAGAGTTCCTTAAAAATATGACAAGTTAATTTCATAATTCAAGCAATGTCAAAAATGATTTTCTCAGAACACCAATGGTAATTTAGCATGAAAAAATAATTTACACATATTTTTCATTTCATCAAAGAACAAAATGAATGCTTGGAAATTCATCAAACTCATATACTTAGTTATTGAAATTCAATACATCTAATGCTTTTTACTACTTCACCAAAAACATACTGAATTTAAACTTGCATTTTTTACCTGGCTGCATGAAAGTAAGGAATAAGATGATTATTTGCAGTTTGTTGTCACATTCTTGATTTGTGTTAGGACACCAGCAATTGTACTTACACATGTCAACACAGTGAAAAATAAAAGTGATATGTTGCATTATTATTAAGGGGTTTTGAACCTCACAGATTCCCTGAATTCAGAGTCCTGCATAGGTCATTGTACTAAATTTTGAAAACATGTACATTAAATAGACAGGTAAAAGTTTAATAATGAGTAAAAATGTAAATTACTTCTGAAGGAAATATGTGTGACATAAGGATGATTTTTAAAACTAATGTAAGGAAATAATATTCGTTGTTTATGAGCTATTTCTGAAAAAAACAGTTCATGATATAATTTTGTCTACAAAAATAGAAAATATTCTAAATTCTGTAAGTATAACCATTTTATGCCTAACATTTCATTGATAGACCACATATCTGATGGTAGTAATATAAGATTATATCATCCAGTGAGTCATAGCCACCTTAATTTGTATAAGTACACTATATGATGTTCCTAAGATTACAAAATAATGATGCATTTCTCAGAATGTATATCTATCATTAAGTTATGTGTTATTGTATTTTCATAAGAGTTTAAGTGGGTTTTGAACCTAATAAGTAAATATTGATAAAAATAGATTATCAAGAAGAAAAAATAGAGAAAACAAAATATTTACAATTGGTAGATGAGGTTTAAAACTTTTAAATTAATTTTAATTGATACATAAACATGCAAAAATTGTAAATATGATTGGGGTAATGTTAAAGTTTCATTAAAGGTATACATTATCTAATGTTTAAGTCTGTTAAACATATATCCTAAAATGTCATTTCTTTATGGTAAAAATTTTCAAAATCCTTTCTTCTTTATAAAATGTACAGTCTATTATTGTTATCTGTGTAACAATATATAGATATTTCTCCTTGGTACCCATTGATTACCATTTCTCCATCCCTCCCTCTCCTCTATTTTCTCCTGCCTTGGTAAACACCATTCAACTCTAAAATTCAATGAGATCAAATTTTTAGATTCCGCATATAAAGGAGATCATGTGGTACTTGCTTTCTTGGCCTACTTTATTTTGTTTATCATTATGATCTCTAGTTGTATCCATGTTGTCACAAATGACAGTATTTATTATTTTTTATAGCCAGATAATATTTCACTGTATCTATATACCACATTTTCTTTAAGCATTTTTTAGTTGATGGCCACATAAGTTGTTTCCATTTATTATCTACTGTGTATAAGGCCTTAGTGAATATGGGTATGGAGACATCTCTGATATATTGATATCATTTGGAGATATATATATATATATATATATATATATATATATATGGCATTGCTAGATAATATTATACTTCTATTTTAATTTTTTTTAATTTTTTAAATTTTAAATCACCACACTGTTTTCCATATTGTCTCTACTACATTTACACCAACAGTAACTAAGTGTTCTTTTTTTCCACACATCCTCACCAGAAATTATCTTTTGTCCTTTTGATATTAGCCATCTTTACTGGAGTAAATTGATATCTCCTGGAGTTTCCTATTAAATTTCCCCAGTGATTATTAATGATAAGCATTTTTCACATATTTCTTGGACTTATGTAAGTCATTTTTTTGAGAAATGTTTATATTTTAATCAGCTTTTTTACCCCTGTGACCAAAAGAATTAACAAGAAAAATGTTAGAAAAAGAAAAATATATTTGGTTCTCACGATTTTACAGTTCTCAGTTCATTGCTCTGGTTCTGAGATGAGGCATAACATCATTACATAAGGGTGTGGAGAAGGAAAACAGGACAGGACATGAAAAATACGAAGCAGTGGGAGTAAGTTCTCTTCACCAAGGATAAACTATATGCCCCCTAAAATATGTGCCCAGTGACTTACCTCCTTCAGCCACACCCTACCTGCTTACAGTTACCATCCAGTTAATCCATTCAAGTGGCTTAATGGATTTATTAGGTTAAGACTCTCACAACCCAGTCATTTCACTCTCTATTTTTTTTTGCATTGTCTCATCCATGAGCTTTGTGAGACACCAAATATCCAGACCATAACAGTATATTTAGTTCTATGATCAATTTTTAATCTGATTGTTTATCTATTTTTATTGAGCTTTATAGTTCAGTACATATTCTGGATATCAATCCCTTATCAAATATATAGTTTAAAAGTATTTTATCCCTTTCTGTAAGTCATCTGTTTACTCTATTGTTAGTTTTCTTCACTGTGGAAAACCTTTTGAGTTTGAAGCAACCCACCTTGTTATTTTATTTCCCAAGCTTTTGAGTCTTCTCTGAAAAATATATCTTGTCCCTTCCAACATCCTGAAGTATTTTCCCTAGATTTTCGCCTTATGGTTTCACAATTTGGGGTCTTATACATACATTTTTATCACATTTTTAATTTATTTTTAGAACCTGGTGAGAGATCTTCTTTCATCCTTTTGCATGTGTATATCCAATTCTCCCAATACCATTTATCTCAAAAACTCTCCTTTCTACAATGCATGTTCTATATCACCTATTTCCAAAACCAGTTGGCTGTATATGTATTGGCTTACTTTTAAGTTCTCTGTTCTATTGTTCTTATCTGAATACCAGGTTGTTTTGATTATTATGACTTGTAGCATATATTTTAAGTCAGGTAATGTAATGTATCCTGCTTTATTCTTTTTATTCAAGATGACTTTAGCTATATGGCTTTTTAAATTTCCTATAAATGTTAGGATTGCATTTTTTCTAGTTCTTTCAAGAATATCATTATCTTTTTTGTTTTGTTTGTACTAGGAATTCAATCCAGGTAAGCTTTATCAGTAAGCTACATTTCCAGTTTATTTTATCTTCTATATTGAGTCCAAGAGTTCTTCTATATTTTGATAAGAATATTTTCTACCTTTTGTTGAATATTTAGTATTCAATTTCGTATACCCTGTTCTCAAGGTTAAAAGTTCTGTCTTCAAGGCCTGAAGTTGTGTTTTCTACATAATCCATTATGTTGGTGATACTTTCAAGTGATTTTTTTTAATTTTATTCATTTGGGTTTTTCATTTACAGGAGTTCTGCTTTGTTTCTTTTTAGTGTCTCTATTTCTTTATTGAAATGATTCATCATCTCCTGTATTTGCTCTCAATATATTTCTTTGATCATTTTTAACCATTGAATACCTTAATAGTCAATTGTTATAGTCTTTCACTGAAATTTCATCCATTTTCTTACCTGTGAGTTCCTTTCTTGGTGGATTGTAAATTCTGGGGAAAGATTTTTTTGCCTGTTTCCTCATATTTTCATAAGTCTTGAACTTGCACAACTATTGAGATAGATTCCACTTCTCCTTTTATGTGTGCATCCTTTGGTGTACAACTGTGTTTTCTGTAATAAGTCCTATGTTGTTGGTATCTTTAGCTTCAACCCAAGATTCAGCATAACCAGAGTGTTAACTTCAACCTCCAATGCCACCCAATTTTCTACTGTAGAACTTCCGATTTAACTCACTCTTTAAGAGCTGCTACAATACTACGGGTACTTCTAAGCTGTTATCTTGGCACCTCTCTGTTTTTGCTGTATGAGTAGATGTCCACAATTGGTATCTGAGGTCTCTCTCTGTAGCTGTTCCTACTTAGGGTCTGGTCATTTGTTTGGAGATTTTGTTTCATCTATTCCACATATAAATATTTTTGGAACTGGAGTGGGGCTTCATTCTGCATGAAGAGAGGTTTGCTGTCAGTTGATTGAGTTATGTGTGTAGCTCACATCAGGGTCTTACAATTTTCTGATTATCTCCCATAACTTCTGAAAAGGAAGGGAAAAAGAAATAGCAATAATAGTAGCAACCAATATACAGCTTTGAATATAAATTCAGTGTTATGACATCCATAACACTGCCATACAAAGATGAAAGGTGGAGTCATAATTTAACCTCATTAAGAACAATAAATGTTCATGAGCTGTATCTAGCCTTAAACAGCAGGAGTCAACTCTTAAGTTTCCTGTATTAACAACAACAACAAAATGAATGGAGGAGGAAGGAATTATATTAACTAGATCTCAAAGATAATAGAATTACAGATTCTTAAGAGAAAAGAAGGTAAAGTAGGAAGGCAAGAGAAAGCTTGAAATAATTAATAAGTAAACAGATGGGAAACAAGTGAATGGTAGCAGTTGATAACAATAAAGAAGGAGGAGTAAAAATAAATAAATAAAACCAATAACATGAATAGAGAAAGCAGGAACAAGAGAAATTGTTTAGTAGAGGATAAAGAAAGAGAAAAGGTATAATAATAACAAAATCATAAGTAAGGGGACTGGGGTTGTGGCTCAACAGTAGAGTGTTTGCCTTGCATGTGTGTGGCCCTGGGTTCGATCCTTAGCACCACATTAAAAAATAAATAAAATAAAATGAAGATATTGTGTCCAACTACAACTAAAAAGTAAATATTAAAAAAAAGAAAGAACAAACAAATGCAAAATCAAATGAAAACCCTCAAAAACTTTACCCCTTCAGAGTCAAAACAAAGCTAAATAACAAAATCATGAAAGAGAAATAATAAAAAGTAAAAAAAAAATTATATATATATAAACATATATATATGTGTGTGTGTGTGTGTGTGTTTATATATATATATATATATATATATATATATATATATATATCCTTAAACCAGTCAGTGCAATAACACACACACATGCATACACACACACATGGACATATAATTTTAAAAAGTAAAAAAAAAACATGGAAAGAATTCTTATTAAAAAATGAAGTGATTTTTACCAATGTAGTGGTCAAAACTATTGATACAGATTGATGTACACTACCTATGTTGTTGTATCCTTTTTCATTTCTTTTTGGGCTATGTTCCTCTTAGATCAAGGACTGAAGTTGTTTAATCCAACCTCTGAGTTTCTCACCAAGCTAGCAGCTGGTGTGACCTGGAGCCAATTATAGTTCTAGTAGTGCTCAGTTCCCCATCTCACAATATTAGGTAGTACAAACTAGGGTGATGTACTTCCAGAGCGGGGATGATACAGAGTCAATAGGGAGTTTCAGCAACTGACATTTAGTTCTGACCATACTTTGTAACTTTGCTGGGGATATTTACTCCAGAGAGATTATATTCTCACCCTCTATTGCTGAGCTGATGTCAATCTCTTCTGGATATCTGGATCTCAGGTACCTCTGAAAAATTTTCCTCATAGTGTCAGGGAGATAGCCCTCCATATGTCTAATATATTCCACCACCATGGATATAGAACTCCCAAGATCAAACCTAGAATGCAGACTTTCCAGCTTAATTAGTTTGGCCTCTTTCCAGGTGGTTATATAAACCACCAGAAACTATGAGAAATCTAAGCTGCTCTCCCTTCAGTATCCACATCTTGGATGACCCTTGTCACAATCCCTCCTATGTCTTTTTCACTGTACCCCCATAGCAAGTGTTTGCTGGGACAGTTTGGCAACACTTTTTAGGAGCTCCTGAGCTCTTGACATTGAAAGGTGCCAAGTGACCAATTTCAAATGCTTCCTGTCTCAACTCTACTCACCAGCTCAGAATTTCAGAAAGGCTTTCTTTC
This sequence comes from Urocitellus parryii, assembly GCF_045843805.1. Lineage (NCBI taxonomy): Eukaryota > Metazoa > Chordata > Mammalia > Rodentia > Sciuridae > Urocitellus > Urocitellus parryii. The sequence goes on along the minus strand of NC_135547.1, from coordinate 48,854,387 downwards.
TTTCTTTCTTTCTTTCTTTCTTTCTTTCTTTCTTTCTTTCTTTCTTTCTTTCTTTTTTTCTTTCTCTCTCTCTCTCTCTCTCTCTCTCTCTCTCTCTCTCTCTCTCTCTCTTTCTCTCTCTCTTTTGGTACTGGGGATTATACCCAGGGGCACTTAAATACTGAGCCACATCCCCAGCTCTTTTACATTGTTTAATACTTTTATTTTGAGACAAGGTCTTGCTAAGTTGCTTAGGGTCTTGATAAATTGCTGGGACTGGTTTTGAAATTGTGATCCTCGTGTCTCAACCTTCTGAGAGATTGGGATTACAGGCATGTGACACCACACCCCACCCCTGAGGAACTTTTTTAAAAAAATATTTTTTTAGTTATATATAGGCACAATATCTGTATTTTGTTTATTTATTTTTATGTGGTGCTGAGGATGGAACCCAGGGTCTCACACGTGAGAGGCGAGTGCTCTACCGCTGAGCCACAACCTCAGCTCCCCCTGAAGAACTTTTTAATCATCAGCTAGCCATGATGTTTCACAAGTTCTTCCATGCTAAACTTATTTGCAGTGCTTTTCTCTCCTTCTGCTGCTGTTAAGCCTCCTCTAATGTTTCTACTCCTGCCACCAAAGCTGATGCATCTCTAATGTATTATTTTTGTTCTATATTCAAATCTTCTGAATTTCTCTGATTCTATGATTATTTTGCTTTCCAGTGTTGAATTTTGGTGAATTCCCATAGTCACACACCTTGCTGAGTAAAGATGCTTCAGCTGCTTAAATCTGGAGCCATGTAGCAACTGGAAAGCCACTCTTCCTCTAATTCACCATCTTCCTAACCCTTTCTATTGATTTTTGTAGGTTGATTTTTGTGTCTTGTAACTTTGATTACTTCATTTACTAGTTGTAATAGATTTTCATGAAATCTTTGAGGTTTCTTATATTTTACATCATACAATATGCAAATAGTTACCATTGGCTTCTTTCTTTAAATGCAAGAAGATTGCTCAAAATAAAAATTGCAATGTAATAAGTAGAACTAATGATCAACTTTTCCTCTTTGGATCATTATGGATTCACTAGTTATCGTTTAATTCATGACGATCATTGAAAGTTACAAAAATAGTATAAATAATTCAGCACATTTATCTATTAAACATTTTAGTACAGGAAAAAACATTTCAAAGCCATTATTTAAAGGCAAAGCAGGGCTGGGATTGTAGCTCAGTGGTTGAGCACTTGTCTCACATACAAGAGGGGCTGGTTTCAATCCTCAGCACCACATAAAAATAAATAAATAAAATAAAGTTAATGTGTACATCTACAACTAAAAATGAAATTTAAAAAAAAGGCAAAGCGAAGATGTTTTGGAATTTTATAAATTCTTTATTTTTTATAACATGTATAAGTTTACAGGCACACACTCATAACTTCATTAAATACATGTTTATATGCATCTATGCATAATACACACATGCAGTTAGGAATGCATGTAAAAATTTTTCTCTTAAGTGTGAAAATGTATTCTTTCAAAAAATATGCTATTTCTCTGTGCTACATTAAAGAAAAATGTTCTTGAAAGGAAAGTCAATAACATTTGAAAATTAGATAAACAAATAATATTTTGTGAATTTAAGACAAATAAAAATTCATACATGGAAATATATAATGCCTCCAAAAGAGTAAATCTGTTTTTATGGTGCTTAATTTTAACTTCATTTGTAACATTTGTGTTTTAATTAAACTCCCAGGACTTATATTATTAAAATATAAAAACATGGCCTCTAGAGAGTATTAGGTAAATTTAAGGGGTGTTATATTAATCATTTTAAACTAAAATCATTTGAAGTAAAAAAAAAATAACTATGTCATTGCTCTAAACATTTTCCTATTCAAGTAAAATATTGTATGTAATTTTACAAATTATAAAATTTTTAAAATAAAATTACTGAAATGGAATAAAATTAAGTATTGTTTAAAATGCAAAGTTGTGCCTACAGTAATAAAATTACCAAAAAAAACCACTGAATATCAGAAGAGGACATATAATTTCCCAAAGATAATGGTCATGATGTATTTTTCTTAAAGAATATACCTGTGAAGATGCTTCAGGGAATATATAGGTGAAAGAATGCCAGATGGTCAGAAAGTTTAGCAGCTCTGAAAAATATGTCCTATTTACATATTTTCCTACAGTCAATACTGCAAATATTTTTGTTACCATCAGAAGTAATGTGAAATTTCAATAATAAATTCATGGGAAACACAGACAAGTCCTGCATCCAGTTTTCATTTAAAGAAAATATGGGTGCTAATTTTCTCTGTGGTGTATATTTTATAAAGATGAATAAATTGACTGGCTTAAATTTTTTTTAAAGAGAGAGTGAGAGAGGGGGAGATAGGGAGAAAGAGAGAGAGAGAATTTTAATATTTACATTTTTAGTTATCGGCAGACACAACATCTTTGTTTGTATGTGGTGCTGAGGATCGAACCTGGGCCGCACGCTTGCCAGGCATGCCACTTGAGCCACATCCCCAGCTCGACTGGCTTAAAATTTAAGGACATATTTTAGAGTCATGGTAACTATTTCTATTTTTTTGATATTTATTTTTTAGTTGTAGTTGGACACAATACCTTTATTTTATTAATTTATTTTTATGTAGTGCTGAGGATCAAACCCAGGGCCTTGCACGTGCTAGGCAAAGGCTCTACTGCTGAACCACAACCCCAACCCACTATTTCTAGCATTCAAATTTAGTTTGAAAATTCTAGAAAGGTCTAGAAAAATAAACAAAGCAATAAAGAAGCAGTACTCTGTACAATGTTACATGTTAAATGGAAATGATACTGTATGCCATCATTGTGGTAGGCCTGATAAGTGAAAATAGAAGCCTCCCTCTCAATCCGTGAAAGAGGAATCACTTAATCCTCTAATAATATCCAGAGGGAGTGAGCCAGATGTTGAAACAAATTTAAGGCAGTCAAATAATTTTAGCAATTTGGAGGAGCAGATAATTCTTATCTCTTTGTGAAAGACAAAGTACACATGAACTCCATTTCATCTTCTAATATAATATGTAATGAAGTTTGCCCAAAATTTTTGTTGAAAACTCTATGACCATTTTCCCAAAACAACAAAGTGTCATTTGTTGGTGAACTTCACCTGCTGTTAAATATTCATAAGTGTTTTCTTATCCTTTCCCTGAGGATATCAAGCATTAATTACTCTAGAAGATACAGTATCTAGCAACTCTGAAAACTAACATTGTTAAAATATAAAAACTTGGCCTCTGGGTGGTGTTATATATATTGGAAGGCTAATATGTTAACCATTTTAAGCTATAAATAATTTAAAGTAAAATACTATATCATTGCTCTAAATATTTTCCTACTCAAGAAAAGTATTGAATTTAATCTCATAAAATACATAATGTTTACAATAAAAGTACTGAACTGACAGAAAAAAAATGATTATCAGACTGCATTTCTTTTGGGCAGTATGGTAAACTAAAGGAACCCCAGCTTTAAAACAATTAAAAACCTCATGAGATATAATCAGAATTGCACTGTTTCCTTCATAGGAGAGAAAGAGAAATTATAAATACTCTTCTCCCACCCCCCTCAATCCAAAAAAATCCAGAATAAGTAGACATAAAATATAATATGTGCTGGATTACATTTTTGTCAACTTGATCAAGCAGAAATAGTGCATTTCTCAGAATCTCTCTGCCTATATTATTATGGGTTAATGTTGGCCAAAGTATGAACATAAACAAGTCTGGAAAGGAATAACTGAAGATGTGGTCTTTATTATCATAATACTGTCATGGCTATATGCAACAATAAACAGAAACAGAAATGAATGGAATGTCACTGTTTACCCTTATTCTCATCTACTTTTATCAATATTATATCTCCAAATTCTCATCTTAATAGCCAATTGCAATACCAGGCCTACTACTACCAAATATTTAGCCATGAACACACAAAAAAGGTAACTGTAAAGACAAAAAATTTTTCTATAATATTGTAATAATAATGGTATCAATTGGGAGGTTGAGTGGAATAAAATTCTGGTATAGACTAGGTAAAAATAGTCACAAATTGTTTAATTTCCAGAAAAAAACAGGGAAAATTATTATTTTACATAATAATCATAGTATACATGGTAAAATTTCATCAGTAATTCCTAAAAGAAAGAGCTGGAGGATAGAAGTATAAAATCAGTATAAGGGTAAATATGAACTGAGAAAACTAACCCAAAATTTCAATCTATATTTTAAAAGCAAAAATGAGAAAAAGAAATATGGAAAATAAGGAAAGAATAAAAATTTTTTACATATCATGATAGAATATAGTGCAAACATATTATTAATCATAATATGTGACAATAGATACATTTACCATTTACAATATACAGCCATGATATTAAATTTTTGAAAAATGAAAATTAATATATATATATATTTATATACATATATATTTATATATATATTTAGTTGTCAACAGATCTTTTACTTTTTTCTATGTGGTGCTGAGGATCGATCCCAGGGCTTCAGGCATGTCAGGCAAGCACTCTACCCCTGAGCCATAACCCCAGACTTTTTTTTTAACAGAGAAATGCATATATATATTATGTTACAGAAAGATTAAATGTCAGAAGATGAAACTTCCAATCCAGATGAATGGTGCATATATATTTTTACTGTTTCTCTCCACTAAGTACAAATATAAACTCTGGAAATGACACGATGTCAACTCAAAAAAATCTTAAAAGATAGTAAGAGATGGGGCTCAGGTTGTTATTTATTTATATGGGATGATCAATTCTCAACATCACATATAAATAAATAAAATAAAATTCCACCAACAAGTATTAAAAATATTTTTTAAAAAGATAATATTAGAAGGGTGAAGTGCTTTGGGACTACAGAACTAAAGAAACTACACAACAGCTGGATGTCTTATATGGAAAACTCCTAAGCACACAACAGACGTGAGCTACTCCAAAACCAGCAACCAAAGGCAAGTTCAAATAGCGAATTCCTCTTCTGGGTCAAATAGTATTTATTTACTCTTATAACTTCAGGTTATCCCTGTACCATTGTCAAGAAATATCAATTAAGAGCTCTGTTACCCTGAGAACAGTGGAATGCTTTTATTTCCTGGCAGTACCTGATACTCTCCTCATGTACTTGAATATATTGTGTTTACCAACTGGTGCCAGCAAGGGTTCTATAAGAAAAACCTCATCTACAAAGACCATTTGTCTCTGAGAATGTGAAATTCCTTTGCACACCAAAACATATTGTTATGCCTGGGTGGCAAGAACAAGAGAGATTCTGCCAAAATAATTGCACAAACCTAGAAAGATTATTAGTCTTTGGGCTAGAAATCCCCTTCCCATTCTCAGAAACACTGGAAAAGATATTGGACATGGTCAGCAGAGAACTTGCTACCATAAGCACACAGTACTGAAAGTGCCTTCCATCACTAACAGGCAGGGGGAAATCCCATGACAAGTATCCAGCCAGGGAATCTCCATTCTTTCTGTCACTGCCACACAAAGTTTCCTCAGTTCTCCAAACTGGATGGTGAGAGGGTTGGAAATAAGAAAATACACACACAAATTACAGAGAAAGCAGGATTCTGTGGACCAACCAAACTTCTGGTGGGAGAGAAACTGGCCACAAACACGCTCTGCACATTTATGACATAGATTTAAACATCAAAAGGATTTATTGTGAGAAAGCTTCTTCAAGGAAAAAAAAAAGTTGTGACCAGGAGCAGCTCAATTAAAAGCTACGAGCTTGTGACCATATCTCTTCTACAGCTGATGTTTGAACCCAAGTCTATTGAATCAATATATTCCATGACAAGCACAGACTTTTTTTTCCCTTAATAGGGGCCACCACAAATGGGCAGTTTTCTTGGCACCTTTGCACCAGAAATTCCCAAGGGGGGGGTGTCCTCTGTCTAGCACAATTCAATGCAATGATTCATTGACTGCTCCCAACTCTTTCCTCTCACAGAAAAACAATATGTGGCCTAAAACTTTTGCCCTTCCAGGCAGCCTCAGCAGAGACAAGTGGAAGCTGCAGAAGCACTGAAAATGGCTCAAAGCCATCCAAAATATAATAAAAGACTGTGAAAACTGAATTTTTCATTGGAAGGTTGACCAGGATCTGAAGGCTAAACCTAAACAGGCTCATAAGTATAAGATTTGCATAGATCAGTTACACAGTTTAGCTACTGTGAATTGTACTGCTATAAACACTGATGTGGCTGCATTTCTATAATATGTTGATTTTATATCTTTTGTATATATACCGAGGATCAGGACAGATGGGTAATTTAGTGGTTCTATTCCTAGGTTTTTGAGGAGTCTGCACATTGCATTCCAGAATGGTACTATTAACTTGTAGTCCTACCAACAAAAGAAGAGTACCATTTCCCCCAATGTGTTTGCCAACATTTATTATTTGTATTCTTTTTTAATTTTTTATTTGCTTTAATTAGTTATACATGACTGTAAAATGCATTTATGCACTTTGATATATCATACATAGATTGAATATAATTTCTTATTTTTCTGAGTGTACATGTTGCAGAATCATATTGGTCATTTAGTCACATATATTCATACAGTAATAATGTCTGTTTCATTCTACTATCTTTCCTATCCCCACATCCCCTCCTCTTCCCTCCCATCACTTCCCTCTACCTAATCTAAGGTAACTATTCTTCCATAGTGCACCACATCTAATTGTGAATTAGTGTCTGCATATTAGAGAAAATATTCGGCCTTTGGTTTTGTGGGATTGGCTTATTTTGCTTAGCTTGATATTCTCCAACTCCAACCATTTACTGGCAAATGCCATAATTTAACTCTTCTTTAAAGCTGAGTAATATTCCATTGAGTATATATATACCACATTTCTTTATCCATTCATCTATTGGGGGATACCTAGGTTGGTTCCTTAGTCTAGCTATTGTGAATTGAGCTGCTATAAATATTGATGTGGCTGCGACACTATAGTATGCTAATTTTAAGTCCTTTGGGTATAAGCCAAGGAGTGGGATATCTGGGTCAAATGGTGGTTCCATTTCCAATTTTCTAAGGAATCTCCATACCACTTTCCATAGTGATTGCACCAATTTGCAGTCCCACCAGCAATGCATGAGTATACCTTTTCCACAACATCCTCACCAACATTTATTTTTGCCTATAATCTTGATGATTGCCAATCTGACAGAAATGAGATGAAATCTTAGAGTAGTTTAGTTTGCATTTCTCTAATTGCTAAGAATGTTTAGCACTTTTTCTTATATTTGTTGACCAATTGTATTTCTTCTTATGTGAAGTGTCTGTTCAGTTCCTTAGCCCATTTATTCATTGGGTTATTATTATTGTTATTATTATTATTATTTTGGTGTTAGATTTTTTGAGTTCTTTATATGTCCTAGAGACTAATGCTTTATCAGAGGTGGATGGGGTAAAGATTTTCTCCTAATATGTACACTCTCTCCTCACTTTATTAATTGTTTCCTTTGCTAAGAAAAAAATTTTATTCCAATAAAAAGGCAATGGCAGTAGAGGGGCAGGCGGCAGTTGATTGACAGGAGACTTCCAGTTCAGCAGCAGAGACCACGGATGTAGCGATTCACTTCGAGGTAATGGAGACCTTGCCCAGAGAAGAGACCTCTAGGCACAGCAGTGACTTCTGGGACAGCCCAGAAACAATTCCTCCAGGCAATCTCATGCTGGCAGCAATGGAATCAGAGGCAGCAGCAATGGCAGTAGTGGTGCAAACTGCCTATTATTTGTATTCTTATAATTTCCCTCTGACAGGAATTATATGAAATCTTTTTTTTTTCTTTTTTTTATTGGTTGTTCACAACATTACAAAGCTCTTGACATATCATATTTCATACATTAGATTCAAGTGGGTTATGAACTCCCATTTTTACCCCAAATACAGATTGCAGAATCACATCGGTTACACATCCACATTTTTACATACTGCCATATTAGTGACTGTTGTATTCTGCTACCTTTCCTATCCTCTACTATCCCCACTCCCCTCCCCTCCCAACTTCTCTCTCTACCCCATCTACTGTAATTCATTTCTCTCCTTGTTTATTTTCCCATTCCCCTCACAACCTCTTATATGTAATTTTGTATAACAATGAGGGTCTCCCTCCATTTCCATGCAATTTCCCATTTTTCTCCTTTTCCCTCCGACCTCATGTCTCTGTTTAATGTTAATCTTTTCTTCCTGCTCTTCCTCCCTGATCTGTTCTTAGTTGCTCTCATTATATCAAAGAAGACATTTGGTATTTGTTTTTTAGGGATTGGCTAGCTTCACTAAGCATAATCTGCTCTAGTGCCATCCATTTCCCTGCAAATTCCATGGTTTTGTAATTTTTTAGTGCTGAGTAATACTCCATGGTGTATAAATGCCACATTTTTTTTTTTATCCATTCATCTATTGAAGGGCATCTGGGTTGATTCCACAGTCTAGCAATTGTGAATTGTGCTGCTATGAACATCGCTGTGGCAGTATCCCTGTAGTGCGCTCTTTTAAGGTCTTCAGGGAATAGTCCGAGAAGGGCAATAGCTGGGTCAAATGGTGGTTCCATTCCCAGCTTTCCCAGGAATCTCCATACTGCTTTCCAAATTGGCCGCACCCGTTTGCAGTCCCACCAGCAATGTACAAGAGTACCCTTTTCCCCACATCCTCGCCAGCACTTGTTGTTGTTTGACTTCATAATGGCTGCCAATCTTACTGGGGTGAGATGGTATCTTAGGGTGGTTTTGATTTGCATTTCCCTGACTGATAGAGATGGTGAGCATTTTTTCATGTACTTGTTGATTGATTGTATGTCCTCCTCTGAGAAGTGTTTGTTCATGTCCTTGGCCCATTTGTTGATTGGGTTATTTGTTTTCTTATTGTCTAATTTTTTTAGTTCTTTGTATACTCTGGATATTAGGGCTCTATCTGAAGTGTGAGGAGTAAAAATTTGTTCCCATGATGTAGGCTCCCTATTTACCTGTCTTATTGTTTCTCTTGCTGAGAAAAAACTTTTCAGTTTAAGAAAGTCCCATTTGTTGATTCTTGTTATTAACTCTTGTGCTATGGGTGTCCTATTAAGGAATTTGGAGCCCGACCCCACAATATGTAGATCGGAGCCAACTTTTTCTTCTATCAGACGCAGAGTCTCTGATTTGATATCTAGCTTCTTGACCCACTTTGAGTTAACTTTTGTGCATGGGGAGAGGAGGGGATTCAGTTTCATTTTGTTGCATATGGATTTCCAGTTTTCCCAACACCATTTGTTGAAGATGCTATCCTTCCTCCATTGCATGCTTTTAGCTCCTTTATCAAATATAAGATAGTTGTAGCTTTGTGGATTAGTCTCTGTGTCCTCTATTCTGTACCATTGGTCCACATGCCTGTTTTGGTACCAGTACCATGCTGTTTTTGTTACTATTGCTCTGTAATATAGTTTGAAATCTGGTATTGCTATACCACCTGATTCACACTTCCTGCTTAGAATTGTTTTTGCTATTCTGGGTCTTTTGTTTTTCCATATGAATTTCATGATTGCTTTATCTATTTCTACAAGAAATGCCATTGGGATTTTGATTGGCATTGCATTAAACCTATAGAGAACTTTTGGTAATATCGCCATTTTGATGATGTTAGTTCTGCCTATCAATGAACAGGGTATAATTTTCCATCTTCTAAGATCCTCTTCTATTTCTCTCTTTAGGGTTCTGTAGTTTTCATTGTATAAGTCTTTCACCTCTTTTGTTAGGTTGATTCCCAAGTATTTTATTTTTTTTGAGGATATTGTGAATGGAGTGTTTTTCCTCATTTCCGTTTCAGAAGTTTTGTCGCTGATATACAGAAATGCCTTTGATTTGTGCGTGTTGATTTTATATCCTGCCACTTTGCTGAATTCATTTATTAGTTCTAGTAGTTTTTTTGTAGACCCTTTTGGGTCTTCTAGGTATAGAATCATGTCATCTGCAAATAGTGATAATTTAAGTTCTTCTTTTCCTATTTTTATGCCTTTAATTTCTTTTGTCTGTCTAATTGCTCTGGCCAGTGTTTCGAGAACTATATTGAATAGAAGTGGTGATAGAGGGCATCCCTGTCTTGTTCCAGATTTTAGAGGGAATGCCTTCAATTTTTCTCCATTCAGAATGATGCTAGCCTGAGGCTTAGCATACATAGCTTTTACAATGTTGAGGTAAGTTCCTGTTATCCCTAGTTTTTCTAATGTTTTGAACATAAAGGGATGCTGTACTTTGTCGAATGCTTTTTCTGCGTCTATCGAGATGATCATGTGGTTCTTATCTTTAAGTCTATTGATGTGGTGAATAACATTTATTGATTTCCGTATATTGAACCATCCTTGCATCACAGGGATGAATCCTACTTGATCATGGTGCACAATTTTTTTGATGTGCCTTTGTATCCGATTCGCCAGAATTTTATTGAAGATTTTTGCATCTAGGTTCATCAGAGATATTGGTCTGTAGTTTTCTTTCTTTGAGGTGTCTTTGTCTGGTTTCGGAATCAGGGTGATGTTGGCCTCATAGAATGAATTTGGTAGAGCTCCCTCTTTTTCTATTTCTTGAAATAACTTGAAAAGTATTGGTATTAATTCTTCTTTAAAGGTTTTGTAAAACTCTGCTGTGTACCCATCCGGTCCTGGGCTTTTCTTGGTTGGTAATCTTTTGATTGCTTCTTCTATTTCATCCATTGATATTGATCTGTTTAAATTGTGTGTATCCTCCTGACTCAGTCTGGGCAAATCATATGACCTAAGAAATTTATCAATGTCTTCACTATCTTCTATTTTATTGGAATACAGGTTTTCAAAATAATTTCTAATTGTCTTCTGTATTTTTGTAGCATCTGTTGTGATATTGCCTTTTTCATCCCGTATGTTAGTAATTTGAGTTCTCTCTCTTCTTCTCTTCGTTCGCATGGCTAAGGGTCTGTTGATCTTATTTATTTTTTCAAAGAACCAACTTTTAGTTTTGTTAATTTTTTCAATAGTTTCTTTTGTTTCAATTTCGTTGAATGAAATCTTAAAGTAGTTTGGATATGCATTTCTCTGATTACTAGAATTGTTAAACATTTTTTTCATATATTTGTTGACCATTTGTATTTATTCTTTGAATTAATTCTTTTAACTCTTTTGCCCATTTATTAATTGGATTGTTTGGTTTATTGGGTTTTTTTTTTTAGTTCCTTATATATAGAAGGTACCCATCAACAGATAATCGAATAAAGAAAATGTGGTATATAATATAATTTTCTATATATACATATGCATATACCACAGTGAATTTCACTTTTATGTATATCTGTAATGCACTAGAAACTAAATAAATAGAAGAAAGATCACTAGAGTAGAGGAAAGGAAATAGGGGAGGGAGGAGAGAAAGAAAAGAGGAAAATTGAATTAAAGCAAATTATATTTCATGCTTTTATAATTACTTTAAATGAATCCTAATATTATGTATAACTAAAATGAACCAGTTAAAAGATGAGAAGAAAAAATTTGCATAGAATCAAAGTCTCCTAATATAGCCCAAATATCCAATAACCAATGGAAATGTAGCCATCATGCCATAAACTAGATAATTAAATCTTGAATGAAAAAGTAACATGAGTTTAAAAGTGACATTCACACTGAGAGGACAGAATCAGATGGAGTGTCAAATTAAATCAGATGATGTAAATTATTCACAAAGAAGCCATCAAACATAAATGGTTTATAACTGAGTTCTATCAAATTTTCAAGAAACATCATCTAAATAGTCTATAGTTTGTTGTTTTATTCAGTCTTTTCACTGCTGTGACCCAATAAATTCAAAGCTAGATCTACAGGAGATTATAAAGCATTAACTAAAATATGTATAGCATAAAATGAGTTATTTTTGCAATGTTCATGGATAAGTAGAAAATCTCAATCAAAAAAATGAATTTCTCCCAAATTAATACATAGAATAAATAGTTGCTTTTAAAATCTAAATCTCAACAAGGCTCAAGAAATTGGAAAACTGATGCTAAAATTAGAGCCAAGACCATTATGGATTGATTAGTACTAGCAGTTGCCAACATTATTTTAAACTTACCTATTTTTAAAGAAGATATTGTTTAGATTAAATTGAAATTTCATTAGCATAAAATAGTGTTCATTACTTTTAGCGTGCATTGTCTGAATTTTCAAGAACATGTATGTTTTGTAAATAGTATGAAAAATGAGGTATAGAAGCATTTGATCAACCTAAAATATTTCCATATGACCTTGTTCAGTTTTCTCCAACTATTCTAAATTCCTTACAAGCCTTAGGCTTTTTGTTTGTTTGTTTGTTTTTAGTATTGGATTTTATAAAATGTCTTACAAATGAAATCATTTAATACACATATTTTGTATCTGCTTCCTCTTATGTAGTTTAATGTTTTAGGATTCATCTATAATATTCCATATATGTTTTTGAATATGTTTTATTATTGATAAAATTTGTTTATCTATTTACATTTTAATTAACATTGGGGTTATTTTCACTTTGGAGCTACTATGAATAAATCTCCAATAAATATTTACATGCAGGTGTTTATATAGAAATACATTTTCATTTTACTTGATTAATACCTAGGATTGAACTTAGTAAACATATTTAGCCTTAAAAAAAGCTGTTAAAATAGTCCCAAGTTGGCTATAACATTTTCCACTCATATCAGGAATTAATGAGGAAATCAGTTGCTTTTCTTCCAAAAACCCTCATAATTTGTTTTACATTTCTATAATTTTTTAAGTTTTGAAACAGTTCTGATTTTAAAGAATTATTGCAAAACTTGTGCGGATATCTGCTGAATAACCTACATTCATTTCTCTTCTTACTAATATATTAACATAGGAGTTTTGTCAAATTCAATGGACCAATATTGATTCACTATTATGAACTAAAATTTATGTTATCCATGTTTCCTCTTTGCCTAATGTCCTTTCTCTCCTCTAATAATCTATCAAGATATCAATAACATTTATTTATCACTTGTCATTAAACTTTTCAAAACTGTGACATTCTTTCAGGTTTTCTTATTTATAAACTTAAAATTTTTGAATAATACTTTTGTAGAATGACCTTGAATTTCAGTTTGACCTTTCTCTCCTAGGTAGACAATATTTATGAGTTGAGGGGGGAAGATAGTACAAGTGCCATTTTCATTATATATCAAGGGTAAACACTATCAATGTGAAATATTAGTAACCAATGTTTACCTTGATAAACCTGGTTAATATAAAATTCAACAGGCTATTTCACTATGAAATCAGTTTTTTGGTTGTATTTTTGTTTTGTTTTCCACTAGCCATGCAATATTCACTAAAAATAATTCAAATTATATAGTTTACACTAGAGGTTGAGAATTGGAAGGGTAGATAATTTGCTTCACCTAAATGAAGGAGGAGTGTGTTGCATAAAATATGTAAAATTCTCTATAGGATATTTTTAAATTTTCTTTCATTTATTTTTAAAACCATTTATTTACTTCAAGATGAGTGCATGGTCATTTATTTTTTAATTTAGATGATAATCCAGTACTACTTTTTTATTGCTAAAAGTTCTTAGAGCTTTTACATTGAGAGATCTTTCAAGTGGCTCCTATATATTTTTTACATATCACAGTTATTGTGTTTTGTTTTGTTTTTCTTTCTTTCATTGTTTCTTTTATTTTTTGAGTTGTCCCTTGCTTTTGGGAATATAAGATAGTCCATTTGGAGAGCTAGCAATTACTTGAAGGACTTCTGATTACTTTTACAAGAAAATGATTTTGAAAACAAGACCTAGATGCTAGATATGCTCATTTTTAATGAAATAGTATGTTTTCTAGTTCTTATTATAAACAGAGATAGAAATGGGTATGTGCACAACCTAATTTATACATGTATGAATGCATCTGCATGCATTTACATATACAAATTGCATTAAGCTAGCCATGAGTTCATTATAATGTCTCCAACTCTAATCCAGTACCACATGCTAGCCTTTCTCCAAGCTTTCCTTTAATCTCTCCTAAAAGCAGAGACACACCTAGCTCCCATCATCCATTACCTATGTGAATTAATGATTTGATCAATGGCAGCAAACATATAAATGGTTATAAATTTGTAATGCACACCTTCTAGGGAAATACTTTTACCATCCAGAATAGAATGTTCATGTATAGTTCCTCTTTATCATTCGTTTTAGAGTCCCCACCTACTCAAAGGTTAATACAGTACATTTCCATTCACTTTCTTAGTGAATTTATGTGAAGGATTTGTAACACAATTATGTCACAGTCCACATTACATCCTGTTGTAAGAAGAGCTACTGATTTTTTGTTTGGTTTGGTTTTGCATAAATTGATACTCACTCTATGTGCTGTATGATACTATATTTTTTGCCACATGCATAGTGTCATGTTTCCACTAATAAAGTATCCTATAGACTAGTATCACCATTTAAAATGAGTTTTATGTACATAAATATGGCATAAATTGACGTGAACATACTTTATATACAGAGATATGAAAAATTGTGCTCTATATGTGTAATAAGGATTGTAATGCATTCCACATTTGCCGTGTATTTAAAAAAATAATGAAATCAATAAAAATAAATAAATAAAATAAGTTTTATGTATCCTCTATTCAACTCTCCTCCTTTCCAGGTTTTGTATTATATTATAGCTAGGACTTACCATACAATGTTCAATATAACTGTGAGTAGAGACACTTTCCTTGTGCTCAATATTGGGGAATAGTGTTCACTCTCACTTTTAGCATGATGTGATCTGCAGGTTTTTTAGAAATACACTTTATTAGATTAAACAAGTTGGTTTTTCATGTGTTCTCTATTTTTTTTTTTTTTTTACAAAATGTCAGCTATCATGTGTATATGATAGGTATTCCTCTTCTTTCAGGACATTATTGCAGGTGTTTAGTCATTTGAGTCAGATGTTAAGTTTGTTTTATGGGGTGTTTTGTTTTGTTTGTATATTTGTTTATTTTGTGCTATGTTTACTATCAATAAACCAGTTTTTAATTCCTACAGGGATCAGGTGCCATCACCTTGTTGTAGATAGAGTGCTATACTTTGGAGGATTTTCTTAATTGTTAATGCTGCACAACCAGCTTTTGGAAGTGGAATAGGCACATAACACAGAAGATTCTCCATCCACATTATTGTCTATTCCTTCACAGTGGTACAATTATATTGCTTGTTATCAGACCTAGGCTATTGTTGGGGATATAGGTGGGCTTCCCTTACAGCCTCAGTCTTAGCTTGGCCCTGTTTTCCTTGGCCTTAGGGTAAGTTTTTTTTTTTTCAGCCTTTCTTTTCTTTTTGTGACACTTAAACTCTGCTTTGTATCAGTGGTGGACCTTGAGCAGGAGTTTCATTTTTATTTCCTAGTGGTAGTATACCTCTGCTTGACCCATATATAATATTTTCAGCACAAGATATTAATTTGGTCCCATTACCAAGCTTAGGAAAATATTTCTTTTAATTTTAAGTCAATAATAATGGCTGTCTTCCTTTACTTTGGGCACCGTAATTGCTCTTCCTTTCCTCCTCCTGTGCTTCCCCCAACATAACACACATTGTAAGGATTTTGCTTCACATGGTAATCATATTAGAAAGTCCTTGGTGTTTCATGTTGGTTCTTTTGCAACTGCTGTTCACTCCTCCACTGAAGTACCTTTCTCATAAAATTTGCTAAAGGTCCATGGAAAATAGCATATAAAAGATCCCCCTTATGTATGGGATCATCAGCTATTAAAAATATTCTGCTTGCCCCACATGGAATTTAAAAGTGAATTAAAAACTTAGTCAATTTATTCTAATTTGCTAACTTCCTTACTGTTCCACAAGTGAGACAATTCATGCTCCTATTAATTGTTAAAGAACCTCTTTGAATAACTGGTTATTTTGATACATTTGTAGTTCATTCCATGTTATTTCTAGTTTTCTTGTGTTAGGGAAAAGACAGATGTTAATGGTGAGAACATGAGTTTGAGAAAAGAATTCTATAAAATGGGCCCACTATGTTGACCACCACATGCTTTCTTTTTGAAGAAGCAATTTATCTGCAGTCCTGCCTAGCTTAAGTTGACAGGATATATTACATTCCTCAGCAAACTGCCTATTATCTGCAAGAGAAATGCATACCCAAGATAATGTCAATGATAGAAAACCAGGAGAGTTTTGTTACCAGATCCTGAAACTCAGGGAGATAAGAATAATTTCTCTTAATAATAAAATCTATAAGAATGTATGATTAAGAATTCAATTAGAATTCATCAGCATGGGCCAAGGTGACCTAAAGATGTCTGGCAGTGGGTACTTGAAAGTATGATGTCATCTTTTTATTATTCAATTCTCAAGAGGTGGACCTAGGCAGGAATCTCTGGAAACTTTTCTGAGATCCCCAATAAAACTGAAGTGGAGGAGAGGCTTATGCTCCCTTCCCTCTCTGAGAGGACCCACTCCCTCCCTTGAGAGTATCACCTTTCCCTTTTCCCATCCCTCAATAAACTCATTCCTGTTACTGTGAGAGAAATGTGTGAAATTTTTGACTTGATTGTAATAATTGGAGTTTGAAAGGGATTCTTGCACTGCCTCAGTTTCTCAGAAGACCCAGATGTTTAACATTTGAACCTAATGTAACATATCTCTCCCTCATATATTACTATCTTCACTGCTGAAAGATATATTAAGGCTATATTTTAAAGTGATATGGTATTTGTGCAAAGATGGAATGATGGTCCAATTAAACTAAATAGAGTCCAAGAAATAAACACATATAGAAAAATTGATGCAAATACGAAAAGTAATGACAAATTACGTGCAAAGTTTTTATTATTACTTCTCATAGTGGAATAGTTGCTTATCCACATAGAAACAAAATTAAGAGATTCTCTATAATATACCAGGTTCAAGAAACTTTTTTAATATATTAAATAATTGTGATTTTTAAAAATTAAATAAAAATTACAAGTAAACATAAAAATAGATTTCAAGATAAGCCATAAAATTTTTCTATTCATAAAGCATTGATAAAATGCAAATTTAGTTTAATAATGCCTTAATTAATACTTAGTTAACTAAATATCTTGAGTTGATTAAAATTTAGTAAACTTGTACACTTTTTCTGTCATTGTTGAATAAGAACAATAAACATATTGCATAAAACAATGACCTTAAATGGTAAAGCAATGAATGTTATATAAATTTTAAAGTTAGAGGTAGGGAAGGAGGAAGAAAAATGGGAATAGATTTTGAAGAAGTGAATCTGTTACATGGGCACATGTTCTTATTTTATGAAAAGAAATACATATTGTATAACTGCATTACATTTTGGTTGTTTACATAAAAAATTAAGAGGTAGGGTTTTAGAAATAACATAGTTAAAAATTTGCAATTTAGCCTATCTCTATAAATCCCTATAAGCACTGGCAGAAATTTTCAAAATCAACTTTCTCAAAACTCTAGAAATAAGTCAGTGGTTTTCAAAAATCTGAGGAGTGTTTATTCCAGAAAATTGTAGGGAACTTTTTGAGAACATTAAGGTTTATTGTACTGCAACTTGACCTTCTACAATTCTTTTAATTCATTATGTTGATTTTGTTTCTTTGTTAATCTGTCACCATCTGTTACATTTTTTAATTCCTTTTTTATTCTGGAATCTGATTTTTGTTTATGGTTGTTAACTTTCTGTGTTGCATACTGGCATTTTCCCATAATCTTCCTACAATGGTTTGCCCCTGCAGAACTGCTGTTTTATTCCAGTCTTGGGGTTCTGCTATTATATTTTGGGTTCCTCTGGTCCAGTGTCTTGCCTCCTCCAGATATATAACTTGCGTGGAATAAAATACTAAATATGACTAAAGCAAAACCAGTCAAATTGTTCTATCACTTTTTTTTACTCTTAATTAAACTCCAAATTTTAAAGGAGTTTACTTTTTTCCCATGTGGAAATTGATAAACTAATTAAAATGATTATGGAAATGCAAGGACTTTGTTCTGTTTTTTAAATGGACCACATAGTTTTGAAAAACAAAAACCTATTTGGAGAAGCATATGTCCTGATTTCAAAATTTACTACAAAGCAAGAGAGCATGGTACTGTATCAGACAGATACATGCATCAATAACTTTGAGTTCAGAACTCAGGAATAAATCCTTACATTTATGATCAATTGACTGTCAGCAAAGTAACTAAAAAAACTCAATGTGGAAGCAGTAGTCTTTTCACTAAATGGTGTGAGCACATACAAAGGAGCAATTTGCATTTTGTTCTTTATTCTGTTGATATGGTGTAACATGTTTACTAGTGTATATTGAATCATCCTTGCATACTTCAATTAAATTCCACTTAATCAGGGTGAATAATCCTTATAATGTACCACCAATTTGATTTACTAGTGTATTTTGTTTTGGAGTTTTATCTCTGTTTCTCAAGGACATTGGCCTGCAGTTTTCTTCCTTTTGCCATGTCTTTTTTTTTCATTTTCATATCAGGATGATGCTAGACTTATAGAAGATATTCAGGAGAATTATTTCTTCTTCTATTTTTTTGGAAGAGCTTAACATGAATTGGTATTTGTTCTTCTTTAAATGTTTGGTAGAGTTCAGCAGTGAGCTCTTCTGATCTTAGGCTTTTCTTTGATGGGAGGTTTTTTGTTACATTAATATTTCAATCTCATTACTTGACATGGGTCTCTTCCAGTTTTCTATATCTTTATGATTCAATAACATATGTGTCTAGGAATTTGCTCATTTCTTCTAGATTATCAAATTTATTGGCATATTATTTTTCCTAATAATGTATGATGTTTCTGTGGTATACCATGTAATGTTTCCATTTTAATCATTAATTTTATTTACATGAGTTTTCTCTCTTGTAAGTCTTGCTAAGAGTTTGCCTGTAACATTTGTCTTTTCAAAGAACCAGCTCTTTGTTTTATTGATGTTGTTCCTTTTTTCTTGAGTCCCATTTCATTTATTTCTTCTCTGATATTTATTTTTTCCTTTTATTAATTTTGTGTAAAGTGTTGAGAGCCTCAGCTGAAGGGGCCCCAGCAAACTTCCAGCTGATTGGCTCACCGCAGCCCCAGCAACCAGCTGATTGGCTCCTCTGCGGTGATGCTCATTGGGCTGTTTCCCTGCCCTTTCAGAACACGGAGCTGCTCATTGGGGGACTCTTTGGCTCCGCCCATGCGACCCAGCCAATGGGCCTCAAGAGCAGGAAGAGATTGGGGGAGGTGCTCGCAGGGAGTGCCTGAGGTGGCAGTTGGGCTCTGAGGGAATTCCCTGTAAGCACTTCCCCCAATCTCTTCCCGCTCTTGAGGCCCATTGGCTGGGTTGCATGGGCGGAGCCAAAAGAGTCCCCCAATGAGCAGCTCCGTGTTCTGAAAGAGCGGGGAAACAGCCTAATGAGCATCACCGCAGAGGAGCCAATCAGCTGGTTGCTGGGGCTGCGGTGAGCCAATCAGCTGGAAGTTTGCTGGGGCGCTTGGGCAGTGGCTCTCAACAGTAATGTAGTTATTATTTTAATTGTTTCTTTTTTGTCATCATTCTAAAATATAAATGATTTGTGCATAACACCTATAGTATTGATGTATTCTTAATTTGTTTGTATAACTACTCTTACCAGGAAGTGCTTTACCTACATATGTTTTCTTTTTATTCCTTTTTCCACTTTGAGGAAATTCCTTTATAATTTCTTGTAGGAAAGATTTGGTGAAGATGTATTCTCTTAGCTTTTTGTTTGATCTTTATTTTTAAAGGATAGCTTTGCTGGACACAGTATTCTCAGCAAGGTTTTGTTTTTTGTTTTTGTTTTTGTTTTCCTTTAGTACTTTGAAAATCTCATCCCACTGTTTCTTGATTTAATTTTTTCCATGTGTTCCCTATCTTTTAATGTTTAATGTTTCTCCTGAGAAGTAAGTTGTCTGGGGAATTGATATTTGCTTCTTTCCTCTTGCAACTTTGAGAAGTGTTTATTTTTCACATTTGGTAACTTTATTATAAGATGTCTTGGAGTAGATTCCTCTAAGTTAAAACGTGATAGGTGGTCTTTGACCTTCCTGTACCCAGTTATTGCATTCTCTAGATTTGGGAAGTTATTATTTCTTCAAAAAGCTTTTTACCCTTATTTCATCCTCAAATTCTTTTTGAACCCTGATAACCTGAGAATATACTCTTTTTAAATTTCTATTTTAATTTTAATTTTTTAGTTGTTGATAGAGATATTTTAAAATTATTTATTTATATATGGTGCTGAGAATCGAACCCAGTGCCTCACACATGCTAGGCAAGAGCGCTACCCCTGAGCCACAATCCCAGCCCAAGAATATGCTCTTTTAATACTCTTCCAAAGTTTCTGTAGGATTTTTTCATGCTTCTTCTTTTGTCTTTTTTTTTTTTTACTTCCCAAACCTTACTTTTCAAATAGCCTGTCTTCAAGTTCACTAATTCTTTCTTTTGTTTGATATATACTGTTATCTTATTTCAGTTCAAGGATTTCTATTTGATTTTCTAAATTGCTCCCATATCTTTGTTAAATTCATGTGTTCAAACATTTAAATGTTTTTCTGTATTTTATTCAAGCTCATTAAATTTCCTTAAAACAACTGTTTTCAATTTTCAGTCTTCAAGTTCTACCATACTAATTACGGTCTGGTCAGTTTTTGGCATCTTGTTTTGAGTTCAAGGTAAAGTCATGATTCCTGGTAGCTTTTTCTGCTTTTCTTTGTATGAAATATTATCTGCACATTGAAAAAATCAAAAATTTATTATAGTCTTACTAATATAGCTTTGCTTGTGTCTGTCTTCTCAGAAATCTAAGAATACTACTCATTTTCTCTGAACTTATCAGTCACTTCAGTCATTTCAGCACTAGATGGCACCAAGGTCCAGGCCTGGCAGGAGGCAGTTGTTAATGTGTTGTCATTGTTTCTGTTCTGAAGAGGAATTCAATTCTACGTTTGTCACAAATACTAACTTGGAATATTATTCATAAAGAAACAGAACAGTACCTGAAGAGATTAGTCTGACCTGGCAAACCTATTATTTGGACCAGAGTAGGCCTGATTATGTTGTCCAGTCACTGGGTTTTGATCTGACACTGCAGGATTCTCCATGGCTCAGATAAATTCACTATGGATGGACCAACCCAGACTTCTATGTCATAACTGTGACCACCAAAGCTACTAAGCTAAGTCATTCCCTGAGTGTACAGTCCAGAAAGACTAACACAACAATGGTAGGACCATAGTACTATGAGCTGCATATTGCTGAGGTGGACTTATGGCCCAATATCACTGCAACGAGTCACGGGTGTAGTTTTCTGGAAGAGAAATCTGAAAGATTATTGTCAGGTGTCTTACACTGGTACTGGAAATGTTGCATATTCTCCACCCATATGTAGATGGGTTGATGTTGGCTGTTAGGATTTTCCCAGTTTTAGGTTACAATCCCAGCTCTATGTTCCAAGGCAAAGTCTTGCACTTACTACCCTGTCCTAACCAGGGGGAATGGAAATTTTCACCATGCTATGCTGCCTAAAGTTGGGTCTTTTTTGATTCTCTCAGTCAAAGGGCCTGGAGTATCTGGGTTATGCTGAAGTAAATGCTGTAGCCAGTAGCATTTTAGCCTGAAAGATATGTCTCTTCTACTAGGGCAGTTCTAAATCTACATTTGTCAGCACTGCTGACAGATGTGATGCCCAAGGTTGGGATATGGGTAGTAACAGTCCCATTGCTGGCAAAGGTATTGCTAAGTTGGGTCACATCTGAGTGTCATAATAACAGGGGTCTGCATGGTCTTGATAGTAGGGGACATATTTCTTAGGCTCACTTCAAGACTGGATGTGATATGGCTGAATCCTGGGCTTATCCTATGGGCCCACATATCTCTACCTTATGAGGAAGCTTTTTCTAGAGGCTCTGCTTATGAGGTCTGACCTGTGTATGGGGCCTTTGGTTTTGTTTGGCTGCTTTGCCTCACCATGGTAAGCCTACCACTGGGCTCTGAGGGAAATCCCTGTGTTACTTTCCATGCCCTGTTCCACAGCAGGTGAAGTCCTGTTACTTGCTTTGCTGATTGATGTTGGGTTTGGGGTGGTGAAAGCAATCACTCTTTGCTTGTCCTAATACATTTCAGTCCTAGTTATTGGGGTAAGGGTATAATTGTGAAACTTTGCCCAATACTGGTTTTCATGGTGTTGGAACTTATAGTAAATTAATTTCTTACTTTAAATTTGTTCTTCTTAGATACACTTGACAGTAGAGTGTATTTTAACATATTATACATACATAGATTATAACTTCCTATTTTTTGTGGTTGTATATGATGTGTTGTGACATTGGTCATGTATTCATATATGGACATAGGAAAGTTTTGCCCAATACATTGTTCTGTTTTTCCTATTACCATGCCCCCTTTCCTTCATTCCCCTTTGTATAATCCAATGAACTTCTATTCTTTTTCCCCCACCCCTTATTGTGTGCTAGCATCCACATATCAGATAAAACATCCAAACTTTGTTTTTTTGAGATTGGCATATTTCACTTAGCTTGATATTTTCCACTTCAATCCATTTAGTGGCAAATGCGATTATTGCATTCTTCTTTATGCTATGTAATATTCCATCCCATTCATATTTTGAAGGACACCTAGGTTGGTTCCATAGCTTAGCTATTATGAATTGAGCTTCTGTAAACATTGATGTGTGTCACTATATTATGCTGATTTTAAGTCTTTTGAGTATATGTCAAGGAGTGGAATAACTGGGTCAAGTGGTGGTTACATTACAAGTTTTCTGAAGACTCTCCATATTGCTTTCCAGAGTGGTTGAACCAATTTGCAGTCCCACCAACAATGTATGAGTGTGTCTTTTTTCCCACATCCTTGCCAACATTTATTGTTCCTGTATTCTAGAAAATTGGTAATGAATTTCCAGTTTAAAGCCTGGTCTTACTTCTCGCTCCCTTCTTTGAGTGGGAAACACATCATTCAATGCTTTCAATATTTGCAGTTAAGGGAGAAGTGATGCAAGCATCTCTTTCCTTTTAGCCATCTTTAATGTGTCTTTTTAAAATACTAACAGCAGTCACTATGGTCTATCATCTGCTTTCCTTAGCTCTTATACTGGTAGTTTGGTGTATGAATAGATATTCAACTTGATGTGTCTGTGGGAAGAGATCATAGGAGAATCTTACAGAGCTGCCATCTTGCTCCACCCTCTTTATAGTGTTTAATTGTTTTATTAGATTCAATTAGCTAGTATTTTTTAAGAAGATTTGCATCTACATTAATTATGAATATCAGTTTTAGCTTTTCTTTTTGTTTATTTACTTATTCATTATTTAGTGGTGTGTCCACATGTGGTTTTGGTATCAGGATAATGCTGGCTTCATAAAAATGGCTTGGAAAGATCCCTTTTTTGCTGTACATTAAAATAGATTGAGAAGAATTAGCATTAGTTCTTCTTTAAAAGTTGATGAATCCAGGAATGGAGATATAGCTCAGTTGATATAGTGTTTGCCTTGCATGCACAAGGCCCTGGGTTCAATTCCCATCCCCAGCCCCCCCCCCAAAAAAAAGAAGAAGAAGAAGAAGAAAAATATTGGTGAATTCAGCAGTGAAGTTATCAGTCCTGGGCTTTTCTTGGAAGAATTTTTATTATTGATTCCATCTTGGTTGTTGTTGGTATGCTCAGGGTTTTCTTTGTTGTTGTTTTTCAATTTCTATAGGTTATATGTGTCCAGAAATGTATACATTTTTTCTAAGTTTTCTAATTTTTTCATAGTTATCCTAATGATCCCTTTTATTTATATAATATCTCTTTTCCAATTATGATTTTATATGATTTTAGTGTGTCCAGCTAAAGTTTTATCAATTGTATTTAACTTTTCAAAAAAAAAAACCACTCCTTTATTCCATAGCCATGTTAAGTTATTTTGGTTCTGGTATTAATTTCTTCCCTTTTACTCATTTTGGGTAGGGTTTGTTTGAACGTTTTTAGTTCCTTGAGTTGGATCACTATATTTATTTGAAATCAATTTTTTAAGGGAACATTAACTGCTATAATCTTTCCTATTACTACAATTTGTGCTGTATCTCAAAGTTTTGGCATGCTGTTTTAAGTTGTGTCAAGTTTTTTTTTTTTTTTTTTTTTTTTTTTTTAGTTTCCACTATTTATTTCTTTACTGAGCCACAGTTGTTAAAGAGAATACATTCAATCTGCATTTATTTGCACAACTACTAAAGTCTTCTATTTTTTATTTGTTTGTTTGTTTTTTTGTGTGTGTGTTTCTATTTGTTTTTGTTTTTGTTTTGCAGGATACCAGAGTTTGAACTCTGGCATTCAACCACTGAGCCATATCCCCACATCTAAATTTTATTTAGAGACAGGGTCTCACTGAATTGCTTAGCACCTCACTTTTTGCTGAGACTGGCTTGAACTCTCAATCCTCCTTTCTAAGCCTCCCAAGCCTCTGGGATTACAGGCATGAGCCACACTGTACCTATTCCTTGTGTTGTTGAATTCCAGTTTTATTCCATTTTGATCAGTGAAGTTATACACTTTGAATTAAATTTAATTTAAATTTGTTTAGACAGGTTTTATGACCTATTATATGGTTTATCCTGGAGCATGCTCCCTTCTCTGAGGAAGGGAATTGTTCCAATTTTGTGAAGAGTTTGACAGCTCCTCAAATATTTAAACACTGAGTTGCAATATGATGCTACTATTCTATTCTTATATTTATATACCCAAGAGAAATTAAAACATATACCCACAGAAAACCTTGTATACAAATGTTTATGGCAACATCTTGCATATTGCCAAAAAATAGATATAACACAACTATATCAGATAGATAGGTATATTTTTACAAGTGCATCCACAGACAGGTGCATCATTCATTTTTTAAAAGTAATGAAAAGAACTTCTGGTTTCTAGTCTAGTGTATAAGTCATACCACAAGTAAAAAAATGTGATCAAAATTAATGAAAATCAATAATTATTCCTATATACATCAGATAATTGAAGTCCCAGGACAAATTGTGGCTCTAAAATTTGGAGACTCATACAGATAGTTGCAGTCACTGCTTACTGGAACAGAAGACCAAGATCACAAACTACCACCAGAGTATTAAAAACAAAGTATAATTATCAAATTTTTGTTGGCTCAGTGTGAATGTTTGAAAGTAAAGACTTCAATCATTTCTGTGAGGCTTTGTGTCTAGTTCATCTCATTAGCATAATATCTCCCATATTAATCCATGTTGTTACGAATAACAGCACACTTTCATTTTAAAGATGGTGTAGTATTCCATCATGTATATATACAATCTTTTCTTCATCTATTTACCTATTGATGGACACAAAGTTTGATTTAAGAATCTAGCTATTGTGAATAATGCTGCAATGAATATAGTAATGCTGATATCTCTTCAATATCAAATTCTTATTTCAAATTGTTTGGCTACATGCCCAGATGTGGAATTACTGGGTCACACAATGTTTCTAATTTTAAATTTTTGAGGAACTTCTACACAGATTTATAAAATAGCAGTACAAATTTACATTTCAACCAACAATGTGCAAAGATTCCCTTTCCTCTACATATTTCCCCAAAATTATCTTTATTCTTTATGATAGTAGCTATTCTATCCTAATTTTTGTTTTAGTATGAATTAGCCTGATGGTTAATGATATGGAACATTTTTAATGTGTTTTTGAGCATTTATGTCTTCTTTTGGGAAATATTTGTTAAGGTTTTTGGCCCTATTTTAAATTGGGTTATTTGTTTCCTTACTATTGCATTCCTTATACTATGAATTAAGTATGAGTACAGACTACAAAGGAACTAACCAAACAAGAATAATGAGTAACTTGAGCTTAAAATTATAACATGTTTTTTAAAAAGAATTTTAAATAATTTAATGTATCTTGAACTCAATAAAAAGTTAAAAAACCATTACAATTTATAGTATGAATTAAAAGCACAGCTTGAGGAAACTTTATAGCAATTCATGTATATGTTATAAAGGAGAAAAGCTAAAATTAATCATCAAAATTTTACTCATGAAAAACCAGCAAAAAAGAAAACCAGCAAATTGAATCCAAAATAATAAGAATAAAAATAATAAATAAATAATTGAGTGGAGATAAATAAAAGTGAAAAATAGGAATCAACACAGAAAATCAGTAAAACCAAGAAATGATTCTTTGAAAATACCCATAAAGTTGATCAAATTATAAGCAGGTTAAGAGTAAAAGAGGAAATACATAAATAATTAATATAACTAATGAAAGAGGGGTCATTATTACTCATTCTACATACATCTAAGAGATAATAAAGTAAATATTATATACTGCTGTATGCCCTCAAAATTGAAGATAAATGGTCAAATTTCTTTAAAGACATGCTCTATCAAAATTCACACAAGGAGAAATAGACAATCTGATTATACCTATGTTTATTAAAGAAATTAAATCAATAATTATGTACCTGCCAAAAAAAACACATTAAATCCTTATGGTGTCACTGATAAATTTTACCAATCACATAGTGAAGAAATTGTAGCAGTTTAATGTAATTCTTTCTGTAAAATGAACTGACAATAATTTCTGATTCTTTTGATGAGTTCAGAGTACCATAGTATGGAAACCAGACTAAGTTGTAGCAGGAAAGGAAGTGTCAAGTCCAGAATTCTTATAAACATAGTTGAAAATATTCTCAACAAAATATTGGCAAATCAAATCCAATAATGTATTAAAAATGTACACCATTAATATATGGGAATTACTATACAAGGCCACTTTAATATTTGAAAAATGATTGATATAGACAAAATAAGAAAAATCATATTCATATCAAAGATTCAAAGAGCATTATGATTCATGACAAAATTTTTCAGCAAACTAGGAAGAGGCAAGTTTCCTTAATATGATAAAGAGCATCTATGAAATTCTATTGAATGGTTAAAAAAAAAAACCTAGATTTTTTCCTGTTAAAATATTTAAAAAGAAAATGATGTATTCTTATACTACTCCTATATATCAGTCCTGAATATCCCAGCCAGGCATTGGGATAAGAATAGAGGGGCTGGGGATGTGGTTCAAGCGGTAGTGCGCTCGCCTGGCATGCGTGCGGTCCAGGTTCGATCCTCAGCACCACATACAAACAAAGATGTTGTGTCCGCCGAGAACTAAAAAATAAATATTAAAATTCTCTCTCTCTCTCTCTCTCTCTCTCTCTCTCTCTCTCTCTCTCTCTCTTAAAAAAGTAAATAGAAAGAATACCAATTGTGAAGAAAGAAATAAAGTTATCCTTGGTGGTAGATGACATTTTTCTCTAGGTAGAAAATCTGAAAGGATGAATTTTAAAACTCCTGAAAAAAAAAGTGATTATAGGATGGTTTTAGACCACAAAATTAATATATATGTCAATTCTTTCCTAATACAAAATTAATAAAAAATATTCAACAATGTGTATCATTACTGAATTGTGAATTAAATCACCTTGTTACCACTACATGCCTATTAGACTGGCCAAAGTCAATGAACTCCCATCAAATGATTGTAATGATGACTAGTAACAGGTACACTCATTTAATTCTTGTGGGAAGGCAAAACAGTAGAGAAAACTGGGAGACAAATTAGAAGTTTCTTATAAAACTAAATGTATTAGTCAGGGTTCTCTAGAAGAACAAAATCAACATGAACTATAATTTTGAAAAAGGGGATTTATTAGGTTGGCTTATGGGACCAGAAGCTGGATGGTCCACAATGACCATCTGCAAGTTGGAACCAGTAGCTACAGAAGAGGCTGAAAGCGCCAGAAAAAGCCACAGTCTGATATCCTCACCTCAGGTGATCAGAGCAGCAATCAAGAATGGTTCAAGAAGAATTGGCTTTCTATTGGGAAATCTACTTAACCTAATATACCTTTTAGATGTAAATAATTGTCTCTAGGAGTCTGACTACTCCCTCTTGAAATGTAAACACTCCTGAGCCAGGCTTTCAAGGCTAGAGATTTAACAGATATCTCTGGAAAAAAAATATCTTTCTTCTCATCTGTTTCTGTAAGCATGTTTTATGTTAGAGAGCCTGCACAAGGCCTTGGGTCATATAGATTAGGATTTTTTTAAAGAGGAAAAAAGCCCCAGTGATATCCTGGGTCTAAGATAATGCCAAATAACCTGAGAAACTGTGGATCAGGGCTCAGAATCTGGAGTTTGTTCTTCTCTGGGCCCAAGGGCATAAAATAAAGTTTGGACTTTTCCTCTCTGAGTTCTGCTTGTTGCTGTTCAACCTGTCTGTTTTCTACAACAGAAGAACACAGACACAAAATGTTGATGATTTTTGAGATACTTCCCCTCAGGCATTAAAGAATACTTATTCCAGACAATTATGAAAAAAAAAAAAACACCTACGATTACTCCCACTTCTTACTTCAAGAAAATTTCTTGGACACATCTCTGAATAGGAAATTAATGAGAATATTGATGGATTCTGAGTACAAAACAGGGGCTTATATAGTGAGGAGAATCAGAAACCTGGAATTTGAAGGAGAGCATAGCAGAATAGAAACATGCATGCAGAAAAAAATGTAGAGACATGCAGAGGATCTAACTTTGAATATTTCATAAGAGTATTAATCAGTGCAGGTGTGAGAGGCAAGTAAATATGCAAAAGAAAGAACTGCTAGAAAGGAACAGTTTTTTTTTTTTTTTTGTGTGTGTGTGTGTACTCATACAGGGGTGGGAACTATACCTATGTTCACCAGCCACAGAGGAAAATGATTTACAGGAAAATGGATGTGGATAATGGGAATGTTTTGTTTCACTAAAAGGGAGTAAGTAGGCCAAAGGAGAGCAAAAAACAACTACAGTATTATAAAAAGTGAAGGTTTAAATTTATCAATAAATATTTTAAAATATTCTTCAAGTTTTGTTTTCAAAGATGATATACTACATGTTTTCTATAATAATAGAAAACCTAGGGCTGGGGATGTGGCTCAAGCGGTAGCTCACTTGCATGGCATGCGTGCTGCCCAGGTTCGATCCTCAGCACCACATACCAACAAAGATGTTGTGTCCGCCGAGAACTAAAAAATAAATATTAAAAAAAAATTCTCTCTCTCTCTCTCCTCTCTCACTCTCTCTTTAAAAAAAAAAAAGAAAGAAAACCTAGAGCATTCCTATTCCTTATGTACATAAACAGGCAGACTGCCTACCCAGGTGTGCTTTCTAGCCAGGTTCTGTGGCATGCCTTTCTGTCAGAAGTGAATGCATTTCCCACCCCACATTTGAGCACATATTTGATTTCTTGTGAAACCTCATTATTTCTAACAATTTGAGTATGCAGCATGGGGCTCCATAAATTGCCTAGGGGTTGTACACCTCCCTCCTCAGAGAAGACATATTTAGCTGCGATTTTGCAGTGACCTCAGAACAGGGGCAGAAACTGATATCCTTGAGGCTGACAAAGGACCCAAATCTGAAGTGGATCAAAAGTGTATTGGCAATGCAGGGAAGGGGCCCAAGCAAATACCAAAGTTACCAAGTAATTCTATGCATAGACCAAGGTATGAAAATCTATTATGAAACATGTGAGAGAAGTACTTCTTTGGTTGGATGGGCCATCCTGGAGGTATGTAAACATGAACGCAAAATTACACAAAGGGAAATGGATTGGGGGTATGCAAGAAATCCCTAGTAAGTGGGACTGAGCATATAGAGACTTAGAGTATGTCAGCAATCTCCAATAAAGGGGATTGGGCTCATGGGGAGGAGAGGGCCAAGGGTTAAAATCACAAGAGGAAATTCAACTGCAGGAACCTACCAAAAATGGGCAATAAAAATTATAGGGCTAGGGACAGGGAAAAACAATGAAAAGAGAGAGTATATATATATATATATATATATATATATATATATATATATATTCTTTTTATTTAGAGAGTTCTGATATACATCTTTTTTTTTTTTTTTCCATTAGAGAGTTCGGAGCAGGGAAATAAACAGTGATAATGGTGGGAGTAAATATGCTCCATGGAGAATGAATGAACCTTTGATTTCAGTACCACCATGGATGGCAGATTATTCCTAATGTTCCCAACTGCACAGGCCCTTTTCATGTCTGGGTCATACTGTAAAAATATGTGATCAACTCTATTTTAGCTGCTAAAAATCTACAATATCTTTGTTTCCTATCTGTTGTATGTATGTGTGCACACTTGTGTATTGTGTTGTTGTGTCTACATATGTGCTCATGATAGATATGGTATCAAATTGACTTATAGGTAAATGAGTACTCATAAATTTAAAGAAGGGATCCCAATGCCTCTCAGTTTACACAACTTAAATAAAACTTTAACTAAAATTGTCAATCTAAATTGATAAGAGTATAGTTACCTTTGAAATTACCATCCCACACATTTTCTAGATGGCCAGATTACCAAAAGCTCATTGAATGCCCCAATTGTAATTTAAAAATATGGGAAAATGGTTTTGAGAAGAATATTTGTTGCTTTGCTGGAGGGAAGAAAAACAAATAAATAAATAAAATATAAGAAATTCTAGTTGGTTATAATTTTATGTTCATGGATAAGAAGAGGAGGTTTTGTTTTGTTTTGTTTTGTTGTTTTATTTTTATACTGGGAATTGAACTCAGGGGCACTCAACCACTGAGCCACATCTCCATCCCTATTTTGTATTTTATTTAGAAACAGGGTCTCCATGAGCTACCTGCTCAGCTTCTCTTTGTTGATGAGTCTGGCTTTGAATTCCTGATTGACCTGCCTCAGCCTCCCTCCTGCACCACCTGGCCAAAAGGTTTTAAAAGAAGGTATTCAAGGCTTCCATTCCAGATATTCCCTATGGGGTGGGGGGATTATAAATATCTTGTTAATTTTGGAGATAACCTTTTCTTTGGGTATGTGCTCAGGAACTAATTACAACCTAGGATGGGAAAGGGGTGGCCTGTTCCCCATCTCCAGGTTGGGTAGGGAAAAGGGGAAAAGAAATAAAAAGAATGTTTTCATTTTAAAATTAGCCTCAAAGTGCTGATTTCTTTAAAAAGGTTTAAAGTACAATGTCCATGGCTTGTAATGATTTTTCTTTGGCAGAAATATCTGACTTAAAGTGTTAACTAAACTTTTTTGATACCTTGGTTTTCATGGATAACCTAAGTTAGTAATAGGTAAATTAGTTTTAACATAAATGGGATTAATCTTCATAAATGTGTTTGTTAGGGAATACATGAAATTAATTTGCAAAATTAAAATATTATAACATCAATAAAGTATAAATTTAAGTAACCTTGGCTTCTTGAATTCCATGAGGTGTCACGTATTGGGGTCTATTAAATGTATTTTTATAAACTGATAGATTTAAAAAAAAAAAAAAGATTGCTCCTTTCTGAGCCTTAACCTAAAAGCAAGGTTACTAGGAATTAAAATTTTAACAAGTATAATTCTATATGCATACAACAAGTTTCAGCTGTATTCTGATTAAATTACTATAAATGTTGTAGAGACAGAGGAGGCAAGACACCGAAGATAGCAGAAAACAGTTTTATTTGGCTGCAGCCAGGTTCAGAGGGCACAGCTTTTGCTGTAATCAATCAATCCCATGAACCCCAAGTTCTGGTAGTTTCAGAGTTTTATACCTAGCATGTAAGGGGAGAAACTCAGAGGTTCACTGTCTGCAGAAGTTCATATAATAGCAGCTTTTACTTTTACTGTTCTGGCAAGTTAACCCTTCAAAGACAACACCTGAGAAGGGGAAAGCTTCTTCTCCCCTTTCGTTCCTCCCCTGCCAGCCGTTACCAAGGAGCCCAGTTGGTAACTTCTCTTATCTTAGAAATGTAGACATCTCTGTGTAGCCCCAGCTCAAGGCCAGAGGCCTTGTTTACACATTTCTACAAACTACTATACTGCCTACATTTATGAAAAACTAGTAAGGGGTGTCTAGCACCTGGAGTGCTGGTATCTTCCTCGCAAGTGGCCAAGTAAAACAGAGCAACACAAAAATAGGAAGTTTATCTACATTGAAATCTTTTGTAAATACTCTTTTGCTGAAAGTCCTAAGATCAGCTATAGTGAACATTTCTGGAGAAGCCCAGTTGCTGCAGTCTGGCTGGGCACAATTCAGGAGGCACTTGTCAAAAGAAATGAACTTTATTTTTAGAACACACACACCACACCACACAGCTCCTCAGAAAAAACCCTCAGAGCCCAACTTCCACCACCAGCTTCCCACAAGCCTCACAATTTCCCCCACTCCTGCTCTTGAGGCCAATTGGCTGGGTCACATGGGTGGAGCCAAAAAAAGTCCCTCAATGAGCAGCTCCATGGTCTGAAAGGGTGGGGAAACAGCCCAATGAGCATCACTCCAGAGGAGCCAATCAGTTGGCAGCTAGAAGTTTGCTGAGGCTGCTGTGAGTCAATCATCAGCTGGCAGCTTGAAGTTTGCTGGCAGCTGGAAGTTTGCTGGGGCCCCTTCGGCTGTGGCTCTCAACATCTCCCCCTCTCTGTTTAAACAACAAGCATGTGGCTTAGGGACCATGCCTGCCTTAGGTTGTCCAATAGTACATATGGTTCTTACCCGTCATCGGATGAGCTGACCTTAAGGCTTCAGCCTCCTGTCTTAGGTTAGTACCATTGCAATTGGATCTTAGCCATCACTGACTACCAGTTCAGCATACAGCCACACCTGTGGATAGGTCTTTGTACCAGCAGGGGGGTGAGGTTCTTTGCCTCACCTCTGTTGGCCCCCAAATTTTAGCTGAACGACCATGACAAGCAGAAGGGAGGAAGATACACCAAGCCAATTGACGGCTCCTTTTGGAAAAATTGTACCACTGATGACACCATCAGCAAAAATACCCAAACACTACCACAAGTCACTGCACCAACAGATAGTTCACAATGCATACAAGTGAGTTCACAATGCATACAAGTGATACATAGTCCAGGCAAGTTCTGCAAGCAGTTCAGTGATGGCTCCTTTTGGAAAAATTGTACCACCGATGACACCATCATCAAAAATACCCCAACACTACCACAAGTTGCTGCACCAACAGATAGTTCACAATGCATACAAGTGAGTTCACAATGCATACAAGTGATACATATTCCAGGCAAGTTCTGCAAGCAGTTCAGTGATGGCTATGGCAGAAGCTGTAGATTGGTTTTATCTTTGTCTTCACCGGCACTGGGATGAAGATAAGAATTCTGGCAATAATGGCTAAAGAAAAAATTATGTAACATTCCAGAAGGCACTAAAAGAAAACAATTTTCTTAACAATTTACATTATCTTGAACAGAATTATTAAAAATAATGAAAAGGAAAGGTGAAAGTAAACAAACAGATCTGTTAACCTCCGTTTTTGTTCACATTTTACAACAATCCTCAACAGCTGTTTACCCAATTTAAATTAAACCATTTAAATCACATGAATAAAAAAAATTTGCATCCATTTATTCTTGAGCACTCATCCTATATGATATATGGACATACGTACATACAAACATACAACATAAAACACAAGTGTGCACACATAATATAATACATACAACACATAACATAATAGTAAAGGCCTTATAACTTTTTACAAGTGAAATCTCCATTGCAATGTTTAAAAACTCTATAGTCAAAAAAATAGAACTGATCAGCAAAACATTAACCTAGGTCTGTATGAGCTCAAAAAACAAAATAGAACTTCATGATGTGAGAAAGGGTAATAATAAAATAGATATTGAAAAAAGCATCCTGGTTCTGTCACAGATGTAAGGATAGCCAATCTGGAGTTTTGGATATCAGCTGTTATGGATTTGAGCCAAATCATCTTCTTTTTGGTCTGTAGAAATCGCTTTACTTAATCTCTCTGGAATCCAAATCGGCTGCTGTTCTCCCTGTGGAAACATACAAACAGACCCCCAACTCCAGACAATCACTGGGTCAGGACTTTAGTTAATCTCTCTGGAATCCAAATCAGCTGCTGTTCTCCCTGTGGAAACACACAAACAGACCCCCGACTCCAGACAATCACTGGGTCAGGACCTTTCCATTGTCCTGTTAGAATATCCTTCCAAAGTACCTTGGGCTTATGTACATTTTTTGGACACATATGCCTTTCTGCAGCACTAAGTCCTGATGAATCCAAATTTAAAAAGTTTAGAGTAAAAAGGGTTATTTTAAGTTTATCTTTAGGGAATATATACCCCTTCCCATTTCCTTCTTTTTGCTTTAATAAGTACATTTTAATAGTTTGATGAGCTCTTTCAACTATGCCTTGTCCCTGTGGATTATATGGGATTCCTGTTATTTCAGTAATGCCAAATGATGAGCAAAATTGTTTAAAAGAGGTAGAAGTATAACCAGGGGCATTATCTGTTTTTAACTGTTTGGAACGCCCACAGTGCCAAAATTTTGTAAGCAATGAGCTATAATATCTTTAGTCTTTTCTACGGCATGAAGGGAGCCCATCAAAATCCAGAAGAAGTATCAACTGTAACATGCAAATATTTTAATTTTCCAAATTCTGGCAAGTGTGTGATGTCCATCTGCCAAATATGGTTAGGTATCAGTCCTCTAGGATTGACTCCAAGATTAACTAGTGGTAAAAAGGTCACACAATTTTGACATTGTTTTATTATTTGTCTAGCTTGTTCCTTAGTTATTTTAAAACGCTTTTGTAAAGTATTAGCATTGACATGTAACTTTTTATGGAAATTTGTAGCTTCTTCTAGTGTAGAGAAAATATGTATGTCATGTGTAGTTTTATCTGCTAAATCATTGCCCAAACTAAGGGCTCCAGGCAATCCTGTATGTGCCCTGATATGTCCTATAAAGAATGGATCTTTTCTGTCCCAGATTAGACTTTGTATAGTGGAAAGCAAAGAGAAAACAGTAGAGGAAGGGGAAATCCTACCAGCATCTTCAAGGGATACTATAGCATTAACTATATACTGACTATCAGAAAATAAATTAAATACAGAATCTTTAAACATCACAAAAGCTTGTAATACTGCATTAAGCTCTACCTTTTGAGCTGATTGTTTGGGTAATAAAAATGTAAAAGTTTGATCAGGTGTAACTATTGCTGCTGTACCATTATTTGACCCATCAGTGAATATATTTGGAGCATTCATGATAGGTGTTTTTCTTGTCATTTTTGGAAAAATTACAGGATGCGAAGATCAAAAAGACAATAAAGGATTAGATGGTAAGTGGTTATCAAATAAAACATTAGATTTGCACATGATTATTTCCCAAGTATTTAACTCATTAGCTAACTCATCAATTTGATTCATAGTATATGGAGTGATAATTTTATTGGGAGAAATTCCAAACACTCCCTTACTGCTTTTATTCCTTTGAGTATTAATTGTCCTACAGCCTCAGGATACCTAGTAAGAATAGTGTTAGGAGAATAAGATAAATGTATCCATAATAATGGACCTTCTTGCCAAAATACTCATGTAGGAATATTTTTTGTTGATAGTACAATAAATAATAAAGGCAAACTTATATCAATTCTATCCAAATGCATATTTTCCATATATGTTTCAATGATTTTTAATGCCTTTCTTTCTTCAGGCGTTAACATTCAGGGTGAATTTGGATCTGACGGACCTTTTAGGATATCAAATAAAGGTCCCAACTCTCCTATTGGTATACCTAGATAAGGCCTTATCCAATTTATGTCTCCTAATAACTTTTGAAAGTTGTTAAGTGATTTGAGTTGATCTACTCGTATTTGAATTTCTGGTGGACGGACCATGGTTGAGGATAATAGAACTCCTAAATAATAAATTGGAGAATGTAATTGCTATATCTAGATTGTATTTTTTAATAAGTTTGTAAGTGTGGCATAACATTCTAGCAATGTGTTTTTATCTTTGTGTGCTAATAATACATCTTCCATATAGTGAAATATTTGTAGTTCAGGATTTTGATTTCTAAGTGGCTGGATTACTTTGTTAATATAAATTTGACACATAGTTGGGCTGTTAGCCATCCCTTGAGGGAGTACTTTCCATTTATATCTCTGATCAGGACCTTCATGATTCAGTGCAGGGATAGTAAATGCAAATCGTGGACTATCCTCAGGATGAATTGGAATTAAAAAAAAAACAATCTTTAATATCTATAACTAACACATACCAGGTTTTTGGCAAAGCAGACAATTGAGGAATCCATGATTGGGCAGGTCCCATAATAACCATCTCATTATTAATGGCTCTGAATTCTTGCAATAATCTCCATTTACCAGATTTCTTTTTGATGACAAAAATGGGAGTATTATGGGGAGATACAGAAGGTTGTATATGTCCTTCCGCTAATTGTTGCTTGACCAGGTCATGGGCTGCTTGTATCTTTTCTTTAGTCAGGGGCCACTGAGGAACCCATACTGGTCTTTCTGATTTCCAAGTAATTTTTTTTGTCTCAGTGGCCCTTTCTGAAAATCCAACCCATGTCTGTCCGTTCTTTGATCTATTTGTATTGGTGCAGTTATACCTTGTTCTTGTTTTTCTAATATTTTTCCTTTCCTAAAATCTTGTCTAGCCATAATAGTGGGCGCATTTTGATTGATGTTATTTGTTAATGTCAATCCTAATTGATCTAGGACATCTCGTCCCCATAAATTTATGGGAAGATGATCCAATACATATTTTTGTATAGTTCCTTCACATCCTTCAGGATCCTTCCAATCCAATACCATTGCACTTCTATGGGGATTAGTCACCACTCCTAGGCCTCAAAGCGTTTGAGTGGCTTGTTGTAATGGCCAATGTTTTGGCCATTCTTGATGAGAGATGATGCTAAGGTCTGCACCTGTATCCAGTAGCCCATTAAATTCATGTTCTTGAATATTTAGTTTTAGCATAGGGCGAGAATCTAAATTTAAAGAAAGCATAGCCCAATCTACACCTATGGAGCCTAATCCCTTGGAACCACTTTCTACAGTACAACTGGAAAATTTATCATGTAGGCTGGGTATTATTAGTAACTGTGCTATTCTATCTCCTGGTGAAATTACTGATATACCCTTTGGAGAACTGGCTATAATTTTTATTTCACCTTCATAATTGGGATCAATTACTCCAGGACTTATCATAAGTCCTTTTAGAGTAGAAGAACTGTGTCCCTATAATAAGCCTACTGTTCCTTTGGGAAGAGGTCCTTTTACCCCTGTGGGAATGATTTGAACTCCCATCTCTGGAGTTAGTACTGCTCTGGCGGAGGCGCAGATGTCCAACCCTACGCTCCCTCTGGTTTGTCTGATGAGAGATCTAATGGACAATGTGTCCTGGGCACTACCCTGATGGGGTTGCTGGGTTCCTCCAGTGCGCCGTATATTTGTGGTCTTGGGCCCCGGAGCATTGGGCCCCCCTGTCCATTTTTTGGCAATGGAGCCCGATGCCTTTCTCCATGATATCGTGGATACACACTTGGTCCTTGTTCGTTTTTTGATAATGGAGTACCCTCTATGGTGGTTTGAGAATGGCATTCATTAGCCCAATGTCTCCCTCTATGGCATCGTGGGAAAATACCTGGTATTCTACTCCTTTGATACCTAGTTTTGTTAAACCCTCCTCCTATGGGGCAATTCCTTTTAAAATTCCTGTTTGTTCACAATTGTAGCATGTTCTTGGCCTGGCATCTAAAACGTGTTGTACTGCAGCTGCCACGACTTGCCCTTGTTCATTAATGTCTCTACATAATTTAATATATGTGTTTAAATCTTCATGTTTCCATGGTCTAATGACTTCTCTGCACCAACGATTCGCTTGCTCATAAGCCTGTTGTTTTATTAATGGCATTGCTTGTTCTGTATTCCCAAAAACTCTGGTAGCTCTTTGAATAAGCCTATCTACAAATTCAGCGTAAGGTTCATTAGCTCCTTGTATTCCCTTAGATAATTGACCTTGTAAACCTCCATGTCCTCGTAAAGTCTTCCATGCCCTAACCGCATCTACAGCAATTTGTGCGTATACATCAGGATAATATGCAATTTGTTGCTACTGATCCTCATAAGGTCCCTTTCCTAACAACATATCTAGATTTCTCTGAGGATAACCAGCTGCTGTATTTCGCCTAGCCGTCTCCTTGCAAAATTCCTCATTTGCAACCTTCCGTAACAGGTATTGACCTCCATTTAGCACAGCTTTACACATATCAGCCCAATCTGCTGGCGTCATGTTCAAGTTGTTAATGGATTCGACCATGCGTACAGTGAAGGGTGCTTGAGGACCATAGGTTGTTACAGCCTTTTTCAGCTGCTTCACTGTTTTGAAATTTAAAGCATTGTGAATTCTCTGCCCTCCTGCCTTAAATACAGGGCATGTTAATATTTGAGATCCTGTCTCAGGATCCCAACTATCAACTGCAGGGGTTGGGGGCCTCCCAGCATATGGAGGTGGCCTTGTTGGTTGGACACTTATGTCCTCTGGTGATAGAAAGGTGTTAGTAGCAGTCTCCTGTTGTAACTTTCCCCCTGATGGCTTTTTCTGCTCTAAACTTTCTTCCTCTGTCTGACTAGCTCGAGAGACCTTCTTTTTTACTTGAATTTTTTTCCTCTGTCTGACTAGTTCGAGAGACCTTCTCTTTTACTTGAATTTTTTCCTCTGTCTAGTTCGAGAGACCTTCTCTTTTACTTGAATTTTTTCCTCTGTCTGACTAGCTTGAGAGACCTTCTCTTTTACTTGAATTTTTTCCTCTGTCTGACTAGCTCGAGAGACCTTCTCTTTTACTTGAATTTTTCTACTATAACTATAATACAACCCAACAAGATAACGCCAAACAAAACTGAAACAGAGTGAAACAAAATTGGAACAACAAAAAATCATTATATCATCCTTTCTATACTCCTGAAATGTCCATCCGTCCTTTCTCCCTATCTGTTCCTCAGATGTGAGCGGTTTTTCTTCCATCTTACACATCTCCACGGACAGGGAACTTAAAAGAAAAGTGAAGCAAAACAAAGGAAGAATCTTAAAATGGCTACCCATCCTCTCGCCCTGCCCTCAGGGGCGAGCAGTTTACCTTATCACTTACCCTCAGTCATTCCCCGTGTGAGCACCAAATGCCACAGTCTTGCTGGGCACAATTCAGGAGGCACTTGTCAAAAGAAATGAACTTTATTCTTAGAACACACACACCACACGACAGAGCTCCTCAGAAAAAATCCTCAGAGCCCAACTGCCACCACAGGCTTCCCACAAGCCTCTCAACCTCCCCCACTCCTCCTGCTCTTGAGGCTGATTGGCTGGGTCGCATGGGTGGAGCCAAAAAAAGTCCCCCAATGAGCAGCTCCATGGTCTGAAAGGGCGGGGAAACAGCCCAATGAGCATCACAGCAGAGGAGCCAATCAGTTGGCAGCTAGAAGTTTGCTGGGGCTGCTGTGAGCCAATCATCAGCTGGCAGCTGGAAGTTTGCTGGCAGCTGGAAGTTTGCTGGGGCCCCATCGGCTGTGGCTCTCAACACCCAGTTAAGACTTTTCTATGGAGAAAGGGGGTACCTCTAGAGAAAGGGTCATCTCTATTATGTATCAATATGCCCATAGTAAAAAAAAAATAAAGGCCCAAAAGAAGTTTCTGGTTATACAGTTTTGTCTATGCCAGATCATCTAATCCCTCCCCTGGGATGAAATTTATTATGTAAAATAAATACATAGATAAAATTTGTTATGTTACCCATGAAAGCTTTATCCTTGTCCCCAAATACCAATTGATGCTAATTTAATGAGGACAGGTTTTGAGAAAAAGTAAAAAGAAGGTTTATTGCTTTGCAAGCAAAGTAGAAACAAAGGGAACTCTACTCCCAGAGATTGTGTTTCTGCCTATCAAGGAGAACAGAGGGTTTTGAAGAAGCTCTTTGATGGATGCATTCCTAATATGCCCTGATGGAGGTCCTAAGTGGGCCTTGAGAGTATTAAAATTTACTTGTTAATTTGGGAGATCGTCACTTTCTAGATTTCAGGTGACATCGCCTTCCTGTGGGTGAGTGTGTGCTCCAGAAGAGAGAACTCCACCTAGGATGTGAAAAGATAATCTTGTCATCTTCCTTCACATTAGGGAGGGGAAGAGGAAGAAGAGGAAAATAAAAACAGAACCCTTTGAAAATAAGAAGCTAGGGCTATATTCAAAAGGTAAAGTAGACCACTGTTACAATAAAAATTGTTTCAAAATACAAAATTTTAAAAATTGGCTATAATTAGTGTTAGGTGTGTGGGAGACTCCCTGCTGAAGTTAAGTTTCTGTCTCCAAGAACATCATGGAATCCATTACCTCTCCCCCTCCTCCCCAAAGAGTGCCAAATTCAAAAGTTTTCTCAATCAATCCCCGCAGGACACAGTGTCCATTGGATGTTTCTGAGTCAAATTGCCATTCAGCACCTGCCGTGTGACCTATGCAACCCTTCTTAAGCCGAAACTTGCAAGCTCATGCTCTCTGCCCTCCTCCTCTCCTCTCTTTGCTCTCTGCCTCTCCTTTTCTTCCCCTTCCAGCAGCCCCCCAATAAAATCTTTTGGTTGAATCTCTGTCTCAGGTGAGTCACTCACCTTTCAATTAGCACCATCAGTTAACTTGTTTTTTTCAAATTTGAATGTGCTGATAGGAAGCAAAGTCTGCACATTGATCTGCTCTTACTTATCAAGCTAATTTTTTTCATCATAGATGGACACAATACTTTTATTTATTTACGTATTTTTATATGGTGCTGAGGATAAAAACCAGTGCCTCAAACCTGCTAGGCAAATGCTCTACCACTGAGCTACAACCTCAAGCCTCAAGATAATTTTCTTGTGCCTGTTAGGCTTTATTACATAGGGAAAACTAAGTATTAAAGAATTTGGATTTGTACAACTCTGGTTAAACAAACAACTGATGTTTTACTTCCCTTCACTATAGATTCCAAATTTTTCTTTGAAGATTAAACTTTGTTAATATAAGAGCATCAGTTCAATTGTAAATGCTGTTACTGGCTTCTTTGTATATTACATATATTCATATCTTCCAAGTAAAGTGTTAAGCTTAGGACAATATTTTACCAAGCTGGTGTTCTCTAAAGTTGTTTGTAGCAGTAATCTCTATCATACTTATATATAAATAAAAAATTTAGGTGGGGATTTATTTATGATGCTATTTAATATTTTATAATTGACTAAAACCTGTCTTCACTAAGGGGTGTGTGTGTGGAATGGAAATATAAATTTATATTTGGAAGGCAATAATGAGATCCTAATTTGTTTAAAGGTTCACAATATGAAACATGCAAAATTCTGCAACTTTTTTCTGCATAAAAAGAAAATTAAGCAGTCTTAGTTTTTGTTTGTTTCCTTTCA
This sequence comes from Urocitellus parryii, assembly GCF_045843805.1. Lineage (NCBI taxonomy): Eukaryota > Metazoa > Chordata > Mammalia > Rodentia > Sciuridae > Urocitellus > Urocitellus parryii. The sequence goes on along the minus strand of NC_135547.1, from coordinate 48,812,952 downwards.
GATGTTATGTATTTTGCTATTTTCAATAGCTCCACCTTAACTAAGATAAGTCTCTGCCTCTCACCCTACTCCATGTTAGGGTGACTCCAAAGTAGGCTTAATTTTAAGACATAAGCTTATTTAAAGTTGTGTTTAAGGAATGGACTTTTTTTTTGGGGGGGGGCAGGGATTGAACTCAGGGGCACTTGACCACTCAGCCACATCCCTAGCCCTAATTTGTATTTCATTTAGTGATAATGTCTCATTGAGTTGCTTAGTGCCTTGCTTTTGCTGAGTCTGGGTTTGAACTCACAATCCTCCTGACTCAGCCTCCTGAGCCCCTGGGATTATAGGTGTATACCACCACACCCAGCAAGGATGGACTTTTGTTGTAAAGATTACTCTGATCTCAAAATAACTAAATGATATAATACAAAACTAAGTAAAGGTTTGGTAAAATATAAACAATATGAAACATTATAATAAAGTTTTTTAAAAAATATAATACATTTTGTAAGGGTTTCATATGTAATTAATTTGATAAATTTATGTGAGTTTTGTGGATGTAAAATAGATACCAAAGATATATTAATGTTATTATAGAAATTGTTACCTGGTTCAAAGCTATTATACAGGTAACAATTTCTGGATATATTTCTGGTCTTGCAATTTATTGTTTTGTATTTTCCTTACATAACTTTATAACTTTTTCCTGTTAGTGTTTTTGAAAATTATTCTAACAGGCCAACCTGAGTTAATTTTGAAATAAGCCATCACATATAGGACAGACAAAATATAAGGCTTACTTACAGTACTAATACTGACCCCATTGAAATGGAAGGGGTAAATAACTGTAAAGTTATAGACATTGAAGTTAAAACTCAGTACTTCCACTTTAATACTGGTAAAATTGTCCTGTTGGATGAATAAAACCAAAAGCAAGAATATAAAAAGACCAAGGAAAAATAGCCAGTATTTGGCTCTTGCCCTCTGAGGTTATCTAGGATTAGGGAACAATGGGACTTCTCTAAGGGCTTTGCAACTCTAGGTCACATGACCTCCTAATCAGGAAGATCAATGGGACCTTGGAGAACAGGAAGCTAATCACTGCACATTCTGCAAAGAGGAGGGTCATGAGAGAAAGAAATGTCCCTGATGCTGTCCAGGGAAGCCATACATGGTCAGCAAGACCCTGGACCCATCCAGCCAGTTCACACTTGAGAATGTTTCTCACACATTCTCAAGAGTGAGTCCCTGAGTAATATCAGCTGTTAGTAAAATCTAGAAAAAAAACAAGTTAAATTTTGACAAACTTTGTCTAAAATACCTGGCCAGAGAATATTATCAAAGCACAATCCTTCATGGCCACTTTTTAAAAAAATATATAATGGTTCTTTTAATGTACATACTAGAGATGTGCATTTGGGTCATTCCACCCAAAAGTAAAACTGGAAAGTATTTAAAAATGGTGGTATACAAAAGTTCCTAATGCTCAAAATTGTTCTGAGTCAATTTGAGATCTATCTGTGATTTTTTTTGGGTAAAATTTGTATAAACTTCTGCTCAAGCTTCCCTTCTAGAATTTGCAATTAATCACTTCCAGCCTGGCAACTTGATTTTAATCAAGACCTGTAGAAAATACAATCTTCAACCAAGCTGGAAAGTACCTTACTAAGTACTCCTGATCACTGAGATGGCTATCTGAACTGCTAAAAAGTATAGAATTCATTACCAGGGATGCACATACACAGGCACACACAAATACATCCATATAGAAGCTTTTTATCCTTTTTCACTGCTTCTTCAACCAAAATAGGGACACAACGTCTTGTAAGTCACTGAATTTGAGAGGCAATAAATTATTCATTTAAGTTTGCTACTCTAGCTCATTTAACAAGAGACACAAAATCTGTTTTGTGTGGGTAGGCGAATAAGAGAAAACTCTGCAACAGGTCAATATCATCATGAGAAATGTTCTCTCTCTTGGGCCATATGAAGTTTTAATGAAAGACACAGATGCTGTTTAAAGCCTTTGGCAACTCCCTATGGTTTATTGGTTTAGATTCTTAGGATTTTGGAGTAAAGTCCCACTACTCTCTGATGATGACTACTCTCCTTACAAATAGTTTTTGGCTTGCTATTGAGCCTTAGTAGACACTGTCTCTTGGAACACCAAGTTATAATGTATCTTGAGATGGCCATCTCAAACTGGATGTTGTCTAACCCACAAAGCCATAAGTTTTGTTGTGCCCTAACAGCACTCCATAATCAATTTGGATTTCAATATACAAGATGGGGCAGAGGTAGACCCTGAAGGTACAAGTAAGCCACATTATATCACTGTATCTTCTTGGTCTTTGTTACATTGAATCAACCTTGTATTTTGGACATAAATCTCATTTGGTAGTGGTGTATAATTCCTTTCATATCTTTTTAAATTTAAATTGATAGCATTCTGTTGAGGATTTTTATATTCATATGCATAGGTGTAGGGGTTCTGTGTTTGGGATTGGGGCCCCTGATGACTTCATGGCTGTGGCATGCTTGGTGCCTGGGAAAGTTTCTGTACAAAGGCATAGGATGCCCAGTTGCTATGGTAATGCCCTTGATGCTAGATTCTTATCATCTTTGATGTTAATCTTGGGCACATAACTCCTGGGAAAAAAGGGACTTGCTTGCTTGATAACTGCAATGTTTCACCAAGCTCCCATGCTCCTGGAGCTGCCTGCCTAACAGTAACTTCAGACAATGGACCTTCCTGAGAACTGCACAAATCTCCTAACACTGCATATTGTAACTGTGAAATGTAACTGCAGAATAAGCAACCTTACTGATATTCTAAACAACAATGTAGTTATGGTACTAATGACCTAATGTAACTTATTGTTATAAATAAACATGGCTGCTTGGACAAAAATCCACTCTGGCACCTTCCCTGCTTCTGCACCTTGTCTGTCTCTTTTTTATTATTATACTTTACACATAAGAAATAATGTTCTGTGTTTTTGTGTGACACTTTGTTCTAGTTTTGTATCTGTTTAATACTAGTCACATTGAATGATTAGTCACAATGAATGGTTAGAGTGTCACCTTTCTTTCTTTTTGGAAGACTTTGTGAAGAACTGTTATTGATTTCTTTTAAATGATTGTTTCAATTTGCCATAGATATCATCCATTCTTGACCTTTTATAGGAATTTGTTTTATCTAAGTATTCTAAGATATTATTGTAGAATCTTTCATAGTATTACTTTTAAATCCCTTTTAATTCTTTAAGTGAAAAGGAATATTTTCTCTTTCATTTCTGAATCTAATAATTTCATATTTATTTCTATTTTATGTATCAAAAGTTAGCCAAAGTTTTGATAGTTTTGATAAAACAAATGTTGTATTTTTAAAACTTTTCTCTCTTGTTTTTGTTCTAACTTTTATTATTTTCTTTCCTCTGTTGGATTCACATGATTTTGCCCTTCTTTTTCAAATATCATAGTGTGGACATTTAGGTGATTGATTTTGATAAATTTTTATTTAAAAAATAAACATATTGCTATAAATTTCTCCCTAAACACTGCTTTAATGGTATACCATACTACTGGTATATAGTGTATTTATTTTTATTACTCCCCAAGTATTTTATAATTTCTATTTGATTATTTCCTGAACCAATTTGTTATTTTAAATGATTTTAAATTTCCACATATTTGTATATTTTCACATTTATTTCTTTTACTAATGTCTAAATTTCTTTTTATTGTGATCACAGAATATTCTTGCATGAATTTAATCCTTTCAAATTTATTAAAATTTATTTTATGGTCTCTTATATGGCTTATCAGGAAACTATCCTATATGCACTTGAGTTGAATGTGTGATTCATTATTACTAAATGGAGTATTGTATAGATATTTGTTAGCTCTATATGTTTTGTCATATTATTTAAGGGTTCTGTTTCCTTGTCAATAATCTGCTTAGTTGTCCTATCCATTTTTTTAACAGTTTCTTTCTTTCATATCTTTATTTTATTTATTTATTATTTTCATGTGGTGCTGAGAATTGAACCCAGCACCTCACACATACTAAGCAAGCAGCTCTACCACTGAGCCAGAGCCCTAGCCCCCATCCTATCCATTTTTAAAATGGAATTTCAAAATATCCACTTCTTATCATTGAATTGCCTAAATTTATCTTCACTTCTCTCATTTTGTTCTTTATGCATTTTGAATTTCAGGGGAGCATAAATGTCTATGACTGCTATATCTCCCTGAAGCATTGATTTTTTTAATTATAAAATATCTCTCTGGTGAATTTTTAATCTTTTATTTTCACCATTTTATATCTTGGATAAATAGTGTGTATTCACAGAAATGTATACAATTTTACTTTTTAAATCTAGTTTAATAATCTGTTCCTTTAAATGGGATTATTTATTTTATTCACATTTGATGTTATTGTTGCTGTTTTTGGAGTTTTGCTAAACTGTTATTTTAAAAAATATGTCTTATTTCTTTTCCTCTCTCTCTTTCTCTTTCATTGTTTTATTTTTTATTTAATTTTTATAAGCAGTGAATTTTAATGTTTCTCCTTTTCGGCAGGCAAGATCATCTTTGAAGATACCCTAAGGCTGTTGGGCACTTCCATACAGAAGTATTTAGTCCAACCTTGTGCTGAATTAAGATACAGAAAGACAAGCAAAGTTAGGCTTCAAACTCCTCTGAATTGTAGTGGGTCAGAAAGTAAACAAGAAAGTGGTTTGGGGGTGATAGAAAGAGTGTGGGTATGAGTTGGTGACCAAAGGAGTAGGTGACTAAATTAGTTGGTTTGGGGTGAATGCTGGGGCACAGAGCAAAGCACAAGCCATCAGGCTGGGTAGGTGCTGTATAGGTGCTGATGTGGTAGCCCCTGTCTGCAGAGTTCATCAGTCTGATGCTCTGGAACCACAGCAGGATATCCCTCTGAGCTCCCTCCATGGAGTCACTAGAGTGGATGATGTTCGTGTTGATGAGGATTTTGAAGGTGCCTGGATGGTTCCATGAGCAGCCTCAATGGAGTCAGTGTGTCCTATCATGGCCCTGGAGGCACAAACCACATTATACGCTTCCAAGACCTTACTGCTTTATTTTCAATTGAGTAAATAATTTCTAGTAGAGCATTTCCATTGCTTTAATAATTCCCTGCATTTTTGGCATTTTCTGACCATTATGTGGTTAGCTATGTCCATTTTAACTTATCAGAATCCATTTTATATTTAAAATAACATTTTTATAAGATAAAGTAGCAATACTCTTATAGAATTATATTCCCTCTACTCCATTTTTGTGTTATTATTAAAAAAACCTATTACATATTCATAAGCACAGTAATACATTCTTATAAATATTACTATTTTGTGCATTTTCACAAAACAGAAGAAAAGAAAGCAACAAATCAATTGATATTCCACAGCAAAATGTATACCTGCATCCTTGCTGTTACACTTCCAGGACTTTCACTTTTGGGGGGCTATGGTAAAAAAGAGTGAGAAATGTGTGCATACCTCAAGAAGTTTTTTATCCTGTGTTCCAGTTGAATTGTAAATGGAAATTTCTACACTGTCTCTTCCTTAGAGTAAAACAAAGACTATGCTTTGTTCAAATTAGAAGAAATTTGCTACATAATATATGGAAAAAATAAATTAACATGAAAGGTATTATCCTTTCATTAAATAGAGCTTAGGTAAATCTTGTATTAATAGCAGGTGCTGCTATGTTTTTATTCATTTAGGGTTATAATTTTTTCTTAAGGAATCTGAGGATTACAGTTGACAAATAAGATAAGAAGCTATATTACTCATTTAAGAATGAACACTTTCACTATGACCATTTAAGATCTAAGTTTTAGTAGGTACAGCAAGAAGATTGAGACAATTATATTTCTTTTTAACTTTTGAAATAAATTTTTATACTTTATTTTGTAAAAAATTTCCTCCTTAGAATCAAACTATCCTGGCTATTTATGTAGCAATGCATAGTTTGATAAGCTTAGAATGGCATGTGTGAAAGAATATATTACCAACCCAATAATATTTCAATAAAATTATCTTTTATTTTTGTACCAGGGATTAAATACATGGGTACTTAACCATTGAGGCATGTCACAGAATAGTTAATTAAATAATTCATTTATTCTATCTTGAACCAGCTTCACTAAGTTGCTGTAGCTGCCCTTCAACTTGTGAACCTCCTGCCTCAGACTCCTGAGTTGCTGGGATTACAGGCAAGTACCACCACACCTGGCTGTTTTACTCTTTTTATCAGTGATCTGGGCCTTGATTTAAATTGATTTGCAGTTCTGGATATTAATTCCATTTGTTTGTGGAGCTCTACTACCAAGAGTAATACTCTTGTCTGTGACGCATAGTAGATTGGTATTTGTGTATTACTGAAGCAATATATAATTTAGAATTTATTTCATTACTGAATTTTTCCTGTGTATTTGACACAGACTATAAAGCAGAAAGGGTGCATGAGATCAGGAACCACTGAACAAGAATAAGGTACCCAAAGAAGTTTTATTGGGGGATGTTCCTGGGTGAGGTTCATAGGTCCACGAAAGGATGAGGGCTTGGGAAGTCCTGGGCAGGAAAGGCAAGAACAATGCTAATAACAGAAGATGAAGGTAGGAGGGCCTAAGTCATATAAATTGCAGCTACTGACATCGTGTTGGCTGACCTGCGTTTAAGGGCATCGTGTCTGTCACTGGTTAGTCAAGGCTGATGGGAATTGACAGGGTGATTGCTTCAGCCCTAGGAACCCATGGTGGTTGGGGTCTGTTGCTATGTCATCTTCTGATTGGTCATTTAGAGTCTCCTCAGCCATGTGGAAAGTCCCCACCCATAGCCTCCATGGAAGGGGAGGGAAAAGGCAAGCCTGCCTGCCCAACACAGACTTTCTTTTCTTTCTATGATATTTGTCTATGTTTGTAAAATAAACTAAATTTAAATGATAGAACCTTGGTACAATGCTCTTTTGTCTCAAAATAATTATTATGAATTTATTTAAATCTACAAATATAAAATTTCAAAAAGAGTTCCTATCTTTCATGGTGAAATAAGTCAGGAATATATTATAATTCTATTTTTTAAGCATTAATTATGTGAATTTCAATGGTATAGAGCCCCAGTTTCAAATTCTTACTCCATAAGTCTGTGTGAACTGGAACAAATAGATTACCACTGTCTTTATTCTTGTATATGTACAGTATAGTAAAACTTTTAGTGTTATATTGCTTATTAAAGGAAATAAGACACACAAGAAGCAGTGAATGCAATGCCACACATGTTGTAAGCATTCATTTGTTAATTATAATTATTATTATTGGTAGGCCAAACAAATATGATTTATAAAAATGACATGTGTGTGGCTGGGGTTGTGGCTCACAAGTAGAGCTCTCGCCTAGCATGCATGAGGCACTGGGTTCAATCCTCAGCACCACATAAAAGTAAAATAAAGGTATTGTGTCCACCTATAATAACAAAAAAAAGTTTAAAAAAATGATATGTATAACTCTAAAATATGGGGGCTAAGGGGGCAAAAAGATGAGCTGAGAAGTACATTTAGATTTTTTAAAAAACTTAGTTTTAAAAATTATTGTTAAGCTTCCTTCATTGTTTATAAATCAGAGTGTCATTTATGGAACTTTTTGGTTGATACAAAAATTTGCAGTATTTATTCTTAAATATCACTGTAGTACATGTCTATTTCTTTGTGTGCAATCTATCTCATGGTGATATTCATAAAGGAAAAAGTATAGAGTGTAATACTTATAGAATATCTGTCCTTACTCCAAAATATTCATCCAAGATTGCAGCAATAAGATATATAAGTGTCTAAAATGAAGGTCAGGTTAAGCAACCATAGGTTTGCAAACCAACTACCAAGTGCTCCATTTATTTTAGTTATAGGTTATAGTCATAACTAGATGGAATAAAATATTTGTTCCATTACTTTCAAGTAAACTAGCATAATATTAAAAAGTCTTAAATCATTCTATAAATCATAAGACACAACTTACATGATAAAACTAAGAATATATTGATACCTGTGATCCTATGATTTTATGCATACGTATTCAATTGGTTTACATGCTTACCTAAACATATTATTTTTGGTGTTGGGGAGAAAACACATGTACTCATTCTATAATAGATATTCAATGAATGTTGTTTTAGATTTTTTGCTGCTCTGACCAAAAGACTGACAAGAACAATTTTAAGGAGGAACAGTTTATTTTGGGGCTTATGATTTCAAAGGTTTCAGTCCATAGATAGTGGGCTCCATTCCTTTGGGCTTGAGGTAAGGCAGAACATCATGGCAGAATGGTGTGATTTACTTTCAGCAGAATGGAGCAAACCCACAAGGCTGTCCCTCTGAGGAGAGCAGCAGCCTATTGGCACTCACAGGGCAGCTTTATAGTCCACAAAAGGAATTTCACAAGCATGCTTAGTGGTTACTTCATGTGATGGGGTGGGGTTGACCCTTTAGCAGGCACATGTACTTATGGGAGGCTAAGCAGCATTTCCTCAGGATCTCTAGATAAAATGGCTCCTAAATCGAAACCTGCTAATCCCTGAATAAAATGGCTCCTAAATGGAAACTTAGCAGTCCATAGACAAAAATTGCTCCCAAACTAAAATGGCAGATCTGATGCCAATATTGATCCGATGCCAATAGGGGGAATCCTAATATTTATTTATTTTTTTTTTCAGGGGTGCAGGTGAAGCCTGCTATTTTATTTTATTTATTTATTTTTTTTATTGTTGGTAGTTCAAAACATTACATAGTTCTTAATACATCATATTTCACAGTTTGATTCAAGTGGGTTATGAACTCCCAATTTTACCCCGTATACAGATTGCTGTATCACATCAGTTACCCTTCCATTGATTGACAAATTGCCTTTCTAGTGTCTGATGCATTCTGCTGTCTGTCCTATTCTCTACTATCCCCCCTCCCCTCCCCTCCCCTCCCCTTTTCTCTCACTACCCCTTCTACTGTAAATCATTTCTTCGATTTGTATTATCTTGTCTTACCCCTCCTTTCCTCTTATATGTCATTTTGCATAACCCAGAGGATCGCCTTCCATTTCCATGCGGTTTCCCTTCTCACTCCCTTTCCCTCCCACCTCTCATCCCTGTTTAATGTAAATCTTCTTCTCAAACTTTCGTCCCTACCCTGTCCTTGTTTACTCCCCTTATATCAAAGGGGTCATTTGGTATTTATTTTTTAAAGATTGACTAGCTTCACTTAGCATAATCTGCTCTAATGCCATCCATTTCCCTCCAAATTCTATGATTTTGTCATTTCTTAATGCAGAGTAATACTCCATTGTGTATAAATGCCACATTTTTTTTATCCATTCATCTATTGAAGGGCATCTAGGCTGATTCCACAATCTTGCTATCGTGAATTGTGCTGCTATGAACATCGATGTAGCAGTGTCCCTGTAGCATGCTCTTATTAGGTCTTTGGGGAATAGACCGAGAAGGGGAATAGCTGGGTCAAATGGTGGTTCCATTCCCAGCTTTCCAAGAAATCTCCATACTGCTTTCCAAATTGGCGAATCCTAATATTTAAACCATAATATCCCCCAACCCCAACAGCTCATGTCCATCTCACAATACAGAATACCTTTAGTACATTTCCAAGAGTCCCCATAGTCTCACAGTTCTACAGTTGCCCAAAAGAATCTCCCAAGCCTTTTGAACTACATGGTCAGGTTAGTCTATAGCAACAACTTCGGTTCTCAGTACCAATTTCTGCTTTAGTCAGCTTTTCCACTACTATGATCAAAAGACCTGACATTAACAATTAGAGGAGGAAAGGTTTATTTGGAGGCTCATGGTTTTAAAAGTTTCAGTTCATAGATGGCTGATTCCATTACCTAGGACTTGATGTAAGGCAGAACACAATACAGAATGGTGTGGCAAAGGAAAGTGGCCCAGGACACCATACAAGGAAGCCCAGATAGAGCAAGAACTAGAACTCCTTAACCATGGACAAAATATAAACCCTAAGAGCATGCCCCCATCAACCCAGCTCCTCCAGATATACCTTACCTGTCTACAGATATCACCCAGTTAATCCCTACAAAGGATTAATCTGCTGATTATACTAAAATTCTTATAACCCAATACATTGTCACACATATGAGCTTTTGTGGGACACTGAATACCTGAACCCTCACCAATGTTTATTTTGTCAGGGATGTTTTCTTAGAAAAAGGTATTTATTAAAGCGTGTCATAGATATTTAAGGAGTCTCCAAGAAGGCCAATGAAACAACTTTGGAGGGTGGTCTCCTTCAGACAATACTATTACTATGATGGCTAGAGACCAAGTGGCAATAGATACAATAGTTAGGAACTCTGAAGCTGGAAACACAGGGTTCATATTCCCATTCCTACATTCACTGAATTCATATGTTTCATATTCTTTCATATCATTATCTTCTTAAGAAAAATATGTTGCAGAAGTATTTTACCAGTAGAGTTTTGGTCCTTTGTGCCTTATTGAGAGGCTTGGGAAGCTGTTTTGGAATTGCAATGGTCAGAGTTGGTTTCTGCTGCAATAGGTAGAGAATATCCAAAACATTGTAAAGATATTTACAGATGCTTAACCACCAAAAAGAGTTATATACAACAAATACAGCTGTCAATTATTGTCCCTGAATTGTGCAGTCATCAGCATTGGGCACTGATTAGAATTAATAAAATAGTCAAAGGATAAAGTATTGTCAATGATGCCACATTTACAATTTATCTGGTTTAAAGGATAGTTTAAGAACCAGGATTCGTATTTTGAAGTGACAGCTAATATTAGTAATTTTTTCTTTATTTTTGTATGAATTTTTAAAAGGTCATTTTTTTCACCATGCATTTTAAAATCAAGGTATATTTTAGTGTCACAAACTGGAAAAAAATAGATATTTTGGTTGAAAGGGACTTCTAATAACTGGGTTCTTGACTACTTTGGATTGGCATATTTTGCAGTACAAGTTAATCAAACACTTTATGACATCCAGGTAATTTGCCATGTTATAGTTTAGATGTGGTGTCCCCCAAAAGCTCATGTATGAGACAAAGCAAGAAGGTTTAGAAAGAAACAATTGGGTTGTGAGAGTCTTAACCCAATCAGTGATTTGATTCCCTGATAGGGATTAATGATAAATCCAGACTAATTCTAAAATTCATAAAAGATTCATTATTGTTTTCTGTAAAATATTAGTTTTTCTATTTGGTCTGGCCACATTTTTATGTTTTAAACTTGCTTTGAATGCCTGCCCATTCCTTGAACTCACCCATGCCTGGCTTTCCCTGACCAGATAACAACCCTCTCTGAAACCTTAATGGTGCCTCATAAATTCTGATCTTGGGATCTAAATTTACTCCCTAAGTGTTGAATCATTTAGATCATTAACCTACTACCTGCCTTTGTTATGTTTGTCAAAATCCTGTTAACTGTAAGTTCTCAAGACACCCCCCTTTTGCAACTTTTTGTACTATAAAACTACACTTTTGGAGAGCTGGGGTACTGTTCTCTAACCCAAGGATTTGGGGAGAGACAGTCCCAGATGGAATTACAAGCTTGCTTTAATTTGATTTAAAATTGGAGTCCATGGTCTTTTCTTTGCGTAGTGGTTTAACATTAACTGAGTGGTAACTAAAGTGGTAGAGTATGGCTAGAGGAGGTGGAAATCAGGATGTGGTTGGGCATATATTTGTATCTGGAGAGTGGAGTTTCTCTCTCTGATTCTTGTCCACCATAATGTAAACTGCTTCCCTCTGCCACATGATGTTCTGACTTATCCCGAGCCCTGAGAAATGGAGCCAGCCTTCTATGGACTAAGACCTCTGAAACCATGAGCCCTCAAATAAACTTTTCCTTCTCTATAGTTGTTTCACAGTAGAAAAAAAAACTGACTAAAACATGTCATAAACTAAAATAGAAAGAGATTGATTGCATGGAGAGTACAAACAGCACATTTAACACATTTTAAAGCAATATTTTACTACTGTCATTGGTATCATTTTCTCTCTCCTCAATATCATGCTTTTGTTTTTGGAATCCATGGTAATGGTGCTGCATGAAAATTTTGTGATAGATGATATAGCTCTAATCCATCCTCTTCTGGATACAGAAAACTCAAATAATTTCTTCTTACTTTTTTCTATTTGACATGATAAACCAAGTGAAATTGAGATTGCTTACTGTACCAAATATATTGAAATACTTTATCTATTTGTTATGCAATTATTCAAATTTAGGCTTATTAAAAGACTTGAAATTTTTACAACAGAATTTAGGACCTATTTAATCCAATTCTACATTTTAATCTATTGCCAAGCTAAAAACTATGAGCATGTTAACCTTTCTGCTATGGTAACAGTAATACCTCAACTACTCCTGCTCAGTTAAGCATTTTAAGAGAATAGCTGTCATGGTGTTAACACTACTCAAGGTAGTATAGAAATGGATTTTAATCTTTTTCTTATCTAGTCCATGGCATGAAACTGCAATGTCATAATTCTGCCTGAAGGTTAAGAAAAACTCTACATTAGGTACATTAATTATGTTGTTTTAGTTTCTAAGGTGTCACTTATTTTAGTGCATTGAGAAATATTTATACCTCAGATAAATTGTACATGACTGGTCTAGGGAAGCAATACATTTAATGAAATGAAATACACAGATTATGCAGGGGAAAAGACTATGGCACAAAAAAGAGACCAGTAGAGTAGAAGTGGGAAACCAAGGGGGAGAAAGGAGAGTAGGCAAAGGTGAAGAACTGACAAATGAAGTAAATCAAACTATACTAGGTGCATGTATGAGAATACCACAATGCATTCCAATTATACATAACTATAGTACATCAATCAAATATAAATAAATAAATAAATAAATGACCAATAGAGTAGAGGAACGGGAGGAGGGGGAAGGAAGTGGATATATATGCATTAATGAATATATCAAAATGAACTACACTATTATGTAGGTATAATGCACTAAAAAAAATACAACAGCATAAAATGATTGTACATGTGATAGCTATTATATCTGAAGCTTAGCCAATTGAATTAGACTTCCACTAAAATAAACACAATCATGCACACACAAACACATACAAACACTGATATATATGGGGAGAAGGGGAATGATGCAGAAATGTAATAGCAAAAGGAAAAAATGTTGGGCTGGGGTTGTGGCTCAGCGGTAGACTGCTCGCCTAGCACATGAGAGACCCTAGGTTCGATCCTCAACACCACATAAAAATAAAATAAAGATATTTTTAAACAGTAAAAAGTAAAATATGAATGTTTTAAAAAGTAGATTTTTAAATTATTCTGATTATTTAAAGGCATAACATAGTGCTGAGGGCCATTACCAAGTAGGTATGATGCATCAAAATCTCCTTGCCAGCATACCCCATGCTGCTTAGGACATTCGATGGGACATTGCATGTATGCTTTAGTAAGATGACCCTGCTCAAGGTGATCGAGGGTGGATCCAGGTTTGAGGAAGTATCCTGCAGGATTGAGGAAGTATCCTGGTCCTTGGGTTTAGGGTGTTCCCGGTTTAAGGCATTTCCCGGTTTAAGAATATGGGTTTTAGGGAAGTTGAGGTTGAAGATTATTGCTGCTGGGATTAGGGTGTTCCTGCTGCTTGTTCCCGTTGAGTTCTCGTGAGATTCAAATGGGATTTGAAAATAGCCTCGTGGAGGAGGTGAAGGGTGGGGGAGAACGAGACTGCCCCTGAACGTGTGTGGAGGCTGGTGTGAGATCGGGAATAAAGAATTGCTGTTTGAACCTACAAAGCTGTGTGGTGCCTCGTGATTCTGTGCCAAGCCGAGACATTGGCACTTGGCTTTCGGCAACATAGAATTTTCCAGAGTTGCAAGTACTGATAATAAAAAGTTGGTATAATAAAACATAGATTTAGAATGAGTCATTTTCCACCATGAATGATGCAAGGTAATATATTGCTTGAGTAAAGTAATATATTGGTCACACCATAGGTATCACTCAGTATTTTCAGCCCTTTGTCCTTACTCCAAATTCATAGGCAGAAGGCATTTCAGTTTAATATATACTCTGAAGGACTTTGTATTGAATAGTTGACATTCTAATTAGCAATATATCAAGACATTTCTGTACATACAACAGTCTGACACATTTTATTCCTGTTGATGGCCAATTTATTATTCTGATAAAAATAATGGTGAATTCAATCTGTTAAATCATTAAAAACAATAAATAAAATTCACTTAATGTTCTGTCTCAGCAAACCAGAATGTCAATAAATATAAAAATTTTGTACATAAATAAAAGAAAAAAACTAATTTTAATTAGTTTTGTTTACTATACAGTAGTTCTATATAAAAGTTTTCTGTCAGCAGCTAACCATGGAAAATATTTATTGTAAAGTCTTTGCATGCCCTTTTATGGAAATAAAATGGTAGACAATGTCCTGAAACTAATATTTCATCTTGAAATTACATATATGGGATGGCTTCAAACTTACTGTAATGTTTTTCATCATAGTTGAAGAGAGGAGAAAAAAAATAAAATACTCAGTAATTAGTATTCCATCAAATAAAGGATATCTAGAAAATTTTCATAAAAAAGATTCAAGTCAGAAGAAGAAATTTAAAAAAAATTTCAACAAAACTGACAGACATGTAAGTGAAAAAATTATTTAACCCTTTACTATAATCATTTAGCATTATATTGTTTTACATTTTTTGAAATATGTGGTGAAATAGTTTAAGCCTATCAAAGAAAGTATGAATAGGAATATAAGGAATACTCTTCTTCATACAACTAAGTTTAAGACATTAAAACATAATATTTTTAAACTTTATCTCATAGCTTTTTCAATTTATTGCACTCCCTTTTCCTTAGAGGTAGTCACTAACACTTGGTGATTAGCGTTACCATATCTTTCTTTATTTTTTGCTGCACTTGTATATGTCCCTAAACAATAAGTATCATGTTTTGAATGTTTTAATATCCCTTATTTATAATGGTTTATGTATTTTCTGCAGTGTTTTTAAATTTAGCATTATGATTTTGATAGTCATTCATGTTTATCTGTGGAACACTAGGTAATTTTCAGTATTGAATAGAATTATTTGGGGGGGGGTATAAGGGATTGAATTCAGGGACACTTAACCACTGAGCCACATACCCAGCCCTTTAATTTTTAATATTTTGTTTAGAGAGACAGGGTCTTGCTAATTTGCTCTGGACCTCGGTGAATTGCTGAGGCTGTCTTTGAACTCAAAATCCTCTTGCCCCAGCCTCCTGAGCCACTGGAATTACTGGAGTCACCATTGTGCTTGGCTATATATTTAAATTTTATGACTATAACAGAATTTATCCATTATGTCATTAAATTACATTAAGATTATTTTCAGTTATGTATTTTCATCAAAATTCTTATATGGGGGCTGATCTTGTGGCTCTGGGTTCAATCCTCATCACCATATAAAAATAAATAAACAAAATAAAGATATTATGTCAATGTACAACTAAAAATATATTTTTTAGAAAATGTTCATATGGATATTTTTTTTAATATTTTTTAATTGTTGATGGACCTTTATTTTATTTATTTTATGTGGTGCTGAGAATCCAACCAAATTCCTCACACATGCTAGACAAGTGTGCTGCCACTGAATCACAACCCTAGCCTCTGTATAGTCTTAAGTATATATTCCTGGACATATGAGGACTCTTTAGGACTGAAATTGAAATTATTTGTAGTTCTTACACTTTATTAGAATATGCAACTTATTTTCAAATCTTTAATAGCTAACTTTTTTCATCTAAGAAATTTTTAAAAACTCTAACTCTTAACTCCACAAGAAAATTTAAGGCAGGGAATTAGGTACTAATTGTAATAACACATACATTACATGGAAAATATATGAAAGGGGAAAGAAGGGGTAAAAATCAGAGTTTAATTAACAGAAGCTAATCATGTACATATTTTCTTTTGTCCATTTATATTTAGACTCTACTAGTTCTTTTAAACCTAACATTGAAATTTTCCATGACATTACCTCTTAATCAACATTATTTTAGATGTGACTTTTTATTGTTGAAGATTTAGGTTTTTTTTTAGTGATTACAACATTGCTATGATAAATACTATACAATTAACTTTTTGTGAATGATTTTTCCTGAATTTATAATTTTCCCTAGGAGATACACTAAGAGCAGAAACTAGTGTAGTGTTTGTTTTTTTATTTGTTGGTTTTTGATACTGAGGACTGAACACAGCAACACTTTGCCACTAAGCTACATTCCCAGTCCTTTTTAAATTTTTATATTGAGACAGGGTCTCCCTAAGTTTCTAAGCCTTGCCTCAAATGTATGTTCTTCTCTGCTTCAGCCTCACAAGTCATTGAGATTACAGTTGTGGGTCACCACATGGAGCAAAATTATACTCAAATGGTTCAAAATCAAAGAATTATAAAAACATATATACTTATTTTATATTAGTTTTAATTCAGAGCTGAAGATAAGTGAATCACTACACATGGTTTACATAAGAGTTGATTTCATTAAACAGGAAGGAGAGAACAGTGATAGCATCCTTTGGGTAAGAATTATAAAGCAGTAATGGTACCTTACTGATGGGGATACTGCAGTGAACAGCTAGGACCCATTCCTGGTGGGAATCCTCTGAAGCACTATGCAGAACTTGTTTCAGAGTTTGAGGTGGGTGATTGATAATTGTTCTTGAGGAAATCAAATGCTTAGACTTGAGCTAAGCAATCTTTCAGGGCTTCATATTTTTCAGGGGAAAGATACAGGATTTAAGCTGACCTCCAATAAATGTGTACAGTAATTGTCAAAAAGAGCTAAGTCTAAAATCAAAAGTTGAGCAAGAAAAGAAAAAGGATGACAAAGTGTGTATTACCACATTGCTCCATTTTCCAGATCTAAAATATTCCCTAACCCCTACAGATGACCATTCTTAATAATTTTGTATATAATTATAAAATGTGTTATGCAAAGTCAAGCAAAACAAATATATGGTTGATTTTCCTCTATTTCTTACATAAATCTTGCTATGGAACAAGATATTCTGTATTTTTCCCATTAGTACAGGGCAAGTTTTCATGTTTTTAAGCTACTGCATTGTATGAATGTACTGAGTTTTAATCTGTACACTGTAGGTTTTTAATTGGTTACTTTTAAAATAATTTCTATTTAACTCTTGTATTATCGAACCATGTTTATAGTTATTTCAAATGCATTCTTGTAGAATACCTTCAGGAATGGGACCACTGAATACTATGATGAATCCATTTGTAGTTTTGACAGTTATTCACAAATTATCTACTAGGTGATCATAACATTTCATAACCCACAGACAAAGCATGAAAAATCCTGTTTCCTGAAGCTTCACCAATTTTTTTTTGTAAATATGACAGATAATAATGTTATTTCAATGCAGATTTAAATTGCCTTTCTTCATTATGAGAAAAATTAAATGTCACATGTTTTTATATTTTTTATAATTGTTAATATACTTTTCATATGTTCTTATCAGATTGTTTGTGACTATTTCTCTGATATATAGATGGATGAATGCATGAATGACCTCTGGTATTAGGTGCACAAAATATTTACCTTTTAGCTTTTCTATGGTGTTTTATACCATGGAGTAAGATTCATTATTTTTTGTAGTTGAATATTTGAATTATTTTTCTTCTCTCTATATATTGAGTCATAATTATGAATGTGTTTCTTTACCAGGGTTATAAATAACTTTCTCCTAATTTCACCTAATGCATTCATTGTTTTAGTTTTTGTTACACTCACATATTGTATCTAGTGGAATATTTTCCAATAAAAATGTACAAATCCAACTAGTTATCCCAATACTGTTTATTAAATTTTCCTATTATCTTCTGGGAAAATACATTAATCACTCTTCTTATTCTTCTTAAGATTTAAGTAAATAGATGCTTTTGATGTATATTTCTGCATAATAAATTATCAATAACTTAGTGTCTTAAAATAAGAATAGTTTGTTTCCTTATACTTTCCATGTATCATCTGTTTTCATGGGTTCACAAGATTCTTTATACAATCTTATGAGGTTGAAGTCAAAATATTGCCTGGGCTATGTTCTCATCTGGAGGATCAATTATAGAAGATCTGGTAAGCACCATTAGATTAGATTATTGGCAGAATTAATTTTCTAGAGCAGTAAGACTAATGTTTCCACTGTTAGGCTAGTTGTTGGCTGGAGGATGATTTTAGCAATTAGAGGTCACTCAGGTCCTCACCAATGGCCCCAACAATGGAGAACTTCCCAAGCATCGTAACCAACACATGCCCTAAATCTCTCTGACTTTGCTATCTGCAATCAGCTGTAGAAATGGATAATCATACAATACTAAACTTAACTGAATATTAACCTTACTTTTATTTGCAAAATTCCTTTGTAATGTAATATAGCATAGTATTGAGAACAACACCAAGATGAAGATCACAAGAGACATTTCAAGATTTTCAACCTAAATCTCAAGGATATATAAGAAAGTTTTACTAAAGAATTTTGTTGAGGGTAAACACAGTATTTTTACTTTACCATTCCATAGAGGATACAGAGCTTCAATGGCATTAGTTGTGTGCAAGGGCTCAATATTAACTACCCATTCTTCTGATGGAAGTTCAGAAGACCAGATTGCAGATAATACTGTGGAAAGTGAAGACTGGGATCATAAGGTGTCAGAGGAGAAGGAAGACTCTATCAGATATTGGACTAGAGGCCATTAATGTTATGTTCTGCTTAAGAAATTATCTACATTGTATCCATATCATGAGACTTTCTGTGAGGCTAAATTTAAGGTGATAGTCTAATTAATCTGGTAGAAGAAATTTCAAGGAAGAAAAGAGTTTTGGCAGTGGCACTGGATATTGATGGTGGCATTTAGCCAATTTTACTGTGACAATGAGAAGCAGAAAGCAAGCAGAAAATTTTGGAAGACTCGTAGTATGGCCAGAATGGTGTGAGTAAAACTGAAGCTAAGGAAGGTTTGGATCTTAAAGGGACTAGAGCCACTAAAGAAATGCTAAGTATTTTAGCCAGAGACATTAAGAAAAAGGCATGGCAGCATCTCACAAATTGGCAAGACCCTACCCATCCCAGGCTCAAGGGTGTAAAAGCAAAAGTTCATTTTAGAAGAGACCATTGGGGCACCCTGCTAACACAGGGAGATCTCAGAAGTTGTTTCACCATGTACAGTTACCCAAGCACTAGGAGCCTGCAACAGGGATGATACCTGGATGTTATACTCCTGCTCACAATGGTGACTAACCTGAAAGCATCAGCAGTTAAGCAGAAACAAGACAAGAGAGATGCCACATTGACTGGAACCAGCAAGGTCATAGGGTCTGAGCTGCACAAGCCCTTTGAAGAGAACATCAAAATGCCAAGAGCCCCAGATGCTGGACATGGACTTCTTTTACCACTTGATTTAGGTTTTGATTTGGTCTCATCCCTTATTACTATGCACCTACATCTCTCTTATGGAATGGAAAAGTTTGCTTTGTGCCATTATATATTGGATATATATAACTTGCTTTTTATTTTTACAGGGACTCACACTAGTTTACCTTGAATCTCAGGAGACTTTGGATTTGGAATTTTAGACAATGCTGGAACTCTTAAGACTGTCAGAAATGGACTAAATGTATTTTGTACTGTGAGGTGGACATAAACCTTTTTGGGGCCAAGGGGAAATAAACCTTTTGTTTTGTTTAGATATGTGTCCCTCAAAATTCCTGTGTATGATAATGCAAGAACATTTGGAGATGAAATTATTGGGTTATAAGAGCTCTAACCTAATCAGTACATTAATCCACTAGTATGGGTTAACTGGATAGTAACTGTAGGCAGGTGGGGAGTAGCTGGAGGAGGTGAGTCACTGGGGGCATATCTTTGGAGTTTTTATTTTGACTGTGGTAAGTGGATCTGTCTCTGCTTCCTGATGGCCATATGGTGAGCTGCTTTTCTCTGCTATATCTTTCTGCCATGATGTTTCACCTCACTTTGGGCACAAAGAAATGGAGTTAGCCATTTATGGACTAAGACTTCTGAAACTATGAGTCTCAAATAAACTTGTCCTCCTATACATTGCTTTTGTCAGGTCTTTTTGTCACAGCAATGAGAAAGCTGACTTAAATATTTAGGCTTTATTCAAGGTTCATTTTAAGTCTAAAGACTATGGACTGGAGTCCAAACTCAGTAAGCTGTTTTTAGAGGATCATATTTTTCTCTAATATTTCTTATTTTCTAATCATAGCTCTCTGTGTGTGAAAATCACAATCTCTCTCAATTTTTTACACTATCAATAAGATTAATCACTTGGAGGCGCCGCAAAGGGACTCTAACCAAACCTTTATGAAATATCAAACCGGGAATTAAAACCAACTGAGATTGGGTCAGACCAGAGACAAGCCAGTCCCACCCCTCCCTTTGGACACTCCGGCAAGGAGCCTGGGACCCACCATAGCAGAGAGGTGACGTCACCAGAGTTTGGCTGACGAGATTCCTTCCCAGCGGAATCCACTTTAGCAGGTCTGTGACTCCCTCCCCCACCAGATACAAACAACCGGGAAACTTCAAAAATCTCTCCGTGGGCGTGTCTGTAAGGGCCAAGGGACTCCCGACCCCCAACTTCCCCTACCACTAGTGACTTGGGCATGACTGTAGGGGCGGAGGGAAGCAGAGAAGACTCCCCACCCCCAACTCCACCAACCGTCAACGGAGAGAGCGTGGCGGTAGGGTTGGAGGGAAACAGAGGGCACTCCTGACCCCCAAATCCTCCTTCTGCCAGCGGAGTGGTCGTGACTATAGGGGCCGAGGGAAGCAGAGGGGATTATCGATCCCCAACTCCCCTTACCACCAGCAGCAACACCCAAGGCCTTAGCCGCCAGTTTCCGAGGGCGTGCCCACCAAAGGGGTCCGGAAAAATTAAACTGTTGGCTCCCAGATCACAGCTCCACAGCACTGGAGCTTAGATGAATAACAGAGAGAGTGCTCAGTCATTCGGGAAATAGGGCACACGATGGGGCTGAAAGTGTAACCAGATCCTTGGGGAACCGCCTCCGGTGAGCAGGACCAGGCTGGCTGGCAGGAGGAAGGGGGGGAGGGGCCAGAGAAATGAAACGGCTAACAGGATTGAGAGACTCCCAGGAGCCGCCTTACAGGGATTTCTGTCGACACATAGAGGGCAGAAGCTCGGCTTGGAGGGCACA
The DNA here is from genome assembly GCF_045843805.1 of Urocitellus parryii. Taxonomy (NCBI): domain Eukaryota; kingdom Metazoa; phylum Chordata; class Mammalia; order Rodentia; family Sciuridae; genus Urocitellus; species Urocitellus parryii. The sequence goes on along the minus strand of NC_135547.1, from coordinate 48,791,660 downwards.
GCTCTGCCTACTGGAAGAGAAGAAAATGGATCTCTAAGACCTAATTTTATTTTTTATTTTATTTTATTTTTTTTCTCCCCTTTTCCTTCTTTCTTTCTTTCCCTTTTCAAGTCGTATTGTTCTTTCCATTCTCCTCTATTCTATCTATCTCTCTCTCCTTCTTTCTTTTTAAGAGAACCTTCCTTCCCCTACCCCTAACTTTCATCCCAAGCATTACCTCTTCCATTATGTGTAATTGTCTAAATGCAAATAGGTGAATGTTTCGAGGCTGTCTATAGGGCTCCTAAATTCCTAGCTATTATCAAACACCCTGATCCAATCGCCTGTTAATATCCCCCTTCAGTAGAGCAATCTTAGAAAGTAGCCAAGACATACTAACCCTCATACCATCATAGCACCTAACCTAAACATAAAGTCCTAAGAACAAACAACAAATCACTATATGTATACAGAATCAGGAAGCCTTTTATGAATTGAATGAATCAGCTTTAAAGTACAATAAAGCCCAACATTTTTAGGCATAGTCTCCCACCACAAAGGAGAGACCACAGAGATATACAAAACCAAAACAAATTTACAGGAGAAAACAGAAACACAGCAGTTAAACAGAGTTGGAAACTAATGTAAACAACATGAAAAAAACAAGGGAAAAAAGGAATACACACAATGCAGGACAACTTAAATCTACAGGGGAAACTAGAGGCATCAGAAGAATGGACAGAGAAAGAACTCAAGTCATACCTGACTCAGATGGAATGGAATCTTAGAGAAGTCATGAGACAGCAAGTCGAAACAATGAAAGAATACTTTGAAAACGAATTGCATAAGCAAATTCAAATTGCAAAGAAGGAACTCTACCAGGAGATAGAGATTTAAAAAAAAATAAAACAGTAATCCTAGAAATGCAGGAAACCATAAACCAAATTAAAAACTCAAATGACAATATCACAAATAGATAGATCAAATAGAAGTCAGAACATCAGATAGTGAAAACAAAATTTATCAACTCGAAAAAAATATAGTCAACGCAGAAAAGATGTTAAAAAATCACGAGCAATCCATACAAGAGATATGGGATGTCATAAAAACACCAAACTTGAGAGTCATTGGGATAGAAGAAGGTATAGAGGTTCAAACCAAAGGAATGAACAATCTGTTGAATGAAATAATCTTAGAAAACTTCCCAGAGATGAAAGATGGAATGGATTGCCAAATCCTGGAAGCCTACAGGACCCGAAACATACAAAACCGTAATAGACAAACTCTAAGACACATAATTATGAAGATATCCAACATACAGAACAAGGAGAGAATATTAAAAGCTATGAGAGAAAGGAGGCAGATTACATTCAGGGGAAACCAATTAGGTTAACGGCTGATTTTTCATCATAGACTTTGAAAGCAAGAAGATCCTGGAACAATGTATTGCAAACAATGAAAACTAATGGTTTCCAACCAAGAATACTGTATCCAGCAAAATTAAGCATCAGATTTGACTATGAAATTAAAATATTTCATGATAAACAAAAGTTAAAAGAATTCACAGCCAGAAAACCAGCACTGCAAGGCATTTTGGGTAAATTACTACAAGAAGAGGAATTGAAAAATAGCACCCAAAACTAACAGTGGGAGATATCTCAGTAGAGGCAGAAGATATAAAAGAGGAAATCAAAAAATTCTTAGAGATAAATGACAATGCAGACACAACATATTGGAATCTATGGGACACAATGAAAGCAGTTTTAAGAGGGAAATTCATTTCCTGGAATTCATTCCTCAAAAAAAGAAAAAAAACAACAAATAAATGAACTCACACTTCATCTCAAAACCCTAGAAAAGGAAGAGCAAAACAACATCAAATGTACTAGAAGACAAGAAATAATTAAAATGAGAGCGGAAATCAACGAAAGTGAAACAAATACTTTTTAAGGTATTTCAAGAAATAGAAAAAGAAGGAGCTCTTCCAAATTTATTCTATGAGGCCAACATCACCCTGATCCTGAAACCAGACAAAGACACTTCCAAGAAAACTACAGACCAATATCTCTAATGAACTTGGATGCAAAAATTCTCAATAAAATCCTGGTGAATCAAATACAAAAGCATATCAAAAAAATTGTGCACCATGATCAAGTAGGATTCATCCCTGGGATGCAAGGCTGGTTCAATATACGGAAATCAATAAATGTTATTCACCACATCAATAGACTTAAAGATAAGAACCATATGATCATCTCAATAGATGCACAAAATGCATTCGACAAAGCACAGCATCCCTTTAGGTTCAAAACAATAGAATAACTAGGGATAACAGGAACTTACATCAACATTGTAAAAGCTATATATGCTAAGCCTCAGACTAGCATCATTCTAAGTGGAGAAAAACTGAAGGCATTCCCTCTAAAATCTGGAACAAGACAGGGATGCCCTCTGTCACCACTTCTATCCAATTTAGTTCTTGAAATACTTGCCAGAGCAATTAGACAGGCAAAAGAAATTAAAGGCATAAGAATAGGAAAAGAAGAACTTAAATTATCACTATTTGCAGATGATATGATACTATATCTAACAGACCCAAAAGGGTCTACAAAGAAACTACTAGAGCTAATGAATGAATTCAGCAAAGTGGCAGGATATAAAATCAACACACATAAATCAAAGGCATTCCTGTATATCAGTGACAAATCTTCTGAAATGGAAATGAGGGCAACCACCCCATTCACAATATCCTCAAAAAAAATAAAATACTTGGGAATCAACCTAACAAAAGAGGTGAAAGATTTATACAATGAAAATTACAGAACCCTAAAGAAAGACATAGAAGAAGACCTTAGAAGATGGAAAAATATACCCTGTTCATGGATAGGCAGAACTAACATCATCAAAATGGCGATATTACCCAAAGTTCTCTACAGGTTTAATGCAATGCCAATCAAAATACCAACAGAATTTCTTGTATAAATAGATAAAGCAATCATGAAATTCATATGAAAAACAAAAGACCCAGAATATCAAAAGCAATTCTAAGCAGGAAGTGTGAATCTGGTGGTATAGCGAAACCAGATTTCAAACTGTACTACAGAGCAATAGTAACAAAAACATCATGGTTCTGGTACCAAAACATGCAGGTGGACCAATGGTACAGAATAGAGGGCACAGAGACCAATCCACAAAATGACAGCTTTCTGGGCTGGGGATGTGGCTCAAGCGATAGCGCGCTCGCCTGGCATGCATGCGGCCTGGGTTCGATCCTCAGCACCACATACCAACAAAGATGTTGTGTCCGCCGAGAACTAAAAAAATAAATATTAAAAATTCTCTCTCTCTCTCTCTCTCTCTCTCTCTCTCTCTCTCTCTCTCCCCTCTCTCACTCTCTCTTTAAAAAAAATACAGCTTTCTTATATTTGATAAAGGGGCTAAAAGCATGCAATGGAGGAAGGATAGCATCTTCAACAAATGGTGCTGGGAAAACTGGAAATCTATATGCAACAGAATGACGCTGAACCCCTTTCTCTTGCCATGCACAAAAGTTAACTCAAAATGGATCAAAGATCTTGATATCAAATCAGAGACTCTGCATCAGATAGAAGAAAAAGTTGGCTCCAATCTACATATTGTGAGGTCGGGCTCCAAATTCCTTAATAGGACACCCATAGCCCAAGAGTTAATAATAAGAATAAACAAATGGGACCTACTTAAACTAAAAAGTTTTTCTCAGCAAGAGAAACAATAAGAGAGGTAAATAGGGAGCCTACATTCCTGGGAACAAATTTTTACACCTCACACTTCAGATAGAGCCCTAATATCCAGAGTATACAAAGAACTCAAAAAATTAAACAACAAGATAACAAATAACCCAATCAACAAATGGGCCAAGGACCTGAACAGACACTTCTCAGAGGAGGACATACAATCAATCAACAAGTACATGAAAAAATGTTCACCGTCTCTAGCAGTCAGAGAAATGCAAATCAAAACCACCCTATGATACCATCTCACTCCAGTAAGATTGGCAGCCATTATGAAGTCAAACAACAATAAGTGCCAGCGAGGATGTGGGGAAAAGGGTACACTTTTACATTGCTGATGGGACTGCAAATTGGTGCGGCCAATTTGAAAAGCAGTATGGAGATTCCTGGGAAAGCTGGGAATGGAACCACCATTTTACCCAGCTATCGCCCTTCTTGGACTATTCCCTGAAGGCCTTAAAAAAGCGTACTATAGGGATACTGCCACATAGATGTTCATAGCAGCACAATTCACAATAGCTAGACTGTGGAACCAACCTAGATGCCCCTCAATAGATGAATGGATAAAAAAAATGTGGCATTTATACACAATGGAGTATTACACAGCACTAAAAATGACAAAATCATGGAATTTGCAGGGAAATGGATGACATTAGAGCAGATTATGCTAAGTGAAGCTAGCCAATCCCTAAAAACCAAATGCCAAATGTCTTCTTTGATATAATGAGAGCAACTAAGAACAGAGCAGGGAGGAAGAGCAGGAAGAAAAGATCAACATTAAACAGAGACATGAGTTGGGAGGGAAAGGGAGAGAAAAGGGAAATTGCATGGAAATGGAGGGAGACCCTCATTGTTATACAAAATTACATATAAGAGGTTGTGAGGGGAAAGGGGAGAAAAAAATCAAGGGAGAGAATTGAATAACAGCAGATGCGGTAGAGAGAGAAGGTGGAAGGGGAGGGGAGGGGGGATAGTAGGGGATAGGAAAGATAGCAGAATACAACAGTCACTATTATGGCATTATGTAAAAATGTGGATGTGTAACCGATGTGATTCTGCAATTTGTATTTGGGGTAAAAATTGGAGTTCATAACCCACGTGAATCAATTGTATGAAAGATGATATGTCATGAGCTTTGTAATGTTTTGAACAACCAATAAAAAAAAGAAAACCTGATACCCTGAGGGGAAAAAAAAAGATTAATCACTTGGATATATACTTGATGTGTACTGGTTCCCATGTTTTGCTAGTGCTCTGTCATTTGTATCATACATATCATGCCAAGAGGTTGAGTTGAGTGATTTATACTAACACCGTCAATGTTACAGATTTTATAAATTCCAAAGTTTACATATCTTTCTTTCTTCCCAAGTCTGTGATCCTCAAAATAAACTCCTTCAGTTTTTACTCTAAAATAAAGCATTATTGCATTTAAAATGCTGCAACTACAAACCTAAGGATAGTCCAAGCTCAGTAATTCCATTAACAATCAGATTTTTGCTTTTGATTATTATAGTCTTTTATGATGGGATCATACAGCTTCATGTGTTTAATATTTCAATGTTTATCATAAATGAATTATTTGATAGGTAACTCTGAGATATCTGTATATATATATATATATATATATATATATATACACACATATACATATACATATGTTGAATTACCTGTATAGGAATTATTTATTTACAATTTGTTGTGTTAAATAAAACAAATACATTAGTAAAACACACATAAATAAGCAAATAAATTAATAATGAGTATTTACTTACTTTACCTTGACCAACATTCTTTTCAAAGTGTTAATTGAAAGTATTATTCAAACTAGGTAGTTACAAGACTGAACATTTATAATAATTAAAATTAAGAAGGCATTTAAAAGTTTTTATATGAGTTGCACCTTGGATAATCTTACCATGGAGCAAATAAACACCTGTAATTTTCATATCACATTTCCCCATAATTTAAAACATTACTTGGAACAGAAAAATCAAATTAATAATAGTTGCAAGACTAATTCTATTTTCAAAGGTATCTTAAGTCATATAGTTTTCTGCTATTTTTGTAAAGCAGTCATATTTAGATATTATTATAATCAAACAAGTGTGAAAGAATTATTTCCATATGTCGTCATTGATGATAATAAAGAAGAATCACATGCACTATTTCCTCCAAGACTATATTTTCATGGATAAAGTTGAACTGAAAGTGTTCCCAATTTTATTCCCTTTATCTTTTAAAAATATTTGCTATCTGACATTATCATTTTAAAATGTGTTGACTTAAAAGTATATTTTGAAAATATACCCTGAAGAAAATAGCAGCTGAACTAGAAATAAATTTCATGATAAGGACAAAGTTTACAAGTCATATTCTTTTTCTTTGAAAAGCAACCGATTTTATACTAAAATTCCTTAGTCTAGGATATAGGAAAATACTGTTAGGCACAAAACATGGAGGCACATACATACCTATTCATCTATTTATTTGTTTGTTTATTTAGGCACTGGACATCAAGTCCAGTGCCTTGAGTATGCTAAGCACACATTTTACCACTGATCACATACTCTCCTCTAGATACTTTTCTTGAGAAAGATAAATTTAGAAAGTCCAAGGGGGAACATTGTTATTCAATTATCACTTAAATCACATTTGATTATATATAGTTCATTTCATGCAAACCACTATAAAAGTGAGAGTGAATTAATCCTTCCGAACAAGTAGCAGTTAAAATTCTGGGGATAATATGTAACTCAAATATCCTATGCTATTTAGATAATCAGCATATATAATGGAGTAAATAAAGTGATCATTTATATTTATGCATCTACATATAATGAAATGTACCTGAACCTCTTCTGATTTGAATTATTAGGTTTTTTTTCTACAAGATTGATCCACAAGATTTGATGGGAAGCTCTTACTGCTATTTGAGAATCTGGGCTCTGAAGTTAAACTGTTTAATTTGTACATTTCTAATACACTATATGATAGTTGTGAGACCATGACTAAGTGAATTTCATGTTACTATTACGGATATGAAATAATAATTTTATTCTGGAGGTTCTTGTGACAATGAAATAACATCTGTGAGAAGAAAATCTATATTCATGGTCAGACACTTACAGTGTCTGACCATGAATATCAGCTATTATTTATCTATGCAAACATTTTAAAAAGGTACATTTCTGTTAATACAGGAATGGGAACAAAGAAAAAAGCAATGGTACAGAGAATAATTCCATCCATATCCAGTCAATTTATACTTCTAAGAAAGAAGAATTTGGGGTCATTAATAAATCCTGAGTATGATTTCCCTTTTCTATTGGCAAAGACAGTTGCAGAGGTATATAAATCAGTCAATTTTAGCCTAACAACATTACATATTTGAGTCCTTTATGGTTGGATGAACTTAGAAACCTTAAGAGGCCTATTTGAGAAATAATAGAAGATTTGACTATATGGCAAATTACCAGGCTTTTTTTTTTTTTTTGCGAAGTATGCTATTTGAAAGTAAGAGCAAAACTATCTTGGAATGTAAACTGATATTTCAGAAGCTGTGCTAAGGAAACAGGATGATGAGGGAAAATAAGGCACCATAATTTTGGGGAGAAACAGAGAGACTTTTACTAGTACCTGGTAATTTTTTTTTAGCTTATAACATAAGCTTTTTTTTAACTATCCCCTCATAAAATATTCTTCAAATATTTATGCCTTGTTAAGGCAAGGGAAATTTGAATGTACTTTGTAGATATGTCAAAATGCTTAATTCATTAATGTGAGTGAAGTGTCATACTAAGAGATGCCTATGTAGACATGTCACTTCTGGGTCAGACTTCTATCTAATTTATGTGGCTCAAAGTTCCAACAAACCAACATTCTAACTTCATATTAACTTTTCATGTAGGCATTTCTAGAAGAGTATGTGCTATTGTTGCATTTGACTATTTAAGTATGCACTTTTTATTTTTTTCATTTTAAAAGAATAAAACAACATCCTAATTTGAAAAACAACATCTATACACTTAATAAAGTTTTTCTCAGAAATATGAAAATATGGAATATAGTCAATAAGATCTCATGAGATATTAGACCAATATGAAAGAATGTTAAGTTTAGAGAAATATAACAATATGCTCTTTTTTCTTTCCTTTTTTAAAGTTATAGATGGACACAATACCTTTATTTTATTTATTTTGTTTTTTTTTTATGTGGTGCTGAGTATCAAACGGACTGCCTCACACATGCTAGGCAAGTGCTCCACCACTAAGCCACAACCTTAGCCCACAAAATGTTCTTTTATCATGCCTATATTCAGCATGTTTAACTTATGCCCTTATCTCCTATTGCTAAATCTACAATAATTTCTTTTTTTCATATTGAATACCATCAGTAAAATAATAACAGGACAGAAGTGAAACTAAGCACAATTTTTGCTTATTTAAAATTGGATATAAAATATATGAAGGTGTAAAAGACTTTAAGAAGAACAAGGAGCTAGGCAGCTAATATTAAGGTTAAATAGAATTAGTAATTATCTCTCTCTCTCTCTCTTCATATGTGTGTGTGTGTGTGTGTGTGTGTGTGATTAACATGCATATGTTTTACCTAGATTTTTCATTAGTGGAAGTTTCTCTTTTCACAGGACATATTACTTATTTACATAGTTATTTTTAAATTCAGATATCTGAAAACTATGGAATACATAAAAAGACACATTGAGGTATGGAAAAAATATTAGAGTTTTTACTATGGCAATTTATGTATTATAATTAATTTCTATTTATGTAAGAATAAATGTATAAAATTTAAATAAATTTATAAATAAAGTTTATAAATCCATATTCATATATTGACAGCATTTTCTCAAAAATGAAAAAATGATACTTGAACAGTATCAAGTATAGTTTGTAGATTGTCTGTTTAAAAAACTAGAAATATCTGACAGTTTCTATGTAAAATAACTATATACGTACATCTGCTTCTATCCATCTGGACCAACTCTGACATAGTGAATGATCTGAAACACCAAGAAATATGCTGAAATATTATTGCTACTTCTTCTTTCTTTAGGGAAAATCATTTGGGGGAAGGTCTTATTTTAGGAGGACAGATAGAATTAATAAAATGTCTTATTGCCACTATAATTTTAATGAAGGAAAATTGTAAACATTTATCCCTGTATTTTAATCATGACCCACCTCTTTTTTGGTATTTTCTTAATGAAAAGAATGTATAAGCACATAGACTTTATCCTCTTGAAAGGAAAGCAGTTTGAAAGAAAACTCTGAAGAAAAGGAATTTGGTTAGTTGCTGGGAACACAGCAAGAATTATGTGTTCACTGAATAAATGACTAGTTCTACCACTTTAGCAATATTATTTAAAAAAAAATAGGAAGCAAATAAAATACAGATAAAAAGGGTAACTTATCAAAGAAATATATATATATATATTTTTCAATAATACATGCACACACACAATATAATCTTCAACAGAAAATTCTCTTCTTCTGTTTTTGGGTTTTATATAAAGTGATTGAAATGAAGAAAGATAAATAAATTTTATTTATAAAAATGTATGTGGAATTTTTAATTCAGTTGTAGCAGTGTAAATCCACTGTAGCATATCTTTCTTGCTGTTTACAATTGTAGACCCGGGACTAATTACAAAAAGCAAATTCTAAACACTGAAAAATGCAGAAAAAGCAAGCAAGCAAGCAAGGAAGAAGGTTGTGAATAGGAGTAAAAAATTGAATAAGCAATTCACACAGGGGTGAAATATTTGTTTTCTTTTGCTTATTTGTGTGTTTGGTCTCTTTTCTCTCATGACTCTACTCTGAGGTAAAGTCATGGAGCTGTGCATTGAAGCAATGGTGCATATAGCTAGAACTTCAATTTTTAAACAATTGTTTGTTTTGCAGAATAACTCGGAAGCCCCTAGTGACAAGAGAATATAGGGTCAAATGCCAGAGAACTGAGAACTGGATTCTTTAATTCTCTCTATAATCCCATACAGGTTTTAAGCTTCCCAACAAAAACATAGAGCGAAAGCTTAGAGAACTGACCTGAGATTGGAAAAGCACCCACTTAATCAAAGTTACAAACTGCTTTCATTACTTGTTTAAACAAACAAACACAAATCAATATTCTCAACAGAAATATTATAAGACCCAAAATTTACACAAATTATCATTCACAAAGTCTGGGAAACAATGCAAAACTATTTGACAAAGAACTAGGAAAAATGAACAAGGAAAAATGCAACCAATTTTCAAGTAAAATGACAGTAAACAGACACCAATCTTAAAATGCCGCAGATTTTGGACCTATCAGTAAGCATAATCTATTTTAAACTATGTTTTGTGGTTAAAAATAATACATTTGAAGTAAAGTGAAAGATAAATGTTGTCCAAAATAGATGAGTAGTTTCTACCCTAAAATGAACTTAAAGGGAATTTGAGAACTAAAAAAATAAATAAATAAAATAAATACAATAAGATCAATACTTAAGTATCACTAATAGAATCTAAATGAAAGAGAAAATAATCAATAAAATTTTTGAGAGAAAATAGATTACCCATTGGTAAAACAGATTATGAAGATACTAAAAGTAAACAGACAGATCCTCAGTTACCTATGGGAAAATATAAACAGAACTAATTCATGTGTACAAGGGGTGCCAAAAGTAGAAGAGAAAAATACTGAAAGAAGGAAGGGAAAACAGGAGAAGGAGGAGAATTAATTCCCAAAATATCCCTTAAATTTTGTGAAGGTATATATTTACAGATGTGAAATCGTCACAATGTTGGAAAAAAGATAAAAAAAAAATCAAAGGATACTATACCTAGAAGCACCATAATAAAACAGCTGAGAACTAAAAAGTAAAGCCTCAAGAGCATCACAAATTTTATGCCAGTCTTGGGAACTCAGTGAGACCTTGTCTTAAAAAGAAAAAGAAAAAAGAAAAGGACTGGGGATGTAGCTCAATGGTAGTTTGCCCCAGCCCCAGTGCTGAAACAGAAAGAAAAGAAAAAGAAAAAAATAAAGAGTTCAGAGAGATTCAAAGATTAGAAGAACTCCTGGCTATTGCTGGCTTTGAGGATGAAAGAAGGTCATGAGCAAAGGAATATTGTTTGAATCCAAAAGATGAGAGTTATGCCTTGTCAATAAACTTCAAGGAATGGAGATATAGTTCTATAGTCAATTAAACTGAGTTCTACTAACAACTGAAATCCATTCAGCCTTGAATACTCTTGAAAAGAGGGCAGTTGACATCTTGGATCCAGCCTTGTGAAATACTGAGCAGAGAATCAGTCAAGTCTTGCTATCATCAGAATGTTCTTTTATTAGGTTGGGGTAATCTCACTATAGTGACTATCGCACTTCAGTCTCACAAGGTGGACAGAATACAGGTATATGGCACCTGTACCTGATTATGTCAGATTTTGGCACTCTGAACTGTCAGATAAGATAATAAATCAGTATTAATTTAAGCTATTCAGGAAAAAGTAGACATCAAACATGAAGTATTGTAAGAATTAGAAGGTAATTTTCACATTCCTAAGCGGCAATTCAACTGAAAAACTTAATTGTGTGCATGTACCTGTGTATGTGCGTGTACAATTAATAACAGAAATTTACAATATGTGAAGCAAAAATGAAGAAAATTAAAGGAGAAAATAATTTCACAATTACTGAGTATTTGGAAACTCTTCCCTCAGAACATTATAGAATTACATATAATAAATAAATAAAGATGTAGGAGCTTCAAATAACAATATCAACCATCTTGATCTAATTAATTCGTATAGAACACTATATTTAACAATTGGAGAACACAACTTCTTTTCAGTATGCATTTTACACTCAACCAAATAGAACATATATTAGACCATAAAATAAGTATTAATCTAAAAACAAAATCATACAAAGTATTTTAGTGACCACCATGGAATTTAATAAGAAATCAATAACAGTAAGTTAACTACAGATCTAGAAGTTGAATGACACTCTGAAATAATTTACAGATTAAAGATAAAATCACAATGAAAAGTTTTAAAAATTTATATTGGATGTTGTTGAAAATATAACATTAATATTTTGGGGAAGCATAAAGTGTACTTACAAAAATATATAGTTTTAAATGGTTACATTAAAAAAGTTTTACAAATATTGTCCTAAGATTACACATTAAAAATGTGAAAAAGACAAGCAAACTTAACCCAAATCTAATAGGAAAATTAAAATGATAAGCAGAAAAGTTAATAACATAAATATCAAGTGCTAGATAAATTTAGCAAAGCCAGTTCATTTTATGAAAATGAACTGCAAATATCTCAAAAAGAATAGTCAAGGGAAAAAGAGAATAATGGTCGTCTATATCATAAATTAAAGAGGATTATCATTATATATTATAAGAATAGATGAGATTACTATGAAAAAATAATGCTAAAAATTTACAACTAATGTTAAACAGATATAGTTCTTGAAAATTGTAACCTACTAATATTAACAATAGAAGAACCCTAAAATCTGAATAGCTGTGTATTTTTCTTAAGAATTGAAATAATTAATAGAACAAAACCAAAATTATTGGCAAAGATGATTTCACTGGTGATTTTTTCAAACATTCAAAAACAATGGCTGATATTACTCAAACATTTTTCAAACAATATTAAAATATTGGATATCACCATTCGACTTATTTTCAGGCCAGTGGAGCCCTAATTCCAAACTCCAGTAATAAAGATATCATGATATTTATGTGGTGCTGAGTATTGAACCCAGTGCCTCACACTTACTCAGTAAGCTCTCTACCACTGAGCTATCACAGCCCTGTCTCAAAAATTAAAAAAATAATATATAAAATATGAGGATATGATTCAGTGAATAAGTCCTCCCTGGGTTCAATCTCTGGTACAAAAAAAGAGAGAAAGAAAAAAAGAAAAAGAAAAAATACATTTGAAAATGTTCAAATACATTTTAATACAATTTTTATGTGATTATAAAAACTCTTACGTCACTAGAAAAGATGGTGAATTTATTCAATCTGATGAAGGCCATCTATGAAAAAACCTATAGCTGAAATCATAATGGGAAAATGAAATTTTTCTTTCTGAAATTGGTCTGAAGACAAGGATTCTGGCTTACATCTATTTTTTCCAACATTGTTCTGAAGGTACTATACATTGCATTAAGGCAATGAAAAGAAAGAAAGAATGTAAGTCTTAAAATAAAATAAATGATTCTGTCTCTATTTCTAGCTGATTGTATACATTAAAAATTTCAAAGAATCTATAGAATGAGTTTTAGAACGATGAAAGGAATTCCCCAAGGCTTCAGGATATAATAAAAAAATAAATTATTTCCAAACATTCTAGCAGCAAACTATTGGATTATATTTTAATCTCACTTTCTAATTGTTATTTACAGTGGTGTGAAAACAAATACTTTAGAATAAATAAGAGTTGTAAACACCTTCTATATGGAATATATCAAAAATTTTCTGAAAGAAATTTAACAGTAATTAAATAAATAGAGTATTATATTCCTTGATTGGAAATCTCACTATTGTTAATATAGGAATTTTCCACAAATTGATATGTAGATTTAGCATGATACATGATCACAATCAAAAATCACAGAAGGCTTTAAGAAATTGGTAATATTCCTTGAAAATTTTTATGAAAATATATAGCAACTAAAATAAACAAAATGATTTTTAGAAATGAAAACACAATTGGAGGATTTACCTCACCTGATTTATAGACTTTGTGCCACCAGAATAAACAAAAGTCTTTGGTATGGGGATAAAAAATAAAAGACACATATAAAAATAAAAGAGAAGGCAATCCAGTAATAGAAATATGCAACTGGTCAATTTTGTTTTTTAATAATTTTTTAGCTCATTATAGTCAAAACATATAAGCGCCATGAATAATATTAATGTGATACTATACTTTTTTCAGACTAAACCTTTGATTCCCACTGTATATTTTGCACTTTTAAATTCAGACTATTTTGATTCATTTAAATTCATTTTAATTCAGACTAGCCACATAACAAGTGCTCTATTAGGTACATAAGATTAGTGAGTCATATTCAAAAAGGCAGATCTAAATAAAGAATGCTTGAAAACACATTTTTCCTCAATACATAGGATGTCTATTTGCATATGCATGTATTAGAAAAATTCTCTACTATAATCATGAATGGTTCTTCATAAGTGGAGGACAAACTTAGATCAAAGAAAGAGAAAATCAATCAAATTGTAAATCATCAAATATTTATTTAGAAGGAATTTAATATGAGGCAGTCTTAGGTGGCAGCAAGAGAAGGTTCATTTCTATACTTGCAAAGTACATATATCTAATCATTTATACCATGAAAGGGGGAAGAAAAAAAGAAAAAAAAACTGTATTGATGGTGTGTTAAGTCACCTGGTTGTTATCTCAATCTATTTTTTACTTAAAAGGACTGTTTGGGCTACCTACAATCTCATCAACATTCCTTAGGCACTATGTTCTGCACAATAGTAAATATCTTTTTCCCATTGTCACTGTGTCCCACAGCTCACTATGTTTGTTGTCATATGCACAGAACATATTTTTGTAAAAGCTGCGTTATCGGTGTAAACAAATAAATGTCAGAGAACACTTACATATGTTCTTATTACCCTATGAGATTTCCCCACTATATAAAATATTAGTTATACTTATTAGTTTCTCTCTTTTTTGTTGTTGTGGTGCTGGGGATTGAACCCAGGACTTTGTGCATGTGAGGCAAGCACTCTACCAACTGAGCTATATCCCCAATCCTATCTCTCCTTTTATAGATTCATTACCTTTCATATCTCTGTGATACGTTCTGCCACCCCACTATCATGATTGCCATAAACATGGTACAGCAATATATACCTCCTACTGCTCTTAATTGCCTGGAGAACCATGAAAAATTCAGTGGTATTACAGAATTAAAATTAAATGGAAGCACAAACACATTATGTGCCTTGTAGCTGCTGTATCAATTTTATCAGATTTCACAGAGGTTTAAGTTGTCCAGAACTCTTTATTATATATTTTCCAGAATTTGATGACATTAGATTATTCTATTCTAACAAAAATAATGCAATAGAAAAAAGTACATATTCAATAGGTTCTGTATATTTATAATAAATGATTCCTACTTATCATTTGTTCATATATCAAAAAAGGATTTAAATGGAAGCAAGACAGATAAGTTTAACATTTAGAGGGAAAGAGATTTTCTATGTTTTCTGAACTTATGTAATTCATCAATCTAGTAGTTACTACCTACGTACTTAATTTTTTCCATTTCCTTACCCATTTTTAATAAACATAAAACAACTTTTCGTAGAAGGGGAGTAGGACAACAATTGATTCTATTTACTTGTCATATGTTTTGTTCATATACAAAACTTTTATTTTTAATGACTGTGATAAAGCTATTCTGAGTGTTATATAACCATTAACATGACCTGCAAGATCCATGTGTTAAAATCTCAACTTGCAATATGACTATATTTGGAAATGGTCCCTTTAAAGTAGTAATTAAGGTTAAATGAAGTCAACATGTTGGGACCAAAGTCCAATATAACTAATGTCCTTATAAGAACAGAGACACCATGTATAAGCAAGAAAACGAAAGGCCCATGGAAAAACTTCAATGAGGCAAGTACCTACAAGCCAAGGAGAACTGCCTCAGGAAAAATAAAGAAAACAAAAATGAAAACCACCATAATGACACCTTGATGTTGGAATTCCCACCTCCAGACTGTGATAAAATAAATTTTCATAGTTTAAGCCACCCATTATTTGGCATTTTGTTAGGGAAGTTCTGGAAGAATAATACATAATGCACTGTAAGAGGACCAAACATATTATGTGCCACCTTCCCATTGCAGAGTTTGACTCGGCCTACCTTAGTTAATAACCCTTGTTCACCCTTGAAAACCCAAACACTGTAAGTTTTTCACCTAACCTGTGAGAAGCCATCAATTTAATATAATTGGATTCCACGAAATCAAGCACTTATCTAGGCTTCCTTCATTGAAATAAATGGCAAACTTTTTCTAGTAATCAGAGCAAATTATTATTTTATTTTAAACCATACTGTTTGGTACTTACAGTAACATTCTCCAGTATTCTTCCCATTGTCGAGGATATTAATAAATGTAATCTGTTTAGAATTATAATATAAAAAATATTGTTCAAGGTTTAACTATGCACTAAACTAGAGCAAAATTATATGATCTCTCTGTGGGGGCACTGTGAAAAGAACAAATAATGAGGTATGTATTTTCTTCCTAGGCAAAGAAGTTCACCCACCCAGAGAAATAACTAATTTTTTAGTGCCTTGATGTGATTGCCACACCCAGCTGCCTAAATTTCATATTGGGCTCAGAGATTAGGTTTTGCTGATTAACTCAAAGTGATCAATTTAATTTGTATGATTCTGAGGTTAAAAAAATTCCAACTTTTAAAATACAGCTTAAAACATAACTATAAAGCAGGCCATTTACTCAATTCTACTGATTATACTTCCTTTTTATAATGATTAAATAAAACAATATGTGATTATTATTATGGTTATAAATTATTTAAAAATTCCTGTTATCCATAATTTCAAGTGCCTTTGAATTTCATGTACATGATATTAAACCAGGAGACCTGATTTCCTACCTTTTATTTCATATGCTGCTGTATCTGATCTATTCTGTACCTTTTGGCAAACTACGTTATAAACAAATAAATACATATTAGAACTCACAAATGCATTATACTCAAGATTCTTTTTAGTAGATACTTTGCATTTTAATGAATTTATATGGTTGTTTCTGTTCCATCATAAATTTGTTTAATAGCATAATATAGAAGATAATCTTATCTATTTATTTCCAAGGTTTGGGGGCTACAAAATAAATTAATATGCTAGGGTTCTGATAAGAAATTGTCACAGGCTACATGGTTTAAATAACAAATATATAATGTCTCATAGTTCTGAAGCCTAGATTCTCAGACCACAATGTCAGAAGGCATAATGTCAGAAGGGCTGATTTCATCTGAAGCCTGTCTTCCCTGACATTTAGATGGTCATCTTCTCCCTGTGTGGTGTTCCCATTCTCATTCATTCCCTCCCCCTCCCTCCCCCCCCCCTCTCTCCTTGTGGGTCTGTGTTTTATTCTCTTTAAAAAAAAAAAAAGAAACAAAAAACGGTCATTTTGGTTAAGAGATGGCCCCAATGACCCTATTTTAAATTAATTACATTATTAACAATCCTCCAAATATGATCACATTCTATGATACCAGCAGTTAAGATTATAACATGATTTTTAGGGACACACAATCCTGCCCATAATAGGGAGTTATTTTCCTCATGTTATGACTAAAACTGGAAGTCAGAGGTAAAGCCAATAGTGACAGTATTCATTGAAAAAGATTGAAACTTTCTTTTGAACTTTTGAGTGTACTTACAAGAATCAGAACATGTAAATATTTTCAATATATTTTATGGATACAAAATCATTTCTTGGAAAAATTTTTTTTACTACATTCATTCTAATAAGGCAACTAACAGGATTGTGGGTTGTGTCAATAATATAGTGCTTGTCATTGTCAGGTTACACATTTTAGAATTTTGATGTAATTATATAATTTATACATGCTGTATTAATTGAGTTAATTATATTCTTCAGCTAGATATACATTAAAATGATTTCTGATTGGAGAAACCCATGCATATCTAGATGTTTCAATGATCCATATTTTAGATTCAGTTTAATTTCAACATCCCATTATGGACATAAACTAATGAAGAAGTTATTTATCAAAATGTTGGAATAACAATAGAATAATTCCCTATGTTCTTTGTATATAATGCATTTATTTATTTCCATCTATGGATCAGAGATACAATGTGGAAGTCTGATATACAACTGAAAATAACTGTTTCATTAAATTCTGGTAGTTTAGCTTAGCTACCAGCTATGTTTCAAAAAACACCAAGAACATAAGTACACCAGTATATGATGATGATTTTTAATATGCTTTTGGTTATTTATAATGAAGAATGTAAATAATTTACATAATTTTAAGACATTAAAACTTGCATAATGTACATAATTTTAAGACATTCTGAAGTTAGTTATTTACTTATTTATTTATGGTACTAAGTGTTGAAACCAGGGGCACTCTACCACTAAGCTACATCCACAGCCATTTTTAAATTTTGTATCTTATAATAGGGTCTTGCTAAGTTGTAGAGACTGGCCTCTAATTTGCAGTCTTTCTACTTCAGACTACTAAATCACTGGGATAACAGGGTTGTGCTTCTGATCCCAGCTCAAAGCTTATTAATTTAACTGTATTCATTTTTTTCTTATTTAAAAAGTTCATGTCAAACCTTTCTCTGATGACTCTGTGAAACATTTGACTGCTAGAATTGACAAAACAGCAAATATGTCCATAATATAGTACTTTTTGCAAGGGTTTAGAGACTGAATTCCATAAATTAACATTGTCATTTGAAAGCAGTTTTTTTTTTTACTCATTTGAATGTATTTAGAAATGTTCTTGGCTCACTACTTCTCTGTATGATAAATGTTTGTGATATTAGCTTTCTCCAGAACATACAGACGATTATCTTATGATATTTAGTTATTTATGTAACCTATTGTAGCAATAGGCACTAGAAGGACTTCTGTGGTATGCCTCAGTGGCCTTGTTATTCATAAACCCATCCCCATATTTTTATGGCCTGATGACAATAAAATTGTTTTATAGTGATTACATTTTCTTCATTCCCCATAAATGAGCCACAGCAGAATAAAATGGAATACTTTTACCAGACCATTTTTAAATACAAGGGGAAAGGTGTGATTGCCAATAGATATGTTGTCTGATCTACTCTTAAAAACATCTTGAGACTTGAGGTGTTTAAAAAGAAAATAAACATTCTTCCACTATAAATCCCTGCATAGACTGGATATAATGATCACTGCATATTTATAAAATCAGATTCTAATGATTGCAAAATTATTCTGCTTTAAACTGGAATGGAACTTACACATACATTGGAATTTCTAGGTCTTGCAATGCTTTCTCTTGTGATAGCATAAATTTTGTATTTGTAGTGATGGAATTTCTGTACAAGAAGAAAATAGGCATCACACAGACAGAGATCATCCATAATGTACCCTGTCACAGCAGTAGCTCTTTCACACAACATATGGCAACAGAATTACCTTTGTACTACCCAACTGAGGGATATAATTTATCCAGTCTGAAGAACTGTTGTGACAGGTAATACATTCAATGCTGCACATGTTTTGCATTTAAATACAGAGGCTAAATATTCACAAGAGTGAACGCTAACAATGAAGTTTTGTTGTTGTTACTATAAATGAGGTTTTCATTTTATGGCAAAAATATCATTTTATGATACCATTCCAAATAGCTAAAAATGATTGAGGCAGTCCTGTCTGTGATGGACAATAGGGAGAAACAACATTAACTTTGTTAATTCAAAAAAACTGAGATTTATAGACCATCTATTTCATTACCCTCATAATGAATTTAACTTCTCTTCTTTTGATGTTGGAATGTCAATGGATGAAACATGTTTGACTCTTAAGTACAATGATAGTTATGTTAGAAGTATAAGGCAAGATTTACCAGGGGCACATATTTACAAATAGGTAATTAAATCTAATAGGAATTTTCCTGGAAAGGTATACATTTTCCTTAAATTATGAAATGCAAGAGTTGATTTAATGCATGCACAATTTACGTTTAATATATTTAAAAACTAAATTTTCTTATTTTTTTGTATCCAGTCATTTGGTCATTAGATAAAATCTTGATCCTTTTCTTTTAGGTACTTTCAAAATTATGTAATATTTATCAGTACAAATAACAATGTTCTGAGATGCATATAGGTTCACAATAGCTGCTTATAGAGACTCTTGGTCCTTCAAAATCCAGATATATTTGGTTGGAATCTTTGTAATCATTTTGCTTATTAGAGGTCAAACTTTTCTTATGAAACATCCATTATAAGTAAAATTGAACTGTGCACTGTATCAACTGAGCTTTTTTTTTTTTTTCCAGTGAAGCTAACATACTATGTTGACTTGGAAGTAAATTTTGTCCTCTTGTTGGCTTCTTGGATTCTAACACACACACAAACACACACACACACACACACACACACACGCACACATTACTGTTCCTGAGATTAACAGATTCTACTTAATATTTGATTGACAGAGTAGGATATAGAACTCATAAGTTCATCTAAAATATTTATCAACTGTTTACTTCAGACTTGTGTAAACTTTCCCAATTTAGTAAAATATTTTGTGTTATTTTCAATTTTAGATTTTTATTTTCTTAAAGAATCTCATAAGCATATTGCACAAAACTCAATTAGTGAACACTCAAAAAGAACTGAGGATATCTTTATTTCACAATGAAAGTTTATATCATGCTGCAGAGTTAACTAATGATCGTATAAGCACTTTTATGTCTTTTATAAAAATTATCACCAATTGCAATATTTTATTTAACTTGCTCTTACATTATATTCTAGAAAGCTAAGAAAAAACACATGTAAGATATAGTTAAGACTATCTTTAGTATAACAAGGAAAAAGTTTTAGCATTTTCAAAATAATAGTAACAGTAAAAAAAATTTTCATATATAAACCAAGACATTCACTAATCTCTACTCAGGGTTTTAATATCTAAGACCTCCCTGTTCTATTAAATGAATGATCATCTTATAAAGAACAATTATCTGTTACACATGGGTATAATAAGAGACTGCAGGTTGCAACATATAGAATATCTAGTAGAAAAACACTGGTCACTTGCTGTTATTATTTTTTGTACTATAAAATAAATACAAATTAATATAAAATTAAAAGTTCCAAGTATTATCAGCATCATTGAGCTAGTAAGAACAAAAGTAAAACATTGTTGAAACTGAAAATGGGTTCAAAATAGGTTCAACTAAGGGAGCTATTCTAAAACATAATTATTCCATCTCCAATTTGCATTTAAAGTATTACGGGACACTCTTGATTGGACTTACAGGCTATACAATAGGCCAAAGTACACTGTGAAAGATCATGTTGACCACATGGATTTCATCCTCAATGGTTTCAGCCAGTGAAATTTACTTTTCTTTTAAAATTGATATTGGCTTAGTCATTTATTGTGGGGATAAGTGCATGGAGTACTGCATATGTGGCATATGTAAAGGGCACCTGTGTGGCAAACCACTTACCCTGTAGGCACAGCCCTAGGCATAAGACTACATGTTGAAGTCCTAGCGCTTGCTCCACAGTCAGATCCTTGATTGGTCGTTGCAAGGACAGTTGGCCAGAAATTGTATTGGTGGCTGCCTATAATCTGCTTAGCTACTGCCCGAGTATATGTACATGGTAACCATCAATAAAATCAGACCTGCTTCCAGCTTGGTCTCCAGAGGTCTTGTGACTCTGCAGCCACACTCTCCTCTACCCTGTTCTGTGGACCTCCTCGCTGGATGAGAGGGAGCACACACAATTTATAATTTTTGAAGTCCAAGTTTTAGTGTGTTCCACATCATGAAGGTCTAAAAAACATAGTGATTATTCATAACTACTTAACCATATATAGTTGTATGCCTTCTTATTTGGAAAAAAAAACCCATCATACTCTACCTTCAATTTACTTTCTGCCTAACTCCAAAGGATATCACCTCTTTGCAACAATATGGGAATCGGTGGCTAAATCTGTTTCCTTGCCCTTTATTATCCTTATTTTACCTCGTTTAATTGGAAAATTCAAAAGGCCTAGGCCAAATTTTCAACAATAAACAAATAAACAAAGAATTATTTTCCAAAAAGAATGACAACACAAGTGTGTGGTCACTGAAATAAAATAGTTGATAAAAACTAAAACAGGTCAAATAAGAGAGCAAGGACATATTGAAATTTTTTTTAAATGTGACATCCCTTTCTAAGAATAATTTTAATATGACATTTGTGGAGTATATATTGATGAGTCTCACTTCCACACCATCAGAAAGAGACAGAGAAGGGAGGATGATTGAACAGAGCAACTTTATTCATAATCACTTCTTCTTTTTATTGGCCACCTGGTAGATTTTCCATTCACCCAAAATTTCTCCAGATTTCTCTCACTCCAAAGATATCAATAAAAATCGACCTTTCTCAAAAAAATAATCCAACCAATTTTTTTTTTCTCCACACTACCTTTACATTTTCAATTCTATAAAACCATGGTATTAGCAACAAACTCTTTTCTCTATTAAGCTTCACACAGTTTTTAAAGTCAATAACATGTTATTAGTGGTGCTGATGATGTAACTCAGGACCTTGTGCATGCTAGAGTTATCATTGAGCTTTAAACCCACCCCATTTGAGATGATGTAAAATGTAGTTTCCTTAGAAGTTATCTCCACTTCAAATTGAAGTAGATTAAAGTTTACTATGCTTTCTTCAAAGAAAAGTGCTGTCATAGAGAAGGTGAAACTGCAGAATGGTTAAAGCTTGAGGAATGGCAAATACAGTGTCTCATTGTTATATATGAATAATATTAATGAAAAACCTCAACAATAAAAGTTCTTCCCTACATAAGTATCAATTTAAGCGCTAAAGAAAAAATAATTTCTCCCCCATGTATGCAGCACAATGAAAGCAAAATTCCCCCATGTTCTAACTGCACAATGCAGATAAAACTAGAGTACAACGGTATTGCATGATCCATTACAAAGTACACAATTGAAAAAGAAAAATGCCACTTTCATCCTAACATATTACCCTTAGAACAGGTAAACAATAATCACTCTACAATAATCCAACTGGATTTGGCCTCCAGAGAAAAACTAGAAAAAGTTTTGACAGGAAGAAACTTCATTTTCCAGACTCCAGCACTAAGTTGCAATAAGTGGTTCATTTCCAACTGAGCCAGAGATAAACTTGAGTACCAAGACCTGTCAGACATAAAATTTAAAGGACATTGTGGTAAGGGTTCAAGAGTATGTGCATAGGTTAATCTTAAAAACTGACCACCCACATAATAAGCTTCATGTCCTTGAATAAGAATCTCCTATCCCTCCATATGCAGAAAATGGTTCAACCCAGGGACAAAGAAAGAAATGGTATGGGAGCTTCCTTGAGTGGATATGGACCCTCCCTCAATAATGTTATAATGAATATTCTTCCTGCAAAATCCCTCTGAATTCATACGCACCTTAGAAACTTGAACTTCTTACTATTTGAGTCAATTTCGAGAATAGCAGTGTGATAAATGTGGGCCTGTTTTCTTCTTGGTATCATGGAAACTAATATCCAGAGTAATATACTTTGACTATTGTTTCTTAAGATGCTTAAAGAAGGTAAGGCACCTCATATTAAGAATTGTCTCTAATTAGAGAGAAATATAAAAAAAAACAGAGCCTAGAAATAGAGACCAAAACAATCTATTTTACTTCAGGGAAGGAGAAAAAATTGAGGCTAGCATTCAATTTCCACTCAGATTCCTCAGGTTTTAGCTCCCTAAAATCACAGAAGCTAAGTTAACTCCCTCTGTAGAAATATCTTTCAAGTCTTGTTGAAACTGTGCCTGCACTTGACACATAAGAAAAAGCTGCCTTAACAAGACAACCGGATTATTTCTATATGGAAAGGACTGAAGCATTTTATATTTACACCAAATCCTACCAATTCAAAAATTTTAATAGGAAAATGCATTAAAAAGGTAAAAGTTTAAAATAAAAGATAATAGAATACCTGAGTATACTTTCGTTGCCAACATATTTTTCTTTCTTTTTAAATTACCTTCCTCTGATTTTTTTCAAGCGAATTTGTTACCATTTTGTAGTGATGCATATAAATAAAACTAATAAAAATTATTCTCTAAAACCAACTTACTAAACAACCACCACTAGCATCTGGAATTGTCTTTACTGCAGATCTGTCACTGGTACCCCCAGAAAAAAATTTACCATTATTTGTAAAATATTTAGGAATCCCATCTACTTTTGCTGTCACATTCATCCCCTTGCAGAGATTAAGTGTTCCTTAAAATAAACTCTATGAAGAGAAATGTAAGAGTTGAAAGTTTCACACACAAAAAAATTCAACATTAAAATGAGGCCAGTGGTATAGTAGCCATCTTTTATAGATACTTTTCTATCATTTATGCTAATAAATAAGGAAGGTTACAGAGAAGGGGAGAAAGAGAGGTGATTTAGTATTTGGCCGTATCACTGGGATGGAAAAATTGTAGCTAGAAAAACAAAATATCCTCTGAAGTTTCAGCATGGTGTCTAATCTCAGATGTTATTAGTCTGATTGTCTGAAGAGTATAAATCCAGCAGGAAGATGAAGAGAGAACTTTGCTGAAATGTAAATCATGATGGCTAGTGTCTTCCATGTAAAAATACTGAAATATCTGGCAAAATTCAGTTACAATATCTAACAACGGCTTTCATAAAAGTTCTGGAAGAAAACATGTCACTATAAAAGAAAAACATTTGAGTTAGTTGGGATGAGCATAAATGAACCTACCACAGTAGACAAGAGACTACCTGGGGTTATTTTTTGTTGTTGTTCGCCTGTTTTTGGCAGGCGGCGATCATGGATCCAGCTCCTGCTTCTTCTGCAGCTCCATTTCAGCTGCCTTTTGTACAGCTGCATCTACCAGCAAGTGGAAGCTGCTGAAATCCTCGTACTCCTCTGGCCACACAGATTCAGAAGAAAAGGACTCACTAGTGGAAATCTTGACCTTTTTCTTTGGCTGGGCGTTTAGGATTAGCTTCTGGCTTGGGACAAACTCCGGATCTGTAAGCCTCTCTTCTGACTCCTGGCCTACTGGCAGCAGGGACTCAGGCAAGCATTGTACCTTGTCTGGAAGTTTGGCCCCTGACTTGACCTGCACAAAATGATCAGTGCTCTGCTGTTGGGCTTCATCAACGGCCTTGTCTTTAAGATGGTTAGGGTCGTTTACATCCTGTTGAAGCATTTCCGGGAGAACGCGTCTGCGGGCATTTATGAACCAGTTTGAAATCTGAAGAAATGATAAATTAGTTTGCTCTGACAGCATTCGTTTCTCTGCCTCTGAAGGATAGGCCTTAAACCGGTGCTCATAGAGCCAGTCGCGGAGAATCTTCACGGACTCTGATGGCAGGTACCCTTTCCGTTGCCTCTTGTTCTCTGTTGAGGTTAGAACCTTGTCTGTACTACTGTTAGGTTTCGATGTGATTGAGGTTTCTTGGACCTGGCCTTGGATTTCCGATGTGCTATCCTCGGTGGCCTCCATATTCTTGAGGACTGTGTTCACAATCTCTGGAAAGTCTGAGGTAGGATTAATGTAGGTCTGGCAGATCCAGAAAAAAAGGCATGAACAGTTTTCTAAAGTCTCACCCGTTGCTTCCCAGGGAGATGAACGGAGTTGCTAACCGCACAATCTACAGGCTCTGTGACGTCACATCCCCTAAACGCATTACGTGCACTGCCCCTCCCCTCCATTTCCTGCTTCACCCTCATGCCACTGTTCGGTTTTTTCCATAGTTTCCAATGCGCATGTTTTCACCCGAGGAGTTGGGAGCTCTTTGGAGTTGCATTTCTCTCCTTCTCCAATTTCCTTTCTCTGAAGAAATCTGTTTTTCTAGTTAAGTCCATTGTTTTCTTTCATTTTGATTTTACTTTTCCATGTTCAAAGACAATCTTACTAATAATTTTAATTACACTTTTGCACCCTACTATAGTGATTTTTCTTCTCTATGACCTTGAAATCTGTGACTTTGTAATAACATCATTGTGGCTTTTGGGTCATGATAGCCAACAGAAATTAAGTAACCAAGATAAATTGTTTTTGTTGTTAAAAACGTGGAGCACTATAGGTTTTTAGAAATAACTAATTGCAGACATTACAGATTGAATTGATTTAAATTTAACCACCACAGGGGATCTTAAGTGACCTACATCCCCAGAGCTTTTTTTCCATTTTTTTTTTCCTTTTGGTACCAGGGATTGAACCCAGGGGCGCTCAACCACTGAACCACATCCACAGCTCCTTTTATTTTTTAGTTTGAGACAGGATCCCTAAGTTCCTGAGGCTGGCTTTGAATTTGTAAACCTCGGGCCTCATCTCCCTAGCTGCTGGGATTACATGTGTGCCACTGTGCCTAGATATCAAATTTTTGAGGCAGAATCGAATTAAGTTAGTTGCCCAGGCTGGCCTCAAACTTGCAATCTTGCTACTTCAGCCTACCCAGTTTCTGAGATTATGTGCCTCTACCATTGCACCAAGACAAATATTTTCTTGATATTTCAAGTACATGGAACTCACCCCCTCCCATGTTAGATGAAGCTAATATGTAAATTGTGACTTGAAATAAGCCAAAATTAGTGGTGTGGTTACTGAGCTCTATTAAATTTGAAAATAAAAGTTGTCAAGGAGGGCACATTTTTTTCCTTCAAATTTAAATTATCTAGATAATTATTACCAGCTATTGTACATATTGAAACAAATTGAAGAAACATGTAGGATCCAGCAATAAACTTCAGTATTGGAAGGACTGGTGGTATGTATAATGTATATGAAACATGAAATAAATCAACAAACAAGGATGAAATACAAGATAATTATTTCCCAATCAGACTTATAGATCTTATAGTTTATTATTGACTTTGTTCAATTTAAGAAGCAAATGATCTCCTTTGAACTTAAAATTTGTCATAGCATTAATGTAAAGGAAATGTTTTCCAATTTTTAAATAAATCTTGCATGACCTGGTGTTAAAATCTCATGAAGTAGGGCCAAAAAATGTGTCAGATTCACTTATAAAATCATAAATTATTACTCAATAAAATTTTGATTGAGGCTAGGGTTATAACTCAGTGGTAGAGCACTTGTAAGGCACTGGGTTTGATACTTAGCACCTCATAGAAATAAATGTATAAATAAAATAAAGGTATAGTGTCAATCTACAACTAAAAAAAGAATATTAAAGATGACTCAAGAAAAATAAAACGTGAACAAGTGGATTTCAATCCAAGAAAGCAAATATAAGATCAGAAAAAAAAAATATATATATATAGGGAGAATATACACACACAGTTTTCAGATTAATTGTTAAAAATGTTTTATCTTGATGGACGTTAATGATACAAAATGAATTTCTTTTTTTAGAGAGAGAGAAAAATTTAATATTTATTTTTTAGTTTTTGGCAGACACAACATCTTTGTTTGTATGTGCTGCTGAGGATCGAACCTGGGCTGCTTGAGCCACATCCCCAGCCCAAAATGAATTTCTGATAGACATGTCATATGAAATCAAGCAGAGAAAGATGTTTTCTTCACATAACAGATTCCACAGAGACTTAAGCTCTCTCATACATAGCTTTGTACTTCATAGTAGAGAAAATGTTTCATGAGCAAGGCAAACATGTTTCATTTCACTACTATAATACTACTTAGAAGTTTGAACCAATAGAATCAATAAAAAAGTAAATGCATTATATATAAAAAGGAGACAATATTATTGGCTGATGGCATGATTAGCCACATAGAAAATATTGAAAAATCAGTTCAGAAACTGCTAGAAATAATAACATTTAAGTGAGGTGGCCAGTTAACAAATAAAAGATGAAACAATAACATATACCATCAAACTTATTTAGAAAATGCATTGCAAACATTATGTAGTACATAATCATAAGTAAGAATAAATTAGAAAACTTAGGTCTAAATCTAGTTATTACTTTCTAGTCCTATTGAAAGACAAATATAGACTTCTATTAAAGATGATAAAATGAAAGCTGGGTGTGGTAGCACATGCCCGTAATACAGAGAGGCTTGGGAGGCAGAGGCAGATGGATTGCAAGTTCAAGGCCAGACTCAGCAACATAGGGAGGCCCAGTCTCAAAATAAAAAATAAAAAGAGCTGGGAATATGGCTCAGTGTTTGAGCACCTCTGGGTTTAATCCTTGGTACAAAAAAAAAAAAGAGAGAGAGAGAGAGACAGACAGACAGAAATTAATAGATGTTAGCATTTATTTTCTTTTTGAATAGGAAAAGGAAATCTCACTGTTTTAATTTAATTATCTTTATTTTTTTTATATTTTTATTGTTGTTTTTATTATTATTTTGGTACTGGGATTGAACACAGGGGCGCTTAACCACTGAGGCACTTCCCCAGCTCTTTTTTTAATTTTTAAATTTTGAATCAAGGTCTTACTAAATTGCTGAGGCTGGCTTTGAACTTGCAATCCTCCTGTCTCAGCCTCCTGATCACTTAGGATTACAGGCATGTGCCATTGTGCCCCCACTCTTTACAAATATATTTGAATATATTACCTATAAAATACTTCTACTTTGAACCTACTTTTATCTTCTGCCTTGTTGAAATGTTAAAAAATGTTTCTAAACTTTAGTTGGAGGAATAAATATGTGATATAATGTGGCATTTTTGAAAGAGCAAACTGAAGTAAAAACATTTCTCTTACTATATATTATATTTGTAAGTAGCAAGTCATTAAAATGACATCATAAATATCATAAACATATATGCATAAACTGGTCAATGAAACAGAATACAAGAACAACCTCATGGACTTTATGGGACTGTGCATGATAGTTAATCTTTTCAATTTCATTGATGAAGAATGCTTCTTCACCTCTGAAAAGAGAGAATATTGCCAAAAACACCAGAAACCTGGAAAGTTTACTTTGGTTCACTTACAATTTACAGAAAATTGTAGGACTATAAAGGAAACTATCATTAATTTCACTTTAGTGAAAATGTGGTAGTGTTAGAAAGCATAAGGAATACTGACAAATTTATTTAATATACTTAGGAAGGATGAAGATGGGAGTGTTATGTTTATATAAAAAAGGATAAATAAGGTAAAGTGAATAGACATTTTAAAAAGAAGGAATACTTTTGTTTTTACAATAAGTATGAAAGTATTAGGAATTTTATCTCCTATGTAATACTATTATGAATTCCCATGAAATTATATATTTAAATATGGTTCTTATGATTCACATAAAAATAATTGCATAAAATCATTATAAGATTAAAGACTGTATAATGTAGCTATATAAATATTAGAAATCTCTGTATAAAAGCAACCTTGAAACAGACAAAAACATTTATAACTATACTAAAAAAAGGCAAATGATTAAAATATATTATTGGTAATATATATGACATGTAATACATAAATAAATTTATTATTGCCCTATCCCCTACAAATCAATAAAGATCTAGATTGTACTAATAGAAAAGTGAGCAAAAATTTTGGACAATATATAAAAAAAAATACAAATGACTGACCTAAAAATTTAATTACTTTTTATAAATAATCAATAACATGCATATAAAAGGAAATTGGGTATGCTTTTCTCATAGCTTATTGGTTAATGCTAAATAGATTCTAAAAAAACAATATTTTTGAGAGTCTGTTAAAATATGTATATCAATGCACTTTTTAAAAAAATCCTTATTTTATTTATATATTTTTATGTAGTGGAGAATTGAACACAGTGCCTCACAAGTGTGTGAGGCAAGCGCTCTACCACTGAGTCACAACCCCAACCGCTCAATGCACTTTTGGTGGCATTATAAAATATTATATCCTTTTAGAGCTGTTATTTAAGAATGAGTCAAAGAAAAATAAAGTATACTGTTCAAACAAGGAATGTTTATGGAGTTGATCATGTGGAAAATATTTGATAAAATTATAAATACATAATATACAAAATTGTCTTCACATAGTTTATTATTATTAAATTAAAACAGATTATGGGTTTGATAAAATAAAATAATTCTTGTACTACTGAAAAGAATCTAGTAATTAAGTTCAATGGCATAGACATGTAGTCAAATGTAATGTGTGGAGGATGTCAAAAAGCAATTCAAAAACAGCATGCAAATTTTTATCAATTTTTGGGAAAAGAAAGTCAAAGTATGTACATGCACAAAATGTATGCATTGTGCCCATGCCTTGTTTGTGTGTGATTATGGGTGTAGAAAAATATCAGTAATTTAATTCCTTAGGCTAGGATTTCAGTGCTCAGTTACAGAGCACTTGCCTGCTGATACCAATCTTGGCAATCAGGAATGGGTCTTTGTTCCCTAGTGTTGAAGCTCAAACACCTCAAGCATAGAAAGCAAGTTTTATTTAAGAAAATGATAGAGACAGACTGCTCCCAAGAGAATTAGAGCCTTGGAGCCTTGGAGCCTGGGAGCCAAGAGCTGGAGGGAGGGGGCTTCTTATTTTATATAAATGTGGAGGATAATCATTAGCAACATAAAGCACCCAGGAGCACAATCACAGAGGTTAACAACCCATGGTCCCCTCTTTGATGACTTGTCTTCATCCTTTCTAGACCCCCATCATTCATTGCCTACACTGACTGCCTATCCTTCACCCCCTGCTTCAGTTTTCTGAGGAATGTGACATATCCTGTCCACTCAGGCCAGGCAGGGCTTCAGGAAGATTGCTTTTGGGCAAAACAAGCAGATGGGGGGTCAGCACAGTGGGTTCATCCCACAGAATTATCCTTTTAACCTCATGTTTCCACCATCCTAATCTATCTGTCTTCTTACACTAGCATGCACAAAGCCTTGGGTTGAATGCCCACTATATATATATATATATATATATATATATATATATATATATATATATGAAAAGGAAACACATTATCTTGTATAATGAGGGCAACAGTCACCTTATATTTTTATATTTATTTTTTACATTAATATTTTTGAGAAATATTTAACCATATTAACAGAAGCCAAGAAAAAAATCATATGATTCAGCATTAGTTTCACAAACATGCATCAAGAACAAAGTACTATAAGGGGCTTGGATGTAGTTCAGTGATAAAATGCTTATCTAGCATGTAAAAGATCCTGGGTTTCATTCACAGCCTACCAAAGAAAGAGAGAGAGATAAAGAAAGAAAGAAAACATAAAGAAAACAGTGGAGTCCAAAACAATGAGACATCTAGATCTCTTAACACTTTAATTGGTGACTGGAAGAGGTCTGTGCAGTAAGGCTAAATAACTTCAAAATATTTTGCCCTTATCACTTAAGGCGAAGAGGGGCCTCTCACACTTGGCTGCCCGACAAATTCCAAAGGGCATAAAGGAAATGCCCATATGGAGTAAAATTGTTCATTTCACAGCATTGATCAAGAGTTATCTAGAAAAAAACGCTAACTTTTTATAAGCTTCTATTCCTGTCATTGGGGGTAAATTCAGATTCCTAGAAACACCCCACCCAAATGTCCAGACATTTTTGCCATTTTTGTCTGCTTTGAATCTTTGGAACTAGTTTTATCATGCCATGTATCCCTCTATATACTAGATATCACAAATAAAAATGTGAAATCCAAGTAAAGTTTGTAATTTGGTTATTACCATTACCGAAAACATGGTCCTTGTCCCTGATGCCAATCCAATAATGATGACATGGCTTTGAGCAAAAGGAAAAAGGTTTATTGCATTGAGAGCAAAAAAGAAGAACATGAACTCCTATTCCAGAGGCCAGGATTCTGCCCATAAGGTAGAACAGAGGTCTTTTAAAGAAGCTCTTCAAAGGCTTCATTCTAGTTTGCCCTAAAGGGGGATAGTGATGCATTGTTAATTGGGGAGATAGCTATTCCTTAGATCTGGGCCATCCCTCAAGTGTGGACTACTTGCTTCCTGTGTTGGTGTGTGCTCAAATACAGATAACTAGGTCTAGGGTATGGTAATCCTATTCCATGTGCCCCCATTAGGGAGGTGGGCAGGGAGTAGAGGAAAAGAAAAACAAGTCTCATTTAAAATAAGTAGCTAAGGCTATATTCAAAAGATCAAGGGACCACTGTTTCATATACCCACTGTCAAATTCTACATTCCATTTCTATTGACAAATGGGTGAGGACACCTCCAAGCTGTTCCTGCTGAGAGAGGGTAAAGTTGACAGGGAAGAAATGACCCAAAGTCCTTGTTCTCTTTCAGGTGAGGCATGGACAATTAAGGGTATTCAGCATCAGAATGGTCTAGAGGTCCATGCTGGCATTTGAAATGTGACTGGACAAGGCATATATTAGGCAAGGATCCTGCAGGACACAAATAAACAAGACAGCAAAGCATTATTCTTTTTGTAAATAATTAATACAAAAAACAGTATTTCAGCCAGTTTCTAAAATGCAGGACAAGCTTGTGACTCCAGAGTCCTTTATGATAGTTAAATATTAGGCTTAACCACATAATATCCCTTTTTTTCAGCTTCCAGCTTTACTTACTTTTTATAGGGCTAATACATGTACATCTTATATTACATTAAAAATATTCTTTAAATGTTCATGTATTAGTGTGCTTTGGTCATACTATTCTATCAGGTATTTAAGACCAAGTTGGTCAAAATTAACCTGTTCCTATCTTCTTTTAAGAGTCAGCTGAGATTCTTCAGGGTGTCACTCTGGGGAACATGTGAAAAGACTCTTGCCTTCTTCAGCTTCTTCTACCAGTAATGCCATCTGCCAGGATTGGTCCAGAGTTTTGCTGTCTATGGGTGGCTTCTCTTGAAAATATTAGGGACATTTTTCTTTCCAATGACTCTCCTGTTTTCAGAATGTGCTCTTGTTGGCTTTCTCCTGTTCTCTAGGATCCTATATCTTAGTTATAACAGGTTACCTGTATTAAGTTACAGAACATTAAATGTCATAAATAAATCCCCAATTAAATTTGTTATTTTTATATGTCTGAAAGAGATTACTATTATAGACAACTAAAATTTGGAGAACATCAACTTGGTTAAGTATTCTCCTAAGCTTTGTATTTTAAATACTAGAAAAACATGAATACATCTAATATGCAAAGAAGCCAGGAATAGTTAGTGTCACAATTACACAGGTGTCTTTATATTAACTAGGTTTAACTTTTATAGTAAAAATCAGAATTCAAAGATAATTATAAGTTTGCAAATTTTAGAAGTTCTAGAAAAAATCAAGGATAGCCTTAAATCTTTTATGCATTATATAAACAGTGTCAATGATCAGAAATAGAGAGATATAAGACAGTTTTTCAAATGGAAGTATGGACATTTTATGCCAGATGCAATATATAAAAGAGAGCACTTACTGGTTAAACCTACATGAACTTTTAAATTTTTTTTTAGTTGTACATGGATTTAATACCTTTATTTTATTTGTTTATTTTTATGTGGTACTGAGGATAGAACACAGTGCCACACACATGCAAGGCAAGTGGTTTATCACTGACTGAGCTACAACCCCAGCCCTGATTTTTTTTAATTGTTGATGGACTTTATTTATTTTTATGTGGTGCTGAGGATTGAACCCAGTGTCTCATACATACAAGGCAAGTGCTCTACCACTGAGCCACAACACCAGTCCTGAACTTTTATTTTATAAAATTTTACAGAAAACTTAGAGAAGGCACAGATAAACATAGTTTCAGATGTATACATATCTCTAGTCACATGTGTTTAGATTATTCATAAAAAATCAAGCCTAGTTAACATTTTTAAGTCATCTGTTTCATCAGGGTGAGGTGTATTTTTTTTGTTGTTGTTTTCTTTCTTTTTTTGTTTTAAACAGGCAGAATAAGTATATTGTAGGTTACCTGGCAAACCTGACTCAATTCATGTTTTAAACATTTGTCCAGAAGAGAATGAATTCTTATTAATGTATCTCTATTAAGGGGTTATTTTATCCCCCTGGGTCAAGTTGTTTCCTCCTTAAACAAAATCTTGGTTATGATAATCCTATTCACCTTTCTCAGGGTCCTGTGGCCCAAATGGCCTTACTTGCTTTTCATAAACCTCCAGCAGAGCATTCTCTGTTTCCTTTTCTGGGGAGTCACTTGCCAATAAAGGTGGGTGATAATATTATCTGTACATTTAATTTAGACAAAACATTTTATCCCAGGAGAGGGATGGGGACTGTCTGACATATACCAAAAATTTTGACTTAATATTTTTTATGGTTTGCATTCAAGGGTTTGGAGCACAGAATATTGTTGTTTGATCAGTCTCTCTTATTATTATTGTGATAATCAACTTTAAGTGCATTCCCCACTTACAATTTTATCCAGACTCTTAAAAAAATATCTATCTATCTCCATGGCTCTCTGTCCAATGAAGATCACATTGACCATACAGACTGTTACGGACCTTTCTTTGCAGAAATCAGCAGAATCAATACATCCAATACTATGTATATTGGGACTCTGGGAGGTCATTGTATTTGAGATCTGTAGGCAGCAGTCAAGACTGTACCTTGAAGTGTCACCTAGCCAAATGGGGCATTCTGTCAGAACTTAAAAGGGGAGACTATTTTGTCCCCAGATTTTAATTTAATAGAACTGAAACCCATTGCCATGTTCTTTGTGACTGGCAGCTTTCTCTCTTCACCCACGTAAGATAGGCTAGTTAAGGGGCTGGGGTTGTGGCTCAGTGGTAGAGTGCTTGCCTAGCATGTGTGAGGCACTGGGTTTGATTCTCAGCACCATCAATCAATCAATAAATAAATATCCATCAATATCTAAAAAAAATTCTAAAAAACTAAGCTAGTTAAAAGTTAGACAATGAGGTTAATGGGTCACAATGTGAGATTAAGCAATCTAGTTCACTGTTGTGTTCCAGGGCTGTAATAAAATTGAAATGAGTGTGAACTCAAATATAAGCTACAAAAAAGAATTCAGACTTAAGGACTAAAAGTGACAGCCAACTAGAAAGTCATGGGCCAAGCCAATAGCCTTGATACCCTCCCCAAACCTGTACAGCAGATTCCAAAAAGTAGTTCCAAAGCTTTTTAATTAATGTTTGTTCAGCATGAACTCTGATCATGCCTTTATCCAGAAGCCATAATTCCCCAGACTGTTATGCTCAAGTGGAAAAGCATTCCACCAGTTATCCCCTCACATTATGGAGAGTTCCATCTTTTCTCCTCACATTCAAAACAAACTTTATTGCTTTCATTTTGGTCCTCTGACACTATCTGTGGATTTTATTATTTGGACCCATGAGACAAGAACTCAGAAAGAAATCAGCGAGGACTGCCATAGCTTACATAGACTTCATTTGTCAGCAGAAGCAGCAAACTAAGCTGCATTCTCAAACTCTAATTTTGTTCCCATGGGCAAAAAGTAGGTGGAAGGCAAGAGAGAGGCCAGGTCCTCTTTACCCATTTCTTTATAGATGAGGCAGCTTTCCTGGGATTTCTTTCCTTTAGCCCAGGACTGGAATCCCTGACCCACAGCAGGATAATTTGCAGCTGCCTGGGGCCAGGCTGAGAAGCAGTGCTAGGATTGTCAGCCCAGCACCTTTTTTTTAAACCCTTTAGTCTGTGGTTCTGCTATCCTCACACATTACAGACAGTGCATTTTGTATCATCACATTAGTTTTTTAACTGTTCAGACTCCTTATTATGCAACTGCATACATACCTGAACATACAGAATTTCTTTCATTACTTTATCTCCAACAGACCAATTTCAACTACATAATTATACAATAACTCAAAAAACCATGCAAAGATCACATTGTTACAGGAAAAATGTCATCTTTTTCTTAGACCAATTTGAATATATAGGTGACCCATGCAGTCAAGATCTGTCCCAAGAAACTACCTGTAAGATTAATGCAGTAGCTGGTTATGGTGGTGAATTCCTCTAATCCCAGCAGCTCAGGAAGCTTAGACAAGAGGATTGGGAGTTCAAAGCCAGCCTCAGCAACAGCAAGGTGTTAAACAACTCAGTAAGACCCTGTCTCTAAATAAAATACAAAATAGGGCTGGGGATGTGGCTCAGTGGCTGAGTGCCCCTGAGTTCAATCCCCAGCACTCAATAATAATAATAATAATAATAATAATAATAATAATAATAATAATAATGTAGTATTGTATATGTCATGTCTTAAAGGGCCAGTGACAGATACAACAAAAAATACAGAGACAGAGGGTCTGTGAACACAGAGGGAACTTACCAGATGGATAAGGTGTCAGAACTTTACTGCATTCAGTTTGCTTTTACTCAAAGTAGACCAAGATGGAGCAATCCACACAATTCAGAGAAGGAAGCTGGGAGTTCCCAAAAACAAATGGGGCTTTGCAGCTGCTGGGATAGTCCATCAGTCACTCCCTTTACTCACAGGAATAGCTTCTCTGATTTGACCCAAGGCAAACACACCCAACTCCTAACTCTCCAGCAGTCAGCTGTTAACAATTTTGCCTAACACCCTCAGCATGGAAGTAGGGTTGCCTGGAGTGCCAGGCCTGCCAAAAGCTGGAGTAGGGGCTGCCCTTGGGTCCCATCTGTGTCACCAATTTTGTTACCATAAGCTTGGACCTTGCCCCTGATGCCAATCCAATAATAAGGACATGTTTTTGCAAAAATGGAAAAAGAAGGTTTAATGATTTGTTAGCAAAGAAGAACAACGAAATCCTGTCCCAGAGGACAGAATTCTGCTCATAAGGGAGAATAAAAGCTGTATTCCAAATGTGCCCTGAAGGGTGATTGTGATTCACTTGTTAATTTGGGAGATAGCCATTCCTTAGATTTTGGGGGGCATTCCCCAAGTGTGGTTTACTAGGTTCCTGTTTTGTGTGTGTTCTCAAATACAGATAAGTAGGTCTAGGATTGGTAAAAGTTAATCCTGTTCCATGCTCCCAGGTTAGGGAGATGGAGAGGGAGAAGAGGAAATGAAAAACGTGTTCCTTTTGGAATAAGGAGGTAAGACTATATTCAAAAGGTGAAATGGGCCACTGTTACAATTCTCTTACGGTATAGATCTAGAATGTCTCACAAAGTCTCATGTCCAAGTACTGAAATGTACTCAAAGCAGTATTGTTGAAGTTATTTATTTATTCTTATCTAACAACCTCTTATCATTGTTGGATAGGTTTTGTAGAAAAGATTGTTTTCCACATTGATTTTTCTTGGTGACAGTGTTAACAATCAGTTGAGTTATATGTGTTAGACTTCTTCAAGACTCTGTTGTATATCGTTGATCTATTTTTTTAAATTAATGTTCTTAAGAGGAATTCTACAAGGTATTGTCAGCTGTGAATTTACTTTGCATTTAATATTCTGACAATTCAGTTCATTCAAATTTGTTATATTTTTTTCCATTTGCTTTTTGCTATTCTAGATAACATTGCTATATTATTCTCCTACAGTTGACACTCTTGTTAACATCTTACATTAAAGTACTGTATTTATTACAATCGATGATTCAATATTTTGTATTGTCATTAGCCAGAATTCATAGTTTTTATTACAGCTAATTCTTAGTGTTGAACATTCTATGAGTTTTGGTTATATATTT
Source organism: Urocitellus parryii (assembly GCF_045843805.1). NCBI lineage: Eukaryota > Metazoa > Chordata > Mammalia > Rodentia > Sciuridae > Urocitellus > Urocitellus parryii. The sequence goes on along the minus strand of NC_135547.1, from coordinate 48,754,528 downwards.
AATATCCTCGTAATTTTGCCTTTAATAGAATGCCATATAATTGGAATCAGAGTATGGAGTCTTTTCAGATTGGCTCCTTTAACTTTCTCATTTTCATTTAAGGTTGTTTCATGTCTTTTGTGGCATAATAGTTCATTTGTGGATTGCAGGCATGCACCACTGCACCTGGCATCCATCTAATTTCTGAAGTGCATCTTGGCTGGTTTTGAATTTTGACAAAACATTCATGTACAAGATTTTGTGTAAGAATAAGTTCAACTAATTTGTGTAAATAATAGAGATTACATTTTAAGAGCATATTTAATTTTATTAGAAAATGTCAAACTGTCTTGTAAATTTCCTTTACCATTTTGCATTTCCACCAGCAGCAAAGAATGAGATTTCCTATTGTGCCACATTCTCTCCAGTGTTTAGTGTTATTAGTTTTGTTGAAATTAGCCATTCTACTAGAAATAGAGGTGTAAGTTGTTTTATTTTGCAAGTTCATAGTGGCTTATGATGTTAGGCATCATTTTAAATACTTATTTGTCATTTGTATAACTTTTCTAGCATGATGTTCAAATACTTAGCCTCTTTTTATGTCAATTGTTTGGTTTCTTACCAATGATTTTTTACAAACTATTTATATATTTTGAATACCAGTGTTTTAACAGATACGTTTCTAAAATATTTTCTGCAATTTGTTTCTTCTTATTCTATTAACTGTCTTTCTCAGAGCAAAAGGTTTTAATTTTAATGAAATTCAACTTATCAATTCTTTCATGAACATGCACATTCTGGTGCACTTAAAATATTTTGTCATCGCAAAAACAAAGGAGGTTTAGATTTTCTCCTATATTAGCTGTAAGTGTCTTATACCTTTGCATTTTATATTTGGACCCATAACTCATTATAATATTTTGTGAAAGGTTTAAGGACTGTGTATTTACTTTCAATTAAACTATCTTTATAACACATATGCTTTATAAGATTTATAATATTTACCATAGTTTTTTGTATAATTTGAACATCTATTCTTTTAAAATACTTATATAATTATTGATATTTACATTTTGGTCTGTTGTTTTAATATTTGTTTCCTTTTCCTGGCAAATTTATACAGTTTCACAAAAAATATGATGATACTATGTTTTAATATGTTCATTTTCTTAATTCTCAACTTCTACATATGGTTTTATGCTTACAATATGGTAATGTGTTAAAAAAACAAAGTAATTTTTTGATCAATCATATGTATATTTATGAAATTAAGAGGAAAAAGACTCTGTTTACTAACATAACTAAAGTTTTTTTTTTTTACATTAATATTTTTTGTTTATATCTGAAGATGTGGTTTCCATCTGGAATAACTACCCTTCAACCAGAAAAAAATTCCTGTTGAGGTTTTTGTTGTGCTGTTCTGTGGATGATGAATTAGCTTTTAGTTTTCATTTTCTGACTATATCTGCATTTCATTTCTCTTATTGAAAATATTTTTGCTGAATACAGAATCAAATAATTAGATGATTTTTTTCATTGAGCCCATTCAAAATCCCCTTCAATGACCTTCCTATCTCCTTTTTTATTTGAAGTAAAGTCATCATTGATATACAATGTTGCACTGCACATTTATGATATAACATTTTTGCTTAGACCATTTTAAGGTTCTTTTTTCATATTGGTTTCTAACATTTGTAAGATAATTTATTTTTGTTTATTTTATCTTCTTTAGGTTCTCAGAGCTTCTTGAATCTTCACACACATGCACTTTTTAATTTTGAGATGTCTTTGCCTTTTATTCCTTCAGATAGTATTTTCTGCTTCATTATCTCACTCTTCTTTTCTAGTATTCCCCGCAACTGGTATGTCCTTTAAATTCTTTCAGCCTTACCGAGATTGTATGGAGTCTGTCATACTATTTCAGTTGTTCTTAAATCAGCAAGAAATCAGGGCAAAATTTATACAAAGATTTTTGAGACTATTCCTCCTCTGGAATGGCACTTTTCAGTATTTCCTCCTTACCTTTCAGTTACAATGGTAACATGAACCATATTCTCTGGATTCCTGAGAATCAGACAATGGAATACCATGTATGTTTTAGCTATACTATGTGGAGTTGGCTAGAGCCTGGCTCAAGTTTTCAAAAGAAGTAATTTTAAAAAATCAGAAACTGACTGGTGTTAGGTCAGTGGTGGCGACATGGTGGCAACTTAGAACAAAGCAGCCCTCGTGGAAAACAACATCAATCAGATGCCGGCGGAAATACCTGTCAATCAGTCAGATCTCTTGACTAACACCTGTCAATCAGCAGGACCCCCTGGCCAATCCTGGAGTTCAGCCAACTCCCCTGACCAACTCCAAGGGGGCAAGGGACTCTAAGAACACCTTTTCCTGTCCCAAGCCCTTCCCTTCTGCTGTAAGCCCTATAAAAGTCCAGTCTGGTGAGCTTCCACTCGGTTTCTCCTCAGACCCTTCTCCTGTCCCCTCTGTGGGTCTGATCGAGTTCTGCCCGGGAGTGATATCTCAATAAAGCCTGTACAGTGGCCCATTTAAATCTGCCTCCTTTGGTCGCTGCCTGCCCCGCCTGATCTGACAACTGGGTGCAGTGGAGGTAGGAGACTCATAACCTGGAGAACATCCTGTGTAATTTAGTGAGACACAGTCTCCAAGTGAAAATAAATAGTTGTGGATGTGCTTGCTTAGCTTTTAGTTACCTAGTTAATCAACAATTGGATTTGCTGCTAGAGGCATTTGCTTTGAACTGATATATAGTCTCCAAGTGGCCAGTGTTGTCATTGCAGTTGACATCTTCATGTTTCTGACTGCATTAGTGGGCTAATTGGAGCTGAGAAACAGCATCAGGTGTTGCTATTCTTTTTTAAAAAATATATGATTAGTCGCCTCCTTGTATTTATTGTTCAGTTTTCTGTCTGTTATGCTTGCTTAGCCTGGGATCAGGAGCAACAGTCAGCTTCTGGAGGGTGGTTGGAACAATACAGCAAGTATTCAAAATGACATCCAGAGAAACTTAAACTGTTGTGAGTTCTGAAGTTTTAACCCAAATGACACCTATCTGGCCAGCTGTGTTCAAAAGCAGCCACCAGTGCTTGCTGTGTGCTCCAATAATGGGAGAATATACTGGGGCGGTTTTGAGATTTTGGGGTGGACTCGGCCTCTTTTTTTCAGTTTCAGAGACCTGAGGGTTTGGATGAACTATAAATATAGGAACCAGAAAGATCCTGGCACTAATCCTACTGCATTCCACTGATGAGAAAACAAGGAAGATCCTTCATATTATGATTATATTCACTTTCTCTAATTTTAAATTAAGTTAGTTTGTCCATTTAACAAAAGAAACAGTATCTAGAAAATTACATTATCAACAATGGAATTATATATTTTTTCTTATGTTTCTGTACATGTTTTACTTAAAAATTGAAATGTATGGTGTCCTCTGGCCCTCAGGGGTACCTGTAATCTATTGTACTCTGTCTGGCACTGTCCACTCTGGCATTTCCTGGCATTTTACCTGTAGAAACTTTTTATGGCACCACTGTGTGGATCATTATGAAACTAAGTACACATCTCACTGGAATACTTGTAAGTAACACTGTGCTGTGTATATAGCTCCTCATAGAAGGAGTTGAAGTTTATTAAATACAGGAAGCAAGAGATTATTTTATGTTCAATCAATAAGGGAAATCCAAATTCCCAAGATTTTTATCTTTAAGAAAACATATATTGTAGGGCTGGAGTTGTGGTTCAGCGGTGGAGCATTCGACTAGCACGTGAGGGGCCCTGGGTTCAATCCTCAGCACCACATAAAAATAAATAAATAAATAAAGGTATTGTGTCCAACTACAACTAAAAAGTGAATATTTTTTTAAAAAAATGAAAACATATATTATAGTGAAAAGTGTTAATATAAAAGTGATAATTTATTTCTAGGAGTCTTTTATGATTACACAAAACTATTCTAGAAATAGCTAAGTCTTTATGGAATTATCCTGTAGTTTTTGATTTTTACATGTATGTGCAAAGGAAAAGTGGTCTCATTAAATGTTTAATGTAGAATGCTTACCTTCATTGTTCAAAATAATTCAGAACATGTGTCTATATAATCTTTATTTTTAAAAATAATTTGAAGTCAAAGAGACTACATTTTTTGAACAAGTTATAGTGAATGCATTGGCCCATGTAGCAAAAAAGATATTTGATCATCTTAAACATTGCAAAATCACTTAAAAAATTTTTTTAGCTATTGATAGACCTTTATTTTATTTAGCTGAGGATTGAACCCAGCGCCTCACACATGCCAGGCAAGTGTGCTACCACTGAGCCCCAGCCCCAGCCCAAATTACTTTTTCATTAAATTTCTCAGTATTGTAATAGCACCTTGTCAAATAAAAGCATATTTGAGTGTGATATTTCCCATAATTTGAAATTGAAATGGTATCATAGTCCTGTATATCATGTTAACAAAAAGATGGAAACTTAAAAAAAAAAAATTAAAAGAATGTGTTGATGGAAAACCTTGGCTAAAACTCAGTTCTTTCTTTTATTTATGTATTATTTATTTTCTTTTTTATTTGTTCTTTTTAGATATACATGACAGTAATGACAGTAGAGAGTATTTTGACATATTATAAGTACATGGAGACTAACTTATTCTAATTAGGATCCCATTCTTGTTATTTGTACATGATGTTGAAAAAACCCATTTTTTTTAATTACCATCAAATATAATTATATTTTTTTCAGTTGTAAGGGTTAGAATTAAATAAATATTAAGCATTTGTTTTATTTTTTCTGCTCTACCAATTTTTTGGAGATTTTTTTTATGTTACTGGGATTTAACCTATAGGCAATTTATCAAAAAGTCACATCCTTAGCCCTTTTTATTTTTATTTTGAGACAGGTTTCACTAAGTTGCTTAAGGCCTTGCTAAATTGCTGAGGCTGCCCTTGAACTTGGTGATCTTCCTGTCTTAGCCTTTGGAGCTGCTGGGATTACAGGTATGTAGCATTGTGCCGAGTGCCAATCTTTGCTAGTATATATATATATATATATATATATATATATATATATATATATTATATATATGTATATATATAATATATATATATATAATATATATATTACATGGAGAAATATCTGCAAAATTTTAGATAAATAGGTAGCATAAAATTATGGATTAATGCAGTTTTTATATTTAGTTATTGATAGACCTTTATTTTATTTATTTATATGCAGTGCTGAGAATCAAACCCAATGACTCACACATGCCAGGCAAGTGCACTACTGCTTAGCCCCAGCCCCAGCCCCTTAATACTGTTTTGACATAAGAGATGGTAGTTTTTGGAATGTGTAAATTAAGTTCATATATGAATTTAATTTGATGATTTTTAGTAAACATATATATTAAAGAACACAGACTGTAAGGTTATATATAATATGACAAACATGTATCCGAAAAATAAATACATACATCATTACACATGTTTTAAAAATTAACATCATGCTCTGAATAAAGTGTTGCACTTTTAAATAATAACATTTTGGTGTGTACTTTTAATATCACCTTTCTCCTACAGGTGTATTAATTATCTATGAATTAATAAGTGACTGAAGTGCAGAATATTAAAAGGTCAATATAGTAGACAGCATTATTGATAATTTATTAGCACTACATTTTCAGTATCACAACCTCATTACTAAGGTTATCCTGAAACTTGAAAATAGGCTGAACATTTATAGATATTCATGGAAAAGGGTGAATTTTTATCAGACTTTACAATTATCTGTTGTATATTGAATGTACAAACTAGCAACAGAAAATAATTTTCAATCAATATGTTATATATACATCCTTGATTTTTGCCTAGATGTACTATATAACTCATTCTATTAAACTTTGTTTTCTCATTATTGGTGTTTGTAGAGAGGAATTGAAGTGTTCTGGTACCATTTCAAAATGCATGGCATATACATGGTACTTTGTCAGCTTAGTTATTTTGTTGAGGCACTAAACCTACTGGACTATATTACGGGGATAAGGTTAATGTCTCCATATCATTGTATTCATATGTTTTGATGTAACTTGCTGCAGAATTATGAAGAGATTGATCTAATTAAATCTTCTTATCAAGAGTAACCAGAAAATCTAATTCTTTCAAAGAAAATATTCACTTCAGTTTTTCCACTCTAAAAACTCATTGAGAGTTGGTGTTGTGGCTCAGTGGTAGAGCGCTCACCTAGCACATGTGAGGCACTGGGTTCAAACCTCAGTAGAACATAAAATTAAATAAATAAAATAAAGTTAATGTGTCCAACTACAACTAAAAAATAAAATATTTTAAAAACTCATGATGGAATTTCCTGATGTTTTTTGCATAAATTTGAAAATTGTATACAACCTAAGACTAATTTCATACCTGATTTTTTTGGCATAAATTTGAAAATTATATACAATTTAAGACTAATTTCATAGCACTTCTAAACTACAATATATAATTTAAAACAAATACCCATATCTAAAAATTCTGTTGCATTTGCTTTTATTTTGGGAGTAGGAACTGAAAAATTTTGTATAACTTAAAAATTGTAACATGCACATGTTGCTTCAACAAGCAAGTAAAATAGCAGACTGGCTTAACTGAACAGTCCTTCTCTGTTTGTTGTCATGCTCAACAGAAGATTTACAGTCTACATTCTCCATTTGAAGAGGTGTAGAGAAGGAGAAATTAATATAATACTAAAGATTTATTAATATTGTACTTTACAGAAAATTCTATTTGAAATAGAGAAGATGGTAGTGGCAGTCTTTTGAATGGTATTATAGTATGTATACTGGAAGAAGAAAAGATGGTGGATTAGAGAAAGGGTATGTTTTCCAGTTGCCCTATGTCTCAGGATTCAAGCTGTAGCAGTACTGATTCTCAACAACACAGGTGACAGAAGGAATTCACTGAAATCCAAGATCAGAAAGCAAGAGAATCATGAAGACACAGAAATTCAGGATCTTTGAACATGGGGCACAAAGCAATACCTTGGATCTTCACTGTAAGCAATGACAGTGTCATGTCAGTTCACCACAGAGGGGAGGGATGACATAGGCAGAAAGAGGGAAATACTGTAAAAAAGAATTTAGCAAGGGAACAGAGGGGAAGTTGGATCTTAACTGAATAATACACAGTGCAGCAAGCTGGTTTTTGAAATGTACTCCATATTTCTCTGCTGGTGAGGAAAGAGCTGAAGTGAGAAGACATTTTGAAGCACTGCAAATTGGTTTTCTATTGTGTGAGCATGGGAGGTCATAACAATTCTTTTCAAATAGTCTCAGCATGACCTGCTTGCCATAGGGTCTAGAAAGTTCCTGATGTGGCACTACTGAAATGGGTACAGAGAGGATTGTGCCCAAGGGAATTCAGGTGGGGGATATGGAGGGAAGTTTGGTTTACTTTATCTTTGGTTCTAGAAGCTCATGAGACATTCTGGGAAGAGTTTAGAAGTTGAACAGTCAGGTATGTTGGCACTCAGATTGTGATCTTGGGAAGACCACTTTTGAAGGTGGTAGAGTGTGAGAGACTGGCTGAAGCTTAATTACCCTGTCCTAAGAATGAAGTTCTTAAGAGACCTCTGATATTCAGATATCTAGAAGAGATTGTTATCTTCCCTGCAATAGAGGATGTGGATCTAATCTCTAGAATAGATTCCACCCAACCAAGTTCAAAAGTATGATTGGAGCTTAACACCAGCTGCTGGTGTGTCCCATTTAGAATTCTACATCAACCCTGTTCTTGAGGAGCATCAATACTGACAGAACTCCAATTGTCAGTACTCCTCATTCTGTCCTACAATATGCTGGAAAAAGGTAAGCTGAAAGGTATTACAACCAGATTTGTTTATAGTCAACTCCAGATGGCAGATTGGTGAGCAAAATAAAGAGGATGAGATTAACTTGAGTTGCTGTCTCTAAAGGGTACATAGAACAAGAAGAAATGAGAACAACACTACAGGATAGGCAGTGAACATATATCCTTGACCATTTCAGTGAAGACAATATTCCTTTTTCATTGAGATTTCCTCTTCTGTTTTTGTTTTTCCATATTTTGTGTCTCTGTGTGTGTATGTGTGTTTGTTCCTGATGTACTGATAATTTAATGAGTATATATATATATATATATATATATATATATATATATAAAACATATATATAACATTTAACATTTTACCTGTTATTTATTTATTTTGAAGGTTTAGAGGATTTTGTGTATTTGTTTTGTTTTAATGTTTCAATTGTTCATATGTTGTTGCTTTTCTTCTTATTTATCTTATTACATTTTCTCTTCTCTCCTCTCCCTCTAATAGCCACATTCTCTTGTTCTCTCTTCTTCTATATATTTTATTTCTTTTAGTTACTTTTTGCTCCTTTATAACCATCACCTGATACATCTGTCCTGCTTTCCCTATGTTCATTTTTTGAATAGTTTAAACTTTGTTTTGCCTTCCTATCCCATTTTATTTCATCTTAAAGAAATATAATTTTACTATATTTTAGAATTATGTATAATTATGACCACTACCATTTATGTTATTATGAAAATTAGTACTGTGGATTGTATAGTTGACACCTAATGTTTATTTTTATGCTAGATCTAATTATTTATTGCCAATATCACTATTTCTCTTTTATGGTAATTACTGTTGTGAATGTAATATTCAGCACCAATAATTTATTTTTATTTATTTATACTGTTTTTTTTGGTTATGCATGACAGCAGAATCTATTTTGATGTAATTATACAAGCATGAAAAATATCTTATTCTAGTTAGAGTCCTATTCTTATGGATATAAATGTTGGTGAGATTCACTGAGTTGTTTTCAAATATGTACATGGGAAAATTATGTCAGACTCATTCCATTGTTTTTCCTTTGCTTATTTCCCCTTCTTTTCCTGTTCTTCCCATTGTCTAATCTATTGCACTTCTATTTTTCCACTCAACCCCACCCCATTGTGAGTTACCTTCCACCAAAGAAAACATTCAACCTTTGGTTTTTTGAGACTCTCTCACTTCACTTAGCACGTTAGTCTCTATATCCCTCCATTTACTTACAAATATTTTAGTCATTCTTCTTTATAGATAAATAATACTTTATTGTATGTATGTATATATATATGTATATATATATATATATATATATATCAGATTTTCTTTATCCACTCATCTATTGAAGGGCACCTAGGTTGGTTCCATAATTTAGCTATTGTGAATTGAGCTGCTATAAATATTGATATGGCGGCTACATCACTGTAGTATACTACAATATACTACATAATTTATTTTAATCTTCTATATTTGTCACTACTACTGTTTCTGTTGTTTGTTTCCCCTTTTTCTGAGAGGAGCTGAGAAGCCACTGGGACATTTTGAGGTCACAGAGTAGAGATTCTGCAGTTGAGCTATACACAAAAGTCAGCCAAGTGAACGTACACTTTGGTCCACACACAAACTAACCCCATCAAACTTCAATAATACTTTAACACTTGGAATATAGGGGGAAAACCCTCAAATCAATGACCAGACCTCAAGTAGAAATTGCTCATAACCCACTCTAGGATATTTATTCCTACAATGAGAACAGAGAGAGCTCCTATTACATTAGGAACTAATAGGAGCTCTCTCTGTTCTTGTTGGCTCAGAAGAACCCAATCTGTTTCAAAGAATTAGTGAATTAAATCATCATTTCTATAGTAGCAAACAGAAGAATTTGCAGTTGAAATTAACACTTCAATTACACTCAACTTTTGGGTTGCTGATAAAAGATGTCACAAATAGAATACTTATTTAAAAAAGACATAGCTGCACACCAAAGTGTATCTTCATAAAAGAGGACAAATCCCTCTCAAAAGAATCACAATTGAAGACCTCTGAAAACACAATAGAAAACACCAAACAAGTACAGTCACTCAACAAAGGAATCCACAGGTATTTGAAGGGGATGAAATTCCAAGCAAAAGCTATAAAATTGATTTTGTAAATATTTAATGAGCCAAAAATAAGATCTAAGGAATGTAATAAAAATTCAAATATGGAAGGTGAAAGACCATTTCAATAAAGGGATAAAAATTCTGAAAAGAAACCAATTGAAACCTGGAAATTAAAGACATAGTGAATAAAATTCATTTCATGTTGTTAACAGATGAAATTATGTAGAAAATAGCACTTCAGGCCCAAAGGGCCTCAATATTGGGCCTCAATAAGCAGGAGAGAACAAAAATAAAAAAAGAGACCATGGTTAGACTATACAAAAACTCATGAACAACATTAATAAAAACAACTGAAAATTAATTAGAATTAAAGAAAGCATGAAGATACAGGTTAATTGCCTGAAGAAGAATTTTTTGGGGGAAGTATTGGGGATTTAACTCAAGGGCACTCAACCACTGAGCCACATCCTCAGCCCTGTTTTGTATTTTATTTAGACACAAGGTCTCACTGAGTTGCTAAGCACCTTGCAGTTGCTGAGGCTGGCTTTGAACTCATGATCCTCCTGCCTCAGCTTCCCCAATTGCTGGGATTACAGGTGTGTTCCACCATGCCTGGCTGAAGAACATTTTTAGAAAAATATTGAATAAAAATTTCCAAACCTTAGAAATGAGCTGTACATCCACATGCAGTAACCATATAGAACCCCAATTAGACAAAATCAAAAAAGAACTTCTCCAAGGTACATCACAATAAAAATGTCCAACAGAGAGTAAGATTTGAATGTTAAAAATCATAGGAGAAAAATATCAGGTCCCAATGACAGGTAAATTAATATTGCTCACTTCTGGGCTGGGGTTATGGCTCAGTGGTAGAACACTTGCCTCTCATGCATGAGACCCTAGGTTTGATCCTCAGCACCACATAAAAATAAATAAATAAATAATAAAGATTAAAAAAAATATTTCTCACTTCTTTCTTCTCAGCCTAGGCTCTAAAATCCAGGTGGGATTAGAATAAAGTATTCCAAGCTCTTAAAGAAAACAACTGCCACCTAAACTTACTCTACCTAGCAAAGCTATTTTTTTCAGAATGAAATAGGAAATAAACACTATACATTGCTAGAATAAACTATGAGAACCCATGATCACTAAGCAAGCACTGCATACTACAAGGACATACTACGTGGAGAAGAACTCAGAAACTAACTCCAGAGCTCTGAAATAAATTAAGTTCTCTTTAGAATAATAAGTAAGTAAATGAAAATATAAATTGAATTATATTTTATATAAAGCAAACAAAAATTTCAGGAATAATAAATATCTATCCTTAATAACTTTGAAAGTAACTGTACAATAAAAAGTCAGAGATGGGAAATATGCTTTAAAAAAAGACCTTACTATATACTATTTGCAAAAGACTCAGTAGGAAATCCATGGGCAGAAATGTAAATGATGGAGAAAACATACAATGCAAAATGCTGCCATCTGCACGGCTAAACCTGAGAAACAAGCAAGGAGTAATGGGAGATTAAGAAAAACACACAGAGATACAGAGAGAAAGCTGGGTTCACATGGATGATTGATTTCTGATAAAAAGCCACCCAGAGCTGGCCTAGCAGTTTATTATATAGGGTCTCATAATCAGGAAGTTAAGGACTATAAAGGCATTGTTCTTTGTGCACTAGAAAGTTACAGGGCTAGAAACATTCTTGTAGCCATTTCACTGTTGAAATTCTAGGAGCTTCCTGTGACACCCAGAAAGCATATTGTCCAAAATTTCTATTAAGTGGGCAGGCTTGAAGGTTACAGCATTGATGAAACATTGTGGTTACCTTACTATGTTCAGAATCCTCTATCCCTGGGAGCTGGAGTCTGAGGTCTAGATCAAGAACTAAATGACTCTGTGGTTAGCACAAAACACCCTATTGAACACGGCATAACCATAGCAACTCTGATCACCATTGGTACACTCATACCAAAAGTATTCCCAGAAAAGCATCACCTCTGTCACAGGAAAGTTCAAAATCCATAATTCAATTGCCACTCCTAACAGCAAAGGGAGTTAAAAACATGCAGGTGTAGCTATATATACAACAAAGCAGATTTCAAGCCAAAATGAGTCAAAATAGACAAAGAAGGTCACTATATACTGGGAAAGGGAGCAATCCAACAAGATAATATAACAATAGTAAGTATTTACGCTCTAAATATCAGTGCACTTAACTATATACAACCAATATTTATTGATGTTAAGTCTCACATAAACCCTAATTCAATAATATTGGGTGGTTTCAACACAACCCTTTTACCAATAGACTGGTCATCCATACATACAAGCAATAAAAACACTCTGACTAAAATACTAAAAATCAAATAGACCTAATGGACATCTGTATAATATTTCTTCCAACAATATCTGAACTCACATTTTTCTCAGAAGTTCATGGAAACATTTCCAAACTATATTCTCTTGTAGATCATGAAGCAAGTCTTAGCAAAAACAAACAAACAAAAAGGTATAATATCTTGTTACTTATCAATTCATAATGGATTGGAATGAGGAATCAATGGCAAGAGAATTTATAGAAACCACATAAATACATGTATGTTGAACAATATTCATTTAAATGAGTTGAATCATATAATAAATGTGTCATGATTTGAATGTGAGGTATTCCCCAAAAGCTCATGTGTGAAACAATGCCAGAAAGTTTAGAAAAGAAACCATTGGATTATGAGAGCCTGAAGCCAACAGTGAATTAATCCCCTGACAGGATTAACTGAGTGGTTACTGAAGATGGGTAGGGTGTGGCTGGAGGAAGTGGGTCATTGGAGGTGTGCCTTTGGGGTATTTTGTCTCTAGTTAGCAGAGTTTCCCTTTATCTGCTTACTTATTATCATGTGAGTTGCTTCCCCCTACAACACTCCTCTGCTATGATGTTCCACCTTACCTCAATATCTGAGTAATGGAGCCAACATTTTGTGGACTGAGACCTCTGGAACTGTGAGCCCTTAAATAAGCTATTCCTCATCTAGAATTGTTCTTGTCAGGGCTTTTAGTCACAGCTAAAAAAAACTGACTAAAAAATGAGAGGAGAAATTTTAAAAAATTCCTAGAATGAAATGAGAATAGTGATTCAACATACCAAAATATCTGGGACATTACAAAGGTGGTTTTAAGAGAAAATTTTATAGCACAAAGTGCCTACAATAGCACAAATATCTCAAATTATTTATTTATTTATTTGTTTGTTTGTTTAATTATTTATACATGAAAGTAGAATGCATTTTGACACATTGTACACAAATGGAGCACAACTTCTCTATCCTCTGGTTGTACATGGCGCAGAACCACACTGGTAGTGTAATCATCCATCTTTCTAGGGTAATAATGTTCACTGTCCTTCCTATTCCCAAACCCCCTTCCCTCCCCTCACTCCCCTCTGCACAATACAAAGTTCTTTCTTTCTTCCCTACACCCATCTCCCATTATGAATCAGCATCCACTTATCAGAGAAAACATTTGGCCTTGGTTGTTTGGGTTTGGCTTATTTCACTTACCATATATTGACTAGTTCCATCCATTTACCACCAAATGCCATAATTTCATTCTTCTTTAAGGCCAATATTCCATTGTGTATATGTACCAGGGTTTCTTTATCCAGTCATCTGTTGAAAGGCATCTAGTTTGATTCCAGAGTTTAACTATTGTGAATTGAGCTACTATAAACATTCAGATGGGTGCTTCACCGTACTCTGCTGATTTCTTTGGATATAAAACAAGGAGTGGGATAACAGGGTCAAATGGTGGTTCTATTCCATGTATTCTGAGGAATCCCTATACCATTTTCCACAGTGATTGAACCAATTTGCAGTCCTACCAGCAATGTAGAGTGTACCTTTTTTCTCCACATCCTCACCAACACTTGTTATATCTTGGATTCTTGATACTCATCATCAAATAAACAATTTAATCCTACGTTTCAAGGCTGTAGAAAAACAGGAACAAACTAATTCCAAATTGAGTAGAAGGCAATGAATATTTTAGACCACAACTAAAATTAATAAAATTGAGAATTATTTTTAAAAACACAAAGGAACAATGAAAAAGTGATTTGGTTCTTTGAAGAGAGAAACAAGGTTGATAAGCACTTAACCAAAACAAAAGGAGGAGAAGACCCAAGACATGAAAATTAAAAATGATAAAAGACATATCAGAAAATATATTTCTGAAACATAAGGGATCATTAGAGATTATTTTGCAAACTCATATTTCTTTTTTTTTTTTTGGTTAAATTGTTGTCAGTGACCAAAAGAGATTTTAAGAACAATATAGAGAGGAAAAGTCTATTTTGTCTAATGGTTTCACAGGTCACAGTTGGATGATTCTGTAACCATGGGTCTGAGGTGAGAAACACCATCATGGTGGAAGGATGTGACAGAGGAAATCATCTTAGGAAATGACAACAAGGTAGGAGCAAAGTTCTCTGCTTACCAAGAACAAAATATATACCCCAAATTCACACCCCCATTAATGTACTTCTTACAGCTACAACCTACCCTCCTAAATTACTGCCTAGTTAATCTGTATCAGTGGATTAATCCATTCATTAAGTTACACCTCTCATAATCTTATCATTTCACCTCTGAACATTCCTGCATTGTCTCAAGCACAATTTTGGGGGAATACATCATATATGAACCATAACATTCTACTCCCAATCCCCCAAACTCATGCCCATATCAAAATACAAAATAAATCTAGTCCATTTCCAAGAATACCCATTGTCTTAATAGTTCCAGCATTACTCAAAAGTCCAAGTCCAAATCTCATCTGAATCTCAAGTCAAACTCTTGACTGTGAAACATGATCAAAAGCAAGTTACATATATACAATATATAATGACAGGATAAATATTTACATTCCACCGAGGAGAAGTGAGGGCTTAGGAAGAAAGGATGGGACCAATGTAAATCCCAAATTCAGCTCAGAAAACAAGTTCTGTAGCTCTACATTCAACATTTCAGGAACACAACACGGCAGCATAATGTTCTCTGGTTTCTTCTACATTCCTTCAGCCTTCTTTGGCAGATATCCCCCATCATTGTCATCCCTTAATATTATGGTTTTCCACTGAAATATCAGTTTCCTTTTATACATCTCCATTCATTATCCTCTCAGATGCAGCCTATAGGGATTCTGGCCTTGCTACATGTTGCCTAGCCTCCCAGGTCTTTCTTTGAAATCTTGGTGGAAGCCTCCATGACTCCCTAACTCTAGAATCATGCATTACTGCATAACCAGTACTACATGGCTGTCACCAAGATCTGTCACCATTTGAAACAGTTGCCAAGTCTCCTGGGACTGTGGCTGAGCATGGTGAAATAACTTCCAAATCCTCCCTGTGCAAGCAAAGTGATCCCATGGTATCTAAGAAATTTTTAGTTTTGTAAACTTGAATTTAATATGGATTTGGACTTTCCAATTCCTGCAGTGCCCTCAAGCTATTCTTAATATTTTCTCTGTGCAAAGTACTTATCATCTCTGTAGCCAATGTAATCTCTTCAACAAAAAATACCCTGATCCTATTTAACATGCAATTTTCAGTTGAATTTGCAAGAATTTAAAAATTTTGTCTCTACTTTCTGCTCCTGACTATCACAGTAAATTTGGCTAAAAGATACCAGTAATGTCCATGACACCACCTAAATGCTGTGATGCCTTGAATTTTCCTAAGCCAGATTAAACATTCCACCACCTTCAAATCCAGACTCATAAAATGTCTTAGGACATGGTAAAATATAGACAACATCTTTGCCAGAATGTAATACAAATGGTCTCTACTACAATTACTAGCAGAATAGTCTTTGTCTTCTGAAACATTTTCAGCATTATGGTCTTCTGAGCTCCAAAGAGGATCACCAATTTCACCTTCCTTATAATGTTCTAAGTCATGCATCTTCAAATTTTTCACCATGCATCTTCAAATTTTTCCAAATCCCTCCAACTTTGAAATACCTCTAAATCACATGGTCAAATTAGTCATAGCAACAACCCTACTTATGGTACCAATTTTTGTTTTAGTCAACTTTTTGTTGCTGTGACAAAAATACCCAATAAGAACAATTTAAAGGGGAAAAGTTCATTTTGGCTCATGGTTTCAGGGGTTCATTTCTTGATTGTCTGACTTCATAGCCTGAGATGAGGCAGACTATTATGACTAAAGGGCATGGCAGAGAACAACAGCACAAGACAAAACAGCTGGAAAGAAGAAAGGGAGAGAAAGAGAGAGAGAGAGGGATCTGCTTTTCAAGGACAAAATACAAACACCAAAGGCATGCCCCCAATGACCTACTTCCTTTATTTACAATCTACCACCACCCAGTACAATCGTCCTTTCCAATTATTGATTCATCAGGTGGAAATATCTAGTAATCAGATTATAGCACTCAATCAAATCATATCACCTCTTAATACTCCTTGTCTCACAATAAGCTTTCTTGGGAACTCTACATTCCAAACTATCTATATCTATAAATATAGATCTGTATCTCTATGTGTATCATGCTAATTAATGTAATAATAAAAATAATAGGAGGGAGGTCAGTATAGTAGAGAAAAAAGATCCTGGGATTGAGGAATGGAGGGAAAAGGATGTTATGGGGAATGAACTTGATTAAATTGTTTTATATGCATTTATTTTTGTGGCATAATGAATCCCACTATTGTGTATAATTACAATGCAACAGTAAGATATTTTTAAACTAATCTATACAAGTGACATTAATTAATAATCATTTATACATATTTATATAAAAGAAATAGATTAGTGCATCTATATTTGTCAGAGATCTCCAGATAAACAAATTATAGACAGGTACATAGATATAAATGTAAATATAGGAATATAAGAGGAGATTTATTATAAGAATTGCCTTACGTTGTTACAGAGTCTTCATGATCTACCCATTAGAGAGCTATGAAATTCTGTGGTATAATTCATCTCACATTCCAAGTCCTGAGAATCAGTAGTTTCATGGTGTAAGCCCTAGGTTTAGTCTGATAATTCAAGTACCAGGAGAATTTATATCTGTGTGAAAATATTGTTCAATGTCTCAGCTCAAGTAAAGTTAGGAAATTCATACTCTCTCTGCATTTTTCTTCTATTTAAGTCCTTTGCTGATTGGATAATGCTCACTCACTTTGGACCATGCCATCTCATTTAATTAATTCACCAAATTAAATGTTAAATTTACTTGGAGGATACCCTTACAGACCCACCAAGAGAGAATCTTTTAACAATTATCTGGGCATTCCTCAGCCCAGGGAAGTTGACACCTAATCTATCACAAGTCCACTCTTTTTTAACTTTGAATTTATGTTCATCTCCTTAAGCCAGTTTTAATCTTGAAATAGAGATAATAACAAAGCCATAATTTTACCTAATGTGATATAATTTTTCTGTTTATTACTGAAAAAATGCTAGTTCATTTTCCATGAGAAGAGGTGAAATTCTTGTGTACTCTTATCCTTGAATCCATTGCTTGAACTGGATAATGCAAACCAAAAAAAACTTAAATACTGATGTAAAGTCAATACATATGATGTTACATGATAAGAGAATAAGAGATGGAATAAATAGAGGATGTTTTCTTACTATATGTATGTATATACACAAAAATGTTCATAACATAATATAGAAGATAAAACTATGATCATTGTAGCCCTTGAAACATTTTTCTTCACATAATTGTTTTTTAAACTGGAACATGGAATTCTATGAGGATCAAAATGTTAAATGTGAATATCCATAAGTTTTTCAAATTATTCAGGCTTTTATTTATTTATTTATTTTTAATTAATTAAATCATTTATTTATTTATTTATTTTGTTACTGGTAATTTTACCTGACATTTATTGATGATTCAGGTTTTTTGTTTGTTTGTTTGTTTGTTTGTTACTGGTATTTGAACCCAGACAGTTTCTACCACTGAGCTATGTCCCCAGCCCGTTTTATCTTTCTTTCTTTTTTTTTTTTTTTGAGGTAGAGTCTCAGTAAGTTGCTGAGACTGGTCTTTATCTGGTTACCCTCCTGCCTCAGCCTCCTAAATTGCTAGGATTACAGGTATGTGCCATGACATCCAGCCCATATATTATTCTTGATCTTAGGAGGAAAAATATAGCCTTTGCCTCTGTAGCTATGTGTTGTTTTTCCATATATGTACTTTATTATATCAAGGTAGTTTCTTTTTATTCCTGTTTTATTAATTGTTTTTATCAAGAGTTGTTTATTTTAAAATCTTTTCTAGAATCAATTGAGATTATCAGTGTCATTCTTTATTCGCTCATTTAATGTGGCATACTATATTAACTCATTTTACCAAGATATACCAATTTGGAGTCCAGGAATTAATCCATTTGATCATGGTGTATAATTCTTTTAATATAATGTTGCATTCAGTTTGTATTTTGTTGATTTTTAAAAATTAATATCTATCAGGACTAACGGTTTTTAATTGTCACAGAGTCTTTTTCTGTCTTTCTAATCAGGGCACTGCTAGCCACATAGAGTGGATTAGGAAATGTTTTCTTGTTCCAGTCTTAGGAAAGTTTCACAAGGATTGGTGCTAGTTATTTTTTAAATATTTTTGAGAATTCACAGTGAATATTATGTTTCTGTATTAACATGACTACCATTGCTGCATTATATTTCATAGGATTTTCTAAACAAAGATGCAATCATCTTTGCTTTTATAACTATCCACATACTTAGCATACTTATTTTTACTAGGGATATTTTCATGTGGCTTTACATGTATATCTAGTGTCCTTTTATTTCAAATTGAAGAACCCTTTCTAGAAGATATTTATATGTCACATTTTGTGTTTTATTTGATAGAGAAGTTTATATGAAGTAATGATGAACAACTGTGGTTTGTTTGTCTGTTTTTGCAGTGCTGGAATTGAATCTGGACCCACTCTACCACTGAGTTCTACCTCCTATGCAGGAGTAAAAATTTTGAAACCACTATAAATGTGTAATAGATTGAATAATTAAGAAAATAGATATCAAATAATGACTGACTGGTTCTTACTGTTGGAGTATAAGCATAGATAAGAGGCTAGAGTGATTGTTTTAGTAAGATACTGAAATTTGAAACCTAATTATAGAATAATTATTAGTTTAACATAAATGAAAATCTATATAAAAAAAGTTATGGATTTATAAAATATATACACACATAGTCTCATATAAACACATATAAAAATTGATCTTCTAGTTGAAAAGAGCTTAAAAAATGACACATCAATAAAAATTACCAAAATCAGTAATCAGAGTCAATAACCATATTTGATTTTTAGTGCCATCATTAATAAACAATAGGGTTTACCTATAAAACAGCTGATTTTCAGGTTGTGATAAGAAATATAAAGGATTATCCTGAAACATTGTGTAATGACAGAAAGTAAAAGGGAATTTTCAACAATCAAACAACAATCAAATATCGATGGTGTGTTTGAAATTAACACAAGAGTTTACTTGAAGCATTCCCAATGACCAAAGTTACAATAACATGATTAACAAAATAAACTAGCATTATTTTATAACTCAAAGTTTACAACAAAAATATAGAAGTTTTTTACAACATAAATAAATGAATAAATATGTAAATAAATGGGAAAGATTAGAGAAATGTCCAATTTAGAAGAACTCCAAATACTTTACACAGATTTACTGTACTCAAGGAGCTTATTAAGTGTGGCTGCATGTAGGGTCTTTCTTTTAAAGATTATATAAGTAAGGAAGTGACAAAGACTGACTTTTATGAGTGAAGAAATATGACAAAAACTAACTTTGTCAAGTGTACAAGGTTAACAGTACCAGTGATTAGTTGTATTCATACATTTATGCTTGATACAATACAATGGTGAAGATATTTGTATGCCACAAACCTGACAAGGTCTTCAAAATATAGGGAATTTGGTAAATCTATCATAGGCAAAAAGAGCTTAAAGAAATATGTTGACAAAATTAATGTTATACTTTGGGTGAAATCTTACTAAAAAGACATTGGGTAAAAATTAAGGAAATCTGAAAAACATGTGGACTTTAGTTAATTGTAACATATCAATATTTATCTGTTTGGGAAAATATGCCAGGATAATGTAATTTATTACTATAAGAAGGGAAATTGGGCATTGGGTATATGGCAATACTTGCAACATTTGCAAATTTAAAGCTCTTCTAAGAAATTATTGGTTTTTAAAGAAGCAGTCAATGCCAATGTCATCCCTCCAGGTTCTTTTTACTTTTTCTTTTTAAAATAATTTCTGTTATTTCAACGTGCTTCTTTTTTTTTCTTTTTCTTTTTTTTTTCCAACCCCCCCTGCTATCACATCAGAGCCCTCTTGGGGAATATTATCTTTAAAACTTTAATTTGCTATATGTTCAGAGAATGTTATTTTTAACTGTGTCTTATCACTAGTATTTGATGGACCATGTGCTATATAATTACTTTTTGGGTTACTCTTCCTTGTCCTTTTCCTTAAAAGCCTACAAGTTTTATACTTTAATGATAATTCATTCATTCAAAAAATATTTGGTGAATAATGAATATATAGCAGGAAGTTTGATAGATATGAAAAACAAAATAATGAAGAAAACAAAATGAATTATTTCACCTAATGGAAATATACAGTATAATCTAGAAGATGAGCCATGTACATTTATTATGAAGTCTAGCTTGGTGGGCATGTAGGCCTAGATTTAAATCCTGACTCTTTTTTAAATTTATCAACTATTTTACTTTGGTTAAATAATATAACATCCCTAAATCTCAATTTGCTAACTTTTAAAATTTAGGAATAATTTTATATTTGTAGTATTCTTCCTAAAGAAATGCAATCCCAGACTAATCATGCTGTATTTTAAATTCACATACAGTTATATGACAAATAAGGTAGTCCACATTAAAGAAGTACATGCATGGTTTAAAATTACTTGATAAAAATTTGGCAAATATTTTCAAATTTGACTTTACCCATGGGCAAGTCAGCTTTTTAAATAAGTGCCTCTGGGATATGATTTTCATTTTGCCATTCTTAAGTTCTTCTTGCTTAGTTATGAATGTTTATATTTTTATACTTGTATCTATGTGTCAATTTTATGTTTCTTATACTCGGGCAAGGGTTATTAAACATTTTCTCCTGTCTTACCTAGCATAGATCCATGCATTTATTGATGTTGCTGATTATGTGGATATAAATGATAATCCTGAACATTTAATATAAATACTTTTTGTGACTATCCATTTTCCTCAATGCCACCAACCCCTTTCATGATGTCTTGTGGACAGATAGTAATAATGCATTGGAAAGACATCTCCTTAATTCCATTATTAATCATTTTCCTTACTGACCAAAAAAACAGAATAATTGCTCATTCCATTGAAGTCAAATCCTGAAGGCTCCCTTTATTTTTATTTTCAAAAAAATGGATATAATGTAATAAGAGAGAACAAAGACAACAAGATATTAATTCAAAAAGAAAAAAGTTTGTGTATTTATTCTATAAAGTGAATTATATTCTCACAAAATTCAATTTCCTTTAATGCTGAAAGATTAATTCAAGATAATAATACAAAGAACTCTCAGGTTTATTTGAAGTTGAAAAGGCAGCTGTGATCAGTGTTAAACAAACTTGATGTTCCATATCTCACATATCAGCTGTCATCACATAGTATTGCTAAACTTGTGGTTAGAATTGTAGATAACATTTGCATTTTTTGCTGATTTTAGAGTTCGGTTTACCATAGAAACTGAAGGACCTTTTTATGTTAACAATGTATCTCAAAAGCATCATTGAGAATTTTTTCCTCCTTCCTTTTTCTGTATATTGATAAGAAGAATATGAAGGAACACAGAGACTGCTCATGAATAGACATAATAATGCTTACAAATCTTGCCAATATTTTTGTTACAATTGTGGCACAATTATGAATGTTCTTTCCAAAAAAAAATAACTTTTTCTTTTCTTTTTATTGTTTCAAATAAAGCTGATTTTCTGGTTTTGATATTTAGCCTGGTTTTGTTTTAACTAAGAAATAATACACATTGTGCATATTAATTGTATGACAAAATAAACTACACATTTTAGAAAACATATCATAGCCCAAACTGAAGTTACTATGTGTACATTCATGACAAAATGATATTTACTTTTATGAGTTTTTAAGGTACAAAATAAAAAACCTTAAAGTTTAATTTCTCCTTTATAAAACAAAGGATTTATACTGCATTGTCTCTAAGATATTTTCCTATTAAACATTTTATGTAGAATGAAACAATAAAGTTAGAAAAAGTACTTTCTTAATTAAAGACATATACTAATACTTTAAGAAGAATATCTTCATGTTCTTCAGCCAGGAAAGTTGAACAACACATGATGAGAAATAGACTATTTTCTAAGAAGCATGTTCACAGTACACACAGAACCTGTTTAGCTGGATATTCTTGCTTTAAATTCAGAATTATTCATGCTTTAAAGACCCTTACAGGATTTCTTTAGGGTATACTCCTTTACTCACATTGAACAAAGAGTTACTAATATGTAAACATTTTCTTTGTTTTTCCCTTTTATGGCCTGGGAGTTTCAGAAATTTACCATGATGAAGTATAGGGACATGTTGGAAGATAGTTATAACTAGAAATTATGTTTGCAAATCTATTTTACACACGAAGTTACAAAAGTGGTCTTGCTAATGATATTCTCCTTTAAATCCAGAGAATGTTATTTTATTACAAAGCTTTTAATATCTTAAAATTCAAACTTTTCTTTAATTTTTTCACTGTGCCTAATTTGAAAAATTAGAATGGGTTCCTTGGCTTCACTAGAAATTCTAACCCGACCAAGGGTAATATATTTTTAACTGGCAGTCATTCTATTGTGATGAAACATATTTTATTCACTTAGAATATATTTTTTTTTCTCTTGACTTTCATCATCTTCCATTTTGGTATTGAAATCAAATACTCTTAAGTGCCAGATTGTATACAATAGGAGATCACCAGGAATATATATATTATTCATGTTTTCATTTTATGCATAATGTGAAAATGCTCTGATACATAAATTATAAAAATATTCTTAATTTTTAAAAAATTCTGAAAATTTAGTATGAATTTTCATTTATTGATCAATAGAAAAAAATTCTAAAATTTTCTAAAACTATGCCTATAATTACTTGTGGTTATTTGTTAAGGAAAGGTAATATTCCTATTACACACTTCTTTTTAATTACAAATATAAATTTGCTGTATTTTAAATTTAATTTAATTTACTTTTTAGCATCATAATTTATTCTTATATTATTTAAAAACAGTATGTCTGCCTTTAATATCTTTATTTGATTTTTTGGTACCAGGATTGAACTCATCAAAGACACTCAACCACTGAGCCACATCCCCAGCCCTATTTTGTATTTTATTTAGAGAAAAGTCTTATTGAGTTGCTTAGGGCCTCACTAAATTTTGAGGCTGACTTTGAACTCAGGATCCTCCTGCCTCAACCTCTCAAGCTGCTGGGATTACAGACGTGCACCGTTGCACCCAGCTAATTTCTATATGCTTTTATAAAGAATTTCCAAAAGGAAAAGTAGGATATACTGATTGAGAAAGTATTTATTTTCTCAGTTTTATCAAGGTATAAATAATAAGTAAACATTGTGTTTGTTTAGGGTCTTGAACAAAATGTTTTCATAAATGTATATTTTGTGAAATTCTCACTAGAGTCAAGCATAGTTAAATACTTTTGTGTATGTGGTGAGAACACTTGTCTACTTTTTAAACAGATTTCAAGTAAAAAGTACTATATTAATTATGGAGTGCCCATGCTGTATAAGATCTCTAGAAATTATTAATCTTATAAATGTAAGTTTGTACCATTTCAGCAATATCTCCCCATTTCAACCACTACCTGACCCCTGGTAACCTCCCTTCTAAACTGTTTCTGTGAGCATGCCTAAATTTGATTCCATATATAAGTGAGATTAAGTAATATATGACTTTCTTTGCCTGGAGTATTTCATTTAGCATAGTGTTTTACAGGTTCATCTATGTTTTCACGAGTTATATTATTCTCTTTTATAATACTGAATATTTGATTCAGCCAAAATATTAATAATGTATATGTGTGTTTGTGTATACATTTCACATTTTGTATACATTTAATTGATACCAAAAACATCATATACTTATAGGGTATACCATATGATAGTCCACTATATGTGTATGTTGTGTAGTGTTTCAATAAAGGGAGCCATATTCTTTCTTCAAATATTTATCATTTCTTTGAGGTGAAATCATTCAAAATAGTTTATTCTGTTTTTTTTAATAAAACATACAGCATATTATGTTAATCTATCTTCATCCTAATGCGCAATATAACACCAGGTAGTATTTCTCTAACTATAACTTAGAACCTATTCACCACTATTTCTCCATCCAACCCTCCCCTGTTATTTCCCAGATTGTAGTAACCATTACTCTGCACTCAACTTCTATTATATCTACATGTTTAGATTCCACACGTAAGGGAAATCATGCAGAATTCACATTCTGTGTCTGGCTCATTTCACTTAACATGTTTTTCATTACACCCATATTATAGCAAATGAAAATATTTCAGTTTTTATGGCTGAATAATATCATATATGTATATGTATATTTTCTTTATCCATTAATCATTTAATGGGCACTTAGAATCTGTTTCTATTTCTTGACTATTGTATATAGTACAGCAATAACAATTGGAGTATAGATGTCTCTTTGACATACTAATCTCAAGTCCTTTGGATATGTATCTAGTATTGGAATCAATTATAAGGTAGTTCTATTTTTAATATTTTTGGAGAATATTTATACTGTTTTTTCCATACTGGTTGTATTAATTGTGATCCTACAAACAGTGTATAAGGGTTCATTTCAGTCCATATTTTCACTAGCACTCATTATTTTTAGTCATTTTGCTAATAGTCACACTAACAGATACAAAGTAATAGCTCAATATGGTTTTGATATGCAATTTTCTGAAGACTGGTGATATTGAACATTTTTTACTTACCTGTATATTTATTTAAGAAATGTCTATTTAGGCCTACTGCCCACTTTTTTAAAATGGTTTAATGTGTTTTGTATTGAGCTTTTGGAGTTTCTTATATACTCTGGATTTAACCCCTTATTATGTATATAATTTTCAAATATATTATCTCATTCTATAGGTTTTCTTTCACTCTGTTTTTCCTTTGCTGTGTAGAAACTTTTTAGTTCAATGTAACTTATTTTGCTTCAGTTACTGTTTTTAAATATATATGTGTATATATATATATATATATATATTTACATATATTTAAAAATATATACACTCATGTTTTAGTTATGTATTACATATATACATACAATTGTATTTTTAATATATATGTGTGTTGTGTGTGTGTATATATATGTATATAGATGCATATATATATATATGTATATATATATATATATTTACTTATATATAAATATTTTCACACACATTCTGGGCAGGGAATGTAATTCAGTGGTAGAGTAATGTCTTAACATGCGTGTGGCATTGAGTTGGATCCCTAGCACTATAAACACACACAGAGGAAAAAAAATCCTTACTCATTCCAATATCCTAAAGTAATTCTTTAATATTTAATTCAGAAGTGTCATAGATTCAGGACTCACAGTTAGTCTTTAATTTAAGTTCCTTTTTATGGTGGGAAATAGGTTTTATTCTTTTTATTCTTCTGCATGTGAAAAATGCCATTTTTCCAGCATCATTTTTTTGAAGAGACTCCTCTTTCCCCAATCTATTTTCTTAGAAAAAAAAAATTTTGAAGATCAGTTGGGTATAGATTTGGGGTCTAATTTTAGACTCTATTTTGTTGCATTGATTTGTGTTTCTGTATTTATGACAATATCATGCTGATATAGTTCCTAGAGAATCTATAGAATATTTTGAAGTTAGGTATCCTAATATCTTCTGCTTTGTTCCTTATATATAGGACTCTTGCTATATCGTTTGTGTGTGTGTGTGTGTGTGTGTGTGTGTGTGGTTACATACAAAATTACCTTTTTTTCTGTGAAGAACATCACCAATACTTTTATATGAATTACATTTAATCTGTACTTTGGGAACTATGGATATGTTTACAATGTTAATTCTTCCAAATTCACAAACACAGGACATCTTTCAATGTTTGTATGTTTTTAGCAATACTTTTATTAATGATTTATAGTTAACATTGCAGAGATCTTTTATCTGTGATTAAATCTATTCTTAAATTATTTAACTTATTCTTAAATTTTATTTTGTACCTATTCTAATTGTATTGTTTCTTCATTTGTGTCACTGTTTGTTACCATTTGTTGCTATTCATTTTCATATGCTGCTTTTTTATACTTAAACTGCCAAATTTGTTTATTGATTATGTTTTTAGAGGTCTTAGAGGTTTGTAGGTATAATGTCATGTCATTTGCAAATTGTGAAAACTCAACTTCCTTCTTTTTGATTTGGATCCCTTGTTTTTTCTCTTGCTTGATTGCTTTGAGACTTCCATTGCCATATTGGATCACATTGGTAAAATTGGTTAAATGTCCTTTTCCAGATCTTAGGAAGTTTTCAGTTTTTATCTTTTCCAGTATGATGTTAGCTGTGGTCTTATTATATATGACTTTTATTATGTTTTTGAACATTCCCATTGTACCTATTTTTTTTTCATAGTTTTTAACCATGAAAAGATGTTGAATTTTATCTAATGCTTTTTGTTTGTCTATTGGGATGATCATGTAGTTTTCTTCATCCATCCAATCAATGTGGTATATCATGGTTATTGATTTGCCTACGTTAAAACATGCTTTAATCCCTGGGATGAATCCCATCTGGTCACTGTGAATATTCTGTTTAATATGCTATAATATTTGCTTTACCAATATTTTGTTGAGAAGTTTTGCTTCTGTATTCATCACAGATATTGGCCTGTAAATTTCTTCTTTTGTTGTGTCCAAGTCTACTTTTGTTAACAGGGCCTCTTAGATTGGCATTAGAAGAATTTCCTCTTCTTCAATATTTGGAAATAATTTGAGAAAATCAATATTATTCCTTCTGCCAATGTTCAATACTTTCAGCAGTAATGATATCTTGCTCTAGGTTTTTCTTTGATTGAAGATTTTTTATTACTGACTCAATCTTGCTACTCATTATAGGTCTGTTAAGACTTTCTTTTTCTTTATTTATATTTTATTTCTTTTTAACCTGACATTTAGTTTTTGATTTTTTATAATAACTATCTTAGAAATGCAAGGTGATAACTCATTGTAATTTTGAGTACATTTCCTTGATTAATAGTAATTTTCATTTACCTGTTGGCCATTTACATAGCTTCTTGAATACAAATATATTCAAATCATTTTCCCAAATCTTAATTAAATTACAATAGTTATTATCATTTCTACTTTGTCACTCAATTTTATATATTTTGGGTATTAATCAGCTATTCAATTTAGAATATGTAAATATTTTCTCCCAGTCTATATTGCCTCTTCACTCTGTTACTTTTTCCTTGACTGGCAACATCTTTCAGGCTGCTATACATTTTGCTTTTTTTGTCTATTATTTTATTGTGTTGCCTGTGTTTTTATTATTACACCAAAGGAATAATTTTAATGATCAAAAGAAGGCAGATTTTCCTTTATTTTATGTTGGCAGTTTTCTAATTGCAGAAAATCTTTAATCTATTTTGTGTTGTTTTATATATGATATAACATAATAGTCTATATTTCAACATGTGGATATTTTAGTTCATACAATAGTATTTCATATACTTTACATTGTGAACTCATAGCAAGTTTTTTTAAAATTAGTTGAATATACAAGTGTGCATTTATTTGAAAGCATTCTATTTTGTTTCATTCATTGTTCTATGTCTGTCTTTATAGCAATGCCATATTTTTTTTTTATTTCTGCATCTTGTATAATATAATTTGAAAAAAACAGAAGGGTGGTGACTCTAGTTTTGTTTTTGTTCAAGAATGCTTTAGCTACTTGGGGATTTTGTTATTCCATGAGAATTTTAGGATTTTTTTTTAAAGATTGCATTGTGTCTGTAGATCACTCTTGATAGTGTGAAAAGTTTGCCATTATTGATTTTTCCAAATCATGGATATGACATTTTTTTCCATTTATTTTTGTCTTCAATTATTTCATGAGTGTTTAATAGTTTTCAGTTTACAAATCTTTTACCTCTTTGGTTAAATTTATTCATAATATTTTATTATTTTAATGATATTTCTAATGAGATTATATTCTTGTATCATTCTTTAATTTATTATTATCTGATATATAAAACATAAAAGAGTACATATTAATGGGATACCATGTAATTTTCAATACTAGTATATATATATATATATATATATATATATATATATATATATATATAATGACTCAATCAGTCTAAACATATCTATCTTCTCAAGTATTTATCATTTCTTTGTGGCAAAATCTTTCAAAATCCTTTCTTCTAGCTATCTGAAATGTAGAGTACATCAGCATTAATTCCAAATCACCCTACTACGCAATAGTATACCAAAGCTTCTTGCTCCAGTCTAACTGTAACTTACTACTCCATTCATCAGACTCTCATAATACATTCCCCAAAACCTCACCCTGTACTCTGGGAACTCTCATTCTATTCTTTGTTTCTATGAGAAAAAAATATTTAAATGCTTCATATGAGTGAGATTTATGGGGATCCTTGACTTTCTGTGCATTACTTATTTTAATTAATACAATGATTTCCAGTTTAATTCATGTTGCTGGAAATGACAGGTTTTCCTTCTTTTTAAAGCTTAATAGTATTTTGTTTATGTATACTCCATATTTTCCTTATGTATTCATCAGTTGATAGATACATAATGTATACTCATTTCTTGACGATTATGAATAGTTCTTCAATGAACATGGGATTTCATTGGTTTAATTTCATTTGGATGTAAAACCAGTGTTTGGATTGCTGAGTCAAATGGTAGTTCTATTTTTAATTGTTTGAGGAAACTCCATAATGTTTCTCCTAATGGCTGCTCTAAATTGTATTCCTATCAACAATGTACAAGGTTAGCAATTTCTCTATTTTGTCAACTTTATATTCTTTTCAAAAATACTATCTATTGTAATAAATACAAGGTTAGGTCAATTTTTATTTCCCCATTGATTAGTAATGTTGAACATGTCTCACACACTTGTCTACCATTTATTATTTCTCTTTTGACAAATGTCTGTTCAAGTCTTTGCCCATTTTTAAAAAAAATATTTTTATTTAGTTATTGATAGACCTTTATTTTATTTATTTATATGCTGAGATGAGAATCAAACCCAGTGCCTCACACAAGCCAGTCAAGTGTGCTACAGCTGAGACCCAGCCTCAGCCCAAGTCTTTGCCCATTTTTAAATCAATTCATTCATTTTGTTCTGTAGTTGAAGAAGTCCCTGACATATTTTGCATATCAATCCACTTTCAGACAAGTTATTTGCAAATAGTTACTCTCATTTCATACATTTTATTTTCAGTGTGCTAAATATTTGTTTTGCTGTTCATCATCTTTTTAATTTGCACAGTTGTTCATGCCTAGTTTTTCTTCCATTATCTGTGAATTTGGAGTCAGATCTAAGAATTCATTTTGAAGATGTATTTTATGAAGTTTTTTTCCCAGTTTTTATCCAGAAATGTTACATTTCAGGACTTGCATTTAAATCTTTAATCTATTTTGAGTTGATTTTTGTGTTTGGTATGAGACAAGGGTCCAGTTTAATTTTTATATATGGATATCCAATTTTCCAACACCTTGTTGTTTAAGGGACTGCATTTCTCTACGTGTTTCTTTGCATTTTTGTCAAATATCACTTGATTACATACACATGGACTCATTTCTGGGCTTTCTTTTCTTCACCTTTGGTCTACATTTGTGTGTTTATGCAAGTCCCATTCTTTTTCACTAGGGTAGCTTTGTAATATATGTTTAAATCAAGAAGTGTGATGCCTCCAGCAGTGTTCTTCTTTCCCATGGTTGTTCTAAGTATTCAGGGTCCACTGAATTGAATCTCTATATTCTTCTGGGCACTATTAATAAGAATAATAATTCTTCTGATTCATGAATGTGGAATGTCTTTCCATTTGTTTAACTTTTACATTTTATTCATAAATGCTTTGTAAGTTTCAATTTATGAGTCTTTCACTACATTAATTTTATTCCTATGTATCTTATTTTTTAATGAAGATATTTCAAATAGGATTATTTCCTTAAATATAATGCTCATTGCTAGTATATAAAAATGCAATTGATTCTCCCATATAGTTTTGGTATCCTTAAACTTTACTGGATTCATTTATTACTTGTAATTCAATGCTGCTTTGTTTTGCTTTTCTTTGTAGATTCCTTAGGTCTTACTACATATGGAATCATATGATGTAGAAACAGTTTTACTTCTTCCTTTTCAATTTGGATGCATTTTGTTTTCTTCTCTTGCATAATTGCTCTGGGTAAGATTTCCATTACAGTGTTGCATACAAGTGGAAAAATCTTTGCCTTGTTCTTTAATTTAGAGGAAGATATTTCAGCTTTTACCATTGAGTATGATGTTAACTGTGAACTTTTCATGTGGTACATGACCTTTATTATGGTATAATTCATTCTGTTCCTAGTTTGTTGAGCATTTTTATCATGAATGGGTGGTGAATTTTATCAAATCACTTTTTTTTGCATTTATTGAGATGATATGTAGTTTTAAAATTATATGTGTTAGCTTTCCCATCATATGAAAATAATATTTGAGAAAGAAAATTTAGAAGAGGGAATGTTTATTTTGGCTCACAGTTTCAGAGGTTTTGGTCCATGGTCATTTGGCTCCACTGTTTCTGGGCCATTATGAGGCCAAATATCACAATAGGGAGAGAATAGTAGAGCAAAGATGTTAACCTCATGGCAGTTAGGACAAGAACAAGAGCAAGGGTCCAGTAACAAAATATACTTTTTAAGGGCATTTCTCAATTGGCCTAATTCCTGCACTAATACTCCACTCCGAATGTTTCCACCATGTCCCAATAGCCCATTAAATTATAAATTCTCTAATACATTACTCAATTGATGAGGTTACAGCTTTCATGATTCACCTCTGAATAGTGAAGGCTCTGACTAAGTCTTCAACACATGAGCGATTGTGGGACAATTCACATCCAAAACATAAATGTCACTCATTTTATTATTGTAGTGTTAACATTAATTGAATTTTTAAGTTGAACTGTCCTGGCATTTTAGGGATAAATTTCACTTTTTCATGATGTATGAACCTACTAATAAGACTTATTTTGGCAGATGTTATGACTGTGCCTGTTCCTTAAAGATTTGAAATTAATTTTTCTATGTCTAAAATATTCTTGTAGGTCCATCTGTTCATACCAGTGAACAGTAGTGGTCCATAGGACACATTTATTAAGTATTTGCTTTGTAAACATACATGCAAAATTTTCAATGCATAATAATAAATAAAATGTCATATAAAAATAAATTACTTTTCCAATATTAACATATGGGACTCTCACTAGAAATTCTTATTATTTCTTAAATATGAAAAATGACTTTTGAAAATTTCTATTGTTTATTTTCATAAATATATTGTACATGAGAAAGTATATTATATAAAACATAATATCCATTATCTAGGTAAAGCTGATGCATATTAAAGCAAGTCTCCAGTAATATCACATTATGTGTCTAAATATTCCTGTATGTTTATTTCAAAATGATATTTTTATGTAATGGATCACTTCTAACAAAATTTAAGATAAATCCCAATAGCAAATGTATGTAGTCACCACCAATGATCTCTACAATGTTTCATAAAATTGATTTATTTTAATCAACAATATGCAAAATCTTCATAATGCATTTGGTTTTGAGGTTTCTGAAGTCACTTTAACATTGAACAATTTTGTCCCTATTTGTTTTCATGCCACTGTGGAGACCAGTAATCAAGCAGATTGTCTTGTATTTTAGAATTATTTGTACATTGTTCTTATCTTTTAATGTGTATTTCTC
Source organism: Urocitellus parryii (assembly GCF_045843805.1). Classification (NCBI taxonomy): domain Eukaryota; kingdom Metazoa; phylum Chordata; class Mammalia; order Rodentia; family Sciuridae; genus Urocitellus; species Urocitellus parryii. The sequence continues at coordinate 48,722,398 of NC_135547.1, read as the reverse complement.
AATGTGTCATAGAAACTAATGTTTTCTACATCAATTGAGAAACTTGTCGGAAATGTAGATTCTTGGTATTTATCCCATACCTACTGAAATCATTCTAATAAGATGCATAGGTCCTTTGTATGTATAACTATTTAGTAGCACAGGTTATTATATTCTTATTTTTCTATATGATTTTTTTCATTTTGAAGTTACATGTTTGTAGTAACTAGATTAGATTCAACTTCAACATTTTTCATTAAATTACTATAAGCGCAATATAATGTACTCCATACTGTGTCAAAACAGTAACACATTACATGTGATATGATTGCTCTAATCCTAATAATGTCCAGGCTAATCACTTTATTCAGGTGAATACTGCCTAGTCCCTGCATTGTGTTTGTGTGTGTGTGTGTGTGTGTGTGTGTGTGTGTGTACCTCCACTTATGACCTTCAATTTATTTATTTATTTATTTTTCTTTTTTATTTCTTCTTATTAGATATACATGACAGTAGAGTATATTTTGACTTATTACACATATGTGGGATATGACTTACTCTAATTAGCATCCAGTTCTTGTGATTGAACATGATGTGGAGTTATACTGGTCGTCTATTAATACATGAACATAAGAAAGTGATGTCCATTTGGCTTACTATAATAATATAGTTACAGGCTAGTATTTCATCCATTGATTATAGAATTTATAGATGACCTTTGAATGAACTAAATATCGTGTTCTGAGGGGAACAATTGATTTGTTATACTATTAATTCTTCCACATACATTCTCTGGTATTTGTATCCAAAGACCTCATCAACTAGCACTAATTTTTCATATTGAAGAAGGTAACAGTAGAAGTAACATACTGCTTAAATTTCTATTTTGACAGTGAGGAATTATTGTATTAGCTCCTTTTCTATATATAGAAAAGAAATATGTCTTCAAATTTTTCTTATATATTTGACAAATTTTGTAAAATCACATGACATCAATAACTTTTTGCAAATTAAGAATTTTGACTATCTTTGTAAAATTTATTTGTTTCTAAAGAAAAGTCATTTTTTATATCCATGAGGTATGTTTGGATTTTTAAAATGGTGATTTGTATATGTGAGCAAAATGAATTAACTTTTAATATGGTTATCCTCTTTATAATTAAATAGCTAGCTGGGTCATTATACAGAAACATGATCTGTTGAGTGATGAGTCTATGAAAATATTGAAAAGTCTATTTTAAATAGAGACTTAGTTTATACTACTTGTCTTGATAATTCTATCAGCTAAATTGATATTTTAGTTACTCTTACATATGAATTAAAGATATGTCAACTTTTGAATGGTTGAAGAAATTGAGCTATGTAGATCTCAAAAATAAAACTGCTTTGTGGTATAATGTCAGTTTTCTTCAACAAATAAATTATATCAACTTTTAGTTAATCAAACAAGATAAAGTTTTAATAATGGAATTGTCTTTATGTGCAAGACTTATTTTATAGAGAAAGAATATTGTGAATTGATAAACCATCAAAGGACCTACTTCTTTAAAGCTTTATTGTATAGAGTCTGAACAATGAGTAGTTGCTTTTTTTTATGGCAATCTTATTACCTCTGAAGAAATTGACATTTCTAAAGGGCCTAAAAAACACTTGGAAAGACAATAAAGGTGGCAAAAATCCAAAATATCAGTAACATCATTTAGTATATTTTCTTATATAAGAAAGAGCCAGAAAATTTTATTTAAAAAATGTTAAGGGAAAAAAATATGGGGAATTCCATGAAAATAGAAGGGCAATCTGTAGATTAGAGGAAGGGGATTAAGGGGGAGGGAAGAGTGACAGGAAAAGGAGAAACAGTGGAATGAAATTGACTGAATTATGCTACGAACATGTATGAATATAGCAGAATGAAGTTCACCTTTATGTATATCTATAAAACACAAGTTAAAAAAACATAAATAAATGGAAGAGAAGGAGAATACGAGGCAGGAAGAGGGGAAGAAAGAAGTGCTAGAGATTGAAATGTAACAAATTATATTACATGTATGTATAATTTTGTCAAAATGAAACTCAATATTATATTACTATAATGCACTAATAAAAACATTAAAAATGAGAAAAAAATATTACTACACTTAGGCTGGGATTCATGGCTCAGTGACAGAGTGCTTGCCTTGCATTTATGAGGCACTGGGTTTGATCCTCAGCACCACAGAAATAGAAAGAAAGAAAGAAAGAAAGAAAGAAAGAAAGAAAGAAAGAAAGAAAGAAAGAAGGAAGGAAGGAAGGAAGGAAGGAAGGAAGGAAGGAAGGAAGGAAGGAAAGAAATAAAGAAAGAAAGAAAGAAAGATGTTATGTCTGTCTATAACTAAAAATATATTTAAAAAATTATCACTACACTTGATGGGTGCAGTGGCACAGACCTATAATTCTAGTGACTCAGGAGGCTGAATCAGGAGGATCTTAACTTCAAAGCCAGCCTCAAGAATTTAGCAAGGTCCTAAGCAACTTGGCATGTCTCTATCTCAAATAAGAATAAAAAGGGCTAGAGATATGGCTCAGTGTTTTAAGCACTCATAGTTCAATACCCAGTACCAAAATCAAACAAACAAAAAAAACAAAAAACCTCTATATTTACATATCTATAAACCAAATAATGAAAAATCATTTTTAGTGGAATATTTAAAATCTTAAGTATTCTCAAGTCAATTAATTGGTGATTTTGTTGAATGCTGGTCAAAAAATCACAGCTAAAACTAGTAAAAATACTAACAACTTCTTAAAATTTCAGTTTTACTTCTTTGTGGTCCCCTCTCAATCACTGAAATCGGAGAATATATTTACATGAAGAATAAAATGTAATTTGAATCATTAGTAAATCTATTATTCCAATATACCATAAGGATGCAAAACTACAAGTTAATTGACATGACCTTGGTAACAGATGGAACTCTTCAAAGTTAAAATTGAAAAGGCTACTTGCACAACTCTTTGTTCCAGCTGGCTAAGATAAAGTCTTCATACATTAAAATAGTGATAGAGGTGAAATACCATTAATGGTGTCATATAATGTAACCTAATCAAAGGAGCAACATGTTATCACCTTGGCTATATTCAGAAAAATTAATTCATAAGTACCTGCAAGATATGAAAGAGGAATCTGGATGGAAGGAGGCAGGACACATTTTTTTTAAGTCATCCTAGTATATATCTGCTCCACCATGTATTAAAAACAAAATGAGAAACAGATCAATATTAGATGTGGGTATTACAAGTTACCTAGGCCAACTCAACAGCCAATTTCTGCATTCTAATTTTTAATGCCAGTAATTAAAATTTCAGTCTTAGAAAAATTACAAATTATATATTATGAAACTTTCATTTATGGTCAGCTGATTTCATAAATTCTATATCTGTGAATTCTAAAAATATGATATATTTCAATCAAGGGAACATAATTCAATTATCTACTAAAATCACCTAGACAATACAAATTAGGTAAAGCTGAGAAACGACTATGGCAACATGCAAGTTTCATACACTATTAAAGGAGATGTCAATATTCAACATAGCACTTTTTTTGCTGTATAAGGAAAAAAATTCCACTTTCAGCAACTTTTTAGTTTTAATGAAAAACTTGAAATTTTGACAACAATATGAAGAGTTCAAATTTTAAAAATGTTGTAATTGTTTAAAAATATATTGATATTGATATGAAAGCACATGTCTGGCTGGGATTTTGTCCACTGGCCATAAATTGATTATGTATTCTAAAATTATCTTTAACAGAAACTATGTCTATTTATGTATGTCACTAAATTTTATTATGAAAATCTAAATATATTTGAATGTACAAAGGTATATCTTTGAGTGGGTGAGAATAAAATTTAATTTTATTATTTTCAGGGATTTTACCACTGAATATTTTAAAACTCATATTCTCTACATGATTTTAGGTTTTGAAAACTTCTGTTACTATTCAAATATCTCCTTGAGTATTACTTAATTTTCATAAGTTTTATCACAAAACATTTTGTCAAAATAGGCATATTTGATCTGAATACTAGGCTGACATTAAACATTTGCATAATAATCCATGATGATCACACTTTACTCTTATTGACCCAATAGAGGATAAAGAAGGAAAGCAGTAACTTGTATAGCACAGGTCATTCAATATAATTTTAATTATTTAAAATATTTATTTTAATAAAAAGGGTATTTAGCTATTTTTAAATTCCCACATTTCAAGTTAAGTAATGAAACTGTGCAACTGGAAAGTTTGGAGGAAACTGGAAACACTTTAGGACACATCTGCCACCAATTCATTCTCCACATTGCACCTCTACATAGAGGAATTGAATATAGATGACTTAAGTCCAAAGATATGCAAAGCAGTAGCTTAAACAAGAGCAAGGTTAATTTCTACAGTTACATATTTGCATGGTTTTCAAAACAAAAGAAGTAGCTTGTATTTTCTGGGTATAAAGCAAACTTTCAAAAAGTAAACAGAATGCTTATCAGTACAGAAAGATGAAGTTACAAAAATATTAAAGTAATCATACCATATTGATTTATACCAAATTTGGCTATATACCTTACGAAAATAGATTTAAAAGCATTGGGGCTGGGCTTTTTAATTTTTTTTAACAAAAAAAAATTGTGGCTCAGTGATAGAGCACCACATAAAAATAAATAAAATAAAGGTATTGAGTCCCAACTACAACTAAAAAATAAGTATTAAAGAAAGGAAAATAGATAAGAAATTTAAATTCAAACCTATAACTGTTCAGAATATAATGAATACAAAGAGGAATAAGGTCATACATAAATCAGACTTTTTGTCAATACTTTTAAAAAATTATAATATTATAATATTCAGGTGATTGAAGAGAAGAAATGAAAACATGATCTCTAACAGAACAAGAAAAAAATTATTAATGTTAGTTTGTGATCACTATAATATCTATATAAAGATTTACTATGTATAAAATGGTTAATAGAGAAATAAGAAATACACTCTCTAAAAAGTGACATTTATAATATACATAATATTTTTCAGTTTATTATGGGATTTAATTTTGCTGATACTTTTATATTGAACTTTGTTCACTTCCACAATTATAAGTGGGTACCAAAGAAATAAATTCAAGAAGACCTTAGAAAATGTAAAGATCTCCCATGCTCCTGGATAGGCAGAATTAATATTATCAAAATGGCCATACTTCCAAAAGCATTATACAAAGTTAATGCAATTCCTATTGAAATCCCAACGACATACTTCATAGAACTAGAAAAAGCAGTCATGAAATTCATGTGGAAAATAAGAGACTCAGAATAGTCAAAGCAGGAGGCATTACAATACTGGGCCTTAAAATATACTACAGAACCATAGTAACAAAAATGTCATGGTATTGGCACCAAGGCAGACACGTAGACCAATAGTCCAGAAGAGAAGTTGCAGAGACAAATGCACACAAGTACAGTTATTTCATAGTAAACAAAGATACCAAAAACATACACTGGAGAAAAGATAGACTCTTTAACAAATGGTGCTGGTAAAACTGGAAATACATATATAGCAAAATGAAATTAAAATCTTATCTCTCACCCTGCACAAAACTCAACTTGAAGTGCATCAAAGACTCAGGCACTAGAACACAGACCCTGTGCCTAACAGAAGGAAAAATAGTCCCAAATCTTTACGATGTGGGCTTAGGATCAGATTTCCTTTACAAGACTCCTAAAGTGCAAGAAGTAAAATCAACAGTTGACAAGTGGGATAGATTCAAACTAAAAAGCTTCTTGTTGGAATAACTTTCAGTTGCAGCTAGCAGCTATGAGCAGCTCAGAAGTGCCAGGAAACCGAGAGGCAGGGCCTTCAGGGCATGAAATCCCTGACTCAGTAAGCCCCCTCCCTTAGGGACAAAGACCCTTCCAGATTGCTTTCCACCATGACAGCAATATTTAGAGTTTCTTCATTGTACGGTTAAATTAGGCAGAAGATGATTGGCTTATGGATATTGTCTTGCTTATGTATAATTGACGGGCACGCCCCACTCAAACCCTATAACAGTTGTGTGCATTTCAAAAATAAACTGAGCTACTGGATGTTGACTTGAGGTTTGTCACCAGCCAGTTCTCTCACCAGCTCCTGGAGTCGGTGTATTGATTCCCTGTCTCTAACACCCCCCCACCCCTACCCCCACTACTGAGGTAGCACAGCAACTAATTGACCACACCAGTATGCATATGCAGCTTCTGCTCAGCAAAGGTAACTATCAACAACATGAAGTGAGAACATAAAGAATGGGAGAAAATCTTTGCCACCTGCACCTCAGATAGAGCATTAATCTCCAGTATATATAAAGAACTCAAAAAACTTAATGCCAAAAAATAAATTAATTAAGTCAATAATAATAAATATAAATTATAAATAATAATAAAAATAAATTATAATTTTCTTGACTTGGGTCTTCTTTTGTTTTGACTGTTTATCAACTTTGTTTCTATTTTCAAAGAACCAACTCACTTTTGCATTGTTCCTTTGTATTTTTTAAAATAATTCTCAATTTCATTAATTTTAGCTCTGGCCTAAAATATTCATTGTCTTCTACTCATTTTGGAATTAGTTTGTCCCTGATTTTCTACAGCCTTGAAATGTAAAATTAAATTGTTATTTGATGACAATTATCAAGAATACAAGCAATAATAAATGTGGACAAGAATATGGGGGGAAAGGTACACTCATGCATTGCTGGTGGTACTGCAAATTGGTGCAAGTACTATGGAAAGCAGTATGGAGATTGGTCAGAAAACATTGAATGGAACCATCATTTAAGCCAGCTATTGCACTTCTTGATTTATATCCAAAGGACTTAAAATCAGCGTAGTAGAGTGATGCAGCCACATCAATATTTATAGCAGCTCAACTCACAACAGCTAAAATATGGAACCAAAGTAGGTGCCTTCAACAGATGAATGGTGATAAAAAAAAATGTGGTATATAATACACAGTGGAATAGTACTCAGCCTTTAAAAAGAATGAAATGATGACTTTTGCAGTAAATGGATGGAGCTGGAGAATATCATGTTAAGTAAAATAAGCCAGTCCTCAAAAAACAAATGTGAAATGTTTTCTCTGATATTCAGATGCTACTTTACAATAAGGGAGGGGGTTCTAGGGAAAAATAGAGATACTTTGGACTAGATGGGCGGGGGGAAGGGAGGGGAGGAGATATGGGTGTAGGAAGGACAGTAGAATGAAGTGGATATTATTACCCTACATACATATATAAATATATCTAACTCCTCAAACATTTATCATTTTATGAAAAACATATTCAAAAATATTTTTTCTACTTGTTTGAAATGTGGAATACTTTGTTGTCATCTATAATCATCTTAATGTGCAAAGCAAATGAGAAACTCTTGCCCTATCTTTCAGTAACATATTACCTATTGATCAAAGTTCCCTATTCCTTTTTATTCCCCATTCTCCCTGTCCTGTGAAAACCATGATTTTACAATCAAATTCCATGAAATAATTTAAGATTCTACCTATAAATGTAATCATGTTGTGCTCATGCAATTTATGCATTAATTACTGTAGTCTATTTAAAATATTCTTAGAGCCTGTTATTATCAAGGTACTGTCATAAATGATGGATACACATGAACAAGTATTTAAAATTATGTAGTATCTTCCTGTTTTGATAATGAGATAGTTGACCTAGAGACAAAAGGGTAATGTACTCCTAGGATGATCTCATGGCCTGACAGCCATTAAAATAAGATATGATTTGGATATAAGGTATCCTCCAAAAGCTCCTGTGTTAATGCAGAAATGTTCAGAGGGGAAGTGATTAAACTACGATACCTAAAACCTAAGTAGTCCATCCCAATTTGAAAACATTAACTGTGAATTAAATCTACACAAATAAGGTATGGCTGGAGGAGAAGAATTACTGGAATCTGCCCTAAAAGGACTGGGGTTGTCTGCAGCCCACTTCTCTAATTGTTTCTCTATTTCCTAGCCAGCATGAATGAAGCAGCACTCCTCTACCATACCTTCTGCTTCAAACAGATATTCTGTCTCACACTCAGGCCTAGAGCAATGAAGTCAGCCTATCACAAATTGAACCTCTGACACTTGGAAAAAATAAAAATTTTATCTCTAAGTAGTTTTGATCAGGTATTTTGGTCACAGGGACAAAAAGTTAAATAACACAAAAATTGGTACTCAGATGTGGCATTGTTGCTGTGACTAACCTGGCCATGTGGTTCTGAAGCCATAAGTACTGATGTGTGGGAGGAGTTTGTAAAAGTTTGGTGATGCAGGCTAAAGAAGCTTCAGAAACTTGTAAGTGGAGCTTTGGATGCAATTCTGTTGCAAACTCAGAAGAACACAATGCCAATAGGAATGAAAACCATAAAGACTGTGCTCATGAGATCTCAGAGAAGAGAGAGGACTCAATTTGGAATTGGGATAAAGGCCACACATGTTACATTCTGGCAAAGAATTTGTTTATATTTTATCCATCTCCTGAAGCTTTGTGAGGAAAAATTTAAAGATGATGAAGTGATTAATCTGGTGGAGGAAATTTGAAGGAAACACAACATTTAGGAAAAGGTAAGTATATTTCTGGCAGTATTTAACCAGGTTTACCATGAGGATAAGGAGCAAAAAGCAGAGAGGGAGGATTTGAACATGCATTTTATGGAAACTGGGGCTAACGAAGTTGTGATTGTTGAAGAGACCATAGACACTAACAATATTTTAAGTAATTAAAAGACAATAATAAAGAAGGCGTAAGGTCATCTCAAAATTGTCACAATACACACATTGTAGGGCTTCCTGGTATAAAAGTAAAAAAATATATATTTTCTTAAAAGACCTTGGGAGCAACTTTCTTGCACAAACGGGCCTAGGTAATAATTTTACTCAGCTGTCCAGGCACTCACAGAGCACTGCAGCCATTATATCAGAGTGGTCAGCTACTACTTCAACTGGTGGGAAACCTTGGTGTTATTCATGTGGTATTAGTTCTATAGGAACACAGAATGCTAGAGATAAGGGGTCATAGAGGCTCCCACTAAGATTTCAAAAGAAGGCCTGGGGAGGTCAGAAAAAGGTGTAACTGAATCAGAATCCTTCTGGGCCAATCCTGGGAAAGTGATGCATGCAGTTGTGGAGGTGAAGCTGTAGCTGGAATGGAGACCCCAGGAGTTAAGAAATGCCAGTAAACTGCTGAGAAAAGCATCTGGATGCTGTAAGACTTATGTCCAAGAAGCCATGAGTGCACCTCTGGCACAATGTGGCAGTTCTTCTAAAGCCCTTTGAAGAACACATTTCTCCATCTCGTGCCCCAGAGGCGAGATGTGCAACTGCAGGACTTATTTGCCCAGATGGGTTTTGGTCTTCTTTTGACCCATCTTTTCTTTTTATGTTATTATTCCTCCTTTATCAAATAGAAATATTTACTCTGTGCCATCATATATTGGATATATGCAATTTGATTTTATTTTTACAGGGGCTTCCAGAAAATAATTTGCCCTGGGTCTCATGTAAAATTTTGGACTTGAACTTTTACACAATGCTGTAACTAAGATAATGAGACTCTTGGAGATGAACTAATTGCATTTGATATTGTGAGATAGACATGAATTTTTGGTGGCCAAATGTGGAATGCTATGGCTTTTGATATAAGTTGCTCCCTCAAGCTCCTATGTAAATGTAGAATATTCAGAGGTGGATTGATTGGATTGTGAGCCTGTAACTTAATCAATGCATGCTAGATTGAATGGACTGAGTGGTAACTGTATGCATGGTAGATGTGGTGGAGGAATTGTGTCACTGGAGGCATGCCCTAGAAGGATTCATCATCCCTGAAGCTTATTCTACCTCTCTTCCTCTGTTAGCTTTTGGCTGCTGTGAATGGAGAAATGCTCTTCCACCATTCCCTTTAATTGTGGTGATCTGACCCTTCTTGGGCTCACAGTAATAGATTCAACCCATCATTTACTGAACTGCTAAAACTGCGAGGCAAAATAAAGTTTTTCTCTTCTAAGGTGTCCTTGTCAGATATTATTTTTTGTCACAGTGACACAAAGCTGACTAATAGAGAGAGTATAAGTTTTTTTTTTCCTGCTTTCTCACTATAATTCATAGCTTATTTGCTACTAGAAGCTTGGTATGTGGCTTATCTACCCTATCTCAAACAATCTTATTTGCATCAGAGAGCAGGTTCATCATTAGGCCAAGGTGTTCTTTCTGTAAAAATGGTCTACTTTGTCTTTTGAATATATCCCTGAAATTTATCTCCCTTACTCGAGTATGTTAGGGAAAGTGAGGACTACTCGTAGGGGGATTCCATCTCAACAAATAGCCTAGCCTAATATGTAATTTCTATTGCCCACACTTGGGGAAGAGCTTGACAAAACAACAATTTGCCACCAAAGCTCCTGAAGGTCTGATATTCTCTTTTCTTACACAAGATATGAGTCCATAATCACATGTAACTGGTAAGAGGAATCCTGCTACAATGGACAATCAATACCAGAAAGAGCATTTGTTCCTTCTGGTATAAAACTGCCTTCTTTCACCCTTAGATACCAGAGCAGCTAGAGAGAGTACCATTAAGAGAATCCTGTAAAACACTAGTCTTTCCAGGGAAATCTCTTTATCTCAGCAGTCTTGGGACACCAAGTCCCAATAAGAGATACTCAGTGCCTGAGTAGGGAGAAACTTTATGCAGAGTCAGCATGGAAAACTGGGAGCCCAGTGGCATCTAATAAAGTCAGTATAACAATACAACTTCAAAAAATAATATGAAAATTAAGCTCATATTGGAGCTTCATCGGCTAAAATTAGTCCAGGACCTGCATATTAAACATGAACAGAGTGAATCCTTGCTAAAAAAATAAATAAATAAATAAAAGTGTCCAGAATTTCTTAACATTCAGAAGGTAATAAAAATGTATTGGTCACACAAAGATCAAGATATAATATTGAAAAATACTCTTTTGCTTACCTTTATTTTTCATTTATGTTTTTATATGTGGTGCTGAGAATTGAACCGAATGCCTTACACATGCTAGGCAAGCACTCTATAACTGAACTACAACCCCATCCCCCAAGATATGATTGTGAAAAGACACTTGCTGCCAACGTTGAGAAGAATTAGATTTTGAAAATATTTGCAAGGATTTTAAAGCCTCATTTCTAAAGTTATTACAGCAATCAGTTATACATTTTCTTGCAATACGTGGGAAAAATAGAAAATTTAAGAAAAAAAACAGTTATAAAAATTAATATTATAGAACTGAAGCATACAATATCATTAAAATTAATGAAATACATACAATAGCATTGAAACAATAAAATTTCATTGCCTGAGCTATAAAAGCATGAAATCAGTGAACTTGAGCACAGATTGATATCATTCACTCATTCAGAACAACAGGAAAATGGATACAAAAGAACAGACTTTGTGTTTTGTGAGATAATATCAAGTATACAACATTTATATTGATATTGTCTGCTATCAGTGATGAAGAATTCCATTTTCTCAGATGTTGAAGATTGAACACCAGAGAAACTCTAAGGCAAGAGTAGAAAGCAAGTTTTATGTAAAGAATAGATACAGACTTCTTCCCAGAGAGGGAGACCCTGAGTTGGTATTGAAAGAAGTAGAAGTGTCCTGTCCTTTTTATAAATTTAGATTATCTTTGTTCTCTTGCCCTCTTCTCCCCATCCTGCCTTTGTGATCAGTGGCTAGGTGAGCCAAAGGAGTGAGGGGCAAATTGGGCAAGGGGGAGAGCCAAAATGTAGAGTGATCCAGGTAGTAAGATAACAGCCAGGAAGTATTAATAACTCTTAACACCACCTGTAGGGAGGAAGAATTCCTGAGTCAGGTTACCTTAGCAACAGGTTGGAAGGAAGAGGGGGAAAGGGCTTTGGGTTTTCAGCTTTAGATTTCCTTTCCTTTCCAATCCACCCCCACCTTCCAGATTGGACCCAATTATTTATTATCTATATTGATGGTCTTTTTGCACCCCCACCCACAGCCTCAATATCATCAGATTTCCAAAAGAAGAAAAAAGAGTGGGAGTGCGAAAGTATACAGAGAAATCAAGGATTGCATCTTTCTCAACATGCTTAAACACAAAGAAACTACAGATTCAAGAGGAAAGAACTCAGAACAAACTCAAAGAAACCCCCACATTGTAATTGAACTTCTGAAAAATTCTTAAAGACAAATATAAGAGACAAACAGATTAAAAGAAGGCAGAGAAAATGATTCATTAGTGATAAGAGGACATTAATCCTAAAACAGAAGTTCACTGGTAACCCTGGAAATAATAATTTTCACTTCCAAGTGATAACAGAAATGAACTCTTAACCCCAAATCCTAATGCAAAAAAAAAATAGTTCTTGATAAGGAAGGAGACATAGAAATATCAGTTCAAAGAAAATCAAAGGATTTTTGCCTCTGATAAACCTACACTTAAAGAAAATATAAAAGAAGTTTACCAAGCTGTGGTTGTGACTAAGTGGTAGAGTGCTTGCCTAGCATGTGTGAGGCACTGGGTTTGATCCTCAACAACATATAGAAAATAAATAAAATGAAGGTCCATCAACAAATAATAAATAAACAAGTGAATAAATAGGAAGTTTGCCAAAAAAGAAAAAAAATCCTTTAAAAACTTGAAACCAAAACAATAAATAAATAAATAAAATTGAAATATACACCCAAGGAATAAATGGACAAGAAACTTAAGAGACATTTCTCAAAAGAACAAATTGAAATAGCCAACAAATATGAGGAAAAAGGTTCAAAATTCCTATCAATTAGGGAAATACAAAAAAAGAATAATAATACACTGAGATTTCAACTCATTCCATGTAGAATGGCAATTGTGGAGAATACAAATAATAGTAAATGCTGAGGAAGATATAGGGGAAACATACACTCATACATTGCTGGTGGGACTGAAAATTAATACAACCTCTTTGGAAATCAGCATGGAGATTCCTCAAACAAAAAGGAATGGAACTACCATATGACTCAGTTATCTCACTCCTTGGTAATTACCCCAAAGAACTAAAATCAGCATGCTATAATGATGCAGGTTTATTAATGTTTATAGCAGCACAGTTTACAATTACCAAGTTATGGAACCAGCCAAGCAACTCATCAACGTTAAAATGTACAGAGTGTACACACACACACACACACACACACGCCCACACACACACACAAAGTGAGGTTTTAGCCATAAAAAAGAATGGAATTATGGCATTTACTAATAAATAGATGGAGCTGGTGAATATGATGCTAAGTGAAATAAACTAGAGTCAGAAAATCAAAGGTTGAATATTTTCTCTTATATGCAGAAACTAGAGAGAATTTCAGAAATTAAAAAAAAAAGATAAATCCAAGGTGGTGGGGGATGGAAATACCATGCAAGGTAAAGGGAGATCAGTGGAGTAGAGGATGAGGCTGAATTCAGGGGGAGAGAGAGAGGAGGAATGAGCAAAGGGAATAACTATGGAAGGAAATTGAGAAAATTATGCTGTGTACATGTATAAATATACCACAGGTAACTCCCCTTTGTTTATAAAACAATAAATAGAAGGAAGACCAGTAGGGCAGAAATGGGAGAACAAGGGAGGAGGTGAGAAAAAGTAGAGGACATTGAAATGGAAAAAAGTATATTCCATAACTGTATGAATACATCAAAATGAATCCCACTATCATGTAGAAATATAATACACTAATAAAACATTTTAAGAGAAATAATCTTGTAACATTATGAAGAAAATAAGAGGACTGGGGTTGTAGCTCAGTGGTAGAGTGCTTGCCTAGCATGTGTAAGGCACTGGGTTTGATCCTCAGCACCACATTAAATAAAGTAAAGGAATTGTTTCCATCTACAACTAAAATTTTTTTAAAAAAGAAAAAAAGAATAAGTGAGTGAATAGAAGTATAAGTACATAAAAGTTACACCCTTTTTTTCATGAGCTTTATATATCATATTAATGATTGAAACAGAAATGTGACACCATCTGGAACTCATGACAAAGACCTTAAAAATGAGGAAGATAAAGGGACAGAAATAAGAGTAAGTCTTCCATACATTAATTGGTGAAATGTTGGTACTAATATTGGTCATATATGTAAACACTGTGAAAATTATAAATAACATATACACAAAACTCTATACATACATCAGGATGGAATCTTAAAATAATTTAAGTAACCCATAAAAATGCAATTATAAGTTCATAGAAGTACTAAAACTAGAGGAAACACAAAAATGAAATAATAGACATTAGCTTTCACATATCTCTCATTATATGGAGTTTAAATGTTTAAATATACCAATTGAAAAATGCAAATTGGCAAAGTACAGTTAAAAAAAGGAAATAACATCACCCTGATTCCTAAACCAGACAAAGACACTTCAAAGAAAGAAAACTACAGACCAATATCTCTAATGAACCTAGATGCAAAAATCCTCAATAAAATTCTGGCGAATCGGATACAAAAACATATCAAAAAAATTGTGCACCATGATCAAGTAGGATTCATCCCTGGGATGCAAGGCTGGTTCAATATACAGAAATCAATAAATGTTATTCACCACATCAATAGACTTAAAAATAAGAACCATATGATCATCTCGATAGATGCGGAAAAAGCATTCGACAAATTACAGCATCCCTTTATGTTAAAAACTCTTGAAAAACTAGGGATAACAGGAACATACCTCAACATTGTAAAAGCAATCTATGCTAAGCCTCAGGCTAGCATCATTCTGAATGGAGAAAAATTGAAGGCATTCCCTCTAAAATCTGGAACAAGACAGGGATGCCCTCTCTCAGCACTTCTGTTCAACATAGTTCTCAAAACACTGGCCAGAGCAATTAGACAGAAGAAAGAAATTAAATGCATAAAAATAGGAAAAGAAGAACTTAAATTATCACTATTTGCAGATGACATGATTCTATACCTAGTAGACGCAAAAGGGTCTACAAAGAAACTATTAGAGTTAATAAATGAATTCAGCAAAGTGGCAGGATATAAAATCAACACGCATAAATCAAAGGCATTCCTGTATATCAGCGACAAATCCTCTGAAATGGAAATGAGGACAATCACTCCATTCACAATATCCTCAAAAATAATAAAATTTTTGGGAATCAACCTAACAAAAGAGGTGAAAGACTTATTCAATGAAAACTACAGAAACCTAAAGAGAGATATAGAAGAAGACCTTAGAAGATGGAAAAATATACCCTGTTCATGGATAGGCAGAACTAACATCATCAAAATGGCGATATTACCAAAAGTTCTGTATAAGTTCAATGCAATGCCAATCAAAATCCCAACAGCATTTCTTGTTGAAATAGATAAAACAATCATGAAATTCATATGGAAAAATAAAAGACCAAGAATAGCACAAACAACTCTAAGCAGGAAGTGTGAATCAGGCGGTATAGCGATACCAGACCTCAAACTATACTACAGAGCAATAGTAACAAAAACAGCATGGTACTGGTACCAAAACAGGCGGGTGGACCAATGGTACAGAATACAGGACACAGAAACCAATCCACAAAACTACAACTATCTTATATTTGATAAAGGGGCTAAAAGCATGAAATGGAGGAAGGATAGCATCTTCAACAAATGGTGCTGGGAAAACTGGAAATCCATATGCAACAAAATGAAACTGAATCCCTTTCTCTTGCCATGCACAAAAGTTAACTCAAAATGGATCAAGGAGCTTGATATCAAATCAGAGACACAGCGTCTGATACAAGAAAATGTTGGCTACGATCTACATACTGTGGGGTCGGGCTCCAAATTCCTCAATAGGACACCCATAGCACAAGAGTTAATAACTAGAGTCAACAAATGGTACTTACTCAAACTAAAAAGTTTTTTTCTCAGCAAAAGAAACAATAAGAGAGGTAAATAGGAAGCCTACATCCTGGGAACAAATCTTTACTCCTCACACTTCAGATAGAGCCCTAATATCCAGAGTATACAAAGAACTCAAAAAATTAGACAATAAGAAAACAAATAACCCAATCAACAAATGGGCCAAGGACCTGAAGAGACACTTCTCAGAGGAGGACATATAATCAATCAATAAGTACATGAAAAAATGCTCACCATCTCTAGCAGTCAGAGAAATGCAAATCAAAACCACCCTATGATACCATCTCACTCCAGTAAGATTGGCAGCCATTATGAAGTCAAATAACAAGTGCTGGTGAGGATGTGGGGAAAAGGGTACTCTTGTACATTGCTGGTGGGACTGCAAATTGGTGCAGCCAATTTGGAAAGCAGTATGGAGATTTCTTGGAAAGCTGGGAATGGAACCACCATCTGACCCAGCTATTCCCCTTCTAGGTCTATTCCCTAAAGCCCTAACAAGAGCATGCTACAGGGACACTGCTACATCGATGTTCATAGCAGCACAATTCACAATAGCAAGACTGTGGAACCAACCTAGATGCCCTTCAATAGACGAATGGATTAAAAAATGTGGCATTTATACACAATAGAGTACTACTCTGCATTAAAAAATGACAAAATCATAGAATTTGCAGGGAAACGGATGGCATTAGAACAGATTATGCTAAGTGAAGCTAGCCAATCCCTAAAAAACAAATGCCAAATGTTTTCTTTGATATAAGGAGAGTAACTAAGAACAGAGTTGGGAGGAAGAGCATGAGAAGAAGATTAACATTAAACAGGGGTGAGAGGTGGGAGGGAAAAGGAAAGAGAAGGGAAATTGCATGGAAATGGAAGGAGACCCTCATGGTTATACAAAATTACATACAAGATTAAGTGAGGGGAAAGGGGAAAAAAACAAGGGGGAGAAATGAATTACAGTAGATGGGGTAGAGAGAGAAGATGGGAGGGGAGGGGATGGGGGATAGCAGAGGATATGAAAGACAGCAGAATACAACAGACACTAGTATAGCAATATGTAAAACAGTGGATGTGTAACTGATGTGATGCTGCAATCTTTATACGGGGTACAAATGGGAGTTCATAACCCACTTGAATCAAAGTGTGAAATATGATTTGTCAAGAACTATGTAATGTTTTGAACAACCAACAATAAAAATTAAAGGAAAAAAACGAAAAAAGTGTACTTCTAATATATCAATATGGGTAGGTTCAAAATCAAAAGTATGGTATAGGAATTTAAAATATAAGGTCTATACAAATATTTGATAAGAAAGATTTCAGAGCAAGTAAATAGAAATTGAGATATATAATATAATTATAAAAATAAAGTAAGAAGACACAATGGTCCAGTACTTAAATACACCAAACAAGGGAAAGTCAAGATATATGAAGTAAAAAGAAATGATATAACTAAGAAAAACTAGAAAAGTCCACAGTTATATTTGGAACCATCCTTCTCATCATATGAAACAAGCACAAAAACAAAATGAGGAGTTTTGGAGCCCTGCAGTTTAGCAGCATTCAATACTCACCTGAGGCTACATAATATCAATCCAAAACAATAAGTGTGTAGCTGTTTTTTGAGGTGGGTGGTGTTAAAGGAGAGTACTGGAGTGCCGCAGTAGAGAGTCAGTGAACATGTTAAATCTAATCTGTGAATCAGTTTGGGCCCAGGGAAGTGACTATGACACAGCCATTGAGAATTCTTTGCAATGGGATATATAATTAGTGTGTCAGAGGAAAGCAAAAGGTGTTGGCATTTCAAATTGACAATTTAACCTCTTTGGTGAGAAGCTAGATGAACTATGTGGTTGTACATAGAAGCTGGGTAGAAAACCTGGACTGGCAAATCACTTAGTTCCTGTGGCTCCCCACTCCTGTGCAGATCCTGTTGGTTCAATCATTTTCTTCACATACAGAGGCATTCAGAGGCTACATTGATACAGCTTGGACATTTTCCAGGACACTGAATACAATCACTAAAGGTCTTGTAACCAAAGGGACATAAATACATCCACAGGCTTGGCAGCTAAGAATGACTTGCAGGTGGCTCACGTTATTGCCAAGTCCCAGTCTCTGAGTGTGAACACAGAGGCCTGCAGACTGAATTTGTCTGCTGCAGAAAATTTTGGTTTCATCTGTGCTGGTAGGCTAAAAGGAGTAGGGTTCAGCCTACATATTGCCTGAACTAATTTGGCCTATTTGCCTGAAGATGAGAAAGAGTACACTGGACTGTAGCTGCAAGCCACTACTATGATGTACCTAATGTGTTCCAAAATTAAAGATGTCAGAAAGAAGTTTCTCCATTTTAAATATCTTGACAAGGAGAAATCTTTGACTTCTTTCTGGCATTTGCTTATTTATTTATTTATCTATTTATTTATTTTATTGTGTGTGTGTATGTGTGTATTTTTTCTTCTTTTCCCTTTTTATTTTTATACTTTTATCTAACTTTATGTATTTTACTTTGTACAATTTTGCTTTTTTAAATTATTCATATTTTTTATTCTTTTCATTTCTTTTCTCTTTCTCTTTTTACTTCTTTTTTCCAGTTTTCTTCTTTTAATTTTGTTTTAGCACTAATTTTACTTCCATTAATGTTTATATTTTTGTCTCCTCTAGATTATCATTGTCTCTTTCTTCTCTATGGTTATTAGCATCGAAGATGTTTTAATAGCCTTTATTGTATGAATATATCTGGCTTTTTAAAAAGTTTGTCCTTACATATGGTTGCTTTATTCTCTCAAGGTGGTGCTAGTATTTTGAATACATTTTGTGGATGCTTTGCTGTTGAGCTATACTCCAAATCCTCTTGAAAGAATTTGTATCTTACTCTATCCACAACCTAAAACTACTCATCCTTCAGCAGATACCTCAACTTAAATGAAAGTTAAAGGCAGACAGCTGATGATCAGGCCTCAAGTGAGCACAAAAATGGTTCCTGGAGATCCAACACTGAATGTTGACCATATTAGCAACAAAACAAACAAAACTGTTTCTCTACCACACGCAAAAATATTCCAACATAACTCTCAAACACTTTCAGACTACATAGTGCTGGCAGGTCTGAAAGAATAACCACAGAGGTCACACTTCTAAACCTGACTAAATTAGCAGAAGGATCCTATTCCTAGGCCCTGAAATGAAAGTGAGTCACTCAGCTTCTCACACAGTATACACAGAATCAAAATCACCAACCACAGCAAAAGAAGTCACAGGAAAAAAAGTACAATATAAAGTCCTTTTGGAATTAAACTCAATACTAAACACCAAACAAAAATCCCAGTTTACATAGCCAAGAAAAAGCTGCTCAGTGAAAAGATACATAGAAGTGGAAAAGAGGCCCATCCCAACAAATGCACAAACCTCAAAATGGAAACAAAAACATGAAAGAACAAGGTAACTTTACTCTTCCAAAATTTTAAAATGATATCAAATTGGATGAAGAGTCAAAGAATTCAAAAGATTGATGTTAACTTAATAAATATAATAACATAAAAATGAATAGTCAAACAAAACCAAGGAAGACAACATAGGGTATAAAAGGATAACACAATGAAGAGATGGAGATTCTGAAAAACGCAAACAGAAATCATAGAAATAAAAAGTTTAATAAGTCAAATTAAAAACTCACTTAAAAATCTTACCAACAGACTAGTTCAAGCAGAAGAAATAATATCAGGGCTTGAAGACAAAGTGGATGAGAAAACAGATATAGACAGTAAAAAAGAAAATATATACAATAAACATAAAAGTACTCTGTGAATATTAAAAATATTCTTACAACTCATACATTTACAGGAGGAAGTAGATCTACAGGCAATATAAATTAGTACACCCAATGTGGAAAACAGTATCAAGGTTCCTCAAAAGCTTAAAAATAGAACTACCATATTACTCAGCCATAACCCTCCTGGAGATATATATATATGAAAGAATCAAAGTCAGCATAATATAAGAACATATTACATCAATGTTTATCATGGTGTTACTCACAATAACAAGGTACCAAATCAAATTTGATGAATGCATAAAGAAAATGTGTTATATATACACACAATAGAATACTATTGTCATAAAGAAGAAATAAATTTTATCTTTTGCTTGAAACTAGATAGAACAGGGGAATATCATATTGGGCAAAGTAAGCCAGACTCATAAGGACAAATATCAAATGTTTTATTTCATCTGTCAAATCTAGAATAAAATAAAATAAAGATGGCATGAATATAGAAATGGGAGTATCTAGGAATGGGCAGAGGACTGGAGGATGGGGAAAAGGGTGAAAGGAAGTATAATAGAGAGGGTGGAGATGATCAAAGTATGCTATAAGCACATATGAATTTGTCACAATGAAACACATTATTTTGTGCAATTAAAAAGTATAACAAAAGTAATGAAATCATGAAAGATATAGAACATATGAAAGAAACCATTATTCAGCAGGAACTAATTTACAAATACAGATACTCCATTTAATGCAAAGATAATACATACAACTTGTAAGCCCCTATGAAGGATTCAAGAAGATGGCAACTGAAAATGTGACATAATTATATGAGAGGCAAATGCCCACATTAGCAAGAGCAAATGTATCAAAACAGGTGTGAATTACTAACTCATAAACCAAACTATAATAAAAGAATTATCACAAACAGAAGGAAGTCACTAAGGTAAGAAGAGAAACTAATGGGATTAAATCTAGAAAAGCAATAGAGGAAATAAAGAAAACAAAAAATAATTGAAAAAATTGCTGAAATGGATAAACTCTAAAGAGACTGACAAAGCTGAGAAGAGGGAAAGAGGAATAGCAAATCACCACATTGAGAAGAGAAAATAAATATCAGTATAGATGCCAAAAACTATAAAAGATAAGGAGATATACCAAGCAAATTAATTTTCATAAATTCAATAACATATGAAAGATGTGTATTAACTACTTGAAAATACACAACTTGAAAATAAGATGAACTAGCAAATCTCAAATGATATGAAAAAGATAAACCTACATTGTCCATAACTATAAAATATTTAATTCATAATTAAAATTTCCACCAAAGAGGGAATCTCCAGGTCCAGAAGATGTCACTAGAGATTTTGAAAAAACATTTAAAATAGAATTAGCATCAATTTTAAACAAACTCTTCTAGAAATTGAAAAAGATTTTCAGTTCATTTTGTAAATCTAGTATGACCTTCACAGCAAAATGAGAGCAAAGTAAAAAAAAAAAAAAAGTAATCTTCAGACCAATCTCTCTCATAGAGTTGATGCAAAAATCTGGAACAAAATGTAAACAAACCCATTTCAAAAATATATAGCAAAATGATATTGGCTGTGACTCAGTTAATTATTCTAAGAATGCAAGGATAGTTCAATATTTCAAAATCAATATAATCTATATTGTGAACAAATTAGAGAAAGTATCACATGAAATGAAACAGAAAAAAGCATTTGTAGAGTTCTTGACCTGTTCTGCTAAAAACTTTAATGGAAGAGAAAAGAAAATTTTCATATTCAGAAAGGGCATATACAAAAACACACTGTTAACATCATAATTAAAATATTATTTGAAAATAACCTATGGAATTTATAAACTTTATAAAGGTTGATATAAATATGAAAACACACATAGTCAGTATCAGGAGTAAATGAAATGTTACCTTCATAATTTGGAAAACAAGGCAAGGTAGTCTGTTCTTAATACTCTTATTTAAGATGGACATGGAAATGGTACAATTCTCTTGCAGAAGACAAGAGAAAGAAACAAAAAGCCTTCAGTTCAATAATCAGAAGGATAAAGTGTATCTGCAGATGAAATGATTGTCTACATGGAAAATTCTGGGTAACAGTTTTACAAGACTCCTAAAGTTATTAAATGAGTTCAGGAAAATTGGGGAGGCAAAATCAAAGAAAAATTCATGTATCAAAATACTACACTATACATTTAGAAATCAAAATTAACATAAATACTGTAATTATCTCACATATAATGAAAAAGTCATGTACACATTTAACAAATATCTATATATTGAAAATTATCAAATGGTGCCAGGCATGGTGGCACATGGTGATAATCCCAGTGGCTTTGGAGGCTGAAGTGGGAGGATTGAAAGTTCAAAGCTGACCTCAGCAAAAAGTGAGGTGCTAAGCAACTTAGTGAGACCCTGTCTTTAAATGAAATACAAAATAAACCCGGGGATGTGTCTCATGATCAAGTACCCTGAGTTCAATCCCCAGTACCAAAAAAAAGGAAAGAAAAGAAAAAGCCAGCTTCAACAATTTAGTGAGGCTCTATGCAACTTAGCAAAACCTGTCTCAAAATAAAAATAAGGATAAACAGAGCTGGGGATGTGGCTCAGTAGTTAACTGTCCTTGGGTTCAATCCCTGGTGTGTGTGTGTGTATGTGTGTGTGTGTGTGTGTGTGTGTGTGTGTGTGTGTGTGTGTTTATATGATAAAAAGACATTGGGTTCTCTGGTGACATAAAATGGGAAAATAAGTTCAAGAAAAATGTATTTCCAAAATTGTATTTTGGAAATTTTTGATATTCAGTCATTCAAAATGAAAATGGGAGGTGCCTTTTCAAAAGCCAGATAACACCCTAATCAGAACTAACCAATGTCCTGTCAGTGCTTAAATTTTCTACCTAGCATATTTTATTATTACATTAGGTAAAGAGATTATAAATGCACTTATTAATCACTGTCTCTACCACCCCAATCACAATCTTTGAAAGAACACAACCTTTGTTAACATCTGTGTCTCTAGCAGCTGAACATTAAACATTAAATAAATTAATAAAATAATAACCCCTTTCAGATAAGATGAACAATATTTATTTATTAATACTTAGAGTTCTTATACCTTAGCTACATTAATATTTGGGAAATAAAAAATAAGTTTGATAGTGGAATATGCTGTCTGTGAAGTGAGACCTCTGAAACTGTGGGCCCCAAATAAAATTGTGTGCCCCTACTCTAAAACGTTCCTCTAAGGTCTTTTGGTCACAGCAGCAAAAAAGCTGACTAAAACAGTGTGCTGTGGCTCACCATCAAAAAAAAAAAAAATCTTTAAAACCTAAACATTAACATTATTGTAATGACTAGGCCCATACACGTGAATTATATTAAATGATGCTCTAGTAACTTAGATATTAGCAAGCTTCTTGATTTAGAAAGATTATGTAAGGGTTTAATTATGTTAAGAAGAGAAGACAATACATGCCTAGTTTTGCAGATATAATGCACAATAAAATCATCCTTATAGTAAAATTAGAAACTCTATAGAGATAGACAAGACTTGTATGTAATTTAGGTAAGAATAAAACAAATATCAAATTTGAGAATGTTTGAGCTTAAGAACTTTTTCATTTTTTACAGTATAAAAATTATGAGCATGACAGATTATAAAGTGCAGAGAAAATAAACTTGAAACAGGAGCTTCCAAAGATACTTTTAACAAATTTTGATCTTGTGTCCTTGTAATTATTTTGTGTTTATATGATATTGAATTTTTGTGATTTTAGGGCAAATTCAGACTTATATTAGTTCTAATATATCCTTTTGTCTTTCTGTATTATTTTCCTACACTTATTCATTAGAAAAAATGTAGACTGTATGAAAATTATTTGCTAAATAATAAAATATTATTTTGGATTATCAGCTTAATATTATTGAGAATAAAAGGAGAGTGTAAGTCAGAAAAATTCTGATAATACACTTATGTATTACTTCTTACAATTAAAATTATAATTCAGTCTAGACCATAGTCAGCTCATAAATAAAATTATCACAATGATGTTGTTATATTGGGGTTATGATGTTTCTAATAATCCTCTATACATAAATATCTTTGAAGTTTAACAGCCTTTAATAAACTTTGCAGAATACAATGCTTAAGCAACCTTATTTTTAGAGTCAACTATTATTTACATTTCATTAAAGCAGTCCTTACTTTTCTTTCTCAACACAGTGCATGTACTAAGTTATGTGTCATAGAGAAATTATCAATAATTTATGCAAGGTGATCTTGACACTTCTTTTAAAATTAAGATTGAAGTATTTCAGATACATAATTATATCAAATCAAACTGGATTGTTTTCCTCTTGGCTCAAAAGCTATACAACTTTTTTAGTGTAAGTGTATCCTTTATTTTAAGAAGAAAACGATTGAGAAATTGTGTGCATACAAATCCGGCTAATTTGTATTTATGTGAAATTATTTTTTAAAAGTTGAGGTGATCTCAATATGATCATTGTTTGGCAGTGAGGACTGTTAATATTTATATTCATACAATTCTTATTTTATTTTATTAAAAATTTTTGGCTATAATTACTTGAATAGACAACCTTCATTCTGCTCATTTTTGCAATTCACCAATGAGATGACAGGAAACAAATGTGTATGTACCCTTGGGTAAAAAAGAGCCTGTGGCTAATGTACTTATCCTCCCAAAGGAAGTATGGTTCCTTCTTCCATGGATGTTTTTAGAGAATACAGAATATTTTCAGAAGTAGCTTTATTCAGAACTGTTTCCTAGAACTACTCTGAACACTTCACCATGAACATTTTACCAAATTTTGTGGAATCAGAAGCTTATATAATTTTGTGAGGCCTGATTTTTAAAAGGGCACAACATTTTGAAAACAAAAATAAGTACACAGTTTTTAAACAAGCAATGCAAGTAAAAGGTTCTAAAAATCAAGTTTTATTAAACCAAGTTTTACAATAAACTAGTCTCTTTAAGATACTTTATATTTTAATTAGATTATGATAGCATATGAAGAGCAAATTTGCTCTTAATTGTCCTCAATGTTTATAAATAGAGTACCTTTTTCCCCTTTTCTCGGACAGAAGAAATTTATTTAAAATAGAGCATGGGTAGCATTAAAGAAATAAACTAAACAAATAAAAATCTACAGTGAGTGGTGTGTGTATGTGTGTGTGTTTGTGCGCGCACACGCCGACATGCCCCCCCCCACACACACACACGCCCACACATGCTTGCATGCACATGTGTATGAGGTAGGAGAAGTTCTTAGTTGCCTGGATCATTTACATTTCCTTTTTCCCCCAATTTCACACCTGATGTCCCAAAATACTGGTTTAATTCAACTACCTATTCCTTTCTCTAAACTTCTACCTTTCCATACTTCAACTTTTGTTCAACCATTTCTTCTTTATACTGGTGAAATCCCTGTTTTGGGAAGAAATTAATTCTGAAACATAAAAGCAGCATAAACATAGATCTTTAGGCTTCAGAAAGTAAATATGAGCCATTCTGGGTCAGATTATTGTGATAATTTTACTTTGGCTATGATGTAACATAGTGCCGCAGCCTTGGCTGGGCACAAGATCACGAGCCACTCACACTTTGTAGATTCAAACAACAATTCTTTATTCCCAAACTCACACCAGCCCTGTACAAACACGTTCTGGGGAAATTCAAGTTCTGCCTGCACAATTCATGTCCCAAATACTTTCTGAATTCCACGAGAATTCAACGGGAACTCAGGCAGCAGGATACGCCCTATTCCCAGCAGCAATAACCTTCAACCTGGAACTGCCCTAAAACCCAGATTGTCTTAAACCAGGAACGCCTTAAACCCAAATTATCCTAAACCTGCAGGATACACCCTAAACCTGGATCCACCCTCGTCCTTGAGCAGGGTCACCTTTCTCAAACACACATGCAATGTCACAGCGAATTTCCAAGGCAAGTCCATTTAACATGGGGTACGCTGGCAAGGAAATTTCGATGCGTCATTCCTACTTGGCAATGGCCCTCAGCAACATAGAAGAGTTTAAAAAGTATGTGAATATCAAAAGTAATCAAGTAGAAACAATTACTCCTGAAGAAAATTGCTATTTTAAGATTTCATTTTGATAGGAAAAATAAAAAGAGAAATTTATGTTTGGATTTAATACTAACTTTTTTATGATTGTACCCAAATAGCTACAATTAGCTGGAGGATAAGAAATTAATCAGTCCTTGTGATCTTTAAATTCATTAAATAAGTTTGTTTTTCTGTTTTGCTTACTTTTATAGATGCATTCTTCACTAGTTTTACATTGGTTCTGTTTCCTAAAAGGCAGAAACATGGGAGCTGTTTTGTTAAATAGCTCCTGTTTGATTTTAGGCAATTGGTGGCATTGGAATTAGGTGATGAAGGGAGAAAGGTTAGAATATTTCTACCTAATCAATTCAATCTTTGATAGAGTGCCTATATCAGTTGTGTCACTCAGTTGCTAAATCTTCTGCCAGACAACTCTTTCACCATGGTGATTCTATTTCTGACTAAATCCAATAATAGTATTTTTGCCTCTGATAATTTGATACTATCTCAGAGTGCCTTTCAATTTCTGTACTTTTTAACAGTTTCCAAGCTTTTATTCATTTAGGTCTCTTCATTTGAATCAACTATTGTAAAATATGTTTTTCTCTTTTTTTTCTGTTATCACACAAAATTTAAATGGGCTTTTAGTACTACACAGCATACTCATTTTATTTCCTTGATGAGCTCACTGTCACATTTGCTGAGATTAGTATTTCATAGCACCTCAATTATCATAGTACCCACAAGAACAATTTTTCTTCCATTGTCAGTGGGTGATTTTTCTTCTTAATTCACTAAGTAAATAGAAGAAATGTCAAAATGTATGTATATAATTCCACCACTTAAATCTAATAAACTATTTGTTATGCATACCCTTCAACTTTACTATTGTGAAGTACTGGATTTATTGGCTAAATATCATGTGCTCTTACTATACAATTTATTATAAAAACTTTCTATTTAAGAATGTAATAGTATTTTGTTAATAAACAGACCAGTACAACAGGTAAAAGTAGTACATAACATGAAAAGGTACTATATATGAATACCCTTATTTCCCATATTTTTCTCCTGTAATTTTCACTTCTTTCCCATGAATATTTTCCTTATTACCAGAATGCTGCCATGGTCATCAAAATAAATTGAAATAGGAAAGCTGTGTCAGCAAAATAGTGGAATAGTTTATTTACATCAAAAAAGGCCTTTCCAACAACATCTAGCCTAGCATTTGAATACACATCTGGTCAGCATGGTCTAGACAAGTTGACAGATAAAATTAACCATCACATTATCAGATATGTTACATAAAATATAACTAGTACACAATAAATGTTAAATTTAAGTGTAACATTTATATGGTTCCCAGATGAAATTTATACCTTATATTTAGATCACTTCATTTAATAAGAAAACTAGGAAATATAAGTTTTCTACTAGTGTTATAAAAATAATCAGGACAAATTTTGTGTCTTTAAACAACACATTTAATTTATTATATTTAGAAATCTAAAATCAAGGTACTGGAAATAATGCTTTCCTTCTAAAAGTTTCAAAGGCAAATCCATTTTCCTGCCTTTCATAGCTACAGGAGGTTTAATGCAATTCTTCAATCATGACTCCTGTCATCAGCTTCAAGGCCAGCAGCTCAGAATCTCTGTTTATCTCTGACTCCTGTCTCAGTTTTAGAGGGATCCTTGTGATTATATCAGGCCAACACTGGTAATCTAGACTTAACCCCTCTCTATCTCAAGATTCTTAGCTTAATCATATCTGCAAAGTTATTGTTGTTATGTAAGACAGAATATTCACTGTTTCTGCAGATTAGGAGATGGCCATCTCTAAAGAATGCCATTATACTGTCTGCTCAATATATCAAGTAAATTGGAAAGAAGATAGTATCAATTATACTTGTAGACCTCAATACAATAGTTAACTACATATATAAAGAAATCATATTGGACTATGAAGAGAAAAAGACTAAACCACTCTTGTCAGATGCAATCAACTAGACATCATTTATAAAATGGGACACAATCATTTCAATTTCAAATTTTCATATGCTATGTTTTTATCCTAGCACAAATAAAAATTTCCAGACATGTAAGAGGGTGGATAAAAGAAAAAAATTAAGGAGAATTTGAGAAGTAAACTAAATCACACAACAAATAAATAGATATATAGTGTATTCCTGATGATTATAATCCATGTAGAAGTAATTACTCACTAGATGTTGAACTGGATGTAGATCTCACATTATGTAAGATACTCATTGACCTTGTGCTTGTTCTATAAGCATCCTTGTCAAAAATATTGGTGAATAAAGAAATTATATTTTTGGTTCAAGGTGTCAGAGGCTTAATTCATGATCTGCCATTGCCCTGGGCCTCAGATAAAGCAAAACATCATGGCTGAAGAGCATGGTGGAGGAAAACTACCTAAAATTTATGGCATTCAGGAAGGGAGGGAGGGAGGGAGGGAGAGAGAGAGAGAGAGAGAGAGAGAGAGAGAGAGAGAGAGAGAGAGAGAGAGAGAGAGAAGCATCCAGGCACAAAATATAATCACCCTAAGGGCATATACTCAGTGACCTCCTTCCTCCAGCCACACACCACCTGCCCTCAGTTAGCACCTAGGTGTCCATTCAATTATTGAGTCAAGTGGATCAACCTGCTGATGAGGTTAAAGCTCTCATAATCTAATCATGTTGACTTTGACTATTCCTGTTCTAATACATGAGCTTTTGAGGGGAATATTTCACATCCAAATGATACCATTCTTCCTTCAGGTCCCCACAAACTCATGCCCATCTCTCAACACAAAATAGGTTCTGTCCATCTCCATAAGGCTCCATAGTCTTAACAGTTTAGGCATTACCCAAAAATTGAAGTCCAAGTCTCTTCTGACATTCAAGGCAAACTCTTGACTGCATGTTCCCATTAAAAATTCAAAAGCAATTTACAAACATTCAATATTCAATGGCACAGAGTAAATATTCTCATTCACAAAAGGAAAACTCTGAGCAAAGAAAAAGAAATGAGACCACAGTAAGATGCAAAAACAATTGAGAGAACAAGTCCTATAATTCCATATCTGGCATCTAGAGCACTTTACGGTGAGATGTGAGTCTGAAAGGGCTTGGGCAGGTCCAACCCTGTAGGTTTTCTGGCTGCATTCCATGAGGCTTTTCTCTTAGGCTTGCTCTGTCTTCAGCCTGCAGTTTTCCTTTGTAGACCTTCCACATTTATGGCACTAATTCTAGGATTTTCCAATGCACTTTTTGCTTCATCCTTTACCTGCCATTATC
Organism: Urocitellus parryii; assembly: GCF_045843805.1. Lineage (NCBI taxonomy): Eukaryota > Metazoa > Chordata > Mammalia > Rodentia > Sciuridae > Urocitellus > Urocitellus parryii. The sequence goes on along the minus strand of NC_135547.1, from coordinate 48,693,288 downwards.
TGCCATTATCTGCCATTAGGTATTGCCCTCTCAAGAAATGCCCATAGGAATTATGGCATACTGCACTTTGCCTGGTCTAGGCTTTATTTTGAAATCTTAGTGGAGGCATCCATGACCCCCAAGTTAAGTGTCCTGCATTCCTACATAACCAGCAACATGGAAATAATGCCAAGGTCTGACAATAGATATAGAAGTACCAGTACCCCTTTAAATATGGCTGTTGTTATCTCAGGGTGACTGGGTGGCCACGCCCATAAGATAAATCCTGGGGAAACAACTTCATAGGAACTACTGTGAATAGAGGGTTTCCCCCCATTTTCAACCTTTGAACCTGCCCAGGTATGATCTTCCTGATCCTGATCCTGAGATTCATACAACATCTTTTCTTTTATCTCTGTGCAAAGAATTCTGCTTCTCTTTAGTGGTGGAAATCTTCTTAGCAACTATTATCTACCTTCATCCCAGTTTTACCCAGGCTTCTCTGGTTGAACTGCAAAAAAAAAGGAAAAAAATTCTCTCTGCTTTTTGCTCTTAATTCGCACAGTAAACCTTGCTTAAAGCTGACAGCAATTCTCATGCCACTGCCTGAATGTTACACTGCTTTGAAAATTCCTCATCAGAATAAATATTCCAGCCCCTTTAAATTCAGCCTCACAGAAAGTCTAAGAACATGAATAAAATATAGAATATTTGTTTCCAAGGGTATACCAAGTGTGGCATCCTAATTAAGTCCCCATTTCCATCTGTAACCTCATGAGTACAGTTTTTACTTGTCACATTGCTTTTGGCATTCTGGTCTACTGAGCTTCCACCAGAATTACCCATTAAGTTCTGGTTACAACATGCTAAGGTTTCTCCAAGTTGCATCTCCGAAGTTACAAATTCTTCCCACAAAACCAGTTCCAAAAGCTTCTGAACCATATGGTCAGGAATGTCACAGCAAGCGCTCACTTCTTGGTACTAATTTTTGGTCATCAACACCAAAATACCTGAGGAGAACAACTTAGAAAAAGAAAAGTCTACTTTGCATTCATGTTTTCTGAGGTTCTACTCAGGATCAGTCAACTCCATCGCTCTGGGCTTGAGGGGAGACAGAACATAATGGTGGAAGGGCCTTGGGGTAGTCAGCTTTTCTTGCCAGATATTCCATGCTAATGTAGAGGGGAATTCATTGTAGCTTCAGTTTCCTTCTCATAGCTTTATGTATCATTTTTTCAGGGCTACCCCACGAATTCTGAACCTGCTTCACTTTGCTTTGTCTTGAACACTTTTCTTTCAAATCACAATGAAAGCCTAACTCCACCATTATACATTCCTAAAGAACCATCACCATGTGTATGACCCCAAAGATCTGCTGCTAGCTTCAACAACAGTGAGACCCCCTTGGCCTAAGGAGTCAGTAGCCTCTGAGTTCCTGGGGGGCTGAGAAAACTTAACTGAGTCCTTAAAAAACAACGTACTAGTTTCCCCTGTGTGAGCAGGTTGCCTCCAAGGTTTCTTCTCAAAGTAGTTTTTTTTTTTCTTTTTATACCCTTCCACTATCACATATTGCCTTATCTCAAACCAATAGCAACAGAATTGGCCAACCTTGACTAAATCTTTGAAACCATGAGCCCCAAATAAACTTTTCTTTTTCTAAGTTGTCATCCTTAGGTATTTTGGGCACAGCCATGAAAAGCTAATACAGGCATGGAGGAGGAAAGCTGCTCAACTCTTGGTGGCCACAAAGCAGAGAGAGAAAGCATGTCTCCAGTGACCTACTTCCTCTAGCAACATCACATCTGCTTATAATTACCACCTTTTAGTTTCATTTAAATTATTACTCCATAAAATGGATTAATCAACCAATTAAATTGAAGTTATCATAATCTGATCATTTCATCTTTGAATATTTTTGTATTACCTGACACATAAACATTTCAAGTAATACCTCATATCCAAACCATAACATTTTTTTCCTAAATAGACCACCATTGTGTTTTAAGTCATGTTCATGTCTATGTATTTAAGCAAAATGATTTTCATCTTTCAAGAATATTTTTGAGGGTTCACTCCTTAATAATTAACAGTATATAAAATTCACACTTAAAGGACAAAATTCTGTAAAATTGCCAGTTTTCTAATAAATGAAATAGGGCCATAGTAATATCCTAGAATTCTACTGAAGTGGTTATTTTTGACACCATTTGGTAAAATTGAGCATGATAATTTTGCTAATACAAAGTGTTTTAGTAAGCTTTTTTAGTGGTGTGATTAAAAAGACCCAACAAAAACAGTTTTGGAGGAGGAAAAGTTTATTTGGGGGAATCATTGTTCCAGAGGTCTCAGTTCATAGATAGCCAGCTCCATTCTTCAGGGCTCCAGGTAAAGCAGATCATCATGGCAGAAGAGTGTGGTGGAGGGAAGTGACTCACATGATAATCAAGAAGGAGAGAGAGAGAGAGAGAGAGAGAGAGAGAGAGAGAGAGAGAAACTCCACTCAGCAGATACAAAATATATACCCCAAAGTCACGCCCCCAATGACCCACTTTCTCCAACCATACCTTATCCACCTTCAGTTACCACTTAGTTAATCTCATCACGAAATAAATTCAATGACTTGGTTCAGGCTCTCATAACCCAATTGTCTCACATTTCAGCTTTTGGGGGATATCTTACATCCAAACCATAATGCAAGAGAAGAAGAAATCTCATAGATATTGAGAGACAGAACTCAGATGACATGTTTTGAACACTTGGATATTTCTGTGATGCATAGCTCAGATGGTAGACTCTTCACTGGCATGAGACAACTCACTTCTTAATACATTTGTTCCAGTTTATGGCAGCTGATCATAAAAATTCTGATGGTCACTGTATTCATAAAACATTTTGGATGGAATATATTCTAATGTATGAAATGGCAATTAACAGGAGGAAGGATAATGGAAAGAGATTAACTTGTGGACACATATCATGTGTTTAATTTCCATTTAGGCAGTTTACCAGATGTGTAACTTTACATAAAGCATAATCTTCTCTGATTATTAGTCTTAATATCTTCAATGAAGTTCATGTAATTAATTTTGTCTACTTCCAAGAAGTTTTGCTCAAAATATATAAATTTCAAATATAAATTATATCTCTAGAACATATTTTCATTATATAGTGTTATACAATCTTGACATATAAAGGATATCATTGAATATTCGTTGAATGAATGAATGAGAATAACTATTTGCAAAAATTTTACACAAAATGTGATAAAGAAACCATATATAGTCACCATATATAGTTTCAAAGAGCTGACAGTCATATTTTCATAGCTAAATACTATAGATTTCAAATATAATCTTAAATCCACTTTCCTAGATATTTTACATTCTCTTTTTTCAAATTGAGTGGACAAAAAGGAAAGCCTTTTAATTAATATAGCTTATATATCATATTGAGGGATCACTAACATTTAAAATTATATGAAAATATTTATAATTAATGCATTTCCATTTTGTTCACCTTCCTTAATGTTTCATTTAATCAAAAGAGAAATTCTGCATTTCCTATATTCCACTTTTCTTCTCATTTAAACTGCATAGTATGCTGGATGAAGAAAATGTCAGCCACAAAATAAGTGTAAGCATCTGAATTATAGATTTTATTTAGATTTCCTGTTTTTTTCTATCAATGCTTTATTTCTGTTCATAATATCAAATTGTGTTTAGTTGTCTGAGTGTTTTTTTCTAAATATGATTGAGTTCATGGAGTTTAATGAGTTCTTTTTAAAATTGGTGAAACAAATGAATCTGATATTTCTATTTCCTCACTTATTAATAGTTTTTATAGAATGATGAAAGAAGCATTATGTAGTTGTCAACTTTAATTAATTAAAACTTGCCTTTTAGTCAGCATGGTGTTGCATGCCTATAATCCCAGCGGCTGGGGAGGCTGAAGCAGGAGAATCGAGAGTTCAAAACCATTCTCAGCAAAAGCGAGATGCTAAGCAACTCAGTGCAACCTTGTCTTTAAATAAAATACAAAATAGGGCTTGGATGTGGCTCAGTGATCAAGTGCCCCGACTTCAATCCCTGGAATCCCCCTAAGAAAACAACTATTAAAAGTTGTACTTTAATAATCCAGATGCATTTTGTTTTTGTTATTATTATTCGATATGTTATTCAAAACTTTTTATTCTAAATCAATTAGAAATATTTCAAGGTTATACAAAATGACATATAAGAGGAAAGGAGGGGTAAGACAAGAGAATACAAATGGAAGAAATGATTTACAGTAGAAGGGGTAGAGAGAGAAAAGGGGAGGGGAGGGGAGGGGAGGGGGGATAGTAGAGAATAGGACAGACAGCAGAATACATCAGACACTAGAAAGGCAATTTGTCAATCAATGGAAGGGTAACTGATGTGATACAGCAATCTGTATACGGGGTAAAATTGGGAGTTCATAACCCACTTGAATCAAACTGTGAAATATGATGTATTAAGAACTACGTAATGTTTTGAACGACCAACAAAAAAAAAAAAGAAGAAATATTTAACATTTTTTCATTGTTATTAATTCTGACCCCATTAAAGTCTCAGATATGAGTGAATGATATTATTGGCATGTTGAATTTTAGAAAGCAAATAGAACCTGAAATTTAAGAATACCACACATTGATCAATGAACCTATCAAAAATTTATTTATTGTCAATTATTAATAGTATGTTTTATTACATTCATGAGCTATTTCTTCTTTATGTGGAATTTTTCTGAGCATTAATGATATGTGTTGTAATTACTAGGAATTGATAAGTCAATGGCTATTATTTTGGCTAATTTGAAATACCATAAGAAATGTATAATCATCATTCATCTTCACACAAATGACAGACAGGGATTTTCATAGTATTGAGTAAACAGCCTGTTCATTGCCTAAGTTTTAACTTGCTGAGTTTGTAGGGACATATTTCAAGTCATAAGCATCCCAGAAAAAATATAATCAAGAAATGTACTGATTTGCAAAATCACCTTTTACATGACTTAATTTAAGATTCTCAGGGAAAGATTGATATTATTTTTTAAAGATAAAAACTGTGACTTAGTCTTGTTTCAAATTCAAGAGTATTATTATTTTATTTTATTTAGAATTAATCCAATTTATTTTCTTCAAAGGAATTGATATAATATCATATAATGGTTTTGTACCATAGAATGTTTAATTTATTCATTTATGATATTATATCTTCTAGTAAAAATAACAAAGTCATTTTGTCTTTGCTTTTCATCATTCATACTAATAATACTGAGCCACATTAAATGTTATTACAGAATTTCATTAATGTGTGAGCAAAGGAAATTAAATTTCTAGTAATAATAGAGAAATTAAACTAACTGTGAAATTGTTTCAGAGGCAGATAACAGTTCGGAATTTTTATAATACTCAGTATAACATTCAAAGTTGGTGAACATATGAAAAACTATGAGTATATGTGGTGTATTTTACACAATGGAAAAAATTCCCCAACAGTAGTATGGCTTTTATGCTAAATAAGCAGAAATAATTTTAAAGTAAATATGTAAATATGGTTGATGTTATCAAAGAAATGGGAATTTCAATAGAGGATAGAAACTATTTAAAAAATGGAAATGTTAGAATAGAAAATAAACAGTGTGGGGAAAAAATAAAATATCATTGAACACTATAGCCGAAATTGTAAATGAATCTTAAAGAACATCTATAGAAATGTTCAGATCTCAAGAACAGAGAAAAGAAATGAATTAAGATGAATGATTCTAGTGATTTGAGGAACCATATGAAAAGGTCCAAGAAACTAACTGAAGTTTCAGAAGGAGAAAAAAATGAGACAATGTGCAGAAACAGAATACTTATAAAATTATTCTATATAGTTTCTATATATGATTAAGCCTACTTATGTGGGAGGGAAGCAACAACAGACCAAAAAACAAACAAACAAAAACAGGAAATTAAAAGAAATGACAGGATAACAGTTCTAAACAAAACTTTATTAATACAAAATTCAGTAAACAAGACCCTATTTCATGTTGTCTTGTATATAGGTGCAAAAACACAGACACAGAAGACAAAAGCAAAATAATTCAAAGTGTATTCCAAGCAAACATTAAGAATTATAAAGCTGGCCCATCTATATTAATAAGAGCCAAATAAGACTTTCTCATCAAAAACATTGCCAGAGATAAAGAGGACCATTTCACGATAATAGAAGAGTTAGTTTATCAAGAGGATATATAATCAAGATTTATATTCACCTTATGGTAGGTCTTCAAAATACCTAAAATAATGTCTTATAAAACTAAGGGCAGAGATAGAAAACTGTTAATTATCACAGCTCACTCAAAAATTTGTAGAACAAGTATAGAAAATACAGTAACAATACAAAAGGAATAAATATCATCAACATTCCTGACTTAAAAAAATTTTACTAAAACCATTTGAACATTTCAGAACTACACTGTATTCTTGCACTCAAAGAACATTCAACAAAACTGTCATCTAAGCTTTAAAATAAGTGTTGACAAATATAAAATGATTGATTACTTACCAAGTCTGTTCTTAGAATACAAGAGATAAATAAGGAGTAAATAACAATAAGATCTTAAGAAAATATAAAGGATTGGGGATGTAGCTCGGTATTAGAGTATTTACCTAGCATTCACAATGCCCTAGCTAAGATCTCACATCCCACAAAAACAAAACAAAAAAAATAATGAAAATAACACAACTAAAAATAAAACCACATAATCTTAAATGACTTATGGGTCAAAGAAAAAACTACAAAATGATTTTAAAACAATAGCAATAGAACTCTTTCAAACTGAATGACAGTGTGAAAGTTAGAATCACATTTTTTGGAATATGGGTATAACTATTATGTTTAGAGTGAAACATGTATCCTTAATTGCCTATGTAGATAGAAAGATGTTACATTGTTAAGTTTTCAATTTTCAAGTATAGAACATTAGAATAAATCACATGCTTTGTATTCATTCAGTTCCTTTTATTTGGGGGTATGTAATTTCCTTCCAAGTTGAACTATTTTGGACATTATTTTTTTCAAACATATATTTTGTGATATCCCTTTTCTTTTTTTCTCCATGTAATCAAATTCCATTTGAATTAGTCCCTCCTAAGTTGTTTCACAACTCAATGAAATTATTTGGCGGTCCTTTTGTATTGCAATTCAGTTTACGTAATTTCTCTTTCCATGTGTCCAAGTTCAGTTTTTATTCTTTGTTATTTAATATAATATCAATGTTTTCCAGGTGTTTTGCATGGCAGGTGTAGTTTTTATCTCTAAATGATCAAATTGATCTCTACTTATTAATTTCAGTCATTCCCTCAATTTTGGAGTAAATTGGATGCAATTAAAGTAACTGATTTAGAGGCTTTATCTAAATTTTCTATGATTTCTATCAGAGGGGTTGGAGGGGAAGGGAGGGTGCATGGGGTAATTAATGATGGTGAAATATGATGTCATTATTATTCAAAGTACAAGTATGAAGACACAAATTGGTGTGAATATACTTTGGATACAACCCAAGATATGAAAAATTGTGCTCTATATGTGTAATAAGTAAAAAGAAAATACATATGATGAACTAAAGAATTTTTCTTTATTCACATTTTTTTCTTCATCAACATTATAACACTAATTTTATGTTTATCTTCAAATGGGAGAACTTTAAAATCTTCATTTGTCCTGGGTAGACATAAAGGTATTGTTGATGATTTTGACAATACAGATAGTTCAATCATCAAACCTTTTTAAAACGGGGCAGGATTTGTCTAGTGAGATTGAGCTAAATACCAGTTTTAGTCAGCGTTTTCATTGCTGGGACAAAAAAGACCCAGCAAGAAGTATTATGTGAGAGGAATTTTGTATTGGAGCTCCTAGTTTCAGAGGTCCAGTTAAAAGGAGTCTGGCTCCATTCCTTTGGGCTCAAGGTGAGGCAGAACATCATGGTGGAAGAGTGTGGTGGAGGAAAGCAGTTCAAGGCCTCACACTAGGAAGTAGAGAGAGACTAAGCTCAGCTCACCAAATATATACCCCAAAGGTACATCCCCAATGACTCACATCCTCCAACCATACCCTACCAGCCTACAGTTACCATTTAGTTAATTCCTGTTGGGATTAATTCGCTAAATGGATTAAGGCTTTCATAACCCAATAGTTCTACTTCTAAGCCTTCTTGCATTGTCTCATGCATGAGTTTTTAGGGGACATCTAACATCTAAAGTGTAACACTACCTCTTATCTGAATGACCTTGTATAAATCACTTAAATCCTCTAAACTTTACCTTCCTTTTCTATAAAATGGTTCTAGGAAATATTTCATTCCTTAAGAATTTGTAAGAGAATTTTAAGAAATAATGTGATCATGAGATTTGCATAAATTTTAACTTATATATGGATGGGGATATAGTTCAGTTGGTAGAGTAATTTCTTTGCATATACAAGGTCCTAGGTTCAATCCCAAGCACCAAAATTAAGTCTATTAATTGCTCTGTAAGTGGAGGCTTATATTATCTTTATTATGTCCCTCTGAAAATGAACATGAAAATTATGTATACATAAATAAAATATATGGAAGTTTTTGGCTACAGAAAAAGACAACTAAGTACACATATCTACCATAAAAATGCAGAAATTGAGTATTTAATCTGAAATTATATAATTACTAACATAAAACCAGTTTATCATCTGATGACATATTGAGTTATAATCAATAGTACCTCTATTTCTGTTTGTTCCTGCACTGGGTAACTTGGCACTAATAGTTAATGTAAAACTTCTCCTTAAATGGAAACAATGCATGACAAATCAGAATGCAAATCTAATCGTGCAATATTAAATGAATAAGAAAATGCCATTATTTGAATTACTGGTTAGAACTTTAAAACAAATCATGATTACAAATATTCTTGATTGGTAAATATTTTGGGAAATTTTCCATGTGACTATATATTATATGAGTGTAATCTTATATTCTTACAAAATTTTCATTTAAGTTTGCTTGAATATAATATAAAAAGTAATTATATCAATATTTAGAGTCCAGGATATCTAAAGAGGGATCATTTCTGGATAGTTCATATTGTTTCAGTTGTATCCCAAATCATTTCCCTTGATAACTCCCTTCAATTTTCTAGGAATGTTAGTACTATTCAGTCATAATTCAAAGACCTGTGTTACCAAAGGAAAGTCTCCAAGAAGGACAAAATACAGCTGAGGTAATTTGATGAACTGCTAGTGCCTTTCTATATGATATAATGATGGGTCCTGTTTTATACTTAATAATTGAAGACATGAATCTATTTTGCTGCCTTGGTAGATGTCTAAGTATTGATATCCTGATTTCTGGTCTTCCTTTTTGCATATACTAATGACAATCTTTTGGTTTCAAACTTTTAAATTTCTTAGAAGTACCAGACATAATTAACAAATTGTATTTTTTTTGAGGTGGGGTACCTGGGATTGAACTCAGGAGCACTCAACCACTGAGCCACATTCCCAGACATATTTTGTATTTTATTTAGAGACAGGATCTCACGGAGTTACTTAGTGCTTCGCTGTTGCTGAGGCTGGCTTTGAACTCATGATCCTCCTGTCTCAATCTCCCGAGCCACTGAGATTATAAATTTGTGCCACCATGCCTAGCAACTGTTAGACCAGGACGCAAGAAAAGATCACTGACTCCAATTAAAATCAAATTAAAGCAAGCTTATTATTTCGACCAGCCAGGCTGCCTCTTCCTCCAAAAACCATGGGAACAAGACAGCCGCAGCAGCTTTCCTGCAGCCCAGCTTTATAGCCCAGAAAGTTACACAAAGGGGGGGGGTTACAGATAACAGAACTCTGACGAGCATCACACGAATGGTAGTTTACATTTTTTTGCGGGCCCCAACATCAGAATTTATGAGGATCATTAGAGCCTCAGAGAGGGTCATTGTCTGGTCAGGGAAGGGCAAGATTTGTGAGACGCCACTAAGGTTTCAGAGAGGGCTGCTATCTGGTCAGAGTGGCAGGCTTGAGTGAGTTCAAGGCACGGGCAGGCATTCCAAGTAGGTTCAGAATTTGCAGTAATTTATAGTAAAGCTGAAATTATCTTTTCATGGCTTTGTGGCGAGATGGCTCCCAATTTTAAGAAAAGATCAAGTTGGGTCTATCAGCAACAACTTGTATTTTTTGAAACATTTTCTTATTTTATACAGCGTGACTCCATACTGTCTATTCTTCTCTTTGATGCTTCTTCCTCTTCTAAATGTTAATAAATGGAATGTCTCATGGTTCAATTTTACACCTACACTTTGTAGTAATACAAAAATGGAATGAGATAGCAATTATATGCCATCCTTTAGAGTATAAGCTGTTTATATAAGTCTGGTGGTCACTGGAGAAATAAAGTTGAAATTATCTGCTTGTATATGGCATTTAAGTTAGTTTGTATATGATATCTAATAGAACATATCACACAATTCTCATAACAACATGTATAGCAAATAGGGCCTATTGCAAAACTTTCTCTGGTTATGATCTCTACTCAGTACTAGAAGCTTTTTGAGTCATTGAGTAAATAGGAACAGTAGCACACCCATATAAGGAATATGTTGTCTCTAAATTCAAAATGCACACAAGACATTGTACCTGATTTTGGGTTGAAGAAAAGACTGGATGCAACTAATTTTTCCTCACCTTAGAAGGAATATTTTACCATATCCCATACTAGTAAATGCCTTAAGATATCACTGAGGTAGAAGGCTCCAGAATTTTAATAAATTGATTTCACATATTTTGATATACATATATCTTGCAAGTAAAGTGGTTGTTGATTCTTGCTAACTAGATATATCAGTTAACTTTCTATCACTATCTATTATGAAGTACCTGACACAAGTTGACAAGAAAAAAATATTTAGATTATGGAGGCTTAAGGGCTTAAGGGCTTGGAAGCTTAAGGGCCTGCTGGCCTATATCAACTCTGCTCTGGTAAGGGTCCTCTCTGTTGGCTGTGTCATCATGGTAAAGGTATGTATATGCAAGAGCTTGCATAGCCAACAAAAAATGAAATAGAGAAATACTGGAATAGTACAATCTCTTCCAAGGTGATACCTAAAAACCTTGCCTCCCACTAGGTCCCACATTGTAAAGGTTATATACTACCTACCTCCCAATACTTAGAACCCCAGTTCTTCATACATTAACTTTGGGGAAGAAACAAAGTATATTATAACCACTTGGTTAAGTCAAAATGTCATAAGTTTAATGAAGTCATGTGACATTTTGTGGGAGTGAAAAGTGATTATAATCCCTGTGAAATAAATTATGAATAGGGTTGGAGAGTTTAGTTAGGTATGATAGTGATAGTATATTGGCCAGCCTTGCCAACTGAAAGACAACTGCTCCAGTAGTCAGATTAATATCTATATTTCAAATAGCATAAAGCATGTTAATTTGCCTATGAAATGAAATTATATCAGGTATAGCAGGTATAATTGAAATTTGCACCTAGATAAGTTTACTATAATGCTCAATCATTTCTAGAAACTCAATGATGTTTTGCATAGATCAAATAAGAGATTCAAATGAGAAGGTGATATAAATTGCAACTCATGAAAAGTTTAAGGCCTTGATAATATCTTTAGTCTGTACACTGTCTAAAAATGGGGTACTGCATTTTGGTTTACACTTTCCCTAGATAAAGGCAGTTTTATTCGATTCTACTTATATTTTCCTAACGTAATATCACTTACTCCACAATTCAGGGAATCAATGCTCATATTCTGCTGGTTTATGAATATCTCCCACCAGATTATTTATAAGCAAACAGGGGAAATGATCACAAAATAACTTTGGAAATACTTTTGATACTATGGATGTGAAGGAAAAAAAATTCATTGATCACCTTACCTCCATTTGCCTTTACTCTTACTAATGGTCCATAGAAATGTTTGCTGTCTCCTTAAATCAGTATTTGTACAGAGCTAGTGTTAAGTAATCCCTGAAAATTCAAATTGTTTCTATTTACCCTAAATACAGTCAAACTAGTAAAAACATTGTATGTTTTGAATGAAAGGTTAATTGAAAATTGAGCTCTATCAATTGTTTAGAACTGAAATAGTCAAAGGCATCTGGCAGCCCTACATTCAAGGTTTCTGGATTTATAAGCTGACTCAAGTGTGGGGATGACTTATGAATTATGACTTTAAGGTTTTATGGTTCGAGTTAGATTTTGTTCACTTGACCTATAACAGTTCTGCTTATACAGAAGAATTAAGACCTTAGAAGACTTGTTTTTTATTTCACTTTTAAGAAAACCATGACCCAACTAATTAAAGCTATAGTTGTGATTCAGTCTATATGATTGCTTCTTTGCTTCCAATTATTGTAACCACACACACCTGGTCTTGTCAATAAAGTGCCACCATTTGTACATTGCCAGCCTTGGATCTATTTACTTTCATTGCATTTAGATTTCTCAGTTTGGTAGCAGCTACTCCAGGTGAGAGAAAGACAGACAGAAAAACAAAAGTGGAGAAAGAAATTTTAAGGGACTGGCTAATGAGATTCTGGTGGCTGACATGTCCAGAATCAGCAGAGTGTGCTGGTAGTCAGAAGGAATAAAGTTGGTGATGGAATGTCTACCTTTTCAGGGGATCTTTGTTCTTCCTCTTAAATCTTTCAACTGGATAATGCTCACCCACACTATGGAGAATAATCTGCTTTGCTCAAAGTTTACTAAATCACATGTTAATCCTATCTAAAAACCACCTTCACAACAATATCTGAAGTGATGTTTGACCTAACAATTAGACATCATAGTTTAGCCAAGCTGACATTTAGTTTTAAACATCACAAGATGTCCTTAGACTTTCATGTTTTTTCTAAATTTATCAACATGAATTTAAAATAAGACTAATATCAAGCTTTTATAAGCTAACTAGTTATTAGAGTATGTTTTAGTCAGGATTTTTGCTATTGTGACTAAAAGATGTGACCAGAACAATTTTAGGGGAGGAAAAGTTTATTTGAGGGCTCACTGTTTCAGCGGTCTCAGTTCATAGAGAGCTGGTTTTAAACCTCAGGGCTCAAGGTGAGGCTGAACATCATGGCGGAAGAGTGTGGTATAGAGAAGCATCTCACATGATGATCAGAGAGCAGGGAGAGACTCCAATAGCTAGATACAAAATATATATCCCAAAGCCACACCCACGCCCTTCCTGCCTTCAGTTAGTACTCAGTTAATTCCTATAAGGGATTAATTCACTGACTGGATTAAGACTTTCTCAACCAATCTTAATCCAATCATTTATCTTCTAAACCCTCTTGCATTGTCTCACATATGATCTTTTGGGGAACCTCTCACATCTAAACCATAACAATTTGCCCCTGGTCCCCCAAAGCTCATAACTATCTCACAATGCAAAATATATTTTGTCCATTTTCAAATGTCCCATATTCCAGGATTGCTCAAAATTACAAGTGCAAAGTCTCTTCTGAGTCTCAGGACAAGTTCTCATTGTGAGCACCTGTAGAAATAAAAGCTATTTACAAATATTCAATACATAAACATACAGAAAAAAACATTTCCATTCACAAAAATAGGGGTATAAAAAGTAGGAATAGGACCAAAGCAGTAATGAAACCCAGCTGGGCAAAAAGTCCTATATATAAACCCATGTCCAGCATCTGGGGCACATGCCATTGTGATGCTCTGTCCAAAGAGCTTATGAATCTCCACCCCTATGGCCTTGTTGGTTGCAGTCCAAGTGACCTTTCTGTTGGTTTGTTTCAGCCTTCCCTGGCAGACATTCTATGGTACTGGCTTTTCTTAAACTCAGTTGTCTCCACTGCAGCTTTGGGTTCTTCCTCACATCTCCAACTTTACCCTCTCAGGGGGTGCCCACAGGGACTCCAATACTGCTGCACTTTGCCTACCTCCAAGGCCTTCCTTTAAAATATTGTTGGAAGCCTCCATGACCCTTTAACTCCAGCATCTTGCATTTCTGCAGAACCAGTACAATGTGGTTGATGCCACAGTATGCTGCCATATTGAGCAGAAACCAAGCTTCCAGGGACCCAGCCTGCAGCAGCTTCTGAGTGTCTGTGTAGCCAAGTACATTAAAACAAAACAAAACAAAACAAACAAACAAACAAAAAACTTCCTAGGCCCTCTTCTTCAAGAAGGGTGCCTCACTGGTCTCTTCTCATGAGGATTTCTACTTTTATTCTCTTGAGTCTAAGATGAATATGATCTTGCCAATTCCTGAGCTGCCATCAATCCATCTTATTGTCTCTGGGAAATGTCTTAAGCATTTCTTTAGGGTTGGTAATGTCTTTAACAACTGCAACTTAGCCTCACGTTTTACTCCCACCTTTTAAGGCCAAGTTTTTCGAATCTTTCTGCTCTGCTTTTTGCTCCTGATTATCACAATAAATTTGGCTAAAAGCTGCCAGCAATATTCATGTCACCTCCTGAATGCTGTCTAGAAATTTCTTCTACCAGATTAAGAAATTCAGACCTTTTAAAATCAGCCTCACCAAAAGTCTCAGGACACAGGCAAAATGCAGACAACTTCTCAGTCAGAACATAACATGAATGGCCTCTACTCCAAACTCCAATAGAGTCTTTTTTTTTCTCCGAACTCTCTTGAACTCAGTCTTCACTGTCCATGATTCTATTAGCATTTTGGTCTTCTGAGCTCCCACCAGAGCCATTAATCTTCACTTAAACAAATCTAAAGCATTTCCAGTTTGTATGCACTGCTACACATCTCAAAATTCCTCTAAACACTTTCTTTTTTTAAGAGAGAGAGAGAGAGAGAGAGAGAGAGAGAGAGAATTTTTTAATATTTATTTTTCAGTTTTCGGTGGACACAACATCTTTATTTTATTTATTTTCATATGGTGCTGAGGATCGAACCCAGTGCCCCACACATGCCAGGCGAGCGCATTACCACTTGAGCCACATCCCCAGGCCCCTCCAACCACTTTCAAAAAGTTCCAAAAACATTTGAACCACATGGTCAATTTAGAGAAATGACCCCACTTCTCAGTAATAATTTGTGTCTTATAAAGGTTTTTTACTACTGTGACTAAAAGAGATGGCCAAAATAATTTTAGAGGAGAAAAAGTTTATATGAGGCCTTGTGGTTTCTGAGGTCTCAGTCCATAGGCAGCTGGTTTCATTTCTAGGGGATCAAAGTGAGGGTGGAATATCATGACAGAAGAGTGTGGCACAGAGAAGCAGATCACATGATGATCAGAGAGCAAAGAGAAACTCCATTAGCCACATACAACTTATATATCCCAAATCATGTCATCAATGCCTATCTCCTCCAGCCACATAATACCTGCTCTGCAGTTACCACTTGATTAATCCCCATTAGAAGATTAATTCACTGACTGGGTTAAGGCTTTCATAAACCAATCATTTCTTCTCTAAACCTTCTTGCATTGTCTTACACATGAGCTTTTGGGGGACACCTCATATCTAAACCATAATAGAGTATAAATGCGTGTGTATGAACTATTAAAATGAGATTTGGAAAAGTTACAGATCAAGTCAAGATCAGATTAGGGGAAGATTCATTTATATGGATGTTGAATGATTCAAGAGTAGTGGAGATAAATTAAATTTAAAATATTGCTAAAATTATAAAATTAAGAATATCTCTTTGCTGTCCATGCATAAACAAAAAGTGAAGGTTAAAAGATGGAATAAATATGAAGACATACTTGCATAGGAGTCATAGTGTTTGAAGGAAAAAGGATGATAAATATTTTAAGGTGGCAAATAGGACAACTTAACCATCTGAAAATTCTGAAATATGTGAGGTGTGGAAAGATGAATGGATTCAATCAAATTGTTTGCAAGGAATTGTGCTCATGAGAGAGACAGTTGCAGATAGATCAGAAAGTTCACAAAGATGAAAGAAAATTCTGAATAACATGGGAAGACAGAGAAATTCCTGTTTAAATACTGTTTTCAAGAAGGCATGAATGAAGAGTGAAAGGGTTTTTGATGGAGAACTAGTATGAGACTGACTCAAATTAGAGAGTTTTTTAGGGTTAAGTAAGAAAACATCTGTTACTAAAAACGCCTTAATTATCTGTTTTTTAATGTGGTATAGAAAGAGAGAGAGAGAGAGAGAGAGTGAGAGCGAGCAATGTATATACTCCTACGATTCCTGGTGTTAAGTGTCTGTAGTATGGACAGTGTTCTCATGAAAATTATTTGTTAGACATCTCTCAATGGAATACTGTATTTATTCCAAAGCAGGAAGGATCATATTGACCTCTATACATCTATACATCTCTAGGCTTTTTCAGCACATTTTTCACCTCTGTGGATCTGTTCAGCAGAACTTAATGAGGCTACTTTGATCTTTTGTAAGGGAGTTGTCACCTAATAATTGTATAATTACATAATTAACAGAGCCAAAGAATGAGATAGTAGTAGCTGCAATGAACTCAGAGTCATTCTGTTTTCAAAATAATTGTACAGTAAGTAACAAAACACCATGAGCTGGAAGTGGTGGCACACACTTGTAATCCCAGTGATTCAGGAGGCCAAGGCAGGAGAATGGCAGGTTTGAGGTCAGCCTCAGCAACTTAGCAAGGCCATGTGCAAATTAGTGAGAACTTGTCACAAAAGGAAAATACAAAAAGGGTTGGAGATGTGGCTTGGTGGTGAAGTTTTTCATCCATTGTACCAAAACAAACAAACAAACTGAAAACAACAACAATGAGAAAAACTCCACCAATATTAAAAAAAATAAAAAAAAGTTTTTGTATGGAGAATACAAGAGCAGTAATAATAGAAATAACATGAATACAGATAAATGGAGAGATGCACCATGTCTATGATCTGGAAGATACAATGTTTTTCAGATTTCAATTCTGTACAAGTTGATGAATAGGTTAACCTCAGTACTAATGCAATTATCAGAAACAATTTTATTGGTATTGTCAATAAAAAATTCTACAATCAACAAATATAAAAGCAAACAAACTAGACTTACCAAAACAAGGAAATGAATGATACTAGCCAAAGCAAGTCTAAAAAAGTAGAACAAAAATATTCACTTTATCTGATTTAAAGATTTACTATATATTAGGGCTGGAGCTGGAGCTCAGTGAGAGAGTGCTTGCCTACCATGTGTGGGGCACTTGGTTCAATCCTTAGCACCACATAAAAATAAATAAAGGCATGCTGTTCATCTACAACTACAAGAAATAAAAATAAAAAAAAAGATTTACTATATAAAAACTATATTGTATTAGCAAGAGCTTAGGTGAATAAATCAATGTAACTAATATAAATCATGTAAAAAAAAAAAACTCCCAAATAAAGTCAATTGATTTTTAAGTGGAATTAAATATAATTAAATGGCAAAAGGTTTGTTCTCTTAAATAAATGGTTCTGGATACATTGGGTACCTGTATGCTTAAAAATTAACCTTTTTACATATTTCATTATTTCATACTTTATTCAAAGATTAAATAATCGGTTATGTGCGAGACTCTGGGTTTGATCCTCAGAACCACATAAAAATAAATAAGTGAAATAAAGGTATTTACACCATAAATTTGAAACACAAAATTATAAAATAAGAACATAAGCATAAAATTATAAAATTTAGAGGATGAAAAAAATGGGAAATTTATGTCAACCTAATTTTGACAATTTGTTTTAAGAAACAACAAGAAAAACACATTCTTATATAAGTAAAATATTAAATTTATCAAAACTAAAGTCTACTTCTTTGTGACTGACACTATTAAGAGCACAAGAAGACAATAAAGATTAAGAGAAAACATTTACAAAATACATATTTATTTAAATACTATGTCCAGCCCAGCAGCCTGCAGCAGGGCCCAGAGATCCAGGCCAACTGATTCGCGTGGCCTGCCCTGCGGCTACAGAAGGCGTGGCGCCTCAGTGAAGCCACTAATTGGCAAGCAGGGAGGTTAGGGAAAGCCATTAGGTGGAATCCCACCAGCCAAGCCCACACGGACCCTTGGGCCGAGCACGGGTTCTCAGAAGGGGAAGGAAGCGGTACAGTCCCATCCCCCACAGCGGACACTCCGCCGAGGCAGTCAGTGGCCACCATCCGGGAAAGCTGAAGGATACACCGCCACTCTCCTTCAGAGTGCGACATCAAAACAGGACTGTGTCATTCAGCTCACCCCCCAGACAGCGGGAATTCGCATAAAATCTCTCCTAGGCTTGCCGGGAGAGGGAGTATCAAGCTGAGCCTCCATACAGACTAGGGGGAAACCAGAGGCACCTGACCTCCAACCCCTCCTCCCAGTAGCAGCCAAAAGGAAACCTGGCTAGCCAGCGCTGGGGGAGGGGCAAGCAGAAAAAATCAAAGTGATAGAGTGCCAGGGATCCCAGCAGCCTGCAGCAGGGCCCCAGAGATCCAGGCCAACTGATTCGCGTGGCCTGCCCTGCGGCTACAGAAGGCGTGGCGCCTCAGTGAAGCCACTAATTGGCAAGCAGGGAGGTTAGGGAAGGCCATTAGGTGGAATCCCACCAGCCAAGCCCACACGGACCCTTGGGCCGAGCACGGGTTCTCAGAAGGGGAAGGAAGCGGTACAGTCCCATCCCCCACAGCGGACACTCCGCCGAGGCAGTCAGCGGCCACCATCCGGGAAAGCTGAAGGATACACCGCCACTCTCCTTCAGAGTGCGACATCAAAACAGGTCTGTGTCATTCAGCTCACCCCCCAGACAGCGGGAATTCGCATAAAATCTCTCCTAGGCTTGCTGGGAGAGGGAGTATCAAGCTGAGCCTCCATACAGACTAGGGGGAAACCAGAGGCACCTGACCTCCAACCCCTCCTCCCAGTAGCAGCCAAAAGGAAACCTGGCTAGCCAGCGCTGGGGGAGGGGCAAGCAGAAAAAATCAAAGTGATAGAGTGCCAGGGATCCCAGCAGCCTGCAGCAGGGCCCCGGAGATCCAGGCCAACTGATTCGCGTGGCCTGCCCTGCGGCTACAGAAGGCGTGGCGCCTCAGAGAAGCCATTAATTAGCAAGCAGGGAGGTTAGGGACTGCCATTAGGTGGAATCCCGCCAGCCAAGCCCACCGCCCACGCCAGGAACAGGCCCAGCGACCTGCCAGCATTGTAGTCACGACACCCCAATCGGAATAGGGACAGAGCAGAGCCGCCTTCCACTCCCGGAACAGGCCCAGAGAGCCGCCAGCGTGGTAGACACGTCACCCCAATTGGAGTAGGGGCACAGCCGCCGCCCGCACCTGCAAGGGAGACTTTTCAAGTATACAAGAGCAACATAAATAAATAGGGGGTAAATTTCAAAACACAACAGTTGCACCAAGCAGAAAGAAACGCGAGCAGTATGAAAAGACAAGGAAAGAAAGGACCACAAGCAATGCAGGTCAACTCAACTTTAGAAGAGGTAATAGCTGCAACAGATGGAATATCAGATAAAGAGTTCAGGATATATATGCTTCAGATGATCTGGAGTCTCAAGGAAGACATGAGACAGCAAAATCAGACAATGAAAGATCACATTGACAAACAAATCCAGGAAGTAAAAGATCAATTTCACAGGGAGATAGAGGTAATAAAAAACAAACAAATTGAAATTCTAGAAATGCAGGAAACAATAAACCAACTTAAAAACTCAATTGAGAATACTACCAGCAGAGTAGATCACTTAGAAGAGAGAACATCAGACAATGAAGACAAAGTATTTCAACTGGAAAAGAACATAGACAGCTCAGCAAGTCTGCTAAGAAACCATGAGCAGAACATCCAAGAATTATGGGACAATATCAAAAGACCAAATTTAAGAGTCATTGGGATACAGGAAGGCACAGAGCTCCATTCCAAAGGAACAAACAGTCTATTCAGTGAAATAATACGAGAAAACTTCCCAGAATTGAAGATTGAGACAGAATCCCAAATCCTAGAAGCCTACAGGACGCCGAATGTGCAAAATCATAAGAGATCCACACCTAGACACATTATAATGAAGATGTCCAACATACAGAATAAGGAGAGAATTTTAAAAGCTGCTAGAGAAAGAAAGCAGATTACATTTAGGGGTAAACCAATCAGGATAACAGCTGATCTCTCAACACAGACTCTGAAAGCTAGAAGATCCTGGAATAAAATATTTCAAACACTGAAAGACAATGGGCTCCAACCAAGAATCGTGTATCCGGCGAAATTAAGCTTCAGGTTAGAAGATGAAATTAAGACTTTCCACGATAAACAAAAGTTAAAAGAATTTGCAGCTAGAAAACCATCTCTTCAAAAAATCCTTGGCAAAACATTACAGGAAGAGGAAATGGAAAACAACATTGAAAACCAACAATGGGAGGTAGGACAGTAAAGGGGGGAAAGTAGTCAAAGAGGATAACAAATCAGGTTTAGTAACATCAATAAACAAATATGGATAGAAGAACAAACCATATCTCAATAATAACCCTAAATGTTAATGGCTTAAACTCACCAATTAAGAGACACAGGCTAGTAGAATGGATCAAAAAACATGACCCAACAATATGCTGTCTACAGGAGACGCATTTGATAGGAAAAGATATACATAGACTGAAGGTGAAAGGTTGGGAAAAATCATATCACTCATATGGACCGCGGAAACAAGCAGGAGTGTCCATACTCATATCTAATAAAATAGATTTCAAGCCAAAGCTAATCAAAAGGGATATAGAAGGACACTTCATACTACTCAAGGGAACCATACACCAACAAGACATAACAATCATAAATATATATGCCCCAAATAATGGTGCAGCTGTGTTCATCAAGCAAACTCTTCTCAAGTTCAAGAGTCTAATAGACCAACATACAATAATCATGGGAGACTTCAACACACCTCTCTCACCAC
The DNA here is from genome assembly GCF_045843805.1 of Urocitellus parryii. Lineage (NCBI taxonomy): Eukaryota > Metazoa > Chordata > Mammalia > Rodentia > Sciuridae > Urocitellus > Urocitellus parryii. The sequence goes on along the minus strand of NC_135547.1, from coordinate 48,672,393 downwards.
TGGACAGATCTTCCAAACAAAAGTTAAGTAAGGAAACTATAGAACTCAATAACACAATTAACAACCTAGACTTAATTGACATATATAGACTATACCACCCAACATCAAGTAGCTACACTTTTTTCTCAGCAGCACATGGAACCTTCTCAAAAATAGACCATATACTATGTCACAGGGCAACTCTTAGACAATACAAAGGGGTAGAGATAATACCATGCATCTTATCTGATCATAATGGAATGAAACTGAAAATCAATGATAAAAGAAGAAAGGAAAAAGCAAGCATCACCTGGAGAATGAACAATAGGTTGCTGAGTGATCAATGGGTTTTAGAAGACATCAAGGAGGAAATTAAAAAATTCCTAGAGTTAAATGAAAACACAGACACAACATATCGGAATCTATGGGACACATTGAAAGCAGTTCTAAGAGGAAAATTCATTGCTTGGAGTTCATTCCTCAAAAAAAGAAAAAACCAACAAATAAATGATCTCATACTTCATCTCAAAATCCTAGAAAAAGAAGAGCAAAACAACAGCAAAAGAAATAGAAAGCAAGAAATAATTAAAATCAGAGCTGAAATTAATGAAATTGAAACAAAAGAAACAATTGAAAAAATTGACAAAACTAAAAGCTGGTTCTTTGAAAAAATAAATAAAATTGACAGACCCTTAGCCATGCTAACGAAGAGAAGAAGAGAGAGAACCCAAATAACTAGCATACGGGATGAAAAAGGCAATATCACAACAGACACTTCAGAAATACAGAAGATAATCAGAAATTACTTTGAATCCTTATACTCCAATAAAATAGAAGATAGTGAAGGCATAGATAAATTCCTTGAGTCCTATGATCTGCCCAGATTGAGCCAGGAGGATATAGACAACCTAAACAGACCAATAACAATAGAGGAAATAGAAGAAACCATCAAAAGACTACCAACTAAGAAAAGCCCAGGACCGGATGGGTATACAGCAGAGTTTTACAAAACCTTTAAAGAGGAACTAACACCAATACTTTTCAAGCTATTTCAGGAAATAGAAAAAGAGGGAGAACTTCCAAATTCATTCTACGAGGCCAACATCACCCTGATTCCGAAACCAGACAAAGACACATCAAAGAAGGAAAACTACAGACCAATATCTCTAATGAACCTTGACGCAAAAATCCTCAATAAAATTCTGGCGAATCGGATTCAAATACATATCAAAAAAATTATACATCATGATCAAGTAGGATTCATCCCTGGGATGCAAGGCTGGTTTAATATACGGAAATCAATAAATGTTATTCAGCACATCAATAGACTTAAAAATAAGAACCATATGATCATCTCAATAGATGCAGAAAAAGCATTCGACAAAGTACAGCATCCCTTTATGTTCAAAACGATAGAAAAATTAGGGATAACAGGATCATACCTCAACATTGTAAAAGCAATCTATGATAAGCCACAGGCCAGCATCATTCTGAATGGAGAAAAATTGAAGTCATTCCCTCTAAGATCTGGTACAAGACAGGGATGCCCTCTCTCACCACTTCTGTTCAACATAGTCCTCGAAACACTGGCCAGAGCAATTAGACAGTCAAAAGAAATTAAAGGCATAAAAATAGGAAAAGAAGAACTTAAATTATCACTATTTGCAGATGATATGATTCTATACCTAGCAGACCCAGAAGGGTCTACAAAGAAGCTATTAGAGCTAATAAATGAATTCAGCAAAGTGGCAGGATATAAGATCAACACGCATAAATCAAAGGCATTCCTGTATATCAGCGACAAATCCTCTGAAACGGAAATGAGGACAACTACTCCATTCACAATATCCCCCCAAAAAATAAAATACTTGGGAATCAACCTAACAAAAGAGGTGAAAGATTTATACAATGAAAATTAGAGAACCCTAAAGAAAGACATAGAAGAAGACCTTAGAAGATGGAAAAACATACCCTGCTCATGGATAGGCAGAACTAACATCATCAAAATGGCGATATTACCAAAAGTTCTCTATAAGTTCAATGCAATGCCAATCAAAATCCCAACAGCATATCTTGTAGAAATAGATAAAAGAATCATGAAATTCATATGGAATAATAAAAGACCCAGAATAGCAAAAACAATACTAAGCAGGAAGTGTGAATCAGGCGGTATAGCGATACCAGACTTCAAACTATACTACAGAGCAATAGTAACAAAAACAGCATGGTACTGGTACCAAAACAGGCGGGTGGACCAATGGTACAGAATAGAGGACACAGTAACCAATCCACAAAACTACAACTATCGTATATTTGATAAAGGGGCTAAAAGCATGCAATGGAGGAAGGATAGCATCTTCAACAAATGGTGCTGGGAAAACTGGAAATCCATTTGCACCAAAATGAATCTGAATCCCTATCTCTCGCCGTGCACAAAAGTTAACTCAAAATGGATCAAGGAGCTTGATATTAAATCAGAGACACGGCATCTGATAGAAGAAAAAGTTGGTTATGATCTACACGCTGTGGGATCGGGCTCCAAATTCCTCAATAGGACACCCATAGCGCTAGAGTTAACAAATAGAATCAACAAATGGGACTTACTCAAACTAAAAAGTTTTTTCTCAGCAAAAGAAACAATAAGAGAGATAAATAGGGAGCCTACATCCTGGGAACAAATCTTTACTCCACACACTTCAGATAGAGCCCTAATAACCAGAATATACAAAGAACTCAAAAAATTAGACAATAAGATAACAAATAACCCAATCAATAAATGGGCCAAGGACCTGAACAGACACTTCTCAGAGGAGGACATACAATCAATCAACAAGTACATGAAAAAATGCTCACCATCGCTAGCAGTCAGAGAAATGCAAATCAAAACTACTCTAAGATACCATCTCACTCCAGTAAGACTGGCAGCCATTAGGAAGTCAAACAACAATAAGTGCTGGAGAGGATGCGGGGAAAAGGGCACTCTTGTTCATTGCTGGTGGGACTGCAAATTGGTGCAGCCAATTTGGAAAGCAGTATGGAGATTTCTCGGAAAGCTGGGAATGGAACCACCATTTGACCCAGCTATTCCCCTTCTCGGTCTATTCCCTAAAGACCTAAAAAGAGCATGCTACAGGGACACTGCTACATCGATGTTCATAGCAGCACAATTCACGATAGCAAGACTGTGGAACCAGCCTAGATGCCCTTCAATAGATGAATGGATAAAAAAAAATGTGGCATTTATACACTATGGAGTATTACTCTGCATTAAAAAATGACAAAATTATAGAATTTGGAGGGAAATGGATGGCATTAGAGCAGATTATGCTAAGTGAAGCTAGTCAATCTTTAAAAAACAAATACCAAATGACTCCTTTGATATAAGGGGTGTAAACAAGGACAGGGTAGGGACGAAGAGCTTGAGAAGAATATTTACAGTAAACAGGGATGAGAGGTGGGAGGGAAAGGGAGTGAGAAGGGAAATTGCATGGAAATGGAAGGCGATCCTCAGGGTTATACAAAATGTCATATAAGAGGTAAGGAGGGGTAAGTCAAGAGAATACAAATGGAAGACATGATTTACAGTAGAAGGGGTAGAGAGAGAAAAGGGGAGGGGAGGGGAGGGGAGGGGAGGGGAGGGGGGATAGTAGACAATAGGACAGACAGCAGAATACATCAGACACTAGAAAGGCAATATGTCAATCAATGGAAGGGTAACTGATGTGATACAGCAATTTGTATACGGGGTAAAAGCGGGAGTTCATAATCCACTTGAATCAAACCGTGTAATATGATGTATTAAGAACTATGTAATGTTATGAACGACCAATAAAAAAAAAAAAAAAAAAAGAAACAGAGTATGAAAAGAAAGAGGGTGGTCAGACTTCCAAAATTCTATAGGCAGGAAACAGGTTTATCAGATTATGCAGCTTCAAGCATGTTCTTCATAAAAGAGATAAGGAAAGACTTTTTAAAGGGCCATGAACTACTGAGGATAATTTCCAGACCTTGATACTTAATGCAGGTTCTCCAGCTGGATTTCAAAACTGCTTAGGACTAATTCTTTTTTTCCTTCTTTTTTTCCCCCTCCCATTTCAAACTGGAATATCTATAATTTATAGTTATCGAATTCCTATCCTACCATTGTATTTTGGGGGCTGATAACCTGATTTCACGTTTCATAGATCTACAGATGGAGAGAAATTGTACCCAATATGGATTGTAGCCAGAGACTCATCCAGACCTGATTTAGATGATAAATAATAGAAAAGTTATATGATATTTAAGAAAAATATAAAAAAAACTTACAGTAAAAATTACCTATATATTTAAAAAAAATAAAATAAAATAAATAAATACTATGTCCACTCAAACTATGTTGATACAAAAGCTTTTACATGAAAGTTTATATTATAGCAACTGTATTCATTATTATTTAAAAGTTATATGAGGAAGCAAAATAGGTATGACTCAGTAGAGAAATGAATTTAAAAAATCCAATATGGACTGTACAGTTGGCAGCATGAAAGAAAATACAGGATTATCCTAGACCACATTAGAAACAGAAAATTAAGAATGCTATCTAAAAAGGATTTGGGGCTTTCAAAAGGCATGGGATCCAATTTGAAATGGTTTCTAATGTCGAATACTGTAATGATTTAACAACAAAAATCATTATTAATATTTGTATTTTAATCAAAACTATAAATTGCAAATTATGGGCTCATACTGATATAAATAGAATAACAAACCATAATTTAATGAGATAAGGGATAGAAAAATTTCTCATGTAAATGTTTCAAATAATTTAGTTAAATGTTACACACTTGTTGGATTTGAATTCCTTTGCTTGACCCTTAATATGTTGATTAGAAAACTTCAGAAAAATATACTTGATGAACAAAAATGCAAAATTCCTTAACAAAAAATTAGCAAATCACATTAAAAAACACATGAAAAGGGCATGCTGCTGGTACAGTTCTATAATTCCAGCGACTCAGGAGGCTAAGGCAAGAGGATTGCACGTTCGAGATCAGCCTCAGCAATTCAGTGAGACCCTAAACAATTTAGTGAGACCTTTTCTCAAAATAAAAATGAAAAGGGCCAGGTATATGTCTAAGTGGTTAAGCACTCCTGGATTCAATGTCCAGTACCAAAAAACAAGAAAAGAAATATATATGAAGAAAATAGTAAGTACACTATGATCAATGATCAAGTGAGTTTCATACCAAGGATGCAAGTTTGGTTCAAATTTGGTTCAAATATATTAAAATATATTATTACAATTCTCCACATAAACAAAATTAAAGATAAGAAACTTATGATCTTGCTGGGCATGGTGACACATGCCTGTAATCCCAGCGATTCTGGAGACCAAGGCAAGTAGATGGAGAGTTTAGAGCCAGCCTCAGCTAGTTTCAAGACCCTAAGGAATTTAGAGAAAACATTTCTCTAAATAAAATGTATGGGCTGGAGGAGAGAAGTGTCTCAGTGGTTAAGTGCCTCTGGGTTCAAATATCCTGTACCAAAAAAAAAGAAAATCTTATGGTCATCAAAGTACTTGCAGAAAAGGCCATTGACAAAATCCAGCATCCATTCATATTAAAATGCAGAGGAGGGCTGGGGTTGTGGACCTAGCATCATGAGGCATTGGGTGTTGGGTCCGTTGATCCTCAGAACCACATAAAAATAACTAAATAAAATAAAGGTATTGTGTCCAACTACAACTAAAAAATAAATATTTAAAAATGCATGAGAAACTAGATAGAAGAAACTTATCTCAACATTGTAGAGGCAATAAATGGAAAACATAAAGTCACTAACAGTAAATGAATAAAGGCAGAAAGTATTTCCTCTAAAATCAGTAATAAATCTAGGATGTCTCCTCTTATAAACTCATATTAAAAATAATTCTTTTTTTTATTTATTTTTATTTTTTTATTTTTTTTTATTGGTCGTTCATAACATTACATAGTTCTTAATACATCATATTACACGGTTTGATTCAAGTGGATTATGAACTCCCGCTTTTACCCCGTATACAAATTGCTGTATCACATCAGTTACCCTTCCATTGATTGACATATTGCCTTTCTAGTGTCTGATGTATTCTGCTGTCTGTCCTATTGTCTACTATCCCCCCTAAAAATAATTCTTTAAACTCAAGTCAGAGCAACAGACAAGAGTGGAAAATTCAAGGAATAATAAAAAAAAAGATTAAGTCAAATTATCTCTGTTTGTTCATGACATGATCCTACATCTAGATGACCCAAAAACTCCATCAAAAGATTTGTAGAGGTGATAGACAAATTCATGAAAGTAGCAGGATACAAGATTGACACCCATAAATTAATTACTTTTCTATACCCTAACAATGAATCTCCTGAGAAAGAAAACTAACTTCTTCACGAAAACCTAAAAGTTAAATAAAATAAAATACTTGGGAATGGATCTATCCAAGGTTGTGAAAGACCTCTACAATGATACTTCTGCTTTTTTTCAGATTCCATTTGCATAGAATAGTTTTTCTATTCTTTTATCTTCAACCTGCACGTGTCTTTACCTAAGAGATATGTCTCTTGGAGACACCATATAGTTGTATATTGTTTTTAATCCATTCAGCTAATCTGTCTTTTAATTGGGGAATTGAGACCATTTACACTTTGTGTTATTATAGACATATGTTCTTGTTTCCTGCCATTTTATTATGTTTGCTATATTTAATTATATGTCTCTTTTCATTTAATTTGTTTCTCTTCTAGTGATCCTCATTTATTTTGGAATTTGGGGGTTTGTCTTGTGGTTCCTCTGTGTGTGGTATATCTTTGTGTATTCTTTATAGTGATGGCTTAGTGATTGTGAATATTTTTAGTTCATCCTTTCATGGAAAACTTTTTATTTACTCATCAATTTTGAAAAAGATCTTTGCTGGGTATACAATTTTGGCTGGCAATTGTTTTCTTTTAGAGCTTTTAATATCTAATTTCAGGCCCTTTTTTTTTTTTAGTGTCTCTGTTGAGAAGTCAGGGGTGAGCCTTGTTGGTTTTCCTCTTAATGTGACCAGATGGTTTTCTTTCAAATTTTTTAATATTATTTCCTAATTTTCCTGTTAGGCATATAGATTATGATATATCTTGGAGAGGTTCTATTCTGATCTTGTCTTTTTGGGATTCTATATGCCTCATGGATGTGGATGTCTCATTTCTAATATAGAAAAACATTTTATTTTACTTTTTCATTGAAGATGTTCTTAATGCATTTATGCTGTGTTTCCATATCCTCTTCTACACTAGTGACTCTCAGTTTTTTTTTTCTTGATGCTATCCCAGTGTTCTTGTATATTTTTATCACAGTCCTTTTTTTTTAATTGCAGACCAAATATTCAATTTAATATACCCTGTCCTCAAGGAATGAAGTTCTGTCTTCAAGGCCTGAAGTTCTATTTTCTACACTATCTATGCTTTGGGGTAGGCTTTCAAGTGAATTTTAAATTTGATTCCTTATGTCCTTCATTTTCAAGAATTCTGGTTGGTTTCTTTTCATATTCTCTCTCTCTCTCTCACTCTTCTCTTCTCTCTCTCTCTCCATCCCTCCCTCCCTTCCTTTCCTCCTCCTCCTCCCCCTCCTCCTCCTCCTTCTTCTTTCTCTCTTTCTTTCTCTGTCTCTCTCAAAACAACTCAAACCCACATAGAATCATTCTCCACCTGTCAAACCAAGACAACATAATAAACTGGTGAAGAATAAAGCAATTAAATTGAAGTAAAATTATATGAATATATTTATAAGTATTTTCAAACCTATCTGCATAATAAGAACATCCCACCTTACACACACACACATACTCCGACATTCTTGGAGAATGGGAAAAAGTAAAAAATAAATTCAGTGAAATGAGTTTCAAAAAAAATTAAGATTATATATTTAAAAAATAAAAAATAAAGAAAAATACATGGAGATATAGAACATTTTTAAAAAGTTAAAAAATATAGATAAGATATGTTAATGGAAAAAAAAGTTCTTATTTACTCTGAGCTGGTAAAAACCATTGGCAAGTGTTTTAGTCAGGCTTTTCCCTACTGTGACTAAAAGGACCCAATCAGAACAACTGTAGAAAATGAAGTTTATTTGAGGGCTCACAGGACAGCCAGCTCCATTCCTAGGGCTCAAGATAAGTCAGAACATCAAAGCAGAAAAACTTTGGCAAAAGGAAACAGCTCACATGACCAGACAGCTGTGAGAAAGGTCTCCACTTGCCAGATACACACATATACCCCAAAGCCTCACCCCCAATTCCCACCTCCTCCCTAACCCTAACCCTAACCCTATCAGAGAATTAATTCACTAGTTGGGTTAAGACTCTTACAACCCAATCATTTGTTTCTGAACCTTCCAGCATTGTCTCACATGTGAGCTATTGGGGAACACCACATATAAACCATAAATAACAACAAGGATAGATTTTTTATTCTCTGTATTTGCTTTGAGGCTTTTTATCCCTTTGGTCAAGAGCTGGGAGTTGTTAAGCCTCATGTTCTTGTGTCCTTCATCTAGTTGCCAGCCATTTTGGCTAGAAGCCAGAGATGTTTGTAGTAGCTCTCAGATTCTCATCTCCTCATACAGGGTGGAATAGACTGGTGAGTGCTGACAAATTGTGTATTCTTGAAGCAGGAATAGTGTAGAGTTCTAAATTGGAAGTTCTAGTAGCATTGCCTTGGTCTTTTTTGATGCTTGGAAATCTGTCAGTAGTTTTCTGATATTTGAGCCATATTTTTCACTGAGAGTTAGATTTTAATCTCAGATGGATGTCTGGGGTTCCAGCAAGAATGGTAGTTTTCTTTCCTTGGTATCTGCAGCCTGTAAACCCTAGGCTCAATTTTATTTGCAACTATTTTAATCACACTGGCCCAGGTGGACTCTGAAGCTCATAATAGATAGGCAGTTGCCAACTCCCTTTTTGAGTTCCTGATTTTCTGCCTTTGCTCATGATCATGCAGCATTTATAAATGTTTCCTAGACTCAGTTCCTTCCAATGTATCTGCCCACAGGCCAAGGAATTTTCATTACTTTTCACTCAATCATATGTCCCATCAATTCTGGATTCATTAAGACCAACATCCTTCCCTATTCCACAGGTTATCCCACATAATTTTTTGGTTGTTCTATCATACTTTTCTCTCCTTCTGCCTATGCTCCACCTCCTTTCATCAGCTATGGCTTCCAGAACACCACCACCAAGCTGTCATGCATCTAACATAATATTTTATATACTTTATTCAAAGTTTCTCAAGTTTTGTTTCTCTGTGGTTTATTTCATACAGTACTGAATTTGAGTGAATTCTGTTATTTACCTACCTCACTGAAGAGCAGTCTTTCAGTATTTTTGGTCTGGTATTAAGAAAGTGTTTCAACTAGCTCTCTACCATCCTTTTAATTAAAAAAAATAATCAAATACACATGCCATTATAATGTTTTCTGAACTAATTTTAACTGTCTATTTCAGTGATATTAAGCTCATTTACACTGCTGTGTAATTATCATCACTAGTCATCTCTAGAATATTTTTCAACTTGCAAAACTGAAACTTTATATCCATTAACCTTGTAATATTCCAAATATCCCATATCCTTTTCACACAAAACACATATGCATATTCCTTTAATATTGCTCAAAATGTCACAGAGTGGGAGCCTTCTGAGGAACAGGCAACATGAATATCCCCTCTTCAAATCCCAATTCTTATGATCAATTCAAAAAGATTTCAGGTCTTTCAGAGTAACAGGAATGAGTTTATTGAAGGTATAGGAAAGGGGGAAGAGGACATTTGTCAAGGGAGAGCGTGCATCCTCTCAGAGAGTAGAGAGACAATGTGCCTCTCCTGCATTCCAGTTTTATTTGTGATTCCAGAGAAGTTTCCAGAGAGTCCCACCAGGTCTACCTCTTGACTTTTGACTGACAGCAGGGTTACATATGACTTTCAAATTCCCACTGTCATAGCAATTCTAGGTCATTATTATCCATGCTAAGCAGTTCTAATTGAATTCTTAACCATACATTCTTATAAATTTTATGTTTAGGAGGAAATATACTTACTTCCTGGGATTTCAGGATCTAGTCACAAAAGTCTCTTTCAGGGTTATAAGTTTCAGGGTAATTTGGGTTCCTCTTACCAACATTATTTTGAAAGTGCATTTCTTCTCTAGTGAACATGTAATTTGCTGAAGAATGTGACATATCCAGTTCCCTTAGGATGGGCAGGACTAAAGGTAAATTGCTTCTTGGAAAAGAAAGCCTGTAGGGGTCAGCACAGTGGGCCCTTGTTATAGAATTATTGTCTTGGGCTGGGGATGTGGCTCAAGCAGTATCATGCTCGCCTGGCATGCGCGGGGCACTGGGTTCCATCCTCAGCACCACATAAAAATAAAATAAAGATGTTGTGTTCACCAAAAACTAAAAAAAGAAATATTAAAAATTCTCTCTCTCTCTCTAAAAATAAAAAAAGAATTATTGTCTTAACTCATGTTCCCACCATCCTCATTTGTCTATTCACTAACAAAATGATCACCACAGTTAAACAAAAAATTACACTTAAAATATTATGTGTTTCCTCTAGATGTGGATATTAAATTTTTTTGGGGGGTGGGGAAATAAACATGGTATCTCATTGATTATTTTCAAGCAGTTATAACAATGCAAAATTTCTCTATTTTCATCAAGATCCTATATTTTGTAGCAGAAAAATGCTAATTTCAAGTTACATTTTTAAGTAATGTAATGCTGTGAGTTGAAAATGGTATTAGTAGAAGTTCAAAATTATTTTCCCAAATTTTCAATATGACTAATGACATATGTACTGTGCTTGGTACTGCTTAGTCACCAAGACCTAAATAGTGTATTTCTGTTATGATTAACAGAATAACAACCATGTCCAAGAATGTGGAGCACAACTTTTATAGATGAAAACATTATGAGGAAAAAAGGTAAGCTTAAAAATGAAAGTTATAAGTTTAAGTAATTCTAATTTCTTAAAAATTTAGAGATAAATTGTTTTTCCCAAAGCATTGCTTTTCTTCTAACAGAAACAAGTACTAATGGCTCCTTTACATGATGGGTATTGGTTATTTACCTTTGAGATGCAGTGTTTATAGATTTTTCTAACAGACCAATATTTGGGCATCAAAAGTGAAAATGAGCTCCAGTAGTGTATGACATGCCACTCTACAATTTGGCCTTTTGAAAACGTTTGTTTTTGAAAGAAATAATCAAGAAAAATTGGCATAAATAAACCAATGTGTTGATTGCAGTGTACTGGTGGGGCACCTACAGGTGCCTCTGAGGTGTGGGGATTGGATTTTTTCTCCTCTGAAGCACAGACTGTTAGAACCACTAATTCAAGGATTAGATCTTATATCTTGCAAGTGGTAGTTCTCTAGGTTAGTTATTTTTGTTCTCGTTAGGTTGATTATACCTCCAGTAATATTATTGATAAGTGCACTAGTAAAAAAAAGGCAGTGTTCAGATAATACTTTTTATTTAAACTGAACAAGTAATTGACTAAGCTGCAATTTAAATATTAAAACAGGAAGATGATCTCCCTAGCTTACATCTTTAATAAAATATTATCTAACAACTTAAAATATTGATGTTTTTAACTTGTACTTAGAGATGGTACTATTATTTTTAAATTCCCAAATCTCAATGTTTACATCACTTAAATTTTATAATATTTTTAAAAAGTCCCAGCAATGGAAATTGTTTGTCAAAATTAAGCATTTAATATGTGATTTCCTGTTTTTTTTTCTATCTTTTTTTTTCTTTTTTTCTTTTTTTTTTTATTGGTCGTTCATAACATTACATAGTTCTTAATACATCATATTACACGGTTTGATTCAAGTGGATTATGAACTCCCGCTTTTACCCCGTATACAAATTGCTGTATCACATCAGTTACCCTTCCATTGATTGACATATTGCCTTTCTAGTGTCTGATGTATTCTGCTGTCTGTCCTATTGTCTACTATCCCCCCTCCCCTCCCCTCCCCTCCCCTCCCCTTTTCTCTCTCTACCCCTTCTACTGTAAATCATTTCTTCCATTTGTATTCTCTTGTCTTACCCCTCCTTTCCTCTTATATGTCATTTTGTATAACCCTGAGGATCGCCTTCCATTTCCATGCAATTTCCCTTCTCACTCCCTTTCCCTCCCACCTCTCATCCCTGTTTACTGTAAATATTCTTCTCAAGCTCTTCGTCCCTACCCTGTCCTTGTTTACACCCCTTATATCAAAGGAGTCATTTGGTATTTGTTTTTTAAAGATTGACTAGCTTCACTTAGCATAATCTGCTCTAATGCCATCCATTTCCCTCCAAATTCTATGATTTTGTCATTTTTTTAATGCAGAGTAATACTCCATAGTGTATAAATGCCACATTTTTTTATCCATTCATCTATTGAAGGGCATCTAGGCTGGTTCCACAGTCTTGCTATCGTGAATTGAGCTGCTATGAACATCGATGTAGCAGTGTCCCTGTAGCATGCTCTTGTTAGGGCTTTAGGGAATAGACCGAGAAGGGGAATAGCTGGGTCAAATGGTGGTTCCATTCCCAGCTTTCCGAGAAATCTCCATACTGCGTTCCAAATTGGCTGCACCAATTTGCAGTCCCACCAGCAATGAACAAGAGTGCCCTTTTCCCAACATCCTCGCCAGCACTTATTGTTGTCTGACTTCCTAATGGCTGCCAGTCTTACTGGAGTGAGATGGTATCTTAGGGTAGTTTTGATTTGCATTTCTCTGACTGCTAGCGATGGTGAGCATTTTTTCATATACTTGTTGATTGATTGTATGTCCTCCTCTGAGAAGTGTCTGTTCAGGTCCTTGGCCCATTTATTGATTGGGTTATTTGTTATCTTATTGTCTAATTTTTTGAGTTCTTTGTATATTCTGGTTATTAGGGCTCTATCTGAAGTGTGTGGAGTAAAGATTTGTTCCCAAGATGTAGGCTCCCTGTTTATCTCTCTTATTGTTTCTTTTGCTGAGAAAAAACTTTTTAGTTTGAGTAAGTCCCATTTGTTGATTCTATTTGTTAACTCTAGCGCTATGGGTGTCCTATTGAGGAATTTGGAGCCCGATCCCACAGCGTGTAGATCATAACCAACTTTTTCTTCTATCAGATGCCGTATCTCTGATTTAATATCAAGCTCCTTGATCCATTTTGAGTTAAATTTTGTGCACGGCGAGAGATAGGGATTCAGATTCATTTTGGTGCATATGGATTTCCAGTTTTCCCAGCACCATTTGTTGAAGATGCTATCCTTCCTTCATTGCATGCTTTTAGCCCCTTTATCAAATATAAGATAGTTGTAGTTTTGTGGATTGGTTACTGTGTCCTCTATTCTGTACCATTGGTCCACCCGCCTGTTTTGGTACCAGTACCATGCTGTTTTTGTTACTATTGCTCTGTAGTATAGTTTGAAGTCTGGTATCGCTATACCGCCTGATTCACACTTCCTGCTTAGTATTGTTTTTGCTATTCTGGGTCTTTTATTATTCCATATGAATTTCATGATTCTTTTATCTATTTCTACAAGATATGCTGTTGGGATTTTGATTGGCATTGCATTGAACTTATAGAGAACTTTTGGTAATATCGCCATTTTGATGATGTTAGTTCTGCCTATCCATGAGCAGGGTATGTTTTTCCATCTTCTAAGGTCTTCTTCTATGTCTTTCTTTAGGGTTCTCTAATTTTCATTGTATAAATCTTTCACCTCTTTTGTTAGGTTGATTCCCAAGTATTTTATTTTTTGGGGGGATATTGTGAATGGAGTAGTTGTCCTCATTTCCGTTTCAGAGGATTTGTCGCTGATATACAGGAATGCCTTTGATTTATGCGTGTTGATCTTATATCCTGCCACTTTGCTGAATTCATTTATTAGCTCTAATAGCTTCTTTGTAGACCCTTCTGGGTCTGCTAGGTATAGAATCATATCATCTGCAAATAGTGATAATTTAAGTTCTTCTTTTCCTATTTTTATGCCTTTAATTTCTTTTGACTGTCTAATTGCTCTGGCCAGTGTTTCGAGGACTATGTTGAACAGAAGTGGTGAGAGAGGGCATCCCTGTCTTGTACCAGATCTTAGAGGGAATGCCTTCAATTTTTCTCCATTGAGAATGATGCTGGCCTGTGGCTTATCATAGATTGCTTTTACAATGTTGAGGTATGATCCTGTTATCCCTAATTTTTCTATCGTTTTGAACATAAAGGGATGCTGTACTTTGTCGAATGCTTTTTCTGCATCTATTGAGATGATCATATGGTTCTTATTTTTAAGTCTATTGATGTGGTGAATAACATTTATTGATTTCCGTATATTAAACCAGCCTTGCATCCCAGGGATGAATCCTACTTGATCATGATGTATAATTTTTTTGATATGTATTTGAATCCGATTCGCCAGAATTTTATTGAGGATTTTTGCGTCAAGGTTCATTAGAGATATTGGTCTGTAGTTTTCCTTCTTTGATGTGTCTTTGTCTGGTTTCGGAATCAGGGTGATGTTGGCCTCGTAGAATGAATTTGGAAGTTCTCCCTCTTTTTCTATTTCCTGAAATAGCTTGAAAAGTATTGGTGTTAGTTCCTCTTTAAAGGTTTTGTAAAACTCTGCTGTATACCCATCCGGTCCTGGGCTTTTCTTAGTTGGTAGTCTTTTGATGGTTTCTTCTATTTCCTCTATTGTTATTGGTCTGTTTAGGTTGTCTATATCCTCCTGGCTCAATCTGGGCAGATCATAGGACTCAAGGAATTTATCTATGCCTTCACTATCTTCTATTTTATTGGAGTATAAGGATTCAAAGTAATTTCTGATTATCTTCTGTATTTCTGAAGTGTCTGTTGTGATATTGCCTTTTTCATCCCGTATGCTAGTTATTTGGGTTCTCTCTCTTCTTCTCTTCGTTAGCATGGCTAAGGGTCTGTCAATTTTATTTATTTTTTCAAAGAACCAGCTTTTAGTTTTGTCAATTTTTTCAATTGTTTCTTTTGTTTCAATTTCATTAATTTCAGCTCTGATTTTAATTATTTCTTGCTTTCTATTTCTTTTGCTGTTGTTTTGCTCTTCTTTTTCTAGGATTTTGAGATGAAGTATGAGATCATTTATTTGTTGTTTTTTTCTTTTTTTGAGGAATGAACTCCAAGCAATGAATTTTCCTCTTAGAACTGCTTTCAATGTGTCCCATAGATTCCGACATGTTGTGTCTGTGTTTTCATTTAACTCTAGGAATTTTTTAATTTCCTCCTTGATGTCTTCTAAAACCCATTGATCACTCAGCAACCTATTGTTCATTCTCCAGGTGATGCTTGCTTTTTCCTTTCTTCTTTTATCATTGATTTTCAGTTTCATTCCATTATGATCAGATAAGATGCATGGTATTATCTCTACCCCTTTGTATTGTCTAAGAGTTGCCCTGTGACATAGTATATGGTCTATTTTTGAGAAGGTTCCATGTGCTGCTGAGAAAAAAGTGTAGCTACTTGATGTTGGGTGGTATAGTCTATATATGTCAATTAAGTCTAGGTTGTTAATTGTGTTATTGAGTTCTATAGTTTCCTTACTTAACTTTTGTTTGGAAGATCTGTCCAGTGGTGAGAGAGGTGTGTTGAAGTCTCCCATGATTATTGTATGTTGGTCTATTAGACTCTTGAACTTGAGAAGAGTTTGCTTGATGAACACAGCTGCACCATTATTTGGGGCATATATATTTATGATTGTTATGTCTTGTTGGTGTATGGTTCCCTTGAGTAGTATGAAGTGTCCTTCTATATCCCTTTTGATTAGCTTTGGCTTGAAATCTATTTTATTAGATATGAGTATGGACACTCCTGCTTGTTTCCGCGGTGCATATGAGTGATATGATTTTTCCCAACCTTTCACCTTCAGTCTATGTATATCTTTTCCTATCAAATGCGTCTCCTGTAGACAGCATATTGTTGGGTCATGTTTTTTGATCCATTCTACTAGCCTGTGTCTCTTAATTGGTGAGTTTAAGCCATTAACATTTAGGGTTATTATTGAGATATGGTTTGTTCTTCTATCCATATTTGTTTATTGATGTTACTAAACCTGATTTGTTATCCTCTTTGACTACTTTCCCCCCTTTACTGTCCTACCTCCCATTGTTGGTTTTCAATGTTGTTTTCCATTTCCTCTTCCTGTAATGTTTTGCCAAGGATTTTTTGAAGAGATGATTTTCTAGCTGCGAATTCTTTTAAGTTTTGTTTATCATGGAAAGTCTTAATTTCATCTTCTAACCTGAAGCTTAATTTCGCCGGATACACGATTCTTGGTTGGAGCCCATTGTCTTTCAGTGTTTGAAATATTTTATTCCAGGATCTTCTAGCTTTCAGAGTCTGTGTTGAGAGATCAGCTGTTATCCTGATTGGTTTACCCCTAAATGTAATCTGCTTTCTTTCTCTAGCAGCTTTTAAAATTCTCTCCTTATTCTGTATGTTGGACATCTTCATTATAATGTGTCTAGGTGTGGATCTCTTATGATTTTGCACATTCGGCGTCCTGTAGGCTTCTAGGATTTGGGATTCTGTCTCAATCTTCAATTCTGGGAAGTTTTCTCGTATTATTTCACTGAATAGACTGTTTATTCCTTTGGAATGGAGCTCTGTGCCTTCCTGTATCCCAATGACTCTTAAATTTGGTCTTTTGATATTGTCCCATAATTCTTGGATGTTCTGCTCATGGTTTCTTAGCAGACTTGCTGAGCTGTCTATGTTCTTTTCCAGTTGAAATACTTTGTCTTCATTGTCTGATGTTCTCTCTTCTAAGTGATCTACTCTGCTGGTAGTATTCTCAATTGAGTTTTTAAGTTGGTTTATTGTTTCCTGCATTTCTAGAATTTCAATTTGTTTGTTTTTTATTACCTCTATCTCCCTGTGAAATTGATCTTTTACTTCCTGGATTTGTTTGTCAATGTGATCTTTCATTGTCTGATTTTGCTGTCTCATGTCTTCCTTGAGACTCCAGATCATCTGAAGCATATATATCCTGAACTCTTTATCTGATATTCCATCTGTTGCAGCTATTACCTCTTCTAAAGTTGAGTTGACCTGCATTGCTTGTGGTCCTTTCTTTCCTTGTCTTTTCATACTGCTCGCGTTTCTTTCTGCTTGGTGCAACTGTTGTGTTTTGAAATTTACCCCCTATTTATTTATGTTGCTCTTGTATACTTGAAAAGTCTCCCTTGCAGGTGCGGGCGGCGGCTGTGCCCCTACTCCAATTGGGGTGACGTGTCTACCACGCTGGCGGCTCTCTGGGCCTGTTCCAGGAGTGGAAGGCGGCTCTGCTCTGTCCCTATTCCGATTGGGGTGTCGTGACTACAATGCTGGCAGGTCGCTGGGCCTGTTCCGGGCGTGGGCGGTGGGCTTGGCTGGCGGGATTCCACCTAATGGCAGTCCCTAACCTCCCTGCTTGCTAATTAATGGCTTCTCTGAGGCGCCACGCCTTCTGTAGCCGCAGGGCAGGCCACGCGAATCAGTTGGCCTGGATCTCCGGGGCCCTGCTGCAGGCTGCTGGGATCCCTGGCACTCTATCACTTTGATTTTTTCTGCTTGCCCCTCCCCCAGCGCTGGCTAGCCAGGTTTCCTTTTGGCTGCTACTGGGAGGAGGGGTTGGAGGTCAGGTGCCTCTGGTTTCCCCCTAGTCTGTATGGAGGCTCAGCTTGATACTCCCTCTCCCAGCAAGCCTAGGAGAGATTTTATGCGAATTCCCGCTGTCTGGGGGGTGAGCTGAATGACACCGACCTGTTTTGATGTCGCACTCTGAAGGAGAGTGGCGGTGTATCCTTCAGCTTTCCCGGATGGTGGCCGCTGACTGCCTCGGCAGAGTGTCCGCTGTGGGAGATGGGACTGTACCGCTTCCTTCCCCTTCTGAGAACCCGTGCTCGGCCCAAGGGTCCGTGTGGGCTTGGCTGGTGGGATTCCACCTAATGGCCTTCCCTAACCTCCCTGCTTGCCAATTAGTGGCTTCACTGAGGCGCCACGCCTTCTGTAGCCGCAGGGCAGGCCACGCGAATCAGTTGGCCTGGATCTCCGGGCCCTGTTGCAGGCTGCTGGGATCCCTGGCACTCTATCACTTTGATTTTTTCTGCTTGCCCCTCCCCCAGCGCTGGCTAGCCAGGTTTCCTTTTGGCTGCTACTGGGAGGAGGGGTTGGAGGTCAGGTGCCTCTGGTTTCCCCCTAGTCTGTATGGAGGCTCAGCTTGATACTCCCTCTCCCGGCAAGCCTAGGAGAGATTTTATGCGAATTCCTGCTGTCTGGGGGGTGAGCTGAATGACACAGACCTGTTTTGATGTCGCACTCTGAAGGAGAGTGGCGGTGTATCCTTCAGCTTTCCCGGATGGTGGCCGCTGACTGCCTCGGCGGAGTGTCCGCTGTGGGGGATGGGACTGTACCGCTTCCTTCCCCTTCTGAGAACCCGTGCTCGGCCCAAGGGTCCGTGTGGGCTTGGCTGGTGGGATTCCACCTAATGGCCTTCCCTAACCTCCCTGCTTACCAATTAATGGCTTCACTGTGGCGCCACGCCTTCTGTAGCCGCAGGGCAGGCCACGCGAATCAGTTGGCCTGGATAATATGTGATTTCAAATTAATAAATAATATAAGTTATAGATCTTCCTTTTCACGGTACTAAAAAAGGAGTTCACTTCATTATATAATTGCCATTTCCAGGCTCCAGATACATTGTTATTTTAATTTTAATTGTAAAAAATCTAACAAATAGTCTTAAGAGTGTGTTATTAATTTCATAAAGAGAAGTAGCATTATGTAAATTTTTACATGTGTCTCTTTCTGTCCTCTTAAAACTTCCCTCTTCCTGAATCATTTGTGCATGATTTCAAAATTAAACAAGAATTCAGTATTTTCTTAAGATATTTGCTTAATTAATTTCTGATATATGTCAAATACAGAAGAAGAGTACTTCAAAAAGTTTTAATTTCAAGTATCTACCTTTTACTTAACATTTTGCAAAATGAATAGTTTAAAATAATCATATACATTATTATGCCCATAGTTATGGAAGGAGAAATATGAAATTCTTGAAAATTATAAATCCTGGGTACATATCTATGGCATGAATGGAGAGAAGTCTAAATTATACTTTCTAGATATTTTCTGTTCCATGTTCTGAATAAATGCATGGTTATATTATAATTGTACATAGATTGGTGACTTTGGGGTTAGTTTGAGGATCACATCTTGCATCTTCTGTATTTTCAAACTATTGTAACATGTATATGAATCTTGTATTCTTCAACATAGTGCCAACATCTATTTTATCCTGTCAAATACAGTTGTGTACTTTCAAATGAGAAAAATAGAGATGCCCAAGGTATTCGAAATGTAATGTGATCCAATTTACTGGAAACTATCATGCAAAGTGAAATAAGCCAGTTCCCGGAAACCAAAAGCCAATTCTCACTGATAGTTGGATGCTAACATACAATGAGGGGTCATGGAAAGAATAGAAGTTCATTGGATAAACAAAGGAAAGGGAATGGGGATAGATTAAGAAAGATAATAGAATGAATTGAACATAACTTTTCTATGCACGTATGTGAATACATGGACAGTGAATCTTCACATCATGTACAATCACAAGAATGGGATTTTAATTAGAATAAGTTATACTCCAAGTATGTATAATATGTCAAAATAAACTCTACTACCATGTATATCTATAAAGAAGAAATGTTAAAAAACACTTAAACAAAAGATATGACAGCATTATTTTAAAATGCAATAAAGCAAACCTGTTTATTTGACTACAATTTCATTAAATAATCAGTTAAAAATGATGGGAATGTCAAGATTTTAAATTATCCCTAATTACCAGAAAAATAAATTTATTGATAAAATGTTTATTGTGTATTCTTAAAACATTTAACAAATTGTAACTAGAAACAAAAACATACTTTATTAAATTATTATAATGTGAAAAGTGAACAATCAGATATATAAATTCAACAAATTGTCTATTATTCTTATTGCATATCATGAATTGTGCTAAGCACTGAATGCAAAACAATCTTTCTAAACACAAAATATCTCACTCTACAAATGCATTCACATAAATTATTATTTAAAATAAGACATGGTTTATGTAATCTTGAAAAATATACACAAAGTATCTTGGGAGAAGATAAAAAAGGAAAGTCTTCTTGAGGGATATGACACTTGGACTGTGTATTTGACACCAATGAAAACCAAGGGAATTCTAAGAAGCAGAAACAACATAAGTGAAGATAAAGGCACAAACAACTACAAGTATTAAGGCATTCTTGGAGCAAAATGTATGAGGTCAAGATAGAAAAAAAGACTACATCTTAGTAACACCTCCAGAATTTTGTTTTGAACTAGAATTTTAATTAACAACTGGAAGGAACACTTTTTCCTAATAGAGGTTGAAATTTGTAATTGCTATTTGTATAAATGTGTGCATGTATGTGGTGCATACTAAACAAAGATGTTCAGGTACTGTTGGGCATTACTAATAGATTAAGGAAAATGATATTCTGTACATGAAAAAAGGGTACAAAAGAGTGTTACTTGAATATATTACTAAGCAGTTTCTTCTACTGTAACTTAGAATACAACTAAATAATTTCTAATATTAATTTGAAAACTGCACTGTAAAACCTAACTAGAAACTTACATTCAATTCTATCAAATTTATAGATATTAGGAAAATTTAAAAAGTGGCATATTGATTTAAATTACATTGAGTTGATGATTGTGAATTTGCTCATATATTTTATATATATGATATATAATTATATTAAATATATAATTTGATTATTTAAAAATAAATATATAGCCTGGACTATTTAAATTATTAATATGTAATTAAAGAAAACAAATGCTTTGCATATTTGAATAAAATGAAAATATTTGGATGCAGTTTTTGTAAAGGAGCCACTGAGAAGATTATGAATATTTTCTTTGTATTGAATATTTTAGCTGAACTGTCTTTCTGAAGCACATGAATATATTTGTACTACATTCAGTTTTAAATTAGTGTGTCAGTCAATGGACTAAAATAAATAAATAATCCATCATGTTGATATGATATAGCCCTTAGTTTTTTGAAATAAAATATAAAAATTTAGTTTTAACGATAATAATAATACGGTCAATGTGATATCAAGCAAAATATATATAATTTTTTATTTTTCTATTTCTCAATATATACTGTGTTATACATGCCACTAAAAGTTTTTTTTTTGGGGGGGGAGCGGGAGTTGGGTTTTTGTTGTTGGTGTTGGTGTTTTGTAATTGTGAATTGAACCCAGGGGTAATTTTATCCATAAGTACCTGAGACTAACCTCAAACATGTGATCCTCCTTCCTCAGCCTCTAAATGGCTGGGATTATAGGCATTCACCTCCACACTTGGTCAAAGTATTTTAATTACCTATATTTATTTTTCATGAAGGAGTTTGTAACTTCAAACTGGCAGAAAAAAGCACAAATTTTTCATTAAAATACTTATTGTAGGATTATGGATATAACTCAGTTGTAGAGTGATTGTCTATCATGTGCAAAGTACTGTGTTCTAGCCCTAGGAGTTTATTTTATATTTTGCTTCCCTCATTGGCAGATTATTTTTTAGCTTAATATTATTTCTCAAACATCATATCTTCAGTGTGTAAATTACTTCCTATTGACATGTTTAGACATTGAAATGAAATTTCAGAATGAATTGCTATAGGTCTATATCTCATGATTTTTAAAAAGAAATTTATCAGAAAGGCATAACAGAAGGATCACAGACTAAGGAAGAACCTCACTTTTCACCATGAAAACACTGAAGAACAAAGAATACATGAATTAAAATTTCTTTTCAAGAACTAGAAAATGTTAATAAAATGTAACCAATCAACTACATAACCAAGAAAAATAATGCATTCAAAACTGCAAATCTCATGGAATTCTGCATGTCCTTTACCCTATTCCCTCCCTGGAATGGAATGGTGTGGTGAGTTCAAAGGAAAATCTTCAAATTCTTGATTCTTCCTTCAGGATGAAATAAAAAGATTAGAGCTTATTTACCATGTTTCCACTTGTGTGGGGAATTCCCAAAGGGGAATTCACCTGATTAAAAGCACTGATGAGAACAGTGGTATCATTTCATTAGTTTGATGACTGTTGAAAAATGTGGTATAGGAGCTAGGATTGTAGCTCAGTGGCAGAGTACTTGCCTATCATCAATGAAGCCCTGTGGTCTATCCTCATCACTGCATAAAAATAAAAATAAATGAAAAATAAAAATAAGTGAAATAAAGGTGTTATTTTTATCTTAAACAAACAAACAAAAAAAACACATTTCAAAAATTGTGGCATGAACCATAAATTATAGAGATGGGAGTCTTTAGTACAGAATGTACAGGGGAACAAGTTATCATAAGCAGAGGAATCAAATAAAAACTTAAGTCTCTACAGTCAATTCTATACCTGATTTATTTTTATTATGGGAAGTATTGTCAAATTCTTTTTCTACTTAAAATGATATGAGTATATGATTTTTTTTCATTCTGTTAATTTTTGTATTACATTAATTTATTGAATATTTCAAATTATCTTTGCTTCCTAGGTATGTCTTCCATTTGGTCATTGAGTACGATCAATTATATGTGATGATAAATTCTGTTTGTATTTTGTTGGGGATTTTTGCATTAATGTTCTTTTATTATCTTTATCTGGCTTGGATATTAGTGTAGTACTGGGCTCATAAAATGAGTGTGGAATTTCTCCCTTCTCTTCAATTTTCTTCAGGATATTGACAATGAATGGTGTTAATTTCCCTTAAGTATTTGATAGAACTAATCAGTCAAATGATCTAGTCCTGGAATTTTCTGTTGTTAAAAAGTATTTGATTACTGATTCAGTTTCAATGCTCATTAATAATTTACCTCAACATATTAAAGACTATTTATTTAAAACTCACAGTTAACATTATACTCAAAGATGGACAATTGAATTTTTTGTGCTTTAATATCAAGAAAAGTAGGCCTGCTCTATCCACTTCTATTCAACATAATTCTGAAAGTACTATCTAGAAAATTTCAGGGAAAAAAAAGAGGTCTGGAGAAGTGGTTCAATGGTAGAACAGTTTCTTAACATGTGCAAGACCCTGTATTTGATCCCCAACTGTGGGGGTAGGAGAGGAAGAAAGAAAGGCCATCTAAATTTGGGAAAGAATACAAAAATTCATCTCTCTCTTAATGACATGAATATTCATGTATAAACCACAAACATTTATAAAACATATGATAGAATCAATAAAATATTCAGTAAAGTTTCAGGATACAGAAATCAACATACAAAACTATGTTGTGTGTCTTTACACTAGAAAGACTATCTGAAAAAGAAATTAAGTTAAGAGACTCAATGAAAATGGCATAGAAATTAATAAAATATTTAAGAGTAGATTCAACCAAGAACATAAAATATTTGTGAGCTGAAAATGGTAAAACATTGATTTTAAAAATAAAGCAAAAATAAATGGAAAACCATTATTTGTTCTGGATTGGAAGACATAGTATTTTAAAAGTGTTTGCACTACTCAAAGCAATTGATGGAATCAGTGTTGTTCACACTAAAATGCCAAAGAAATTTTTAAAGTATAGAAAAACTCTGAATGTTATATGGTACCAGAAGACTTAGCATAGCTAATAAAACCTTGAGAATAAAGGACAAAGTTCAAGTCATCACATTTATTCATTTCAAATGTATTACACAACCATATGAACAAAAATATTGTGTTACTGACACAAAGACAAACATATGGTCTAGCGTGATAGAATACAGAGCTGAAAAATAAACTTAAACATGTGCAATCAACTAATTTTTAGGTGCCAAGCATAAACAATGTAAAAAGGAGTCTCTTAAACAAATAGTATTTGGAAAATTGGACAGTCATTAAAATAAAAATTATATGATTTTCTTAAACTATTCATAAAAACCAACTCAAAATGGATTCAATATTTAAACAAAATGTATAAAATTCTAAATAAACATGGGAGAATGACATTCTTGGAAATGAATTATTTCTTGGATATAGCACTAAAAGCACAGGCAATAGAAGCAAAATAGATAAGTGGAACTGTCAAAATGCAAAGCTTCTGAGGAACAAATAAAACAATCAACAGAATAAATACATAATATGAAGAATGAGAGAAAATATCTTCAAATGGTACAACTGATACTTGGTCAATATCCAAACTATAATATAATTCCTATCATTCAACTTCAAAAAAAAAAAAAAGAAAGAAAAAGAAAAGGAAAAGGAAAAAGAGAGAAAGTTGGGCTTTTAAAAATGGGCAAAAGGGCTTGTATATACATTTCAAAAGGAAGATACACAAAAATCCTACAAGAGCATAAACAATGCTCAACACAACATTAATCTTTTATTTTTTGCTTTTTAAAATTTGTTTTAATTAGTTACACATGATAGTATAATGACCTTGACATATCATACATGTGAATCACATTCAATACAATATCTCATTTTTAGGGCAATGCAAATCAAACCAAAAATAGTCACTTCAGGTCTATTAGGATGGCTACTTTATATATAGAGAAAAATAATGTGTTCACCAGGATGTGGTAAAATTTAATCTCTATTACACTGTTTCTGGGAATAAAAACTGATAAAGCATTTGTGAAAAACCAGTGTGACAGAACTCCCCACCAATGGAATTATTATATGATCTAACAATGACACTTCTCAGTTAAATACCCAAACAAATTTAAAGCAGACATTGAATGGTGTGTGTATAACTATGTTAATAGCAAAATTAATCACAATAGAAAAAAGGTGAAAGAATCAATTGTCAATACATATATGGATATATAAACAAACTTTAGCATCTACATAAACTGGAATATTGTTCCACCCAAAAAGAAAGAAAATTCTGATACATGCTTTGACATGCATGAACTGGAAAACATTATGCTAAGTGAAACAAATGCCAATGTCAAAATAAGAAGTACTATATGATTCTACTTAAATAAAGAAGTAAGTTTCATTGATATAACAAATAAGATAAGAAATTTGTCCTTATAAATTGGGTGAAGGAGAAACAGAGAGTATTCATTTAATGAGAATCAAAATTCAGTTTTGCAAGAGGAAAAATTTCTAAGCATATCTGATAGTGAGAGTTGCACAGCAGTGTGAATGATCCAAATGTCAATAAAGTGTATAATGAAAAATTTTTAAGATGTTAAATTTTATATGTTCATTATATTACATAAACATTTTAACAGGGATTTATCAAATTGGGTATTAGAGGTACATTATAAGCAAAAATATTATCACTTTCATATTTTGAAATAGCATTTTAAATATTTTATTTATATTTATGCATTTATCAAATTATCACTATTTTATAAATCTGTATGATTCAAATATTTTTATATGAATTAAGACTGAAAAGTACATAAAAATTTTTCAGTTTCTGTCTTCATCTCTCTCTGATCCTGTCCCCTTCTGTCTCTTTATCTAGGTCTTAATCTTTTTTTTTTCCTTAGTGATTAATAGTTACACATAATAGTTGGGTTCATCCTAACAAATATACAGGCATAAACTTTAATTTTGTTCACTATTTCCCCCTTTTCTCCTCTCTTTTCCTCCTGTCTACTTTTCCCTCCCTTGCTTTCCTTCCTCCACTCTATTAGACTTCTTTTTCTCATCTCCTTGTTCATATTCAATTGGATGTTTTTACATATACAAAAAAGAGTGTATTCATATAAAATGAAATATCATTTCATCTTAAAAGGGAAGGAAACTTTGATTCATGCTATGATAGTGATAACCTTGAATATGTTATACTAAGTGAAATCAGCAAGTCACAAAAGGGACAATACTGTATGGGTACAATGATGTTTGATTTTATATATCTGACACCTTTTGTGTTTTTCATTATTTATCAGTGAACACTTGAGCTCCCTTCACCTTTTGGCTGTTGTGCATAATGCTATGATGAACATGCATATGTGTGTTTCCAAGTTCTCCTTTAAATTTTGAGGGTACATACCCAGAAGTGGTACTGCTAGATCACATGATAAAACTATGGTATTTTTCATTCTGGCTGCATCATTTTGTCTTCTAATCAACAATACAGGATGGTTCCACTTTATATATATATATATATATATATATATATATATATATATATACACACACACATATACATATATATATAATCATATGTATTCATAGAAAGAGAAAGTCTAGGAAGCAAGAGAATAAGTTTCATAAAGAGATTCAGTTGGAAATATTTTAAAAATTCTTTAGATAGAAGTGATGGTTGTACAACAATGTGCATATCTTTCAAGACAAATGAAGTATTTATTTGAAAATGTTCAAATTTATGTTATGCATACTTTATCACAATAAAAATATTGATGCTCTGAATATGAACACAACTTGACTACAAAACTGTGATGTAGCAAGCAAACACACCTGAAAAATCACCAAATCATATAATTAAAATTAGTATCACATGTATTCGGAAAATAAAAATGTACCAGATAGGAATTAATAAAAAGAACATAGTCTAAAATCCGTATTTTTGGTAAAAAAATTCAGTAAGAGTGGAAAAAAAGAGAACACCAAATTCTGGAATCATTCACAGATTTACCCATTGCAAAAAGTGTCAAACCCTTGAAAGTCAATGAAACACTCAAGAACTTTTCCAGATTTAAAGAGACTATGTAAACATGACAGTTATATTCAATATGTGGTCTTTAGCTCATTCATTTTATTCTAAAGAATATTATAAATATAATTAAAAATCTGAATAAAATCCATATATTTAGTTATTAGTGAAATATCAATGATAATTTCTTGATTAGTCTTATTATATTGATGTTACACAGGGCAATGTCATCACATCAGAAACAGACTCTTATACTTTTGTTAAATAGCCAAAATATTTGTGCTTTTCTAGTAACTTTTATATAAGTTTGAAATTATTTCAAAATAAATACTAACTTAGCCATTATAAAGAAATTCATATAAAAAGATTAATAAAGAGACCATATGGTAATTCTGAGGACACAACATTGATGTTCATAATGAAAGCCAGTTTGGATAAAATTTCATACTTCACTATTATTAACTTGCTTCCAAATGAATAGATAATGAGATCTTAATTTATTGTTTTTTTTTCAAGTAAGAAGAAGAACTTTTTAAAAATGCTCTGTATAACTATGATCAAAGGGAACCACATAAAAGTCTTTACCATTTCCTTTTTTACTTTGTGTTTATTTTGCACTTCTTTCTCTAGGTTCATATTCTGCTGCTCAAATTATTGATCTTATATACATTTTCTCTAACATGAGTATTTTAATAAATTAATTCATTTCAACATTGATTAGGTACAGTTATTAATCCTGAAATATGTCTTTTCATTATGTTTGTTCAAAATACAATTTGTGTTGCAATGTCTTCTTTATCTCTTTGGTTACTTAAAAATACATGATTTAAAATAAATGAAATATATGTGAAAGATTGTGAAAAAATATTTTAAAAGATACCTCTACTAAGTGATTTGCAGTAAATATAACCAGAGAACATGGAAAGCTTAAAAGTAAAAAATAAATGAACCAAATTAAAAATGGAAAAAAATATCTCAACAGATATCTCACCAAAGAAGATATATAAATAAACATTAGAAAATATGCCCAGTTTTATGTTATTAAGGAATTACTATTTTAAACAATAATGAGTTACATGATATATATGTTAGAATTGTTAAAATAAAACACTGATAAAGCTAAATAGTGATAAGGATGTGAAACAATGGAAATCTCACTTATTATTGGTGAGAAAACAAAAGGTTAGTCTTTGGTTCATCTTTTTATTATCTTAGAAAGTGTGTATTTTAAAACCAGTCTGTCATTTTCTCACAAAGATAAACATAGTCTTATAAAAATCCAGCAATGACAATATTAAGTATCTACCTATGTGATTTGAAACCACATGTCCATAAATATCTAGCACATATTCATAGTGGCTTTATTCATAATTTCCAGAATGTCATTCAATAGGTAAATGGATAAACACATAATAGCACATTCTTTCAATGAAAAGTTATGTGATGATAAAAGAATATTTGCTATCAAGGGATAGAAAGACATGGAGAAATCTTAAATGCATATTGTTAAGTTAATGAAGCAAATGTGAAAAGACTGTATGTTTCAAACTGTTTGAAATTCTGATTAAGGTAAAACTATGGAGAGTGAAACATCAGAGGTTAGCCAGGGTGATGAGATGAAAAACTCAATAGGTAGAACTTAGGGATTTTAAGGCAATGAAACATATTATACTAAATGATATCATTTCTATAATGTTTACTTTTTGCCAAGCACTGTTTCAAGAGCTTTGCATCTTAAATTCACTGAGTCCTTAAAACTATAAAAAGTGAGTCATATCATTTAAAAATTAGAAAACTGAGGAATCTAGAGAGTAAAACAATTACAGACAATTTAACTTATAAATATTTGTGTATTTTATGGTATCTATTAGGTATTGATTATAATTTAATTTATTTGCAGCCGGAGAATATAATCTTCATCATTTTAATCACTTAAAATTTACTGAGACATATTTAAAATTTAGCATATGGTATATCTCAATTAAAGTTCAAATTTTTCACCTTATGTAATATTCCATCATTCTGAACGTCCCTTTTCAAATTTTTATCATGGTACTAATCTACTGGCTCCAACTTCTAGTCCTCCATCCATTTGATTTGTCACAAAATCTTATGCATACTTTCTTCAAATTTATATAATATAGATTATTAATATGTAAATAAATGTTAATAAATTATATGATGTCACATGCTTATTTTACTTAGTATATAAGTAATATAATAGATTTATTTTGTTTTTGCTAGCATTCATTGTTAGAAGTTAGGATTCTATATATTTCTTTTATCCCTATGATTGTGATGTATAATTTCACTCTTTATATACTAACTATTTCATCTATTTGGTTATTATGAAATTTGTGCTAGATTTCTTTGTGGTCAATCATTGAAAATATTATGAATTTATAGTTATATATAGATGGATTCATAGATATTCATATATAATAGACATTATTTTTTCAAATGATATTTCTCATCTCCTGTGATTCAATTAAATATACTTCAAGCCAATATTTATTGCCTACATTCATTATAACAGTGAATATTGGAGAGAATATAGTCACATAGATCATTGGAACAAAATACACAGCCCCCAAATTGACCTAGATGTTTCAAGTAATGTCTACTAAAGTAGGAAAAATAATTCGGTTGAGGAGAGCCTACTATTCAAAAAAATGTTGCCTAAAAGGAAACATTCACATACAAAGCAAAACAAAAAAATTACCAAGTGCATATTTTACAGGGTTCACAAAAATAATTCAAAATGAATGATAGATCTAAATTTAAAATGTAAAACTTTAAAAGTTTTAGAGTATAACATAAAGAAAGCATATGGTGCCATGCATTTGATGATGATTTAGATACAACATCAATGCAACAGTCTGTGTTAGCTAGCTTTTCATTGTTATAACCAAAAATGGTTGACAAGAACAACTTAGAAGAGGAAGGCTTATTTTAGCCTCATGGTTGCAGTGGTTCAGTCTATGGTTTGCTCATTCTATTGATCTGGGTCTGTGGCTAGGCAGAAAAATCAAGGAAGAAGAGCATAATGAAGGACAGCTGTTCAATTCATGCAAGCCAGGAAGCAAAAAGTAGGAAGAAAGAGCAACCAGGGACAAGTTACAGTCCAAAGTTATACCCCTGGTGACCTCCTTCCTCCAGCAATGCCCAACATGCCTACAGTTGCCACCTAGTAGTCCAAATTATTCTTCCATAAAATGGATTAATCTACTGATGGGATTACAGCGCTCATCGTTGCCCAAAAGCTCCACCTCTGAACCTTTCTGAATTAAGGGTCATGCTTTCAAACTATGAGCTTTTGATGGATATTTGTAGATTCCAACTATAACATTCCACCCCCAGCCCCAAACAACTCATGTCCATCTCACAGTACTAAATGCACTTAGTCTGTCTCCAAGAATCTCCATAGTCTAAACATTCCCAAATTGCTCAAAAATCCATGTCCAAAATCTCCTCCAAGACTCAATGCAAAATCTAGGCTATAAGCCCCTGTCTAAATCAAAAGTAGATTATAGGGCTGGGGTTATGGCTCAGTGGTAGAGCTCTTGCCTAGCACATGTGAAGCACTGGGTTTGATCCTCAGTAACACATAAAAATAAATAAAGGTATTGTGTTTATCTACAACTAAAAAATTATTTTAAAAAAGTAGATTAAAGGGATTGGAGTTGTAGCTCGGTGGTAGAGTACTTGCCTCTCAAATGTGAGGCTCTGAGTTCAATACTAGCACCATCTAAAAACAAATAAAGGCATTGAGTCCATATACAACTAAAAAATATTTAAAAATTATATATCCATCCAACATATAGTGACACAGAGTAAAATTCCTACTCAAAGTTTGGGAAATATGTTCATAGAAAAAAAGGATGGGAGCAAAGCAAGACCAAAACACAAGTGGAGAAACAAGTCCTAATATTTTGCACCTAGTGTTCACAGCACACAGCAGCAAGATGTGATCTCCAAAGGATTTGGGGCAGCCCCACCCCTATGGCCTTGATGGCTGAAGCATATATTGCATTTCTCTTGACCCAGTTCTTGTCTCCTGAAACTTTCCTTGGTAGGTGTTCAATGTTCCTGACATCTCTTAGTTCATGGTGTCTCCATTGTAGCTTCAGCTTCCATACTTACTGCTCCATAAATCACTCTCTTAGGGGTTTATAACTGGGACTCTAACTCTGCTACACTATTTGAACTCTCAGGACTTTCTTTTAAATCTTGATGGAATCCTCCTTAACCCCTTCACTCTAGCATCCTGCATTCCTGCAGAACCAGTTCACATGAATGATTCTAAGGTCTGCTGCAAGCCCAAGCAATGACCAGGCCCCATGGTTTTAGAAGCCTCTGAGTGCTTTGGTGGCTGAGAACAATAAAAAGAATGCTGGGTACACATCTTTCTGGAAAGCCCTGTGCATGTAAGGCACCCCATGGGGTTTCTCAGAAAAGTTTTCACTTTTACATACTTGTATTTGTGATGGGCATGATTTGCTGATTCCTGAGATGGAAGCACATCTTTCCTATTATTTCTGTGTAAAATACTTAGATTTTCTTTAGTGGTGGTAATCTCTTCAGCAACCATACCTTTCTTGACCCCAATTTTGCATATGAATCTTTGGACAGACTGCAAAGACTTGTAAAATCTTCCTTTCTTTCTGGTTAACCTTTCTGGTTAACCTACCTAAAATCTACCATCAGTACCCATGACATCTCCTGAATGCTGTACTGCCTTGGAATTTTAATTAGTCACTTTCAAATTCAACTTCACTCACAGACTCAGTAGATGGGCAAAGTATAGAGAAATTCTTCAAGAGACTAGGAATGTCTCTTGTTCAATTCCCAATGGAGTCTTCATTCTCATATGAAATCTCATGAACTATCTTCACTGTGTGTAATCATATCGTCTTATCAACATTCTAGTCTTCCTGGAATGCAGCAATATCATTCATTAAGCTCTCCTTATGGTATTCTAAAGCTCCTCCAGCCTTTGTATTCAAACATTAAAAAATTCTTTCTGCAAACCAGCTCCAAAAGCTTCTGAATCACATGGTCAGGTTAGTCACAGAAATAACCTTGTGCCTGGTACCAATTTTATTGTTTGTCAACTTCTTGTGGCTGAGACCAAAATAATTAATAAGAGTGAGTTAGAGGAAGAAAAGTTTAATTTGGGCTCATCATTTTGGAGGTCCCATCCATGATCAGATTATGCCACTGCTCAGTGTCAATGTGGGCAGAATAACAAGACAGAAGGGTATAACAAAGGAAAGTTGCCCAGTTCATGGAAGTCAGAAAGCAAGGGTGTCGTGACAGAGTATCCAGGAATGAGTTGTAGTCCCCATGACTACAGCCCCAGTGTCCTACTTCATCAAGCCATGCTCTACCTGCCTACCATGCAGTAATCCATTCAACTTATATATCCAGAAAAAGTATTAATCCACCAATAAAATTATAGCCTTCATCATTGCCTAAAAAATCCACATCTGAACGTTTATGCAATGGAAATCATGATTATAAAATATGAATTTTAGGGGTATATTTCTAGATCCAAACCATCACACTGTGGAAGAAAAAAATGTTTTGAAATAAATTAAAATATAGAAACTTTTACTATGTGAAATATGCTTTTATGAGAAAGATAAAATAAGCCACAGAAAAATATTTACAAAACATGATATTGTGTATCTAAAATATACAATCATTTCAAATAAAAATTAAAATAATAAAAAGATAAAAATTTACACAGGTACTTCACTAAATTGTAAAATTGCCAAGTAAGCATATGAAAATACAATCAGCATCATACCTCACTGAGGAATTAAAAGAGAAAACCTTAGCCATTACTACATGTCTATTAGAATGGCTAAAATTGAAAAAAAATGATAACACAGCTGATATGGAGGAGTGTCCAACAGAAATTCTTATTTATTGCTGGTAGAAATGTAGAAGTACATTTTATTGTACTTTGAAGTATATTTTATCAATTTTTTACAATAATAAATATAGGCTTACCATATGATCCAGCTATACACTCTTAGATATTTACCCCAAAGGGCTGGAAACTATGTCTGCACAAAAGGCTGCACCCAAATGTTTACAAAATCTTTCTAATAACTGCCCCAAACTGATATCAGTCAAAACACTTTTCACCAGGTGAATGGATGAATAAAAAAAATGTGAATGCAATTGAAAATACTGTTTAGCAATCAAATAACATATTTCAGGGCTGGGGTTGTGGCTCAGCAGTAAAGTGCTTGCCTAGGATATGCACGGTGCAGGGTTCAATCCTCAGCACCACATAAAGATAAATAAATAAAATAAAGGTATAAAAATATGTCATCTATCAAATTACAGTAAGACATAAAAAAGTCTTAAATTAATATTCCTATTAGAAGGAAACCAGTATTAAAAGGATACATACACTATGTTTTCACTGTATGACTTTCTGAAAAGGAGTAAAAATAAACACAATAAAAAGAACAATGGTTGCAGGGATTGGAAGAAGGAGGAATGGAGGTGTGATTAGTGAACCACAAGAGATATTTCAGACAGTGAATCTGCTTTGTATAATACTTTAATAGTAGATACATGACATGATTTATGTGTCAAGATATAAAGAAATATAAAGCGCCAAGTGTGATCCTAATATAAACTATATACTCTAATTTATAATAATATCATAATTTTGGTTCAATTTTATTCTTTGTTATAGTATAATTGAGACTTTTCTAACAAAATACCATAAACACGATGGCTAGGAAACAGCTAAAATTTGTTCTGCATTTTCTGGAGGCTAGAGTCCAAGATTTGCATTGTTAAACTTGGTGTCTGATGAATGTTCACTACTAAAACAGTCATGTTTTTGCTCTAACCTTTCATGAAAGAAATGGAAAAATCTCTCTAGGGCCTCTTTTTTAAGTATTCTAATCTCATAAGGGTACACATTTAGGACTGAATCATCTCTCAAAGGTACCTACCTCCTAATATCAACAGCTAGGAGGTTAAGAATTAGGGTGAACAAAAATGTTCATGCACTAGCACAAATATATAAAATTAATGCAGGATGTTAAAAACAGAGTAAATTAGTAGGAAAGGAAAGGGGTATAGATAAACTGTACTAGCAAGACAATTTTCCCATAAAATTTTCCAATTCCAAAATTGAAATATGTTAAATAAAAAATATTCTCATACTTAGATATTTACCCCAAAAAGCTGGAAACTATGTCTGCACAAAAGGCTGGCAAAAACAAAGTTAAACAAATGTAGACATTTTTTGAAGTCTGGAGATCTCAAAGTTCAGTATATGCTTGAATTAAGTTTTTGAAGTTTGAATTAAAATACCAATGCATCCTTTGTAAAATTCAAGTCATTGAAAAAAGGCAATGGCCTATTTGTTAATTCTATTTTTATAGACAGCATATTAAAATTCACAAGGTAATAATTGTACCATATTTTTGGCACATATAATGTGTCTATCAGACTTCTGAAGCAATGTAGATTCTTAATATATATTTATATAAACTGATTTCAATTGACTACCATGTTAAATATTCTTTTTTCAGAAATTGTTTTTCAGTGAGGCTAGTATTTTGTATTCCCAGAACAAGACAGCCTTTCAAATGTTGGTATAGATTAATAATAACAATATTAGAAAAGTGATTGTGGAGAGCAGTGACAGAGACTAGGAGAGCAGTGACTGAGATTGGGGAATCTCTGATGACCTCATGGCTGTGGCTTGCCTGGTGCTTAGGAATGTTTCTGTGTAAGGGCATAGGATGCTCAGTTGCTATGGTAATCCCCTGCCTAAGCAGGCTCGGTGCAAGAGTCTTATGTTCTTTAATCTTGATCTCAGGCACATACCTCCCAGGGATAGAGAAATTCTCATGTTAGACAACTACAATGTTTGGCCATCTCTGCTACTTCTGAGCCTGCCCACTTAAAGGTAATTTTAAACAATTGACCTTTTTGAGCTCTACTGGAAGCTCTTAACATTGCACTTTGCAACTGTGGATTACAACAGTGGAAAAGCTGCATAGATGTTTGTAGTTATGTAACTTTCTTAAATACAAAGAATAATGCTTGCCTAGACTTTAATGTAATAATGAGACACATATAAATAAAGATTGCTGGCATAACTCTTTATGTATGCTTCTCCATCAGAGAGCAGAATTCTACCTGACCCCAGCCTTATCTTCAAAATCCATGTCTTTATTTTTATAATCTTCCTACCCATTTCCTTGCCTGAACTGCCCTACGAGTTTGGCTGTGCTGTTCACAGCAAATGATGATGTTATTGAAAATAAAAATTAAATTGACCTATTTTTTCAGTTGACCTTATTTAGCAGACATGTTTGATCCCAGGTTAATTGTAGATAATTCTCTAGAGCTTTAGTGACTGAAAGAACAGACAAAATCAGTAAGTCAACTTAAAAATTTGTAAAATGAAGGTCCCAGAGACAGCTGCCAATTAGTTATCCCTGACAGACATGAGGTTTTATTTTTATTTGGTTCAGAGGAGAATCAAGTGAAAAAGAATAGTAGGAAGCTTTAAAAGTAATTCCTGGACACTTGAAGAAAGAATACCCATTAGTTGGATCCACAGGTTAAATTAAAGAGTGAACCTAAGTGTGGGAGAGATATATGCTATCACATATGCATTGTTTTACCTAAATACCAGGAAAGTCATGCCAAATAGTTTTGGCAAATAGAGCATTCTTATAATGTGGAATAATAAGTTCAAATGGGGAGAAGGTCTGAGGATATCATTTCTACATGTAGCATTTGCTACATTAATTATCTTGAGATTATATTAGAAAAAAAGATTGTTTCTTAAAAGTATGGATGCAGAAGAGCAGTGTTTATATTTGGAGATATTGTAAAAAGAGAATATCTATTACTAGATATTAAAAAACTAGTTACTTTGAGTGATTAGTGGAATAATAGAAATGGAAGAATGGAGGTGGTCCTTGTATTTTGAGAGTTCTCTGAGGGAAACTACCACAAAAAACAACAACAACAACAAAAAAAAAAACATTGAAAAACATTCCAAGAATAATGTGAACTCAAAGGAGAGGATGTAGTGAATTATTCAGATTCAAGCAATGTGTAAGACAAATTCTAAAATATTCTTTTTGTAACAATAATGTTTTCATGGTCATGGGTTTATACTGTATTTATATACACACCTGAACAATTCAGACCTATCAGAGTATCCTTCTTTCCCAAGAAATACTTGTAACACACTCTTACATGGATCTCTCTCCCACTTTTTTTTCACTACTCTGTATTGTTTTGTGTTTACACATATATTCTTAGTAAGAATCATGTTGCAACTCAGTTTTTCCTAGTCACATTTTCCCCTCTTGGAGACAATGCATATTTTTAGTCCATCTCTTTCCTCCACCCTACATATCTGAAGAAATAAGATGAGGTATGTACAATTCCCCAATTGCTCATTTTCCATTCCATTATCCCACCTGAACACTTCTGTCAAAGCTTAATTTTTCCAGGTGCCTTTCATTTTGCCCTTTAGAAGGCCTTATATAAGATTGTCAGAGTTTACTAGTGGAAAACGCTCTGTGATTTGTGTGTGTGGAGAGAGAGGTAAGAGGTTATTTGTATTATGACCCAAAACAAAGTCTTCCACCAGTTGTCTTTTTAAAAATACTTTTTAAATTTTTAATTTATTTATTACCAGGATTGAATTCAGGGACACTTAACCACTGAACCACATCCCCAGTACTTTTTAATATTTTACTTAGATACAGGGTCTCACTGAATTGCTTAGGGCCTCACTAAGTTGCTGAGGCTGGCTTCAAACTCATGATCCTCCTCCCCAAGCCTCCCATGCCACTGGGATTACATGTGTACACCACTGTAGCCAGCTTGTTGTTTCTTTCCTTAAACACTTATGCCAAAATATTCCTGCTCTTGTAGGTAATAAAGCTGAAATTAGTTAGATATGGTCAAAATGAGAAAGTGGCCAAGGAGATTCTTTAGAGTGCTATGAACTGACTTTGTATTAATTCCACTATTCTGCTATGGATAGGAATAATTGCTTGGCATTTTCTATGCAGTGAGATTTGATGCTATTAATTCTGCCATATATATATGCCATCTATATATGGAAGAATTCATATATATATATATATATATATATATATATATATATATATGTGTGTGTGTGTGTGTGTTTGTGTGTGTGTGTGTGTGTGTGTGTGTATATATGGCTTTATATACCAGAGATCCAGAATGGATCACTAATGGCTACACCAAATCTCACTATAATAAATTAGATGCACTTTTCTGGTTTTGTGATCTGAATATTCTCTTTGTAAATACACAAGAAACTGAGAATCCAATAACTTCATTTTATCTATAGGTCAAGTATTAAACAGGGATAATAGCATGAAGGATTACAAATGAAATCACATATAGAGATGACATAAACTAGGATGTTTGCTTACCTTCCAGTGTGCATTTACACAAAACGTCAGAATACATAGGAGTATATAATGTCTTCTATTTCAAATATCTGTAGTTTGCAAAAGAAATCTAAAGTGGTCTCTTATTCAAAGTGACATATTGTCCACCTTTAAAAGGTTTAAATATAAATTGTATAAAGTACAATTTATAAAATATACTCTATATTATGAATTCCATACAACCAATAATTCATAGTTTTTCAATTAGAGTTTTTGAGTAAAAATATTTTGAAATATCTCAAAATAATCTTATATAAAGTGGTGTATATGCACATAGTGATTAAAAATGAGAATAAGTGGGGCTGGGGTAGAGACTCAGTGGTAGAGCACTTGCCTAGCATGTGTGAAGCACTGGGTTAGATTTTCAGCAACACATATAAACAAATAAAAATAAAATTATATCAACAGCTAAAAAAATAAAATTAAAAAATAAAAATAAACTAAGTTGTGGAAGTTAATATCAGGGAATAAGTACTTAAAATGAAGGAAACCAAGATTCTTTTGTTTTTCATTTTCTAAGCAGTGAAATTTGATGATATAAACTCTGATATATATATATATATATATATATTACTTTATGATTTAAAAAGTAAACGTTTTCAATGTTCCAAGGATATACATAAACAAGTAATTTTAAATGAATAAAGTTAAATTCATTATAACTTAGATACTTAAGATACTTAAGATAACTTAGATACTTAAGAAGCTCTAAAATAATTTGATTAAATGTATCTTTTGCTTTTCTCTTGTTTGAAGCTTTAAATGCCAACATCAAGAGACAGAATAATATTTGGAATCTTTTCTGATACTTCCTTTTCCCTCTTAATTCATATTTTAACAATCTATAAGTACACTATCCATCCTGTACTCTTTTCTTATTTGACTACTTTAATTTCAAAAGCTCTTCAAAATAAGAAATGAATATATAAGATGAATGTCAATAAGAAGGGACTACTTTAAAGTTAGAAAATGTCTTCCACAAATAAATAAAACAGATGCTTATATACATGTTTATCTTAACATTGATTGAAGAATTTTATAATCTTTGTTTCTGAGTCACAAATTATATTTAACTATTTCTGATTTTATTCTAAGAAAATGATCTATCTCTACCTTATTTATCTATCATATTTCCCTCATTTAAAAATATCTCCTTGTTATAATTCCAAATATTGTTAATATAAAAATACAAATGACAAAAACCCTACTTTGTCATATAAATTCTTTATAGTCACCATCTTTAATTTCCAACATCTTTAATTCATAAACAAATGATGTTATTTAACAAACAAGTATAGTTTTGATGTCAATGTTGATTCACACTTTTATTTACATGAATAAGACAAAAGTCTAACAAGAAAAATATGTTCAGCTATTAATTTGTTTCTTTATTATGAATTAATATTTATTAAGAAGATAATTGTTTATAAGTGCTAGTTTTAATTTATTGCTATAGTGTAAAAATATTTTATTTAATCTGTTAACAATTTTTCCAACATCTGCACAACCAGGTTCAGTATAGCATTATTTATAATGGCTTAAAAATGGCAACAACCTAATTGCCAATCAATTGATGAATGCATAAATAAAATGGGTACATATATACAATTTAATACTATTCAGCCATAAAAATTAATAAAATCCTGTCATTTGTGGAAAAATGAATAGAGCATTACATTCAGCAAAATTAAACAGGCAGAGAAAGACATGCAGAACATGATCTCATTTGCATGTTGAATGTAATAAAGTTGATCTCATAGAAGTCGAAAGTACAATGGTAGTTACCACAAAGAAAAAGTAGAGAAAGACTTTAAAGTGTAGTTCAATAAGTAATAACTTTGTTACATAGCAGCAAGAAATTCTGATGTGATAATGCACATTAAGGGGAGTCTAAATATAAATGATGTACTGTAACATGTCATAAAGCTACAAGAAATTATTTTGAAAGTTTTCACCATTAAAGAAAAGATATTTGAGGGCTGGGGTTGTAGTTCAGTGATAGAGTGCTTGCCTAGCATGTGTGAGGCCCTGGCTTCAATCCTCAGAACCATATAAACATATGTAAATAAAATAAAGGTATTGTGATCATCTACAACTAAAAAAAGATATTTGAGGAGATAGATATGTTCAGTGTGATTAACTTGATTTAAATATGCCGTGTGTGTGTGTGTGTGTGTGTGTGCACTGACTCAGTGGCAACCATGAATATGCACAATTTTTATGTTTGTATGCACCAGTTAATTGTTTTAAATAAAAACAAAATGGTTTCACTAATATTCAATCCAGAAAATCAATAAAAATATAAACCAAGCCCTAATTTCTCGTGTTTCCTTTTCCAAGGTATGAATTTCCATTTATTCAACAAACATAATTTCAAAATGGCCATATAGCATTACTAAAAATGAGTTGAAAAGAGATGTGCAGTAGTAGCATAGCAATATGTAGTATATAAATGGGAAGATCAGAGTAAATGGCTGAATATGGTCCTCTGGTTTTCATTTTCCCACAGGTATAATAATTTGAACAGCAATTCACACACTAAACTACTTTTCCAAGAGCTAAGTAAATCAAGTGATAGATCATAGTGCCTGACTTTTGTGTAAAAAATTGAAAATACATATAAACAAAGAAAGGAAGGACAGAGTTTTCTGCATCTTCCCTCCCCCAACTTCAAGTAGCACAAAATGGAGAGCAATACTCCCATTTTGGAGAGAAACAAGTAGTTAATTCAGTCCTTAAACTTAAAATTCAGTACCAGTTCTACCATGGTGAAATTCCATAATGTAAAAATCCCCAAGACCCCTACCTCCAGGGCAATTTCCACAGACTTAGCCATTAGAACTGCAGGTGGCTGACTGCTTCCAATTCTGCTCCACTAATTTCAGGTAGGAGAATCAGTAGAATGATCCCACCTTTCATGTAGCATGAAAGGTAGCACAGAGTAATGTCTTGGAGTTCAGTGCCAGGCCAACTGTGATAAAACCCAGTATAGAGTCAAAATTGAAGCTGCACACAGGTCAGAGTTCACAGTTGTAACCTCTAGACTCATCCTAGTATCAGGCAGAGACCTGTGTGTAGTTGTTACAGTGTTGAGTTTTGATCTGCATCACTTCTAGTCTTTGAATGGGCCTGGGCACATTTTCTCTTCTTCTGATACTGGGTAAGGCCTCTGTGGCTGTGAGACTCAGGTATATACCAGCATAAAATAAGCCTTAGTGGCACTGGCCTATTTCTATCACCTGTCTCTGAGCCCTGCGCAGTACAGCTCTCACCAGACCAGTGCTCACAGATAGGATCTTAGAATTGTTCTGACACCATGAAGACTCCTGTGATCCAGTGGTACAAACATCTTTTGTCCTGCATCTCCACCAACTATGACATGGACACTGTGCAACCTGAGACAGCGCAGATACTAGCAGTTGTGAAACACAAGCATGACTCAGCTTCTCAGAATAGGTGGCTGAGGGACTTCTGTCACCAAATCCAACCTTAGGGAGCATAACAGGTGCAAGATTCCATTAATTAGGGGTGGAACTGGATAGTAAGTACAAAAATTTGCCTAGGAATTTAGTCCTGGCTGGTGAACACCAACACACCAACAATTGGCCAAAACCAACAGTCCTTAGTTCTAGGCCTGCATAAGGATGTAGCCTCTAAAACAGCTCTGATGCTAAAGGAAGATATATGACCACAGATTATTGGTCTATTTTACTTAGCATCCCTATGGCTGTTTGTAATGGTCCTAAGCCATAATTCCACTTTAACAATAGAAAGTCCTGAGAAATGTGGTCTTGGAACTTATCCTATTGTCATTCTGGTTGTGGTTGACTATAGGCTCAGGGCATGACAAATGTTCTTAGCATTGGTGACTGCAGCCATGAATAGGAGCATAGGGCTGGTCTATCACCAGTGACTATACCCAGAGATGGATATAATCTCACAGAGTCTGACCATAAGAGACTACTTTAGAATGACCCCTCTAGAGCTATTATAGCTCCAGGTAGAAACTTTAGAGCAAGAATTCCCTGTCTATATATTATCTTGGTTCTGAAAAACACACCAATAGTGTATTTGAGACAAACCTAGGCTTAGATTTCCCTTTAGTACTGAAATAGCAATAACACACCAACAGCAGACTTTGGGCAAATCTGGACCTGGGTGCCATCTATTGTTGAAATAATAAAAAGTGAGTATAGGCTGAGAGAATATAAGCAGCCTGCTTAGAACTTCTGAAAAGACAGACACAAAAATGCAATATTCATAAGACTGAAATAAATACTTGATCCCTCAATGCCCAAATGATGTTCAATGCCAACATTCAGGAGCTTTCAGAAACTTTGACTTTACTTAATACTCAAAATCAGATTCCAGAAACTGGCCAGGAAGTAATCAGTATAGGAAAACATTCAGAAACAAAACTTAAACAGCTCTTTTAAAGAAACTCAGGGAGCCAGAAGAAAACAGAGAGACATTTCAATACTCTAACAGAGAAACTTAATAAAGATATAGAAGCAATATTTTTAATTAAAAAATGTATTT
Source organism: Urocitellus parryii (assembly GCF_045843805.1). Classification (NCBI taxonomy): domain Eukaryota; kingdom Metazoa; phylum Chordata; class Mammalia; order Rodentia; family Sciuridae; genus Urocitellus; species Urocitellus parryii. The sequence goes on along the minus strand of NC_135547.1, from coordinate 48,630,666 downwards.
TAATTGAAGAATATACAGCAAATTAAAAATGTTATGTAAACTTAGCATCATCAGCAGGAAACATCAAAGAAAGAAAGAATTAATGAGCACAAAGACATGGGATTTGAAAATATACAGTTGTAGGAGAAAAAGTAAAAAGGAATGACATGAAATGAAGAAAGCTTACAGGAATGTTGGGGCAGTATAAAAGGAATAAATATTCAGACTATTTGTGTTCAAGAAAGACTTTAGAATTCCATTTGAGGAAAAAGCATATTCAAGTAAATAATTCCCAAACACAGAGAATAATGCTAATAATCAGGTATAGAAGGTCAAAAGCCGCCTATTTAATTTTTTTATTGTTTGTTCAAAACATTACAAAGCTCTTGACATATCATATTTCATACATTAGAATCAAGTGGGTTATTAACTCCCATTTTTACCCCAAATACAGATTGCAGAATCGCATCGGTTACACATCCACATTTTTACATACTGCCATATTAGTAACTGTTGTATTCTGCTACCTTTCCTATCCCCTACTATCCCCCCTTCCCTCCCCTCCCATCTTCTCTCGCTACCCCATCTACTGTAATTCATTTCCCTCCTTGTTTATTATCCCATTCCCCTCACAACCTCTTATATGTAATATCTCTGATGAACCTAGATGCAAAAATCCTCAATAAAATTCTGGCGAATCGGATACAAAGGCACATCAAAAAAATTGTGCACCATGATCAAGTAGGATTATCCCTGGGATGCAAGGATGGTTCAATATACGAAAATCAATAAATGTTATTCACCACATCAATAGACTTAAAGATAAGAACCATAAGATCATCTCGATAGACGCAGAAAAAGCATTCGACAAAGTACAGCATCCCTTTATGTTCAAAACATTAGAAAAACTAGGGATAACAGGAACTTACCTCGACATTGTAAAAGCTATCTATGCTAAGCCTCAGGCTAGCATCATTCTGAATGGAGAAAAATTGAAGGCATTCCCTCTAAGATCTGGAACAAGACAGGGATGCCCTCTATCACCACTTCTGTTCAACATAGTCCTCGAAACACTGGCCAGAGCAATGAGACAGACAAAAGAAATTAAAGGCATAAAAATAGGAAAAGAAGAACTTAAATTATCACTATTTGCAGCTGACATGATTCTATACCTAGAAGACCCAAAAGGGTCTAAAAAAAAACTACTAGAACTAATAAATGAATTCAGCAAAGTGGCAGGATATAAAATCAACACACATAAATCAAAGGCATTCCTGTATATCAGCAACAAAACTTCTGAAACGGAAATGAGGAAAAACACTCCATTCACAATATCCTCAAAAAAAAAAAAATAAAATACTTGGGAATCAACCTAACAAAAGAGGTGAAAGACTTATACAATGAAAACTACAGAACCCTAAAGAGAGAAATAGAAGAAGATCTTAGAAGATGGAAAAATATACCCTGTTCATGGATAGGCAGAACTAACATTATCAAAATGGCGATATTAACAAAAGTTCTCTATAGGTTTAATGCAATACCAATCAAAATCCCAAGGGCATTTCTTGTAGAAATAGATAAAGCAATCATGAAATTCATATGGAAAAATAAAATACCCAGAATAGCAAAAACACTTCTAAGCAGGAAGTGTGAATCAGGTGGTATAGCGATACCAGATTTCAAACTATATTACAGAGCAATAGTAACAAAAAACAGCATGGTACTGGTACCAAAACAGGCGGGTGGACCAATGGTACAGAATAGAGGACACAGAGACTAATCCACAAAGCTACAACTATCTTATATTTGATAAAGGAGCTAAAAGCATGCAATGGTGGAAGGATAGCATCTTCAACAAATGGTGTTGGGAAAACTGGAAATCCATATGCAACAAAATGAAACTGAATCCCTTTCTCTTGCCATGCACAAAAGTTAACTCAAAGTGGATCAAGGAGCTAGATATCAAATCAGAGACTCTGCGTCTGATAGAAGAAAAAGTTGGCTCCGATCTACATATTGTGGGGTTGGGCTCCAAATTCCTTAATAGGACACCCATAGCACAAGAGTTAATAACAAGAATCAACAAATGGGACTTACTCAAACTAAAAAGTTTTTTTCTCAGCAAAAGAAACAATAAGAGAGGTAAATAGGGAGCCTACATCATGGGAACAAATTTTTACTCCTCACACTTCAGATAGAGCCCTAATATCCAGAGTATACAAAGAACTCAAAAAATTAGACAATAAGAAAACAACCCAATCAACAAATGGGCCAAGGACCTGAACAGACACTTCTCAGAGGAGGACATACAATCAATCAATAAGTACATGAAAAAATGCTCACCATCGCTAGTAGTCAGAGAAATACAAATCAAAACCACCCTATGATACCATCTCACTCCAGTAAGATTGGCAGCCATTAGGAAGTCCAACAACAACAAGTGCTGGTGAGGATGTGGGGAAAAGGGTACACTTGTTCATTGTTGGTGGGACTGCAAATTGGTGCAGCCAATTTGGAAAGCAGTATGGAGATTTCTTGGAAAGCTGGGAATGGAACCACCATTTGACCCAGCTATTGCCCTTCATGGACTATTCCCTGAAGACCTTAAAAGAGCGCACTACAGGGATACTGCCACACCTATGTTCATAGCAGCACAATTCACAATTGCTAGACTGTGGAACCAACCCAGATGCCCTTCAATAGATGAATGGATTAAAAAAATGTGGCATTTATACACCATGGAGTATTACACAGCACTAAAAAATGACAAAATCATGGAATTTGCAGGGAAATGGATGGCACTAGAGCAGATTATGCTTAGTGAAGCTAGCCAATCCCTAAAAAACAAATGCCAAATGTCTTCTTTGATATAATGAGAGCAACTAAGAACAGATCAGGGAGGAAGAGCAGGAAGAAAAGATTAACATTAAACAGAGACATGAGGTGGGAGGGAAACGGAGAAAAAAGGGAAATTGCATGGAAATGGAGGGAGACCGCCTATTTAATTTAACTCAAATCAATTCTACCCCAAGATATCTTACAATCAAGTTCTCTCAGGTGAACAATAAAGACATTCATATGTTTGCAAGAGAAAAGTAACAAATAGAACATACAAGTGCAACAATTCACCTTAGCAGCTCACTTCTCAGTAGAAACCTTACAGGCCAGGAGATGATGGCTTGAGCTTTTCACAGGACTGAAATAAAAAAGAAATGATACAAAGCAAAATGGTGATGAAATAATGGAACTACCTATAGCCTCAGAGAAAATAAACAGCCTTCTTAGAATATCTGGAAAGTTATGCACAAACAAAACCATATTAGGAATACTGAAAAAATATTTAATCTTTCAATGCACAAATGATGATATACACCAAAAAGCATCAAATTTCTTCTTTATATTTTTATTTGGTTTTTTTGTAAAGTACATATCTTCATATTTGGACACATTTTGAAGTATTTAGGTTAGAAATTCACTAGATAAATTTGGGGAGAGGTTCTTGTTTATTTGTTCTTTTTAGTTATGCATGACAGTAGAATCCATTTTTTTATATCAGTATACAAGCATGGGATATACCTTATTCTCATTAGGACCCCATTCCTGTGGAGGTACACTATGTTAGATTCATATATGTACATAGGCAAATTATGTCAGATTCATATCACTGTCTTTCCTTTTCCTATCCTCTCCCTTCCTCTTTGTTTAATCTACTAAAATTATATTCTTCATCCTCACCACCACTGTTACTGTGGGTTAGATTTAACATATCATCAAAAGCATTTGACTTTTGGATTTTTGGAACTGGCTTGTTTAACTTAGCATGAACATATCCAGATATGTCCATTTACTGTCAGATGTCATGAAGTCATTCTTCTTTATGGTTGAGTAATACTCCATTTTGTATGTTCTTTATAAACATTTTCATTATCCATTAATGTATTGAAGGGCACCTAGGTTAGCTCCATAGCTTAGCTATTTTGAATTTTACTAATATAAATAATGATGTGGTAGCATCACTGTAATGTAGTGATTTTAAATATTTTGGATATATACCAAGGAGTTGGATAGCTGGGTCAAAGGATGGTTCCATTCCTACATATAAAAATGTTGGTACCAAAAGTCTAACCACCCACACACTGTTATCTGAATCTCTAAGTAAAATTTTGTCTTTTTACTTGAAAATACTTTCTAGTGATTCCAAAATCTCCACAGTTTTAATCCATTCAAGAATACATTTGAGGGCTGGGGATGTGGCTCAAGCGGTAGCGCGCTCGCCTGGCATGCGTGCGGCCCGTGTTCGATCCTCAGCACCACATACCAACAAAGATGTTGTGTCCGCCAAGAACTAAAAAGTAAATATTAAAATTCTCTCTCTCTCTCTCCTCTCTCACTCTCTCTTTAAAAAAAAAAAGAATACAATTGAAGTTCCACATATTGACTCAATATATATTGTTGAGACTTAAGATATTATTTGTCATTGGACTAAAATTATCTCTCTTTCCAACTATGAACATAAAAAAAAGACAAACTATTTTATCCCAAAATACAATGGTTAAAAAGACATAAGACAACCATTCCCATTCTGAAAGTAATAAATCATAATGAAAAAAAAGGGGTCAGGAATCCAAATCAAGTAAACTTATCTGGATAAATCTCTTTAAGTATTAAGGCTTGAGAGTGATTTAAAACCCTTTGTTCTCTGGGCCCACCAGGCTGGTCTTTCTGCCTTCTGGGCCCTCTGGGATGGCAGTCTCACTTTCTTTAGCCAGTGTTGTTTGGGTAATGATGGTGGTGACAGTCTTGCCAGATTAATCTGTTACTGAGTTCACAAAGTCATTTTTTTTCTCATCCTGAAGAGGATGGCAGTGTTTCTATTGCTGTAAAATTATTCAAATCCTTGCTGGCCTCTCATGTGATTAACAGGGATCCAAACTATCAGAAAAAAAAGGTATTCCATAAATCCTCTTTCTTGAATAGCCATATCTGCATTCCTAGTTTCTGCCGAGATGCTTAATTAGATACATGAGTCATGTACATAATAGTTTTAATGAAAGTTTGTTGAACCACACCATTGGTCCTATTTTCTGAGCACAGAATCTGAATAGTCTGAGATTCTTATAAATCATCAAGTACTATTTTCTTTTTCCTTATAAGCATCTTAATCAACATATCTTTCTTCTTGAATTTTGCTATAAGCAGCAGGAGAAACCAAGCCATATCATCATCACTTAAACATATCTATAAAAATATCTGAACTAAATATTTAAGTCCATCACTCACAAATTCTGCTTTCCACAAAACAATGTCACATAATTTTGCCATATTTTATACTACTTTACTTTATAATAAAAATAACCTTTTCTGAAATTTCCAATAGCATGTTTCTCATTTCTGACTGAGACCACATCTATTTAGCATTCATATTTCTAGCAACTTTCTGGGTATGACTTTATGTGTATATTCTGGATTATAGATGTTTTCTTAGAGCTCTGCTCTTGAAATTCTTCCTTCAAAAGAATCACATTTAAAATCCAAGACAGATTTTCTCTTCAAGGGATTTTTTTTTTTCTATCAAGCACCTCGAAACTTTTATCCTTAGTCATTTACTCAATACCAAAGTCACTCTCACACTGTTAGGCACTTATTACAGTGCAGCAAAATCTCTATTGGTTTTCTATGGTGGCCATAGCAAAATACCAGAGATTGAGTGTTATGCAACAAATATTGTCTCACAATTCTGAAAAATAGAATTCTATAATCAATGTGTCTCCAACGTGGGTTCCTTCTGAAGGATGTGAAGGAAGAATCTGTTGCAAGCCTCTACCTTAGCTTACAGATGGCCATCTTCTCCCTATATCATTTTACATCATTTCCTCTTTATGTATATTATAATTTCTAAATTTATCCTTTTCTTAAAAGACACAGTTCATATTGCTGTTTACTCTAAAAGACTCATTTTAGCTCATTGTCTATGTAAATGCTCCCCTCAACAACGTCATATTGTGAGATATATGTGGTTAGTATTAAAACATGAATTTTGAGATGATATAGTTCAATTTACAAAAATTATATTAATTGATTTGGGGATATTAAATCAACCTGTTATTCCTGGGATAAATTTGCATCGGTCACAGTGTATAATCTCATTTTTATTTCTCAGGATTAGTTTCCATAATATCTTTTAAGTATCATACTTATAGGATAATGACCCACACTTTTATTTTGTTGCACTATGTTTGTTTTTTCTTAATTAAGGTAGTATTGGCCTCAGGGCATAAACCACTTGGAAAGGATCAGAAGAAAGATGGTGGATTATAGGGAGCAAGCATCTCCTCAGTATCAGATCCACAAAGGCATAGACAATTTCTCAATGAGGTGGATAGCCAAGGGAACACAATGAAAAAATACTAATCTGTAAAAATTGAAAAAAAAAATAGCCATAAAACGTCAGATACCTGAACATAAGAAATAATATGCAAAAGGAGCATCAGGCTGGGCACCAACAGACTGCCAGTGATGGTCCCTAGAGAGAAGGGCAGTGCAGACAGAAAAATGAGAAGGTACAATTGACTAGTAGATAAATAAATTTTTGAAAAATTTAGTTTGGGAAACTTGTGAATTAGAGAGGAAAATCTGATTTTAAAGAACTCGGAGTATAGGAAGTGGTTTGGTGAAAACAAATCCAAGATCAGCTCTCCTCTTCCCTGGAAAAATCCCCTGGACATGGAAAATAGCCACTGGGGCTCCCCAGGAAAGTGAGTGCCACAGCTGCCACATTTCTGGTGGAGAAAGCCAGGTCAGGGCTTTGTGCTCCTGGTAGCCCTGCCACCCATCCAACCTTCTCATGGGGAGAACAAGAGCTCCTGAGTGCACTGGTGCCCAATGTCCTGAGTGGTACTGTCTTCACCTCTGAGCTACTACAAGGAGAAAAGACCAAGGCCAGCAGCCGCTTCCCTACCTCAGAGCTCATCCAGGGAAAACAGACTGAGTGCTCCCACCGATTGGCCTGCCCCAACTTCCATGTTCCCTGTATGAAAAGAAGCCACTGCAGCTGCCTGTGGCTATTGTGGGCAGAGGGGAGAATGGGATCTCCTATAGGTAACTAATCAACCATCAACAAGAACATACAACAATAAAACAGAAAGTGACTGAAGCAGACAGAGTGAAATGGCCGCAAAGAATATTTGACTTAGACCATTCAACTTCAGGATGGGAAGAGAAAAAGGTCTCATTGTTGCAGGTGCTACAGGGTGACACAAATGCATATGTACTGTAAGGCTTACCCAGTACTTCATACCCATAACTGAGTAGCTGAAACATGTAGAGATTTTATTGCTACATTCAAAAAGCAGATTTTGGGGCTGGGGTTTTGCTCAGTAGTAGAGGGCTTGTCTAGCAAGCATGAGGAACTGGGTTTGATTCTCAGCACCACATATAAATAAACAAAATAAAGGTCCATTGACAACTAAAAAATATTTTTAAAAAGGCAGATTTTACCACAGACCCTGAGATTCAGATACAGGGCAGAGACTGGCATCCTGCCAGCAATTAGGAAGATCATTAATTCTCAAACACTGACTCACAGAGTTGCAAAGTTGGGACAAGACTAAACCATGATTACTGAAATCTCCAATATAGAATTCTAGGCACAGAAAAATACAATTTTCCATAACCAGATTGTGCTACCCCACCATATAACTCTGTGCCATCTAGCCACAGAGTTTGGAAGCTAAGCAAGGAACACAAAGTTGTCAGGCTTCGCAAGCCCCAAACCTCAACCCAAGGATAAGAAAATTAAAAGCAAATTTGAAGAATCAAATCCATCCTGCCAACAATTTTGACCTCCACAGCAGAATTAAGCTCTTTATTTCTCAGCAATGTTTTTTTTTAATTTTTTTATCTTTTTTCTTCTTTCTTTTATTCCACTGAAATCCCATACTCCCATTGTTAATTTTAACTTTTACAAACATCATTCTATTGTATTGTATCATTTCCACTTTTTTTCCATTATGCATAATTCTGTGTGGGTGTCTCACTGCATGGAGTTACTGACATTAATGTTAATTTTGTCTCTCTCCTTAGAAACCTTGCTGCTATGAAAATGTCACAACTCTGCCAAGAAATGGTGAATCTTACTCACAATTGATTTAAAGCCCTCCTGAGCATAAATAAACATTGTTTCAACTCATAAAATTGGGTACAACAAATCTCCAAACCAAAAATAGCCTCCAGGGAAGAACAACCAAAAGGGGACTTCAGATATCCAATCTAGACATCTACTAGTATATGAAAACAGAAATCCTATAATAAAAATGAAATACACTTACAAGGACACATGTATAAAAAAGAGAGGAGAACCCACTTCAATTGATGCACAAGAACAGAACTTTGGAAAACATGAGGAAACAGACAAACAAATTCCACCTGCCAAAATTCACAGTCCCATCACAAAAGATTCCACAGCCATGAAAATGTAGGAAATTCCATAAAAAGATCAAAGAAAGCTGATTGTCAAAATGTTCAATGACCTAAAAGAAGATCTAGGTAGTGAATTAAGAGAGCAAATACAGAAGACAAAAAACCTTACAATAAAGAAATAAAAACCGAGTGTGGTGGTGCACACCTATAATCCCAGTGGCTCAAGAGGATCTTGAATTCAAATCTAGTTTCAGCAACTTAGTGAGGCTCTAAGAAGCTAAGTGAGACCCCATCTCCAAATAAAAATACAAAAATGAGCTGGGGTTGTGGCTTAATATTTGAGTGTCCCTGGGTTCAATACCCAGTAGCCAAAAAAAAAGAAATATTGAAAATGAAAATTAATACAATAAATTGAATTAAAAATTCACTTGAAAGCATCACCAACAACTTAGAATGCATAGAAAATAGAACCTCAGAGCTTGAAGACTTAAACCTCAGGCCTTGAAAACAGGTTACATGAATATGTGTGCACAGAATGCAATAAAAAAATGATTAGGATATACAAGAACTCTGGGAAAACACTAAGAGACAATACTTGAGAATCACTGGGTTAGAAGAAAATATAGAGATCCAAGTTAAAGCCATTAAGAATGTTTTCAATGAGATTGTCACAGAAAACTTTCCCAATATCAGAAAGAAGATAGACATCCACATACAGAAGGCATGCAGAACTCCCATATACACCTAATCAGAAAAGACATTCTAAAAGACATATCATAATCAAAATGCCTAATGAAAAATAAGTAAATAATATTAAAAGAACATTAAAAGATTCTGGAGAAAAACATCAGGTGGCATTTAGAGGCAAACCAATAAAGCTCACTTCAGAATTTTCAACTCAGGGCATAAAATTAAGGAGGCCATGGAATGAGGTATTTCAAGCTCTAAAAGAAAACAAATGCCATCCCAGATTGCTGTATTCAGTAAAGCCCTTTATTATATTTGATGGAATATTAAAAATCTTCCATAACAATGATAAGCTAAGAAAATAAATGACCCCCCAACCAATACTACAAAGAATGCTCAAAGATATGCACACAGAGGATATATATATATATATATATATATATATATATATATATATATATATAAAACAAAACTTAAATATATAAATATAGTGTGTGTGTGTGTGTGTGTGTGTGTGTGTGTGTTTGTGTATTCTTGGGTCAATTTATAGAGACTCAAATTTCTCTCTTTTAATGATTTTCACAAATAATGTTTGTTTCACAAGAGAGAATGTCAACTGATCTCTTTATGTTACCATTCTAGAATTATTTCCCATTCATTATATTTTATTTTTAATAATATTCACTTAACTATAAACATAGAATTTTAGTTATAATATTGCCTACATTTAAAAACTAGTGTAAAATTTCTAAAAAGTTTCATTCTGTCATTGCTGTTCAGTAGGAGTTGGCTCTAGAACAGGGTGAATTCAGTATAGGAAATATAATAAAGCACAACTGTACCCTTTTAATATAGGTGTCATCATTTTTCTGTCAGAAGTAACAACATTAACAAAGTATTTTATGATTATTATCCCATATATCTCTATCTGTATTATCATAAATCAATCCTTAGTGTTTCATAAATTTGCAAATTTATGCTCATTTTATTTTCATACACAAGTCTTCACTAAACTTAGTGATTATATAAAATGTCACAAACTAGTACCAGATGTTTTAAGAACTCCTTACAACGTTTTATGAACAATCATTTTCTACAGTTGATTGATGAACTCTGCATAGAAGTCAGAAATTATATATCTGTTTTATTATTTCTCAAAATATAAAGCTTATAATAATAAGTATATTTGATTTTCAAATCTTCTGATAGAAATTACATTTACAAAACTTAAATTTAGGACTTTCCTGGAATTAAATGTCTTTCTTCAGTTTGACATCAGCAACACCTGCTCTTGAGGAAAAAAGAAGAACACACACACACAAACACACACATACACACACATTTTATGCACTTTAACGTACTAAGAATTGACCATTGTTAGAAATAACTATAGACATTAAAACTTTATATAAGACAGATATTGAAGATTATATTTTTCTCCGTACTCTTGCATTTAAGACTTAGCATAAGCTCATCATGCTGATATAACCATAGGCACCCAGAGGTGTTTTTTTTGCCTAAAAAAGAAGTAATATCTGTTTTGCTTATTTGTGTGCCATGCAATGAGTTAATATTAATTATTATATATATTTTTTTTAAAAAAACTGCCTGTTCTATACTTGATACAAAAGTAAGTGAGCATTTTCTTTCAAAAGTAGTATCTACTTGGTTTGATGTAGTAATGATTTAAAATGTCATTGGGTACTGCTCTATATATTATAAAGTGAATTGGGTGGTATATGTGTGCTTTATAATTTATTTGATGGTAAATAATTTTCCTCACAAAAATATATAAATTAAAGTATATATTTGGAAGTGAAGTAGGATTCTCCCATGTTTTAATATGGCTTTAATACTAATTTGCAACTTAAATAAAACTATAATTTCTGTAGAAGTCAGCAAACACTTAATTAGAAGTGTGCTTAATAGACTTAGCATATCAAAATCACTGAAAAATGCTAAACTGACATTATGCTGATTCTGTAATTTGGGAATTTTTAATTGTCAGATGTGATGAGCTTATGCTGAAGATATATACATGATATATCATTACCAGGACATTCAGTGAGCACATTAATATAAATATAAAAATTTAACATAAATTGGATTTTAATAAAACCTGCCTTACAAAGAGCACACTGCATTTAATTAATATTTTTGCTTTAAAAATAAGTTTGTAAAGATGTGATATGATAGTATGCTATTTCGTAAAACTGCTGGCAATGTTGTAACTAGCTCAGTGGGTCCATTAATTTCTGTAAGATTAAAATCAAGCATGACTAATAAAGAGAGTGTTTATAAGAATTATTTAATGCATTGGTACATATAACAAAGTGGCTACCCCATAGGCAAAGTAACAAAGAAATCAAGAGATTAGGAGCTGGGGTTGTGGCTCAGTGGTAAAGTGCTTGCCTTGAACGTGTAAGGCCCTGGGTTCAAGCCTCAGCACCACATAAAGATAAATAAATAAATAAATAAATAAAATAGAGTATGTGGTCATCTACAACTAAAAAAAAAATTAAAAAGGAATCAAGAGATGAATTAAAGAACTGGGGTTGCCCAATAGGCAGAAAATATCTAGGAAATTGTATAAGTCTGGTTTAAATTGGTGAGACAAAATATCTGAGGAAACAAACTCAGAAGAGGAAAAATTTATATTTACTTAAGCTTATAGAGGTTTCTGTCAATAGTTATCTGGTTTCATTGTTTCTGGGACTGTGAGACATTACATCATGGTGGATTAGTGTAGTGAAGCAAAATTTGCCACTTATGCCACTTGTAAAGCTGAAACAGAGAAAAAGAAGAAGGTATTGGAGAAAAGTTATACCCTTCCAGAGCATGCTACCAGTGCTCTACTTCCTCCCACTAAGCTGCCACACCTACACTGTTTACCACATCCCAATAATGCCATTAAATTATCATTCCTCAAAGGATTAATCTACCAATGAGGTCAGAGCCCTCATAATCCAATCACTTCCCAGGAGCCTCACTCTGAACACTGCAGGTCTAAGAACATAGCTTTCTTTTTTTTTTTTTTTTGGCTGGATTATTTTTTTTTAATTATTAGTTGTTCAGAACATTACAAAGTTCTTGAAATCATATTTCATACATTTGATTCAAGTGGATTATGAACTCCCATTTATCCTATATACATATTGCAGATTCACATCGGTTACACATCCACATTTTTACCTACTGCCATACTAGTGTCTGTTGTATTCTGTTGCCCTTCCTATCCTCTACTATCCCCCCTCCCCTCCCCTCCCCTCCCCTCCCCTCCCCTCCCATCTTCTCTCCCTACCCCATCTACTGTAATTCATTTCTCTCTCTTGTTTTTTTTCCCCTTTTCCCTCACTTCCTCTTATATGTAATTTTGTATAACAATGAGGGTCTCCTTCCTTTACCATGCAATTTCCCTCCTCTCTCTCTTTCCCTCCCCCCTCTCGTCCCTGTTTAGTGATGATCTTCTTCTCATGCTCTTCCTCTCTATTCTGTTCTTAGTTCCCCTCCTTATATCAAAGATGATATTTGGCATTTGTTTTTTAGGGATTGGCTAGCTTCACTTAGCATAATCTGCTCTAGTGCCATCCATTTCCCTGAAAATTCCATGATTTTGTCATTTTTTAGTGCTGCGTAATACTCCATGGTGTATAAATGCCACATTTTTCTTTATCCATTCATCTATTGAAGGGCATCTGGGTTGGTTCCACAGTCTAGCTATTGTGAATTGTGCTGCTATGAACATTCTTGTAGCAGTGTCCCTATAGTACGCTCTTTTAAGGTCTTTAGGGAATAGTCCGAGAAGGGCAATAGCTGGGTCAAATGGTGGTTCCATTCCCAGCTTTCCCAGGAATCTCCATACTGCTTTCCAAATTGGCCACACCAATTTGCAGTCCCACCAGCAATGTACAAGTATACCCTTTTCCCCACATCCTCGCCAGCACTTGTTTGACTTCATAATGGCTGCCAATCTTACTGGAGTGAGATGGTATCATAGGATGGTTTTGATTTGCATTTCTCTGACTGCTAGAGATGGTGAGCATTTTTTCATGTACTTGTTGATTGATTGTATGTCCTCCTCTGAGAAGTGTCTGTTCAGGTCCTTGGACCATTTGTTGATTGGGTTATTTGTTATCTTCTTGTTTAATTTTTTGATTTCTTTGTATACTCTGGATATTAGGGCTGTATCTGAAGTGTGAGGGGTAAAAATTTGTTCCCATGATGTAGGCTCCCTATTTACCTCTCTTATTGTTTCTCTTGCTGAGAAAAAACTTTTCAGTTTAAGTAAGTCCCATTTGTTGATTCTTGTTATTAACTCTTGTGCTATGGGTGTCCTATTAAGGAATTTGGAGCCCGACCCCACAATATGTAGATAGGAGCCAACTTTTTCTTCTATCAGACACAGAGTCTCTGATTTGATATCAAGCTCCTTGATCCATTTTGAGTTAACTTTTGTACATGGCGAGAGAAGGGGATTCAGTTTCATTTTGTTGCATATGGATTTCCAGTTTTCCCAGCACCATTTGTTGAAGATGCTTAGCTTTCAATACATGAGTCTGGGAAAATTTACAGATCCAAACCACAACAGAAATCAGGTGAGCAGCAGCAAGGAGGCTGTCCCCTGGGCAGAAGTAGCAACAGAGGTGATTACCCCATAGGCAGTGTAGCAAATAATTCAGGGTTGAACAGCAAAAGCTGACTATCCCATAAATAGGGTAGCAAGGAAATCAAGAGATGGAGTTTGTACCTACATTAGAGAAGGAGATCTGCTTTACTCATTCTAAAAATGTTGATATTAATTACAAAAAAACTTCTCATTTCAACATTCAGAATAATGATTAAACAAATATCTGTACACAAAAATATTTGAACAAGTTAACTTGATACTAAAAGTTAAACATCACAGGCACTTGACTTAAAAATCCAGAAGAATTTCAAGATAGAAACGTCAGAGCATTAAATCAAGTATAACCCCTCATGATATTGCATAGGTCACAAGCTCTGAAACAAGCTTTGTTTGGCAATAATATGTAGATTGGCATTTGGTGTCTCATTGACAAATTCTTTTAAGTATATTACAAAAATACTAAGAATTAGTTCACTTCATTGTACCTTGTTTTTATTTGTAGATGGAAAAAATATCTTTATTTTATTTATTGTTATGTGGTGCTGAGGATTGAAACCAGTGCCTCACAAGTGCTCTACCACTGAGCTACAAGCCCAGCCCCACTTCCTTATATTTGCACATCAACTTAATCTATGGCTTGTACTTTGAAATCATAACTGGTTGCCCTCATGCCTCTCATTGTCAAGTAGAATTGGTTCCTTGTAGAAGAGTCATGGATATTTAGTCCCTCCCTTCCCTAAAACCCTTCAATTACTGTTAATCATATTTAAAATATATATATTTGTTTCATAGCCCCAAGACCATATAAGATTTTATCCTTTGTCTAACTCTAAAATCTCATACTATATTTTTCTCTCAATATTTTAATCTCATCTTATACTATTTTTTTCTCTCAATATTTTAACTACAGTTTTCTTCCTTTATTTCGTAGAAGAAATCAAAACATTCTCCACAGTATGTAGATTTTACCATTAAATATGAAAGTTGTACATGATAATTCTGTTCAACATTCCAAGGTCTCATTCACATTGTCATGTACAATGTGAAGGAAACTGGTAATCTAGTCTAGCTCTACTCTCAAGAAAAAGAGAAACAAATTGAGTAAATGTTTAGTAGATATCCAGCACAAAGTTTGATAGTAATAAATTTAAAAGACTGAACAAGTAAGCTATGGATCTCTTTATTTCTTATATAATAATTGCTTCAATACTGATGGATAAATGTAATTTAATATATATTATGCTTATAAACACAAAAGAAAAATTAGTAAATACCAGGGAAATATAATCTTAAAGAGCACAATCTTTATAGCAAGCCTGAAGTAAAATCAAACTTATTACTTACTTTACTTAAGTTCATATTAAATTTTGTTACTCTGTCTGCCTAATAGCATTGTGATATCTATAAACAGATGTTCAGAAGTTGGTTCTGCATTTTACGTCTCACTAGTAAAGTATCTCTTCATTCCAAGGAAAATTTTTTTATTTTGGCTAAAACTTCTTCAAATAATACATTGTTATACTATAAAGGATTCGCATTCAATTGAGTTTCTAAAACTTTTAAAAATTACTTTGAAATGTAAAAAAAGAAAGGAAGTACAATTATGTAATGTTGATATCATTCAATTTTTATTTGTCACACTATGTCTTGTTTCTTCATACCACAGCAACAATTATTTTCAATTTGTTCACGTTTTCCACTTTTTTCCCCCACAGTCACTTTTGACCCTTTCCATTCATGTTTATTTTAAATAAAATCATTATTATCATTATTAGTGCTATCATTTTTAAATTATCCTTGAGTTAAAATCACAACTTTTTAAATCATACAACAAAAAAACCCCAAAATTGCTTAATATTTATCAACTAGTTTTAATGCAACCCTGTTATTAAAAGCAACACAAAAAATAACAGAGATTTATCCTCATGGTTTGAGTTGTTCTTATGATATTTTATGAAATTTCCTTTGGAACAGAATTATATAAATCCTAAAACAATTTAAGATGCATATTTTTATCATTCATAATTTATACCTGGAGGAACTTAGAGACAGAAAAGTGACTTAATTCATCAAACACACTTTGTTTTATTACCATTTGGTATTTATACATATACTTATTTCTGTTGAAAAAAATTCTATAGGTTCTTCCATTTTTTCTTTTTTATTTATATTTATTTATTTATTTATTTTTAGTTATAGATGGAACAATAATTTTGTTTTATTTGTTTTTATGTAGTTCTAAGGATCAAACCTAGTGCTTCACACATGCTAGACAAGTGCTCTACCACTGAGCCATAACATCAGTCCCTCCATTTCTTCTTTTATATTCATAAAAGAAATTTACCTTTCATTTCTAACCATATTATACAAATAAATTTTAAATTCACATGAAAAGTTTTTATTTTCTCTATGTCTATCACTATTTCTAATGTTTTCTTTTACTTTATGATTTTTCTTCTCTTCAATGCTTTAAACTACATGATGGCAATGAAGCCAGAATTAGACAGGAAGTCAGTATAGAGAGGTAAATTGAGTCAGATCAGATCAAGGAGGCCAATTTGAATATGTAGGGCAAGTTGGAGACTGTCCCCTGAGGGATTGAAATGCTCTCACAGCCCTCCTCCACCCTTATCAAGATAACCTGCCCCTGTTCCAACCTATTTCTAAGGTAACCTGTCCCAGAAATTGTCCTTCCTATAGGGAATGATAAAAGTTGTTAATCAATGTGTCCTGGGCTGCTCCATCAAGCCCTTCCTTTATCCATCTGCTTCTCACCTTTTGGGCATTCCAGGAAGCATCTCCTGGGCTCTGTCAGGAAGAAGAGAGATAAGGAGAAGAGATCAGGAGAATAAAGGAAGCCTAAGACACATAAAAAAGGCAGAACACCTCACTTCTTGGGATACCAGGATACCAGTCATGACCCCCTTCTTCCCCCTAGGAGAAGTCTATATTATCCCTTTTTAAGTAAACCCTACTTTATATGCTTGCCATCGAAATGCTTCTCTAATATTATACTTCAACATGAGAGGGAACAGAACTTGTCACCAGTAACTGGTGGTATCAGCAATAATAATAACTGTTTTGTTTTATACTTTAACATCAAAGCCTTGTTTAGCATCTGTCAGTAGTAAATGCCAAATCCAGTCTTTATTTTGTTTTTTGTTTTTGTAGTTATATTTGTCTCTTCCTTCTTTTTTCTTCTGATTATTCTTCCTTAGTAATTTGATATTCCCAAAATACATAAAAAATGAATTACAAATGTAAATACAATAATAAAAAGTTTACCTTATTATAAGGGGTGGCAAATATACCTGATAAGGGAAGATTAAAACTGCTTATCAGCATTAAATGGTAGATCTTGCAAATCCTTAGAGTCTAGCAGAGTCAAACACTTAAGGTAAAATTGACACTGGGAATAAATATATGTTTACTTACTAACAACAGTGATGGTTATGCACTGAATCAGAAAGCAAAAGGATTCTCACGAGAGGAGGATAATATCTCTACTGAATCTTATTAAATTAAATTTTATTTGGTATAGATCATTGTAAACTGGAAGGAGTGGGGAGGAAAAGCCAAGAGCAAAGTAACAAGACAGCACTATTATTTTACTAAAAAGGAATTGTATTAAAATTATATGATGATCAAAATATGTCAAATGATTTTTTTCCAATATATGTTTTTGGCTACTGTCAATTATCAGATGACTGTATGTATGTGAATTTCTCCCAGTGTGTCTGTAGTATTCCATTGGTCTTTATGCCTGTTTTGATGCCAATACCATGATGGTTTTGTTATTGTAGTATTATGATGTTTGAGGTCCATTATAATGATGTCTCTAGCATAATTCTTTTTGTTCAGGATTGCTTTGTCTATTCTGGGTCTTTTTCCAAAATAAATTTGAGGAAAATTATTTTCTAGTTTTGTGAAGAATGTCTTTGGTATTTGGATGAGGACTGCATAGAATGTGTATATTGCTTTTGGTAGTATGGACACTTTTTAATATTTATTTTTTAGTTATAGATAGACAAATGCCTTTATTTTGTTTTATTTTATTTTTATGTGGTTCTGAGAATCGAACCCATGGCCCTGCACAAGCTAGGCAAGTGCTCTACCACTGAGCCATAACCTCAGCCCCATTATGGTCATTTTTGACAATATTAATTTTACCTATTCAAGAACTTTCTATTTTCTGGAGTGTTTTTCCATTTTTTTTTCAGTGTTCTATAATTTTTGTTGTAGAGTTCTTTCACTTCCTTCATTATTTTAATTCCTGAATACTTTATTAATTTATTTACTTACTCATTTCTTTATTTTAGATTATTATGAATGGGATAGTTATTCTCTTGCACTCTGCTACTTAGTTAAAGTTGAGTATGTATTCCAAAAACATTCTGGTGGAGTTTTTTAAGTGTAGAATCATGTCATCAGCAAACACAGATACTTTAACTTCTTTTATTTGTTCTATCTTATTATACATGACAGCAGAAAGCATTTCAGTTCATAGAACACAAATGGAGCACAGTGTTTAATTTCTCTGGCTCTACACAAAGTAGAGTCACACCATTCATGTTTTCATACATGTATGTAGGATAATGATATCCATCTCACTCCATATCTTTCCTATCCCCATGCTCCCTCCCTTCCTCTCCTAGGAAAAGGAAATAGAAACTAGGGATAAAAGAAATTTAACTCAACAATATATATGCTATATGTCTGAAGTTCTTCCATTCCTCCCATGCTCCCCTCAGCCCCCATTATGGATAATCATCCACTTATCAGAGGAAATGTTCATAATAGCTAAATTCTGGAACCAATCTAGATGTCCTTTAATAGATGAATGGATAAAGAATCTGTGATATATATATATATATATATATATATATATATATATATATATATACACAATGGAATATTATTCCA
This sequence comes from Urocitellus parryii, assembly GCF_045843805.1. Classification (NCBI taxonomy): domain Eukaryota; kingdom Metazoa; phylum Chordata; class Mammalia; order Rodentia; family Sciuridae; genus Urocitellus; species Urocitellus parryii. The sequence continues at coordinate 48,612,032 of NC_135547.1, read as the reverse complement.
CATTAAAGGATAATAAAATTATGGCATTTATAAGTAAATGGATGGAGTTGGATTATATGAGGCTAAGTGAAGTAAGCCAATCCTCAAAAAACAAAGGCCGAAAGATTTCCTTGACATCTTTTTTCTATTTTAAACATTTAATTTCCTTCTCTTGTCTAATTGTTCTGGCTAGCACTTCAAGAACTTTGTTGAATAGGAGCAGTGAGCATTGGCATCCTTAACTGATTGTAGAGGAAATGCTTTTAGTTTTTCTCCATTCACTATGAAGTTGTCCTTAGGTTTGTCACATATAGCCTGAACATTGTTGAGATAAATTTCTTTCATGCCTAGTTTCTCCAGCATTTTTAACATGACTCTACGATGGATTTTATTGAATGCTTTTTCCTGCATCTTTTGAGATGATTATGTTATTCTTGCCCTTAACTCTATTTAGGCAGTGAACTACATTCATTGATTTATATATATTGTACCAACCTTGCATGAAAACAAATTGAAATCCCATTGTATTATCTTCTTAATGTGTTTCTATATGTGACCTGACAATATTTTTTAAGGATTTTTTGCATCTTTTTCCATCAGGGATATTGGTGTGTAATTTTCTTTCCTTGATGTATCTTTGTCTGATTTTGATATCAGTGTTATACTGGCTTCATAAAATGTATTAGGAAGTGTTCCTTTGCTTTCATTTTTATGGAATAATTTATGAAAGACTGGCATTAGTTCTTTAATGGTTTGGTAGAACTCAGCTGAGAATCCATCTGTTTCTGGGTTTTACTTTGTTGGAAGTTTTTTAAATGCAGTTTAATTTTATTACTTGGTATTTTCAGTTTAAGGTTTCTATACCCTCCTGGTTCAATTTTGGCAGATCATATGTGTCTAGAAATTAATCACTGTCTTCTATTTATTATAATTTATTGGAGAATAATCTTTCAAAACAGTTTCTAATGATCCCCTGGGTTTCAGATCTGAGTTGATATTTTTACTTTTTCATTACTAATGTGTTGATTTGAGTTCTCTCTCTCTCTCTCTCTCTCTCTCTCTCTCTCTCTCTCTCTCTCTCATTAGTTTGGCTAAAAATTTATCATTATTGTTTATCTTTTCAAATAAAAGATAACAGACATATTTATCTTTGGATAAACAGACATATAAAGACCTATGTTTGTATATATGGATATACAGACATGAAAGAATAAAACTAGGGTTGGGTTGTAGCTCAGAGGGCTGGAATTACGGCTCAGAGGGCTGGAGTTCTGGCTCAGAGGTAGAGTACTCGCCTAGCATGCTTGAGGCACTGGGTTCGATCCTCAACACCACATAAAGTAAAAGAAAGACATTGTGTCCACCTATAACTAAAAATTAAATACTATAAAGAAGAATAAAACTAGTTTGGATGTTTCACCCAGCACAGATGTTAAATCAAAATAGGTCAATTATCTAGGGATTAGACCCGAATCTTTGCAAATGCTGAAAGAAAATATAGGCTCAACACTCCAACACACTGAGGCAGGTCCTGAATTTCTTAAAAAGACTCCTAAACAAAAGAAGTAAAACCAAGAATCAATAAACGGGGCAGCATCAAATTCCAAACTTCTGTACAGCAAAGGAAATAAGTGCATGAAGAGAGAAACTATACTATTGAAGATTTTGCCAGCTGCTTCTCCAACAGTGGATTAATATCCAAAATATATAAAGAACTTAAAAAAACTTAATACCACAAAAAACCTACAATTAATTAATGGGAAAAGGAACTGAAAAGACATTTCTTGAATGAAGAAATACAAATGGCCAATAAAAATATAAAGAAAAGTTCAATATTCCTAGCAGGGAAATGCAAATCAAAAGTACACTAAAATTTCACCTCATTTCAGTCAGAATGGCAATTTTTTAGAATAAAAATAATAATAAATGCTGACAAGGATGTCATATATATGTATGTGTATATATATATATATATATATATATATATATATATATATATATATATTTTAACCTAGAGGTTGAAGAGACTAAGTAGTGAGTGGAAAGAGCACCAAGAAGATGATGATAAGGAGCTACCTGATAATTTCTACAAAGCGTAAGATTCCATGTTATGTTCCACTCTAATCCAGAAATGAGGAATATTATACAGCCCTTAGATGGAACTCATACTAGAGTTTACTAAAAGTCTTGGCAGTAAGGGTCAAGTTTTCATGCCATGAAAAAGATACTTGTACCTAAGATTATCTCAGTAGTAAAAGTTAACATTAAATATACCAGTGATAAAAATATGAAATGGAAATAAAGGGGTCTTTTTTAAATGTTTAGGATACTGTATTTATGTTTTTTTGAGGTGAAATTTACGTAGTATAAAATCAACTACTTTAAAGTGGACAATTCAGTGAGAATCAATACATTCAAAATTTTGTGCTACCACCAACTGTAAATACATTCAAAAGATTTTTATTATTCCTCAGAATAATCAATGCCCATTAATAAGTTGATCATGAATTTATCTCTTCCTTTAGCACATAGAAACAACCAATTTATATTATGTCTCTTGGTTTACCTATTCTGGATATTTGATATAAATTAAAATATATATGTGACTTTGATTTTATGATTTAGATATGTGGCATCCCCCAAAAGCTCATGGTAGACAATATAGGAATGTTCAGAGATGATATGATTAGACTAAGAGAGTTATAATCTAATCAATATAATATGCTATGTGATACATTCATAATTTGGAAGAATTACAGTAATGGGTAGTAAGTATAAATGGGTAGAGCATGGCTAGTGGAAGGTCACTGATTATATTTTGTTCCTGGCTCCTTGCTCTCTCTCTCTCTCTGCTTCTAGCCTGCCATGAACTGAGCAACTTTATTCCCTTCTGCTATGATTTTTTCCTTACCTCAGGTCAAGAGCAATGAAGTTGGACAACCATGGACTGTACCTCTGAGGCCAGGAGCACAAAATAAAATTTTCCTCCTCTTAACATTGTTTAGTTCAAGTATCTTGGTTTTAGTAATTAAAAGCTGACCAAAGAACTTAATGTGTGGCTCCTTTCACTTGGAATAATGACATAAAGCATCAGAGAGTACTCAAGGTGGTGGAGCAGAAATAGCCAACAAACCTCCACTTCTCTGAAGTTTAGAATTGAATCAGTGAAAGAACAGCTAATCAGATGGATGCACTAAGACCCAATATTAGATAACCTGATACTTAGTGGGACTCAGAAATTCTGTTAACTGGAACATAAAACAAGAAAGAATCCATTAACCTTGACCAGATTGGATCAGCAAGAAGATATAAAAAGAAAAAAGAAGGAAAGACACTGCTAATAAGTTTTCTTCCTTAATAGTTAAAAGAAAGAGTGAATAAAGGTGGGACAGGAACTGTAAAACAAGGGTCAGAAGTGCAAAGCCACTTAGTGAGAAAGGATTGAACAAAGAATACAAAATCTCTGGTAGAAAACTGACCAGGTAAGACATATTCTTGAGACCACACTTAAGCCTCTTTCCATAGAAGGAATTAAATCTGTACAGCTTCTTCCCATCTAAAGGACACAGCAAATACTATCATAAGGACATCATTTGAAATGGGCTGTCCCAGTAATCCTTCTTAGGTAGAGGTTGCTTAGCCCCATTCCTCCAGCTATCTATAAGGGGAGTGATTGGAGCATGTCAGAGAGCAAGTCATTATCAGGGAGTGCAACAACAGGAAAGTAGAAAGTATAGGAACATCTGGCCAAAGCAGCAAAATTCCCAATAGTTGAAAGAAGTACCACTGTGGAAAAGCAGTGTTGCACACAACACAGTGTCATGTAGATGTAGGCATCACAGATGTCAGTGGCAGCCAAACATGTGCAGCTGTGTGCTGACAGTGAGTCTTGGTAGTAGGCAGAAGTTCCACAACCCACAGAAGCAGGTAAAGACCCTGGGATCAATGCCCCTTGCCCAATAGAAGCAGCCCACAGACATTAGTGGCTGCAGAACATGTACAGATTCTTATAACCAAAAGTTCAGTCCTTTCTCATGATGCTAATTCACCAACAAGAACACCATTTTAAGAAAAAGGAAAAATAACTTTTATTGACTGACCAGCAAAGTAAAGACAGAATTAGACAGGTAGTCAGTATAGATAGGTAAATTGAGTCAGGTAGGATCAAGGAGGCCAATTTTGAGTGAGTAAGGCAAGTTGGAGACTGTCCCCTGAGGGATTGAAATGTTAATTTCTTTAGAACCATTCCTCCACCCTTATCAAAAACTCCCCCCACCAACCTGTTGTTAAGTAAATGTGTCCTAGAAATTGCCCCTCTCTACAGGAAGGTATAAGGTTGTTAATTAATGTGTCCTTGGCTGCTCCACCCTGCCCTTCCCGCTTCAGCCCACCTGTTTCCTGCCTTTTGGCCATTCCACTGAGCATTTCTTAGGCCTAGTCAAATGCCTAGTCACCTACACAGGAAGGAGAGAGTTAAGGGGAAGAGGGCAGCAGAACAAAGGAAGCCTAGGACATATAAAAAGGACATATACCCTGGCTTCTTGGGATACCAGGATACCAGCTATGGCCACCTTCTCCCTCTTGGTAGAAGTCTATATTACCTCTGTGAAATAAACTCTGCTTTATATGATTCCCTTTTTGTGTTTTTTTAATATTAAAACTTCAACAAGTGAGGAAGCAGAACTTGTCATGATAACCAGCGGTATCAAAAGGAGAAACACAGGAGAATTCAGTCCCAGAGGCTGTGATCCTGCACATCAGGAGGAACAGTGGGATTTTAAAGGAGCTATTCAAATGTTACATTCCAGGTGTGCCCTGACAGGGGTTCCCCTGTGCCCTGTGGGTGTTTAAATATTTACTTGTTAATTTGGGACATATTTATTTCCTAGATCCTCTAATAGACATCTCTACCTGTGTAGCACAGATAACTCAAGGGAATCTTGTTCCCGCCCCCAGGTTAGGGAGGGGGAGAGGGAGAAGAGAAAAAGGAAACCAAGTGCCTTTTAAAAATAAGCCTCAGTGCTATATTCAAAGGGTGAAGTTACATTCTGACCTGCTTATAGAAAGACCCCATGGCTGACAGAAGCCTAGGGAACTGTAACACTTGATGAGGCAAAGGCAACTGTGCCCCATCAGTACCGTGACCCCCCCCCCCCAGGGCCCAGAGATGCAAGTCCAAAAGTTACTGGCCACCTATAAATGCAGGCAGTGGGCCCACAAACAAATGCAGCAATGGCTACCAGAAGCCAATGTAACAACCAGCAGCTAAAAGAGGCCCTGCCATGACTCAGTATTACAGTGCACCCCACCAAGAGTGCCTGTAGAGAAGCACCCCATAGACACTGGGCACTGCCTTGTCAACTTAGACCCAGGACTACAGAATACAATACTATGGAAATTCAAAACCACCCAGTTCACTACCACTGGATTGTTGCACCTATGCTTTAGGCAGCCATATGCCATGTACCCCCAAATCTACACAGATGAGCTCACTCCTATTTTGATAGCTCCAGGATTATAAAACATTTCTACAAGTGGGCAGACAAGATCCCATACTCAACCAGGGTGCAATCTGGCTTCTAAGTCATAGGTAAGTAGGAATTGTATCCCCTGACCCACCAGAAAGTTATTAGGTGGCCAGACACAACAAAGAATAGAGGGAGCCTCCTAGATTTATATCAAAATTGTGCTAGTGAGATTGCTATCTCCACACCCAGAGAAACTTACAGGTCAAGCTTAGGAGGTAGGAGAATATAAGTCTCTCAAAACATGCAGAATTATGAATCAGGAAGACAGCATAAGAAGTCTTCCCATCTCAAATAGCTTGGCAGGGAATAACAAATCTTTCTAATGTCAGTTTTGATTTTAAAGATATTATCTTTCCTATTGATTTGACAGGTTTTCCCTTATTATTTGACACATTCCATACCTTAATTCAACTTGATGTACTTCTTTTAGTACATCACAATACAAGGAATTGAATTCTTGGTTTTTTTTTTTTTTTTGCTCATGTTTATATTCACTCTGTGTTTCTTTTTCTTCTTGCATTAAGTGATACTCAATCTCTATCCCCATTTTGTTTTCTTTTTTAAATTTTTTAATTACTAAACTTAAAAAAATGGGAGAGGAAACATTAGATAAAGAATTTGGAAAGTTGATAGTTAAAATCATCAGTGAACTAATAGAAGATCAAAGGAAGAAACTGAGTGAGAAAATGTAGTATGGGAAAGAACATTTATAAAGGATATGAAGGAGAAATAAATGTTGTTGAAGACATATTTTAGATTTTATGGGCTGGGGTTATAGATTTTATGTGGGAGAGCACTTGCCTAGCATGTGTAAGGTATTGGATTCCATCTTTAGCACCGCATAAAAATAAATAAATACATAAAATTTAAATATTTTATTACCATATCTAAGGTTATTACGAAAATGTATCCCTACTTTCACATCATGGATTCATTCACATGATTGGTTTATTGTCACTAGTTATTGTATGAAGTGTTTTTAATTTTTTTTTTTTTAGTTGTGGATGAACAAAATACTTTTTATTTATTTATTTATTTATTTATTTTTTAATTTTTATATGGTGTTGAAGATGGAACCCAGTGCCTCACACTTGCTAGGCAAGCACTCTACCACTGAGCTACAATCCTTTCCCTATTGCATGTAGTTTTAAATCCCAATTTATTCTTTTACATATCATCTCAAAATCGTTTATTGAAAAGACTATTTTTTTCTTATGGAATTGTTGTGTCTGTCCTTTCACACATTTACTGGCTTGCTTCTGAATTCTCAGTTCTATTCTGTTGGTCTATACCTCTTTCTCTATCATTGTACCACATTTTTTTGACTGCCTTAGTTTTGCAATCATTTATGAAATTGGGAAGTATAGTTCTTCAACTTTCTTCTTTTTCATAATTGTTTTGTTTGCTATAGGACCACTGAAATATCATATGCATTTTATAATTGCATTTTCTATTTCTAATATAAAAGGGATTTTTTACATTTTTAGAGATTATCTTAAGTCTGCATGTCATTTTGCATCTTTTAAAAAAATATTTATTTTTTAATTGTATTTGGGCACAATACATTTATTTTATTTATTTATATGTGGTGCTGAGGATTGAACCCAGGGCCTTGATTGTGTTATTCGAGCGCTCTACCACTAAGCCACAACCCCAGCCCTCATTTCGCATCTTATAGATGAGTTGGCATGTATACACACACACACATACACACACACACACACACACACACACACACACATAGATACACATACATCCTTAAATACTTGTAAAAATTTTTTGACATTTAGCTGGTCTATCATATAAAGAAACATCATGTTTCTTTTGGTCACTATTTGCATGGAATAGTAGAATATGTTCTTTCTTCTTTTTATTTTTGGCCTATTAGTGTGTTTAGATGTCCATTGTCTAGTGAACAGAATATATTTGGATCATGTTCCTTTTGTATGTTCTGCCAATCTTTTCCTTTTCATGGGGCAATTTCTTGCACATATTTTCAATTATGTACTAAAAGGAAATAATCTATTTCCACCAATTTTGTTCTTTTTTTTTTCTTTATGTGATATTTTTTTGTTCTCCTTTCTTCCATTACAGTTTTCTTTGGTGTTTGACTCTTTGCTAGTGGATATTTTGAATACCCTATCATTTTCTTTTGTGCATATCTTTTATATGTTTTTCTTTGTGGTTTTCATGGTGATTCAATTTGTAATTCTAAATGTGTAAGCTCTTTTTTGAGTTGATATAAATAATCTTCAGTAGCATGCATTAACTGTTCTTGTACAGTTCCGTTTCCTCCATTGTGCCTTCACAAATTACATTTTTATACATTGTTTTTTTTTAAAGAGAGAGAGAGATAGAATTTTTTTAATATTTATTTTTAGTTTCCGGCGGACACAACATCTTTGTTTGTATGTGGTGCTGAGGCTCGAACCCGGGCCGCACGCATGCCAGGCGAGCGCGCTACCCCTTAAGCCACATCCCCAGCCCCATTTTTATACATTGTGTGCCCACTAATATATGTTTATATATTTATGTGTTTGTCACTTCAATCACTTAGAAACTTAAATAAGAAATTATGAGTCAAGAAAACAGATATTAACAATTACTTATGTGGTTACCATCATGGGTTTAATTTCTTTATACAATGTTGAGATGTTAATTTCTGGTGCGTTTTTGTTTAAGACTGAAGCACTTCCTTTTACATTTATACTCTATTAACAATAAACTACCTCAGCTTTACCTTAATCTGGGTGCATATTTTTTTCCATCATATTTAAGAACTATTTTGTCAGATATAGAAGTCTTTTCTTTCAGTGATATAAAAATATCATCATATTCTCTTATGATTGCCTCAATTTCTAATGAGAAATTTCCTGTTAATTGAATTGAGAAACACTTAAATGTGATGGTTTACTCCTTTCTTGCACTCAAAATTTTCTCTTTGTTTTAAATAATTTGATTACAATATATCTTGTGAGTTCCTTTGTGTTCATTCTTTTTATGGTTTGTTATCTTCTTGATTGTGTAGAGACATAAATTTTATACAATACAGAAAAACATTTCTACCAGTTCTTCAAATATGATCCCTCCTCTTTTACTTTTTTTTTCTTCTACCTCTTGAATAAGGAATGTATTGATAAGTCTGATGATATCCTATGGGTCTCTTAGGCATTTTTTTCCTTCTTACATTTCACTCTCAAGAATAGACAATTTGATGAACCAATATAAAATTTACTGATTCCTTCCTCTGCATTCTCAAATCTCATTTTAAAAACCTGTAGTTAATTTTTAGTTTTAGCCTTCTGATTCAGAATATGTTTGGATTATTTGAATAATGTATATGTCTTTATTGATATTCACTATTTGCCCACCTTGTTCTCCTCATTGCCTTTAGTTCTTTGAAAATATTTAAGTCAGATTATTTATCGTATTTATCTAGTAAATCCAATATCACTTCTTCCTCCTGAGTAATCTTTTCAGTGTTTTTGTGAATTAACCATGTTTTCTTATGTCTTTGTATACTTTGTTTTTGTTTGCTTATTTGGTCATATTAAATATTATAATATGATAATTAAATAAATAAACTTTTTTTTTGTTGTTTAGGGTTTGTTTTTATTGGCTTGCTATATGGTGTAGTTGTTAGTTCATTTACTTTTCTGAACTATTTTTGTAAAGTGTATATCCTTTGTTGTGTAAGAGCTCTGAAGTCTGTGTTCCCTTAAATGCCCTGGTCCAAAACAGAGGTGAGAGAGAGAGAGAGTACAAGAGAGATAGAGAGTCAGACAGAGACAGAAAACGAGAAGAAATGGAAGAGAAGAGAAAAAAGAATAAATGAAAAGAAAAAAGCAAAGAAAAGGAAAGGACATTGCTCTGGTACTCCTTCAAGATGTTGGCAGGGCATTTACATTTCTTAGCTTTTGCCTTCTGTTTACACTGATACTAGATGAAAACTTAAGATTTTCACAATTGTTTTCTGAGCATGCATTCCACCTTATTTCAAATGTGATTTCTAAATTACTGATAGTACATAGATATTTTGAATGCCCCAATTTCCCAGAGAAACTTTCTCCTTAGGATTGTATCCTAAGAAATCGGCACTCTATTTTATGAGTCAGTCATAATCATTTGTCCTAAGTATTTGCATGTCATTTCTTTCCTTTACAATAATTTCTAGGAATACCTGACACTTCTCTATTCTAAGTAAACTTTGAGAAAGTCCTAACAAAGACAAATGCCTTCTATTTTTTTTTTATTTATATAACCCTTATATGAAAACCACAAATCCAATATATATATTAAAATTTATCTACTTATTTTTTAAATACATCTTGTGGAACCAAAGGTCCCATCCTGGGAACACAGGCACTGAATCCTGCTGCCATTTTGGGGTGGAGTAAGAAAAGACAAATAAAAATGCCACAAAACTTTCCTATAATTTAAAAATGGATTGTTTTTTAATAAGTGTTTGCTTGGTTGCTGAAAACTTTGTTTTTTAGAGTTCTAAGTTGGTTTTGAATTTTCTGCCTTTTTATTTTCTATGTTTAGGAACAAACCTGATCAATCATTTGGCCTTAGGGAAGACAATCTCCAAAATCATATTACTGATGAACTTTCTTCTAGCAATTATGAGAATAATCATACTATATGATGATTCATTTCTCAAATGTGACTAATATTAAGCGAATTTGAAGCATTTGATATTCCTCCTTTTTTTTTCCTATATTGAACTATTTCTTGGCAAATTCTTAAGAAAATATTAGTATGGAGAGTATATTCAGGATAGAAAAATATTTTTAAATATATACATTTGTGGGCTGGGGATGTGGCTCAAGTGGTAGCGTGCTCGCCTGGCATGCGTGTGGCCCAGGTTTGATCCTCAGCACCACATACAAAAAAACAAAGATGTTGTGTCAGCCGATAACTAAAAAATAAACATTAAAATTATCTCTCTCCTTCTCTCACTCTCTCTAAAAAAATATTAAAAAAATCAATAAAAGATAAAAAAGTATAATTCTGCTTTGCTAACATAAAAAAAAGAAATTCTATCTTTTATTGCAAAACCCTCTTCCAGAGCTGTTTGGAGATTAAATTTTTGAAATAATGAAGTCTTACTGTCCTCCTTAAAGGTGAATTATCTCTGGGACAGAGATCTGTATGATCTAGCTTCCTTTCCCCTTTCTGGTAGTAGTACCACCTGATAAAAGGTTTATTGTTGTTGTTGTCCTTGTTATTGTTCTTGACTGCTTTTGATAAGGTTTCCCTAATGGTTTAGTTTTTTGATACATGCATATATCTGATTTTCTCCCTTTGAGTTACTGCTCATCATTGTCCCACCTTCATGGCTGACTAACCTACCTAACAATGTCATGCCTGCAAAAGTTCAGTAGGAACACAATAATATTAGAGTTCATATACAAATTTTCATTAGAATATATTTGAAGTGCTTTTTTTATTTAAACCAGTAATCAGACATTTCACATGGTTTTAAATTTTAGTTTTTTTCTAAATTTAGATTATTTACAATTTTTTTTCTTTTTGATCTTTCATTTAATCATATTTTTAAAAAATCCAGGATAGTTGTTTATAGAATGGATTTGTCTGTATGTTTTCTTAGGGTTATATTACATTTACCATATGTGCCAAGAATGCTTCATGGGCTAATTATAAGCTACCAGTGAATGAAAACAATGTCATTTTAATGCATTAAGGATGTGGTAAGTATTGTAATTTATATGAAATCATGTCTATCAAATTTCTCCAATATAATACATTTCTAATATTATAACTATAATATGTAAGGTACACTTTGAAATGATATAACTAGTTTGGAACAGTTTGAATGCTTAAACATTCTCTCAATAATCTCAGCATCAATTTACATTTCCTGGATCAATTATTATAGTGAATATTTAAAATTGTTCATCTTGTAAGTTTGCATATATGAACTAGTATTTTTTCTTAAGGAAAAGTTTTCCCTTTTTCCCTTCAACATTATGGTTATCACCAATGATTCCTGGGGTTATTTTTTAGTTAATTGTATACATTACAGTAATTTCATCGAATGAAAAAAAATGTGTAATTTTGACAAGTGGGAATGGTTTCAAATTGACTTGTGTGTCTTTTAGTTATGACCCATCAGGTTTTGAGACCTTACTCAATTTTCAGTTCAGACTGGTATTTCAAGCTTACATTTAAGTTTTCCTGCATTAGACCCAGAAGGAGTCATTTCCTCACAAGGCTCTTATTGCTTTTGTTGTGAGAAGCTATTTAGAAAGCAACATTTGGGAACTAGATATGCTCATTTCTATAGCTTCTTGACTCTTTCAATTGACAGAAATAACAAGTAATTTCAATTTCAATTTAACAAATATTGAACTATTCCTCCTTGCTGTTTTTCCATTCCATAATCATATTTCCTTTCTTCCTTATGGTGAACACAAGTCCTGACAATATCAATGTTTCTCACTTTGTATACCCTATAACATATGCAAAACAATTTCTTAGTTATAGCCTAAAAAATTTAACAGGAAATAACATAAGTAGAATTCAACTTCCTTTAGTGTTCCTCTTTGATTTAAAATTAATCCTCCTGAGAGTGCATTGTCAGAATATTTAATACTCTTCAGTATTTATTTGAAATAGTTTTATTTTTTATATTAATAATGAAATTTATTTATAGTTAATTTATTTTTCTCACACTGACTTTTCTTTTGAGTATCCTGAATATTAATATGATGAAAATGATAACTATTTAAATTGTATACTCTCACATATCCTACTTCCATACCTATTCCTTTTATACTTTTCCTCTTCATACCCTGTTTGTAACTTATTTGATGATTTTTTTATCTTTACTGTCTCCAATTCCAAAAATAACTAATCTTTCACATACATACACAGAGACGTGTATTGAATTTTTGATACAAAAGATAGGATGCTTTTTTGCAACTTATTTTGTTTTCATTTAAGGATATGTCCTGAAAATAACTCCATTTTAATTTATAGAAATCTCCTTTTTCTTTTATTATAACTGCTGACTACTGCATTGTGTAGTTGAGCCATTTAACTATATTGTGTAGTTCAGCAATTTAACTATAGATGTACATTTATATTATGTCCACTATTTTGCTATTAAGAGCAATGCCTCAATAAATAACCTCTTGCAAATGTATTTTTCTTCATCCTAAGGATCCAGCTGTGAAAGCTAAAGGATGATTAAATAGTGAAAGAACAATGAAGAGATTTATCTCTCTAGAAGAACATATCTCAAAAGTGGATGAAAGCAGGAGCCAAGGAAACATTCCAGGGAGGTGTAAACATGAAGATATTTTTTTCTTATCTTCTCTAAGGAACATTTATTTACATTTCAAATTATAAAAGCCATCCTCCTCACAAGTAGAATTGATTCACAGTAGGAAGATAAATTGTTCCTGCCCTTTTAGGAGACTAGTGAGCTGTGTGTATATAAGTTTATAGATTTGTATTTTCAGAGTTCCTCACATAGAGTACAAACCTGGCTACATGCAGGATGACTTGTTTTTCCATATATTTCCCTTAAGAAAGGATAGACTGGAGCAATAGGAACAAGTGTAGTTATTGTTGTAACTGAAGAGGTCTAGAACATGGCCGTTGTAGCATAAGGGTTATTTAGCTAAAGTTATTTGATAATCAACATATGCAGGAAAATAAATACCTTTTGTCTAGAACAACCCTTATCTACCTAAATGCAGAGATTTCCAAAAGGATTTAATTATCAGAAGACCCCCATTCAGGGAAAGTTCACATTTCAGGAGGGATTGATTAATTCCTTTCACTAGGTACCAGAAATCAATAAGGGGATCATAGATTATATAAAACAAACACTATCACAAAATAATCAGCTTCCCATTTATTGTCATAAGGGTGAATGTGTCCTCTTCTTCTATGAAGGTTGTATATAATTCCTAAATTAATGGTTTTTGAGCTACATTGAATTCCCGTGTGTGTGTGTGTGTGTGTGTGTGTGTGTGTGTGTATCAGTGAGTGTGAGAGAGAGAATAAATTTGTGTTTTTCTCCAGTTTATTTATCAGTTCAATTATCAGGCTCCCAGTCACTGAACCTAAATAGGCTTTTACTTCTAAATTAATGTAATGGCGATTTGTTGTTAAAAAAAAAAAAAAAACAACAAATACATAAATAAATACAGAAATAAAAATATAACCAAATGTAGATTTTAAATCTCTTTCCAATCACAGCAAACATCTAGAAAATATAAACTTGGATACTTTCATCAAAAAATTTAAACCTTTTCAGCCAGACTCTTAATTAAAGAAATGATTTTTTTCACTGAAAGCTGTCCTTTTAAATATTTTTTTAGTTGTAGATGGGCATAATATCTTTTTTAATCTATTTATTTATTTTTATGTGCTGAAGATAGATTCCAGTGCCTCAGCTATGAAAGGCTAGTGCCCTACCACTGAGCCATAACCCCAGCCCTGAAAGTTAAGTCTTTGTTCCCAATGTCAAAATAATAATGAGAACACAGTTTTAAGAAAAATGAAAAAATATATTTTATTGTTTTGCTAGCAAAGGAGAAGCACAGGGGACTCCTATCCTAGAAGCTATAATTCTGCTCATCATGGGGAACAGAGGGCTCTCAAAGGGGTGATTCAAAGTCTACATTTCAGCTGTTCCCTCTGGTGGGGGTTATGATTTACTTGTTAATTTGGGAGATAGTAATTTCCTGGAATTTCTGGGGCCATTCCTGAAGTCTGAATTATTTATTTACTTGGTTTCTGTAGTAGGGTGTGTGCTCAAGGACAGACAACTGGGTCTAGGATGGGAAGAAGGTAATTCTCTTTCCCTCAGAGGTTAGGGAGGGGGGAAAGGGAGAAGAGGAAGGAACAAACAAACAAAAACAATAACAAAAAAATGTACACTTTAAAAATAAGTCTTAGTGGCAAAGCATCAAGGGCTATATTCAAACAAATAAGTAGACCACTATTACACTTTTAACACTTCAAGTCTCCTTCAACACTTTTATTCACTAAATGTTTTTGTAACTTCAAATACCATAAACTTATGTTACCTATTGTTAAGACTTACAAATTGGAGTCATAATATTTGTGAAGTATCATACCTATCATTTAAAGTAAATATTAGTGAAGTTAATCTATATAGTACACCTTCATTTATCTCTAGTTCACTTGCTTTCATTATGATGTAATTTCAAAACTCACATAGCTTTTATTTGGTATTATGAAAAGTGATGCTATGAATATTGCATAATTCTTCTTACTAGCATTTGTTTTCTTTGTAATATGTATTCATTTAAGATTCAGATTGCTAGATTATAGGGTATGTATATATTTTCAGCTTTAGAAAATATAGCCAATTATTTTTCCAAATGTACTCTTTTAAAAAAACAATTATGATTTTACCAGAAATATATGAGAGTTCTAATGTTCCACACTATTTACAATACCTGAGGTTCACACTTTTTTTTACTCATTCAAGTGTGTCTATAATAGCACTATATAATGGTTTTCATTTCCATTTTTCTGATAAATAATAAAATTGAGTGCCTTTTAAAATACTTATTGGACATTTGAATAACATCACACTAATTGTATGCTTAAAACTTTTCTTCATTTTTACAGAGTTGTCTGAATTTTACAGGTATCTAGGTTTTCTTAAAATATGTTTAATAGTGGAACATTGTTAGACCATGAAAAATATGTTTTCCAATGTATGACTTGATTATTATTCTATTTATGGGCTGTTTACAAAACTATTTTTTAAAAATTAATGTTATCTCAACTATTACTGTTTTCTCCTGTGAATGTTTTCTGTCTTATTTAATAATCTTTACCAGGTTCAAAATTTCTTCTAAAAAGATTTTATAAAATGACATAATTTCTTCTACAAAGATGCATCACTTTTTGATTAAGACTTAGATCTGTAGCTCACCTGAATTTTATTTTTAAACATGGTATATAATAAGGTCAGTTTCATCTTTCTTTCAGCATGATTATGCAGCAACATAGTAGCATTGATTGGAAAGATGATCCTTTCCCTCAGAACAACCAAGTCACTTTTGTTAAAAGAATGTGGTCTGGTGGTTTTAAGTATGATTTTATTCTGAATTTTTGTTACTTTATCTATATTTGCATCAATAACACACTATGTTAATTAGTACAGTGTTACAGTGTATTGTTTCTGGTAGTGTTATTCATGGAACTTTTTTTTTTCTTTTTGTATGTATATCATTCCCATGGCCATTTTCATAATATTAACTTGAGAAATATCTTGCCAATTTTAAAAAAGTTATCCTGCTGAGGGGCTGGGGATGTGGCTCAAGCAGTAGCGCACTCACCTGGCATGCACAAGGTGCTGGGTTCGATACTCAGCACCACATAAATATAAAATAAAGATGTTGTGTCCACCGAAAACTAAGAAATAAATATTAAAAAATTCTCTCTCTCTCTCTTTAAAAAAAAAGTTATCCTGTTGATATTTTGATTGAGATTACATTTAATCTAGAAAAATTGATAACCTAATATAATAAGTATTTCAATTAATAAGCCTAGCAAATGCTTTCATTTATTTTGGTTCCATTTTATCTCAGTAATATATTAATTACACTTATGTTTCTATTCTTCGTGTACATATTTTGATATATTCTTCAATTCTTGATAATTACCAAAGTAAATGTTATTATTTTCTATTTACTATTGAATTATCATTCATACAATAGATATATAAACTTTGTGTCTAATAACTTAGCTAAATTCAATTAAAAGTTGAATAAATTATTGGTAGTTTCATTTACACCTTCTGATACAAAATTATTCTTTAAGAGAAACATAATTTCCCCCTATTTTATTTATTGATTCATCTTGATTTATTGCGCAGGCTAGAATCATCACTGAAATACTGAATAGAAGTGATGAGAGAAGTCATATATATTGTTATATTCTTAATAATATGGAAAAACTTTAGGTATATCACAGTAACAAGGCTTATAAAGACTAAAGACACTTCTGTTTATTTTTGACTAAGAATTTTTAGTCATTAATGTAGACCAAATCTTGTTGGTTAGTCTCTGTGTCCTCTATTCTAATGCTCAACATCTCTAGCAATTAGGGAAATGCAAATAAAAGGTACTCTAAGATATCATCTCACTCCAGTCAGAATGGCAGCTATTATGAAGACAAACAACTATAATTGTTGGCGAGAATGCGGGGAAAGGGATACACTCATAAATTGCTGGTGGGACTGCAAATTGGTGAAGCCAATATGAAAAGCAGTATGGAGATTCCTTGGAAATCTGGGAATGGAACCACCATTTTACCCAGCTATCCCTCTCCTCAGACTATACCCAAAGGACTTAAAAACAGCAAACTACAGGGACACAACCACATCAATGTTTATAGCAGCACAATTCACAATAGCTAAACTGTGGAGCTAATCTAGATGCTCTTCAGTGGATGAATTGATTAAAAAATGTGGCATATACACACAATGGAATTTTACTCAGCAATAAAAGAGAGTAAAATCATGGCATTAGCAGGGAATTGGGTGGCGTTGGAGAATATAATGCTAAGTGAAGTTAGCCAACCCCCCAAAAACAAATGCCAAATGTTTTCTCTAATATAAGGAGGCTGCCCCATAGTAGGGTAGGGAGGAGAAGCATGGGAGGATTAGATGAATTGTAGATAGGGAAGAGGGGTGGGAGGGAAAGGAGGAGGCAGGGGATTAGCAAGGGCAGTGGAATGTGGTGGACATCATTATTCAAAGTACATGTATGAAGACACAAATTGCATGTCAACATACTTTATATATAAACAGATATGAAAAATTGTGGTATATATGTGTAATAAGAATTGTAATGCAAAAAAAATAAAGTACATGTATAAAGGCATGAGTTGGCATGAACATACTCTATATACAAATATATGAAATACTGTACACTATATGTGTAATAAGAACTGTAATGCATTCTGCTGTCTTGTATTTTAAAAAAAATAAAATCAATAAAACTAAAAAAGTAAAAATTCTTGTTGAAAGCCTTTTTATTTACCCAAGAGTTTCAACTAGATAATTTTGAGATCTGTTCTTTTAACTTAATAGATTTTATATATAACTTTTGTTGATATATATATATATATATATATATATATATATATGTATATATATATATATATATATATATATATATATATATTTTCAGGGGATCATGATTTTATATTCATACCTTTGTACCTGGTTTTCTTCTCAGCTTTACTATTAAATGATATATTTAAATTGTGAAAACTAACAAAATTTACTAGGTCAATAGCATAATGTTGCATTTTGTGTATATACTAAATATTATTTATCCAATCATCTATCAATGGATCTTATTTGACTCTGTCTCTTAGCTATTGTTAATAGTAGTTTAGTAAATATGGATATACATGTATCTCTTTGATAAAATTATTTCATTCCCTTTGAATATATACCCAGTAGTTAATAAAGGAAAATTACACTATATTCAATAGTGGTTCTACTAATTTATGTTCCTACCAATAGTATATTAGAGTTATTTCTTTATCAACATCTTCACCAGCATATTCTCTCTCTCTCTCTCTCTCTCTCTCTCTCTCTCTCTCTCTCTCTCGCTAGGTAGTTGTCATTCAAACTGGGGTCAAGTGACATCTCACTGTTGAATTTTGTTTGCATTTCTCTGATGATTAGTGACACTGAGCATTTTAAAATATACGTATAAGCCATTTGTATTTCAATCATATATTGAACCCAGTTTTATTTTGAATTATTTGAGTTTGTTGATGTTGAATTATTTGATGTCTTTATATATTATGAATGTTAATCCTTTGTTTCATGAATAATTTTCAAACATTTTCTTGCATTCTGTGGTTGTTTCTTAACTCTCTTGATTTTTCCTTCATGTGCAGAAACTTCTTAGGTGGCTTTTTTTCTGTATTATTTATTTTTATTCTCTGTGTTGTTGGAGCACTATTCAAAAAATGTTTGCCTATACAAATGTCTTGATGTGCTTTCATGTAGCAACTTCCTATTTTCAGGTTTTTAAAATTAATTAATTAACTTTTCTAATTTGTTATACATGACAGCAGAATGAATTTCAGTTCATAGTACATAAATGGAGTACAATTTTCTCTGGCTGTATAAAATGTAGAGTAACACCATTCGTGTCTTTATACATGTACCTAGAGTAATGATGTCCATCTCATTCCATCATCTTTCCTACCCCAAACCCCCCTTGCTTCCCCTCCCTCTTCTTTCCCTATCCGAAGTTTATCCATTCCTCCCATGACTTACTTTACTTAGCATGATATTCTCCAACTCCATCCATTTACCTGCAAATGCCATAACCACCACACCTGGCTCTTTCTGGATCATTTCCAAATTAATCCTTACCTGTTCAAAAGTTCTGAAGCTATTTCTTTCTTGTAGTTGACAGTTTGGGGTGATACATGTATGTATTTAAATGATTTTAGTTGAGTTTCATAACTAGAAGGAAGAGAGGGTATAGTTTGCTTTTTCTGCATGTAAATATGAAAATTTTTTGAATAGTGCTCCAACAACACAGAGAATAAAAATAAATAATAAATAAATAAATAATACAAAAAAAGCCACCTAAGAAGTTTCTGCACATGAAGGAAAAATCAAGAGATTTTATTCTCTTTTAATGCTGAATTCTGCCAAGCGACCAACGCTGGCTTCATTAAAGAAGAGAGAGAGAGAGAGAGAGAGAGAGAGAGAGAGAGAGAGACAGAGAGAGAGAGAGAGAGAGATTGAGAGAGAACACACCAGGGAGTGGACTTTTATTGGGGAACAAAAAATTCCGGGGAAAATCCCATCCAATGAAGGTTAAGGGGGGCAGCACAGGGGCAATGATTGGATCTTCGGGGCAGTGGCCAGACACGCCTCTGCATGGACAAGCCCTCTGACCTGGAGAAGGGTGGGGAAATCTCTGACACAGCTGTGTCTAAGCGCCTCTCACCCAGCCAGGGAGGTAACTCAAATCACATGAGAGGAAGGCCTCCCACACTGAGTAATATTCCATTGTGTATATATACCACAGTTTCTTTATTCATTCATCTATAGAAGGACATTTAGTTCTATAATTTATTTATTGTAAATTGTGTTGCTATGAACACTGATGTGGCTGCATCACTGTAGTATGCTGTTTTTAAGTTCTTTGGGTATAAACCAAGGAGTGTGATACTTTGGTCAAATGTTGGTTTCATTCCAAGTTTTCTAAGGAATCTCCATACTGCTTTCCAGATTGGTTACCCCAATTTGCAGTCCCACCAGCAATGTATGAGTGTGCCTTTTCCCCCATATCCTTGCCAACACTTATTGTTGCTTGTATTCTTAATAACTTCTGACTGGAGTCAGATGAAATCTTAGTTTTGATTTACATTTCTCTAATTGCCAGAGATGTTGAATATTTTTTTTCATATATTATATTTTTGGTTTTTATAATTAGGTCTTTGAACCATTTTATTTTTGCATATGGTAATAGGTAGGAATGTTATATGTATGTATATATATATATATATATATATATATATATATATGCAATTTTTCTGGTACCTTGTATTGAAAAGACTTTGTTCAATGTGTATTCTTTGGCCTCTTTTTAAAAAATCATTTGTCTGGATTTATGTGCATCAATTTCATTATTTATTTATTCATTTATTTACCGGAGATTGATCTCTGGGGCTTTGCTACTGAGATACACCTCTATATTGTCAGCCATTTTTATTTATTTATTTTTATTTTGAAATAGGGACTGTTTATAAGTTGCTCAGGTCTTCCATGAGTTTCTGAGGCTGAACTCAAATCTGTAATCCTCCTGCTTTGGTCTCCTTATTTGCTAGGGTTACTTTTTAATAAATAATGCTGTGAAATTTTTATATTTACATGCAGAAAAAGCAAACTATACCCTCTCTTCCTTCTAGTTATGAAACTCAACTAAGATCATTTAAATACATACATGTATCACCCCAAACTGTTAACTACAAGAAAGAAATAGCCTCAGAACTTTTGAACAGGTAAGGATTAATTTGGAAATGATCCAGAAAGAGCCAGGTGTGGTGGTGCAAGCCTGTATTCCCAGTGGCTCAGGAGGCTAAAGCAGGAAATTGAAAGTTCAAACCCAGCCTGGGCAATTTGGTGAGGCCCTGAGCAATAAGTGAGATCCTGTCTCTAATATATTATAAAATCAAAAAGAGCTGGGGATGTGGCTTGGTGGTTAAGCACCCCTGGGTTTAATCCCTGATAACAAAAATAAGTAAGTAAGTAAAGAAAGAAAGAAAGAAAATCATGTTACTATATCACATATTAGTAAAAACAAATTTAATAAAAGGTGTAAAATCATTTAGTAAAGTTTCTTTTATGTTTTTGTAATGGTTTTAAAATAATTGGAACTAATTTGTTTTTCTTTAAATAATTTTTACAATTCAGCCTTAAATCCATCAGGTTCTGACCTTTCTGGGATGAAAGACTGATAATTACTATTTCAACTTTGTTGTTTCTTATTGGTCTGTTTAGATTTTCTTTTTCTTCTTGATTCACTCTTGGTAGGTTTCGTGTGTCCAGGAATTCAAATGGATTTCTTCTAGGCTTTCCGATATTTTGCAAATAATTATTCAGTGTCTTATGATTCTTGGCATTTCAGTTGTAATTGCCTCCATTTTTATCTATGATTTTATTCATTTGGGTCTTTTCTCCTTTTTTTCTCAGTTTACACAAAACTTAATCTGTTTTTCTTTTAAAAAATAATTCATTAATTTTTTATAATATTATTTTTTTATTTCAATTTCACTTTCTTCTACTTTGATATTTATTATTTCTTTTCTTCTATGAATTTTTTTCTTGTCTTCAGGAGTTACAGTATTCAGTTGTTTATTTTGAACCTTTCTATTTTTTCCATTTATGCATTTATTGCTATAAACTTCACTCTTAATGCTGTTTTCACTGTATCCCACAGATTTTGGTATGCTGCATTTAAATTTTCATTTGCTTCATTTGTTCTAGGGTAAAATTAAACTTTCTGATATTCCTTTCTTGATTTTCTCTCTGCATAATCTGTCCACTGCTGAAAGTGGGCTATCAATTCCTTAACTATAATTGTATTGATATCAATTTTTTCTCCCTTTAGGTATGACATTTTTTTCTTTTCTTTTTTTTTTTCTTTAACATATTTTATAGGGTACAGTGTAGGTTGCATATGTCTTTTTCTTTTTTTGGTGCCGGGGATTGAACTCAAGGGCACTAGACCACTGAGCACCTCCCCAGCCCTATTTTGTATTTTATTTAGAGATAGGGTCTTACTGAGTTGCTTAGTGCCTCACTTTTGCTGGGGCTGGCTTTGAACTCACAATCCTCCTATCTCAAACTCCTGAGTGGCTGGGATTATAGGCATGTACCATCATGCCTGGCTGCATACATCTTTATGATTATTGTACATTCTTACCCAATTGATCTTTTATCAACATATAATCACCTTTTTTGCATCTTTTTTACATTTGTTGATACTTGAGTTAAAGCCTCTTTTATCTAGTACAAATATAGTTATTCTTCCTTGCTTTTTATTTCCATCATTTGTGGGTTTTGAGTTTTGTTATATTTTTGTTATTATTGTTGTTGTCGTTCTGGGTATCTAACCTACAGGCCTCATAAATTGAGGAAAGTACTTAACTAGTGAGCTCCAACTCCAGCCCCTGAGTGGTATAGTTTTTCCAACCCTTCACTTTCAGTCTGTTCATCTATATCAGTATAGTACATTATTTTGTGAGCAGTATATCCTTGCTTTACTGTAGTGGTGGTAATGGTGTTTGGATTTAACCCAGGACATTATGCATGCTAGGCAAGCACTCTACCACTAAGCTACATTCTAACTCAGGTCTTCTTTTTTGTTTTTGTCTACTCATTTAGTTAGTGTATATGTTTTGATTTGGCAATTGAGTACATTTTCATTATAGATTATTGTTGATAGGTATAAACTTATTCCTGTTACTTTTGTTAATTGCTTTCTGATTGTTTTGTATATTCCTCCTTTCTTTCTAACTCTCATTATTTATCTAAGTGGTTTTGTAGCTGTATGACATGAAAAATTCATATTTTCTTTCTCTTTTGAAAATGTATTCCAATAGTATATTTTGTTCATTTGCATGTTTTTATGATAGTAGTAATTATCCTTTTGTTTCTATTGTAGTCATTTCTTGGTGGTGAAGGATTCCCTTAAGTTTTGCTTTTTGAAGAATTACTATTTATCCTTTGTTTCTGAATTACAGCTTGCAAGTGTTGTGGGGCAAGTCGCTCAGAAAACACACCAAGTCCCAGTTTTGTTCAAATTGAAGATTCTTTATTGTACCACTGGCTAGGACTGCTTTCTACAGGACCAAGTTATCTGCAGGAAAAAGCATTGAGCTTCAACATTTTAGGGTATTTAAAGGAAAACCAAAACAAAACAAAAACAAAAACAACAAACAAACAAACAAACCAAACAAACAACAACAGCAAAATAAACATCCAGGTTGATGTAGCTACAAGCAAGCAAGGGTACAGAAACTGAATCAAACAGGGAAACAATGCAATAGTTACATTTGTATTTCCCATGGGGACTTTCCAGGTTGCATAGCAGCAAGCAGGCAGAAGGAAAGTTGATCAAAATGATCCTAGTTGAGTACAAATTAGAGAAAGTTTACTAATGTTTAGACAGTCAATCTCTGACAGGGTACATTGCCCAATAAAAATTGGAACCAAAGAGAGAATACAATTTGACATTGTATAAGAATTGCCATTTTGTTTTACCAAGTATGCTATGCTAGGGTACAGAGGCAGGGCTTTCCCATGGCAGAAGCATTTTTTACATGATATAGACTCTCAGGACAAAATGGAGTCTGTTTGGTCACTGCCCATACAGTTTGGCCCATAACAGAAGGATATAATATTTTTGGTTGGCAGATTTGTTTTTTCTTTCATAATTTTAAGCATATTTTCATTTTCTCTTCTAATCTGTTAGGTTTATAATGAGAAATGTACTATTAGTCTAGTGGCAATTCTTACATATTTAACATTCCCCCCCCCTGGCTCTTTTTATAATTCTCTCTTGAACTTTTCAGTTTGACTATCATATGCTTTGAAGAAGGCCTCCTTCAGTTGAGTCTAGTTGGTGTCTTTTGAGTTTTCTGGGTATGGAGGTACATTTCCTATAAGGTATGAAAAGTTTTCTGTGATTATTGCATTTAGTAGGTTCCCAATTCCTTTTTCTCTTTTCTTCTAGAAACTCCCTAATGTAAATATTTATACTTAAGAATGTCTCATAGGTATTCTTTGTTGTTTTCCATTCATTTTTTCTTTTTTCTTCTTCTGGTCTCAGTGGTTTATTTCAAAAGACCTCTCTTCACATTCAAAATTCTTATTCTGTTTGGTCTAGTTCAGGATAGAAGCTTTCAAAGGTCTTTTTAATTTAATTAATTTTAATTGTCAACTCCACATTTGTTGTTAATTCATTTAATGATTGCTGAGAGCCACAGGCGAGTCTGTATGGCCCCTGGCATTATGCCAACAGTATTGATTGAGAGGCAAGGCGTTAATACCCGCCTCTGCCGCTACTTTTGAGTTCTAGCGCTATTTTTAGTTCTCACAGGGATTCCCCGGGAGTTCCCATTGGTTGGCAAAGTGCAGGAGGAGGGATTTCCCGGGGGAGATATTTCCGGCTGGGGGTTCCTGCAGGAGGCTCGTGGCTTTTCGGGAGGATTCCCCAGGAGCGTGTGTGAAGTTTTTTCTTGCAGTAAAAAAAAAATAAAGTTTGTTCTTGCTTCAGTGGCTCGTGATTTGTGCCCAGCCAGACTGTGGCATTTGGCGGCCCGCACGGGGAACGTCTGAAGCTTTGGGGTAAGTGAAATTGCTTACCCTTAAGGGAAGGCAAAAAAATGGGTGACCATTTTAAAAAACAATATGTTCTTGCTTTGATTTGTTTTGGTTTTGTTTCAAGCTGCCTATCCCTAGAATTTTCTCAGGCAGACTGGGAAAAATGGTTGGCTCAAGGTTTGAAGTTGTTTGCTCCTGAGGAAGAGATAGAAATAGACCACAAATGCACATGTCCAGAAAATAGGCAAATTGATACAACGATTTTTTGTTCCATTTTTGTTTCATTCTGTTTCGGTTTTGTTTTGTGTTATCTTTTTGGGTTGCATTATCTTTGTAACAGATTAGAAATTAGTAAAAAACAAACTGAAAGAGTGTTAAATAAATTGTTAGAAGTTCAAACCATGGAGAAAGACAATTTAGATCAAGCAAAAGAGAAGGTCTCTCAAGCTAGTCAGACAGAGGAAAAAAATTTAAAGGAAGAAAGCTTAGAGGAGAAACAGCTATCAGGGGGGAAGCAACAACAGGAGGCTGCTACTAACACCGATCTATCACCAGAGGGCGTAATTCAGCCAACAGCTCCACCTATGGAGATAGCTGAGTGGCCCTCAACCCCCTCAACCCCCGTAGTTGATAGATGGGATCCTGAGACAGGACCTCAAAGATTAGCATGCCCTGTACTTGAGCAGGCAGGAGGGCAGCAAATTCACCATGCGTTAGAGTTCAAAACAGTGAAGCAGTTAAAGGAGGCTATAACAACCTATGGTCCTCATGCACCCTTCACTGTAAGCATGGTCGAATCCATTACTAACTTGGACATGACTCCAGCAGATTGGGCTAGCATGTGTAGATCTGTGCTAAATGGAGGACAATATTTGTTATGGAAGGTTGCCAATGAGGAATTTTGCAGGGAGACAGCTAGGCGAAATGCAGCAGCTGGTTACCCTCAAAGAAATCTAGATATGTTGTTAGGAAAAGGACCTTATGAGGGTCAACAGCAACAAATTGAATATGATCCTGGCGTATATGCACAAATTGCTGTAGATGCAGTTAGGGCATGGAAAACTTTACAGGGGCATGGAGATTTACAAGGTCAATTATCTAAGGTAATACAAGGAACTAATGAACCTTATGCTGAATTTGTAGATAGGCTTATTCAAGCAGCTTCCAGAATTTTTGGGGATACAGAACAAGCAATGCCATTTATAAAACAACTGGCTTATGACCAAGCAAATCGTTGCTGCAGAGAGGTCATTAGACCATGGAGACATGAAGATTTAAACACATATATTAAATTATGTAGAGACATTAATGAACAAGGACAAGTCTTGGCAGCAGTACAACAGGCTTTAGATGCCAGGCCAAAAACATGCTACAATTGTGAACAAACAGGACATTTTAAAAGGAGTTGCCCCATAGGAGGAAGGTTTAACAAAGTAAGGTATCAAAGGAATAGAACACCGGATATTTGCCCACGATGCCGTAGAGGGAAACACTGGGCTAATGAATGCCGTTCTCAAACCACCATAGAGGGTACTCCATTATCGAAAAATGGACAAGGACCAGGTGATTACCCACGATATCGTGGAGAAAGGCATCAGGCTCCATTGCCAAAAAACGGACAGGGGGGCCCAATGCTCCGGGGCCCATGACCACAAATGTACGGGGCACTGGAGGAACCCAGAAACACCATGGAGGAACCCAGCAACACCATCAGGGTAGTACCCAGGACACATTATCCATCAGATCTCTCATCAGACGAACCAGAGGGAGCGCAGGGTTGGACATCTGCGCCTCCGCCAGAGCAGTACTAACTCCAGAGATGGGAGTTCAAATCATTCCCACAGGAGTAAAAGGACCTCTTCCCCAAGGAACAGTAGGCTTATTGTTAGGACGCAGTTCTTCTACGCTAAAAGGACTTATGATAAGTCCCGGGGTAATTATTCCGAATATGAAGGTGAAATAAAAATTATAGCTAGTTCTCCAAAGGGTGTATAAGTAATTTTACCAGGAGATAGAATAGCACAGTTATTAATAATATCCAGCCTACATGATAAATTTTCCAGTAGTACTATGGAAAGAGGTTCCAGGGGTTTAGGCTCCACAGGTGTAGATTGGGCTATGCTGTCTTTGAATTTAGATTCTCGCCCAATGCTAAAACTAAATATTCAAGGACATGAATTTAATGGGCTACTGGATACAGGTGCAGACCTTAGCATCATATCTCATCAAGAATGGCCAAAACATTGGCCATTACAACAAGCCACTCAAACTCTTTGAGGCCTAGGAGTGGCAACTAATCCCCATAGAAGTGCAATGGTCTTAGATTGGAAGGATCCTGAAGGATGTGAAGGAACTATACAGTCATATGTATTGGATCATCTTCCCTTAAATTTATGGGGACGAAATGTCTTAGATCAATTAGGTTTGACATTAACAAATAATATCAATCAAAATGCACCCACTATTATGGATAGACAAGGTTTTAGGAAAGGAAAAGGATTAGAAAAACAAGAACAAGGTATAGCAGCACCAATACAAATAGATCAAAGAATAAATAGACATGGACTGGGTTTTCAGAAGGGGTCACTGAGGCAATAAAAATCACTTGGAAATCATATAGACCGGTATGGGTTTCTCAGTGGCCCCTGACTAAAGAAAAGATACAAGCAGCCCATGACCTGGTCAAACAACAATTAGCGGAGGGACATATACAACTTTCTGTATCTCCCTATAATACTCCCATTTTTGTCATTAAAAAGAAATCTGGTAAATGGAGATTATTACAAGATTTAAGAGCCATTAATAATGAGATGGTTATTATGGGACCCGCTCAATCAGGGATTCCCCAATTGTCTGCTTTACCAAAAACCTGGTATGTTTTAGCTATAGATATTAAAGATTGTTTCTTTTCAATTCCAATTCATCCTGAGGATAGTCCACATTTTGCATTTACTATCCCTGCACTGAATCATGAAGGTCCTGATCAGAGATATGAATGGAAAGTGCTCCCTCAAGGGATGGCTAACAGCCCAACTATGTGTCAAATTTATGTTAATAAAGCAATCCAGCCACTTAGAAATCAAAATCCTGAACAACAAATATTTCACTATATGGATGATGTATTGTTAGCACACAAAGATAAAAACACATTGTTGGAATGTTATGCCACACTTACAAATTTGTTAAAAAATTATAATCTAGAGATAGCAATAGATAAAGTACAATTAAATTTTCCAATTAATTATTTAGGAGTTCTATTATCCTCAACCATGGTCCGTCCACCAAAAATTCAAATACGAGTAGATCAACTCAGATCACTTAAGGACTTTCAAAAGTTATTAGGAGACATAAATTGGATAAGGCCTTATCTAGGCATACCAACAGGAGAGTTGGGACCTTTATTTGATAACCTAAAAGGTCCATCAGATCCAAATTCACCCCACATATTAACTCCTGAAGCAAGAAAGGCATTAAAAATTATTGAAACATATATGGAAAATATGCATTTGGATAGAATTGATATAAGTTTGCCTTTATTATTTATTGTAATACCAACAAAAAAATATTCCTACAGGAGTATTTTGGCAAGAAGGTCCATTATTATGGATACATTTATCTTATTCTCCTAACACTATTCTTACTAGGTATCCTGAGGCTGTAGGACAATTAATACTCAAAGGAATAAAAGCAGCAAAGGGAGTGTTTGGAATTTCTCCCAATAAAATTATCACTCCATATACTATGGATCAAATTGATGAGTTAGCTAATGAGTTAAATACTTGGGCAATAATCATGTGTAAATCTAATGTTTCATTTGATAATCACTTACCATCTAATCCTTTGTTGTCTTTTTGGTCTAAGCATCCTGTAGTTTTTCCAAAAATGACAAGAAAAACCCCTATCACGAATGCTCCAAATATATTCACTGATGGGTCAAATAATGGTACAGCAGCAGTAGTTACCCCTGATCAAACTTTTACATTTTTAGTACCCAAACAATCAGCTCAAAAGGTAGAGCTTAATGCAGTTCTACAAGCTTTTGTGATGTTTAAAGATTCTGTATTTAATTTATTTTCTGATAATCGGTATATAGTTAATGCTATAGTATCCATTGAAGATGCTGGTAGGATTTCCCCTTCCTCTACTGCTTTCTCTTTGTTTTCTGCTATACAAAGTCTAATCTGGGACAGAAAAGATTCATTCTTTATAGGATATATCAGAGCACATACAGGATTGCCTGGAGCCCTTAGTTTGGGCAATGATTTAGCAGATAAAACTACACATGACATACATATTTTCTCTACACTAGAAGAAGCTACACATTTTCATAAAAGGTTCCATGTCAATGCTAATACTTTACAAAAGCGTTTTAAAATAACTAAGGAACAAGCTAGACAAATAATAAAACAATGTCAAAATTGTGTGACCTTTTTACCACAAGTTAATCTTGGAGTCAATCCTAGAGGACTGATACCTAACCATATTTGGCAGATGGATGTCACACACTTGCCAGAATTTGGAAAATTAAAATATTTACATGTTACAGTTGATACTTCTTCCGGATTCTTGATGGGCTAAAGATGTTATAGCTCATTGCTTACAAAATTTTGCCACTGTGGGCATTCCAAAACAGTTAAAAACAGATAATGGTCCTGGTTATACTTCTACCTCTTTTAAACAATTTTGCTCATCATTTGGCATTACTCATATAACAGGAATCCCATACAATCCTCAGGGACAAGGCATATTTGAAAGAGCTCATCAAACTATTAAAATGTACTTATTAAAGCAAAAAGAGGGAATTGGAAAGGGGTATATATCCCCCAAAGATAAACTTAAAATAACCCTTTTTACTCTAAACTTTTTAAATTTGGATTCATCAGGGCTTAGTCCTGCGGAAAGGCATATGTGTCCAAAAAATGTACATAAGCCTAAGGTACTTTGGAAGGATATTCTAACAGGACAATGGAAAGGTCCTGACCCAGTGATTGTCTGGAATCGGGGGTCTGTTTGTGTATTTCCACAGGGAGAACAGCAGCCGATTTGGATTCCAGAGAGATTAACTAAGGTCCTGACCCAGTGATTATCTGGAGTCGGGGTTCTGTTTGTGTGTTTCAACAGGGAGAACAGCCGATTTGGATTCCAGAGAAACTAACCAAAGTGAATTCTATGGACCAAAACAAAAACGAAAACAAAAAAAGGTGATTTGACTCAAATCCATAACAGCTGATATCCAGAGCTCCAGTGTGGCTATTCTTGCATCTGCGACAGTGATTAACCAGGATGCTTTTTTCAATATTTATTTTATTATTGCCTTTTCCCACATCATAAAGTTCTATTTTATTTTTGAGCTCATACAGACCGAGGTTTATGTTTTTCTGATCAGTTTTATTTTTTGACTGTGGAGTTTTTATACATTGCAATGGAGATTTCACCTAGGTAAAGCTACAAGGCCTTTACTATTGTCTTATATGTTGTATGTTATGTGCGCACACTTCTGTTTTGTGTTGTACGTCTGTATGTGTGTATGTCCATATATCTTATATGAGGAGCGCTCATGAATAAATGGATCCGAATTTTTTTTATTCACGTGATTTTAATGGTTTAATTTAGATTGGGTAAACAGCTGTTGAAAATTGTTTTAATATGTGAACAAATAAGGAGGTTAACAGATCTGTTTGTTTTCTTTCACCTTTCCTTCTCATTATATTTAATAATTCTGTTCAGGATAATGTAAATTGTTCAAAAAATTGTTTTCTTAATGCCTGTTGGAATGTTACATAATTTTTTTCCTAGCATCATTGCCAGAATTCCTATCTTCATCCCAGTGCCGGTGAAGACAAAGATAAAACCAAACTACAGCTTCTTCGGTAGCTATCACAACAAACTGTATAAACTAATGCATCAGTGAATAATAACTCAACAAGTAATGCTCAATCAAGGAGTAGATTTACTTTGGGAGGAAATGGACATATTGACAGATTCCTCTACTTTGAACTGCTTGCAGAACTTGCCTGGACTATGTATCACTTGTATGCATTGTGAACTATCTGTTGGTGCAGCGAATTGTGGTAATGCTGGCATCTTTGCTGATGGTGTCAGCAGTGGTACAATTTTTCAAAGGAGCCCTCAAGTGGCTTGGTGTCATGGCATTTTTCATCCTCCTCCCTTCTACTAGTGATGGTCTAAAATTTGGGGGCCAACAGAGGTGAGGCAAAGAACCTCACCCCCCCACTGGCACCAAGGACAAATTTGGGGGCCAACAGAGGTGAGTCAAAGAACCTCACCCCCCCCACTGGTGCAAAGTCCTATCCACAAGTATGGCTGTATGCTGGACTGGTAGTCAGTGACGGGTATGATCCGATTGCAGTGGTACCAACCTAAGACAGGAGGCTGACGCCTAGAGGTCAGTTCATCCGATGACGGGTAAGGACCATATGTTGAATTGGACTACCTAACAGGCACAGTCCCTAAGCCACATTACTTGTTGTTTAATTAAACAGAAGGGGGGAGATGTTGAGAGCCACAGGCGAGTCTGTATGGCCCCTGGCATTTTGCCAACAGTATTGATTGACAGGCAAGGCGTTAATACCCGCCTCTGTGGCTACTTTTGAGTTCTAGCGCTATTTTTGAGTTCTCGCGCTATTTTTAGTTCTCACGGGGATTCCCCGGGAGTTCCCATTGGTTGGCGAAGTGCAGGAGGAGGGATTTCCTGGGGGAGATATTTCTGGCTGGGGGTTCCTGCAGGAGGCTCGTGGCTTTTCGGGAGGATTCCCCAGGAGCGTGTGTGAGGTTTTTTCTTGCAGTAAAAAAAAAAAATAAAGTTTGTTCCTGCTTCAGTGGCTCGTGATTTGTGCCCAGCCAGACTTTGGCAAATGATTTCTCTCTTTTTTTGTATTTCTCATTTATTTTATGAATTTTATTAATTGTATTTTCTACCTGTATTGTCTTATGTGTCACTGAGTTTCATTAGAAGCAGGTATTATGTAGATTTTCTTCTAATTGGGATCTATTTCTGAAGGCTTGTTTTGTTATTTTATGTTTGTGATGCTTGCTTTCTTTATTTCTTCTATTCCTATGTTGATGTCTGTGTATCTTATTTAATAGTCAACTCTTTCAATTTTATAGACTAGCTTTTATTTTCTCTTTTTTTTTTTTTGGTGGTGCTGGGGATTGAACCCAGGGCCTTGTGCATACAAGGCAAATGCTCTACCAACTGAGCTACATCCCCAGCCCAAAGGGTAGCTTTTGTAGGAGAAGAGTTTTCCATTTGAATGGAATGTAGTGTGTCTGTTGAGTAGGTACTTTGGCTTTACTTCTAGGTAAGCAAATAAGTGTAGGTCTGTGATTTCTTCACTTGTAACCAATGTCAGCAATGTCTTTAAGTGCCTCATTAGTCTATAGTGAATAAGTTTGTGAAGGTATTGATGTCACTTTTCAGTGTACATATGATTACAAGGGTACATTTTCTCATGCTCTGTAGAGTCAAGCACCAATGACACTGGGTCATGTAATGGCAGCCAAAGTCCTGGTGCTGTGAGGTGCAGAGAACTCCTCCAGTCATATGGGGCAAACATTGTGATATTGGGGATTATTTTGCTAATAGCCAAGGACCTAGTTCCACAAAACTTGAAAATGTTCTTCCCCAGCTCTCATAAGATTAAGGATGTTGGGTCTATGGCAATGACAGTCTTGGTCCTGAGTCTATGGATCACAAAGGAAACCTTCCCCAGTTCCCATGGGGCAACTGCAGGTCATGTCAGGATTTGTAGAACTGGAAGATGTGGTCCCAAAGCTTTTTAATTCTTAGTGTATCATTTCTAGGTGCCATGGGGCAAGTGTGGGTAGCACCGAGACTTGGGGTACTGGGATCCATGGAGCTGAAACTACAGGAACCAGAGTGGACATGATTCAGGTCTCATGGTGAGAGCACGGATAATAAGGATATTTGGGGCACTAGCAGCCATATTTTTAGGGCTGTGGACTGCAGAGTGACTAATCCTAGATTCTGTAGGATAAGCAAAAATGACACTATGACTTGTGGTACCAGCAATAATTATTCCACAATCACATAAATCTGAAAGACTTATTCTATATCTTATGAGTTTTGCACTGACACAACACCTTTGGCAGCATCAGTGAATGTATTATTGGCCCTTTGAGAGGATGGACTTTAACAGAGGGTACTGTAGCAAGCTTGGATTTTGGTGGTCCCAGTGTCAGATCTTTCTTTTCTTTACAGTTGTGCTGACCCCAGGTGTCACCCCAAACTGCAATTAATGCCTTTGAAGAATGTGGATTTTCCTGTATTTATGATTGAAGATCTACTGCTGTGAAGGATATAGCTGGAATTGTAAAAGTATCCTATAGACAGAGTGATTGGTTCAAAGTTGCAGTGTGCTTTGGTCATCTCTCTCTATCCTGACATTTAAAAATCACTTCTTAGAGTATTTTATATGTATTCATCCTTATAGTTTTTTTCTCCCTTACAATTAAATATACACAAATTATATCTATCATATATAGCTCTTTATTAATATTTTTTAATTATCATTCCTTTTATTTCCAAAAAATTTCTCCACTTTTGCCCATAGAACATATTTTTTTCTGATTTTCTACCCAAAATACAGCTCAAAAACATCTTTATTTTAGTGTTTTTATAATTTTTTCCCACGAAATACCAAATCTGTTAAAGCTAATGCTCTATCTCTAATAAAACTATATTTACTAATCTGTTTTCTCTTCTGAAAGAACTGGATATTATGTCATTATATCTGCCACATTTTGCATTGTTAGCTTTCATTAAAGTGCAACATTAATTCATTGGCTATTTTGAGATGGGGTCTTTAATTTTTTAATTTCAATAAAATTTGTTATATTTTCATTGGGAGCTTAAAAATGGGCCCTTCTAGCTGTATTATTTTAGTAATATTAGTTATATTTGCAAGCTACACAAAAGATGAAATTATAAGAAATTTAATTTAAAGAACTAATTGTCCTTATTTAGAGAGTCTAAAATAGGCAGCATTACAAACTGTAAAATTGAAGGAGTGCTCCTCTGGTCCTGTCAGAAACTAGAAGGATATTAAGAAAGAGGGAGACATTATTTTAAAGGTACAAATAGAAATTTTATAGTTCAAATATTAAATACCTAAAATTAAATAGACTTTGGAGAATATCAACTGCAGTTTTTCTTGGCAAAAGAAAGATTCAGTTGGTTTGAAGATAGCACATTAAAGATCATCCTGTTTGATTAGAAGAATTATTTAAAATCAACTTGATGACAGATTTTATTTTCTTTGGCTGTGTACACAGTAATTGCTACATCAAATGGTAGTTATTTTTTGTGAAAACATCATATGTATTCCCCAAATATATGTAGTTTAATTTATTAAACACAATTCATGAATATGGAAAAAAGAGTTAAGCAATGAAATCAGTAATTAAAAGTATCTTTTTCTAAATTATTTATTTATATATGATGACAGAATGCATTATAATTCATATTACACATATAGAGCACAATTTTTCATATCTCTGGTTATATACATAGTATATTCATACCAATTCGTGTCTTCATACCTGTACTTTGGATAATAATGACCATCACTTTCCACCATCATTTCTAACCCCATGCTCCATCCCTTCCCCTCCAACCCCTCTGCCCTATCTAAAGTTTGTCTATTCCTCCCATGCTCCCCTTCCATACCCCACTATAAATCAGCCTCCTTGTATCACAGAAAATATTCGGCATCTGTTTTTTTTTGGGGGATTGGCTATCTTCACTTAGCATTATCTTCTCTAACTCCATCCATTTACCTGCAAATGCCATGATTTTATTCTCTTTTATTGCAGAGTACTATTCCATTGTGTATATATGCCACATTTTTTATCCATTCATTTATTGAAGGGCATCTAGATTTGTTCCAAAGTTTAGCTGTTGTGAATTGTGCTGCTATAAACATTGTTGTGGGTTTGTCCCTGTAGTATTTTATTTTTAAGTCCTTTGTGTATAGACCAAAGAGGGATAGCTGGGTCAAATGGTGTTTCCATTCCCAATTTTCCAAGAAATCTCCATACTGCTTTCCATATTGGCTGCACCAATTTTCAATCCCACCAGCAGTGCGTGAGTGTACTTTTTTCCCCACATCCTCGCCAACACTTATTTTTGTTTGTACTCATAATAGCTGCCATTCCAACTGGAGTGAGATGAAATTTTAGAATGGTTTTGATTTGCATTTCTCTAATTACTAGCAATGATGAACATTTTTTCATATATTTGTTGATTGATTGTATATCATCTTCTGAGAAGTGTCTCTTCAGCTCCTTGGCCCATTTATCCTTGGTGCTTAGCTTTTTGTGTTCTTTATATTCCCTAGAATTTAGTGCTCTATTTGATGTGTGAGGGGTAAAGATTTGCTCCCAAGATGTAGGCTCTCTATTCATCTCACGTATTGTTTCTTTTGCTGAGAAGAAACATTTTAGTTTGAGTCCATCCCATTTATTGCTTCTTTGTCTTAATTCTTGTGCCACAGGAGTCTTATTAAGGAAGTTGGGACCTAATTCCACATGATAGAGATTAGGGCCTACTTTTATTTCTATTAGACGCAGGGTCTCTGGTTTTATTCCTAAGTCCTTGATCCATTTTGAGTTGAGTTTTGTGCATGGTGAGACATAGGGTTTTAATTTCATTTGGTTGCATATGGATTTCCAGTTTTCCCAGCACCATTTGTTGAAGAGGCTATCTTTTTTTCCATTGATGTTTTTGCCACCTTTGTCTAATATAAGATAATTGTAATTTTGTGGGTTAGTCTCTGTGTCCTCTATTTTGTACCGTTGGTCTACCATCTATTTTGGTACCAGAACCATGCTGTTTTTTTTTTTTTTTTTTCACTATTGCTCTGTAGTATAGTTTAAGGTCTGGTATAGTGCTTCACTCTTCCTGGTAAAGATTGTTTTAGCTATTCTGGGTCTCTTATTTTTCCAGATAAATTTTATGATTGTTTTTTCTATTTCTATGAGGAATGCCATTGGGATTTTGATCATAATTGCATTAAATCTTTTGGAAGTATGGTCATTTGATAATATTAATTCAGCCTATCCAAGATCCAAATAGATCTTTCCATCTTCTAAGATCTTCTTTGACTTCCTTTTTTAGGGTTCTGTAATTTTCATTATATAGACCTTTCACCTCTTTTGTTACGTTGATTCCCAAGTATTTTATTTTATTTTTTGTGAGGTTGTTGTAAATGGGGTAGTTTCCCTCATTTCCCTTTCTGATCATTTGTCACTGATATACAGAAATGCCTTTGATTTATGGGTGCTGATTTTATATCTTGCTACTTTGCTGAATTCATTTACCAGTTCTAGAAGTTTTCTAGTGGAATTTTTTGGGTCTTCTGGGTATAGAGTCATATCATCAGCAAATAGTGCCAATTTGAGTTCTTTTCCTATGTGTATCTCTTTAATTTCTTTCGTCTAATTTCTCTGGCCAGTGTTTCAAGAACTATGTTAAATAGAAGTGGTGAAAGAGGGCACCCCTGTCTTGTTCCAGTTTTTAGAGGGAATGCCTTCAATTTTTCTCCATTTAGAATGATGTTGGCCTGGGGCTTAGCATAGATAGCCTTTATGATTCTGAGATATGTTCCTGTTATCCCAAGTTTTTCGAGTATTTTGAACCTAAAAGGGTGCTGTATTTTGTCAAATGCTTTTACTGCATCTATTGAGATGATCGTATGATTCTTATCTTTAAGTCTATTGATGTGATGAATTACATTTATTGATTTTCCTATGTTGAACCAAACTTTCATCCCTGGGATGAACCCCACTTTATCATGGTGCACAATCTTTTTGATATGTTTTTGTATTCGATTTGCAAGAATTTGATTGAGAATTTTTGCAACTATGTTCAGTAGAGATATTGTTCATAATTTTTTCTTCTTTTTTTTGATGTGTTTTTGCCTGATTTTTGGAATCAGAGTGATATTGGTCTCATAGAATGAGTTTGGAAGTGCTACTTCTTTTTCTAGTTCCTGAAATAAATTGAAGAGTATTGGTATTAGTTCTTCTTTAAAGGTCTTGTTGAACTGGGCTGTGTATTCATCCAGTCCTGGACTTTTCTTTATTGGTCAACTTTTGATGGAGTCTTCTATTTTGTCACTTGAAATTAATCTGTTTAACTTGTGTATATCATCCTGATTCAATTTGGGCAAATTATATGACTCTAGAAATTTGTTGATGCCTTCGATATTTTCTGTTTTATTGGAGTATAAGTTTACAAAATAATTTCTAATTATCTTCTGTATTTTTGTATTGTCTGTTTGATGTTTCCTTTTTCATCAGTATGCTAGTGATTTGAATTTTCTCTCTCCTTCTCTTCGTTAACATGGGTAAGGATCTGACAATTTTATTTTTTCAAAGAATCAACTTTTTGTTATGTCAATTTTTTTTCAATTTTTGTTTGTTTGTTTGTTTGTTTGTTTGTTTCAATGTCATTGATTTCAGCTCCGACTTTAATTATTCCCTGTCTTCTGTTGCTTTTTGTGTTGATTTGTTCTTCTTCTTCTATGGCTTTTAGATGTAATGTTATTTATTTGTTGACTTTTGTTCATTTAAGAAATAAACTCCATGCAATAAACTTTCCTCTTAGAACTGCTTTCATAGCATCCCAGAAATTTTGATATGTTGTATCTATGTTCTCATTCACCTCTAAAATTTTTTTAATCTCTTCCTTGATGTCTTCTGCAACCCATTGTTTACTCAGTAGCATATTATTTAGCATCCAGGTGTTGGAGTGGATTTTAATTCTTACTTTATCATTTATTTCTAATTTCATTCCATTATGATCAGATATAATGCAGGGTAGTATCTCTTTTTATATATATTTGCTAAGAGTTGATTTGTGTTATAATATATGGTGTATTTTAGAGAAGGATCCATGTGCTGCTGAGAAGAAAGTGTATTCTCTCATTGAAGTATGAAACATTGTATACATGTCAATTAAGTCTAAGTTATTGATTATATTATTGAATTATATAGTTTCTTTTTTCAACTTTTGTTTGGAATATCTATCTAGTGATGAAAGAGGTGTGTTAAAGTCACCCAAAATTACTGTGTTGTAGTTTATTTGACTCTTGAACTTGAGTTTGTTTGATGAACATAGATGATCCATTATTTGGGATATATATATATATATATATATATATATATATATATATATTAATTGTTAAGTTTTGTTGGTGTATGGTTCCCTTGAGCAGTATATATTGTCCTTCTTTATTATTTTTGATTGACTTTAGTTTGATGTCTATTTTATTTGATATGAAGATGTAAACTCCTGCTTGCTCCTGGAGTCCATGTGAGTGGTATGATTTTTCCCAACCCTTCTCCTTCAGTCTGTGGATGTCTTTTTCTATGAGATATTGTTCAGAAGTTTTTGTTTTCTTTTTTTTCGTGGAGGCAGGATATTGTTGGGTCTTTTTTTTTTTTTTTTGGTCCAATCTTCCAGTCTCTGTCTTTTGATTGGTGAGTTTAGGTCATCAATATTAAGGGTTATTATTGTGACATGATTTGTATTCCCAGACATTTTTTGTGTATTTTTGGTATTTAACATGATTTGGTTTCTCCTCTGATTAGATTTTCCTTTAGTATAATTCCTCCTTCTGCTGAGTTTCATCCTTGTTTTTTATTTCCTCTTTGTGGAATATTTTGCTGAGGATGTTCTGTAGTGCAGGCTTTCTAGCTGTAAATTCTTTTAACTTTTGTTTATTGTGGAAGGTTTTTATGTCATCATCAAATCTAAAGCTTAATTTTGCTGGATATAAGATTCTTGGTTGGCTTCCATTTTCTTTTAGAGCTTGGTATATGTTGTTCCATGATCTCCTGGTTTTGAGGGTCTGGGTTGGAAAATCTGCTGAAATACAAGTTGGTGTTCCCCTATATGTGATCTGATTTCTCTATCTTTTGGCTTTTAAGATTCTATCCTTATTCTGTATGCTAGGCATTTTCATTATAATGTGTCTTGGTGTAGATCTGTTGTAATTTTGTACATTTGGTATCCTGTAAGCCTCTTGTATTTGGTTTTCCAATTTGTTCTTCATGCTTGGGAAATTTTCTGATATTACCTCATTGAAGAGACTGTGCATTCCTATGGTTTGAAAATCTGTGCTTTCTTCTATCCCAATAACTCTTATATTTGGTCTTCTGATGCTGTCCCATAATTTTTGGATGTTCTGTTCATGGTTTCTTACTAACTTCACTGGGTGATCAACTTTATTTTCCAATTTTTGTATACTTTGTTTCATTATCTGACATTCTTTCTTCCAAGTGATTTAGCCTGTTGGTTGTGCTGTATATTGAGTTTTTTATTGGTTTATTGTATCCTTCATTTTAAGGATTTCTGTCTGTTTTCTTTTTCTCCAAAGTCTCTATCTCTCTCTTGAAGTAATCTTTTGCTACTTGTATTTGTTCTCTTATCTCTTTGTTGGAGTGATCAATTTTTGCTTATATTTGCTTGTTTAGGTTATTCTTTATTTCACAGATCATTTTAATTATAAACCTTCTGAACTCTTTCTCTGACATTTTATCAACTTTGCTGTCCATGTGTTCTGTTATTATACTATCCTGGTTTAATTGGGGCAATTCCTTTCCTTGTTTTTTCATGTTGTCTATGTTTCTTCCTTTCTTGCAATGTGTATCTGAGATATTATAGTTTCTTCCCTATATTTTTATAGTACCCATGCATACTGCCTGTACCTCACTTTGATGTTTGGCTTTCAGTCTCTGCTGGTGTCCCTCAATGGATGCTACTGCATCTAAATTGGTGGCAGGAATAGTCAAGATAACCCGAGATAATTGTTAAGGTGCCCCAAGATGGAATCAATGTCTTACAGAGATGGGGCTAAAAGGATAGGCCTCACACTCCTTTTGGTTTGCCTGCTGTGCAATGTAGCTGCTTCTAGGCCCTGTCTGTTTTCAAAAAGTTAGGGACTTCTGTGTGGGGAAAGCTATGGAGATGACTGCAGTGTCCCAAGATTGAAGAGCGTTAGGCTTAGGGTCCCAGGTGTTTATGTGTGTGTATGAGGGGGGCAACTTGGAACTACCCTGGACCTGAGTCCTCTGCAAGTAGGTATAGAAGGATCTGGGCTGGGCCTGGCTCCCACAGTAGTCTCCTGGTCAGAAGAGTCGGTCCTGTGCTAGAGGCTGGGCTCTGAAGGGTGCCTGCCTGTAGAGAGTTAGACCTAGGGCTACTGTGAGCCTGGGTCCTGCATATGCCAGTATGGGTGGATATAGGCTGCTGGGCTAGACCTCCACCAGTAGTCTGCTGGTTGGAAGGGGTCCTGTGCCAGAGACTAGGCTCTGGTGGGTGTCTACCCTGTGGGTGAGGGGTGGGCCCAGGCCTACAGTGAGACTGAGTCTCACACGGGCTGGTGTTGGTGGTCTGTGCTGGGTCTGGGCTCCCAAGATAGTCTGCTTGTTGGAAGAGGCAGTCCTGTGCTAGAGGCTGGGCTCTGGTAGGTGCCTGCTGGTGGAGGGGTGGACCCAGGCCTACTGTAAGCCTGGTTCCCACACAGGCCAGTGTGGGTGTATCTCACTTAAAAAGAAAAAAGAAAAGAAAAGCCTCAGACTGACAGCTTCAATGCTGAGTTCTACAAAACACTTAAAGAAAAATTAATTCCAATGCATCTCAAACAATTGCAATATATTGAAAAAGAAGAGACTGTGCCAAACTCATTCTGTGAGGCCAGAATTACCTTAATACCAAAATGAAATGAATATAAACATAAAAGATATTACCAGTCAATATCCCTGATAAACATATATACAAAAATTGTCAACAAAATACTGTACACAAAATCTAACATCACATCAAAAAGATCATACGCCATGATCAGGTGGATATATCCAAGTGATGCAAGGGTGATTCAAC
Source organism: Urocitellus parryii (assembly GCF_045843805.1). NCBI lineage: Eukaryota > Metazoa > Chordata > Mammalia > Rodentia > Sciuridae > Urocitellus > Urocitellus parryii. The sequence continues at coordinate 48,571,708 of NC_135547.1, read as the reverse complement.
ATAAGCAAATCAATAAACATGATATATAACAATGAATGGAAAAAAAACCCACATGATTTTCTTGATAGATACAGAAACAGCTTTCAATAAAACTCAAAATTGATTCATTATAAAAACCTCTCCATTCAGCATAATGAGATATGCTGAATGGATAAAAGCTTTAACTTTATTTATATGTGGTGCTGAGGATTGCACCCAGGGCCTCACATATATTAGGCAAGTGTTATACCACTGAGCCACAATCCCAGCCCCCAAAGCAATGGTTGTAATAGGAAAAATGTCTTTTACATATGAGCAGCCTGTCATAGGACCTTGTCTTCCTTCTATTGGTCTTCTGCTGCATGTCCTCTCACTCACTGAAAACAAACATGGATGAATTTTACTCCAAGAAGTGATCTAAAAACTCCATTTCAAAAAATCTCTTTCAGAAGACATTTCTAACATTTTTTAAAGCCAAATGAGCATTTTCAAAATGTTACCTTTTTCTTTTTTGTTGTTGATGGACCTTTATTTTATTTATTTATATGTGGTACTGAGAATTAAACCCAGTGCCTCACACATGCCAGGCAAGTGCGCTAATGCTGAGCCCCAGCCCTAGCCCCAAGATATGGTATCTTTTAATTGTCATATGTCAGAAACCTCTTGATATAGCATGTTCAAATGTAGCAAAATTTTATTTTATAAAAACTCAGGGGCAGATTTTGAGAGAAACTTTTTGAATGATATACATAGGCCTACTACAAAAGGCCAGTAAATCTTTCCAAAGGACACTAGGCATCTACAATTGGCCAAATGTAGTGCTACTCTGCAGTTCCTCTCTTTGGTAGGATGGATCCCAACTACTGGATGGCCTCTAATGTTCCACAGGTTGTAATTATCATTATGTTGGCTTACTTCTAAAACATTTAAGGCCTTGGCTTGTCTGAGAAAGAGGTGACATTGAAGTAGCAATCCCTTTCTCCACAGAAAAGTCTTAACTGGGCTTCTTCAGAAATCGTCACCATGGCTGATTTTAGGACTGTCAGCAAAAGAGTCTCTGCAAGAGTTCAATGTAGATAAGCTTCCTATTTTCATGTTGCCCTGTTTTACTTGGCCACTGGCCGAGAAGATACCAACACTCCAGGTGCTGGACACCCCTTACTAGTTTTTCACAAACATATACAGTATAGTAGTTTGTAGAAATGTGCAAACAAGGCCTCTGGCCTTGAGCTGGGACTTCACAGAAATGTCTACATTTTTAAGATAAGAGAATTTGCCAATTGGGCTCCATGGTAACAGCTGGCAGGGGGAGGAAAGAAAGGGGAGAAGAAGCTCTCCCCTTCTCAAGTGTTGTCCTTGAAGTGTTAACTTGCCCAGAACAGTGAAAGAAAAAGCTGCTATTATGTGAACTTCTGCACACAGTGAACTTCTGAGCCCCTCCCCTTACATGCTGGGTATAAAAATCTGAAACTCCCTGAACTTGGGGTTCAGGGATTGATTGATTACAGCTAATGATGTGCCCTCTGAACCTGGCTGCAGCCAAATAAAACTGTTTCCTGCTATCTTCAGTGCCTTGCTTTATCTGTCCCCACAACAACGTCTCCCCTGACCTTCAGGGAGCAGTAAAACCAGGGCCCAATGTGCAACACAGTGGCCCAGATTTTGAGCATGCAACCACCTTCTTGGGCCCAGGATTCCCCTAATTAATCCCCTAGAGGCATGGATTCAGTGGCAAATATTCTTGCCATGCCATGTCACCATCCATAGGCTCTACCTCCTCTGCTGCCTAGCTGAGGTTTCACCCAGTCCAACAGGTTATGTTGGGAGACCTGGAAGCCCATGGGGTCCAGCCTACAGATCATGGAGGCAGACTGGGAGAGGTTTCCCAGTGTTGTGAGGGCACATTTAGGCCAATGTGCAGCCACCATGGTGCTCCAGCTTTTTGCAATGCAGAGGCTGTGGCCTGTGCTCAAGCTCTTCCAGTTTACTCACCTTACCCAGGGGCATGGATCCTGTGGAGCCAGCTGCTCTGTTTCTCCTTGTGCTCTCTTCTGGAACTGACTTCATACTAGTACTTATTAAATATGTTACTTAGTACCATAGATAATCTTTCTGGGTTGATGCCTCCTTCCTACACTCCCCAGTCTTTGGTAGATTTACAGAATTATTGTGAAGATAATGCAAAGATCCTATATCCCATACCCTGACTGCCAAATTAGTAACTTACTTTAGTTTGATACATTTGTCACAATAAACCGATATTGATGCATTACTATTAACTGAAACTCATACTTTATTTTGAATGTCTCAGTTTCTCTCTAATTACTTTGGTTCTTGTTGCAGAATACCATCCAAGACATCTACTATATCACATCATTTTGTTGCCCTGGCTTCACAGTTTCTGCTAAGCTGTGACAGTTTTTCAGATGTTTCTTTTTTCTTTTTTTTGACAGCTTTTTGGAATATTGGTCATGTTTTTTGCAGAAAGTCTCTTGGCTGGCATTTGTGTGATGTTTTGCTCTTAATTTTATGAGAATATTGTAGGGAAAAAATAGTTCATCCACTATTTTATACATCATTCAACTACATATACTCTCATGATATGACCTTTGGTATTCACATTGGTCACCTGCTATAGGAAGTGATTTTCTGTTTTATCTTCCATAAAATCAGCATTTTTTCTCATTTCATGTATTATACTCTTTATAAAAACTCACACTGTACAGCTCACATGTAAAAAAAAATAAGGAGTAATACACCACCTACTTAAGGGCAAATTATCTATATAAAATATTTAGTATACTTGTATGTGGAATATTCATTGATTACTCTTCATTCACTTATTTACTCAGTAGTTTATATATAAGCGGAACTAATAAATATTTATTAGATTTATTTCATGCTTTGCAAAGCTAGTTCACTTGTTTTATTGCTGAATTTCTCCAGCTTTAGCCACTGGAGGTTCTTTTCATTTGCTACTATATCCCCAATATTGCCGGGTTTTCTAAGATAACTTTCTTACTTTCTTGTGCTACAAGAGGCACCAAGTTTATCTTGGGTATTTCCTGACCCATCCTTAGAATGAATTATTCACGAATAGAGCCATGTCTATTTTATTGGAAAATTACATTAAAACACAAATAGTGGGTGCTTGGGATGGTTTTTGTTAGTGGAATATCATTGCTTATAGGCTTTTGCATGTGATAGTGAAGAGAAATAGTTATGATTATTAACTGTTGTTTTATATAGATGAATCTCTAAATAGTTAAAATATATTCACCTTTATAGTAAGGTAAATATTAATTCATACTGATGTCTCCAATATAACTCCACTACCATTTGCTGAATTCCAAACTTCTTTCCTTATTTTTATGTAATCTGTCTCCCACATTCTGCCATCCATTTAATAATTACTCATTTCCAGTAGAAATACACAATGGTTTCAGAATGGCTAATCTCCACTCACATGGCATGTGGGGAGGAGTGAATAAATTATGGGTCTTTGAACTGCCCTCAGACAGAGGCTGACACCCCCCTTGTTAATTTCTCCATGGAAAGGTGCAGAGAAGTCTTCCCTGGTTGTCTGGTGATGCCTTTTTTAAAGGGAAATTCCATGGTTCCCATGGAGTTTACAGTTCATGACCTAAGGTTCAAAGGCCAGCTGCCTGGGGGTGGATAATTGTGGGTGAAAACTGATGACAGTAATTGGGCTGTACAAACTTTTGACCTTTGTTCTATTTTCAAATGACATTCTCACAATGAATCCTGTTGATGTAAAAACCTATATAATAAACCTGTGAAGCCTACTGATTGTTAGTCTTCCTCCATCAAAGGTCTGCTGAATCATTCAGCCTGCTTTCTTTATTTCTGTTGGTCTTTTTTCCAATCCCTTCATCAGCCCGATTTGAGGAAAATGAACAAACAGTCTCACTGGAAGTGACAATGATATTTTTTTTCCAATTTATATAATGCTTTTTGCACAGCTACTTTTGTCTGAGTCCTATAGACATTTTATCTCCTTTAGTGAAGTTATTTCATACCTGTCATATATCTTAGCACATTTGGATTCTTTTGTCATATTCTACATTCCATTCCTGGAACCCCAAACACTCTAAGTTTTTTTAAATGCTGAACACACTTAAGTGTACTCTTCCTGCTATAAATTTCTATAGGTGTCCATCCACAGACAAGTAAATGAAGAAAATGTGGTATATATACACAATGGAGTTTTACTCAGCCAAAAATAAGTCTGAAATTTTATCATTTGTTGGTAAATGAATAAAAAACATCATGCTAACTGAAATAAACCAAACTCATAAAGTCAAGGGTCAAATATTTTCTCTCATTTGTGTAAACTAGAAAGAAAAAAATGAAAAGAATAATAGAAGGAATCTCATGAAAATAAAAAGGAGACCAATAAGAGGGAGGAAGAGGATGTGTGTGTGTGTGTGTGTGTGTGTGTGTGTTTGTGTATAATTCTGCATGAATTAAAATAAAAATATAATGAGAATTACTAGACTAGGCTAATTACATCAGGGGGAGGCAGGAAAAGAGGGAAAGGAGGGTACAAGGAGATGAGATTGATCAAATTATGTACTTATACAAATATGGCATCATGAACCAATAAAATACATGAATAAAATATTTTTTCTAAAATTATGAGTTTTCGCAAATATTTAATATATTATTTTCATCGTTACAATGATATACTGTATCACTCTTAAAGAAAAAGAGAACAGTAACACAACATGTCCTTGAATGTTCCCTTTTGTTACAAAAAACCTAGTCAAATTAAGGGAATGATGAGAGCAAGCCTGAACTAGAAAGTTAAGATATATACTATCTTAAAGGATAATGGCTTTCCACTCACATACACTGGGAATTAGAGAAAGTTGGTGTTATCAGTAAAAAGCTACTTTCCTGCATATATATATTAGAATAGTAGCTCCTTGGGATCCTGATCATAAAACAAACTAAGCAAACCAATACCAATGAAGTTACTGCTTCAGTAGTGTAACATATACAACCCCTATCTGTATATAGATGGTCACAGACCTGAGGGCACTTTGGAAAGTATAAGTGTCACTCATACAGCTGGCCACCACTGAACCGGATGCCATGAGGAACTGGGGTATTTCTTTGTATAGCTACTTGAGAGACAGCGGTGCTATCTGTTCAGCTTACTACCACTGAAATATTGAAGCAGTTACTAATTTCTTGTAAACTTACTGCAATAGATGATGTATCTCCCATACTGTGACTGCAGACTTTCTTTGGCCATCCTAAAACCCTATCTTACTGCTCTGGCACTACCGGGCTGTGGATGTGACACATACATATTAGCTTCACTTCTTTAAAAATTTTCCTCTGTATTACCTATTCAAATATCCTCTCATCTTCTGAATACCTGGCAACCAATAATCTATTTAATGCATTTGTTATGTCTGTAGTTTTGCCCTTCTGTCTCATGACTGGAATCACACAATATTTAAATTTTATAGATCATCTTCTTTCATGTAGAAATATGCATTTAAGATTCATGTATGTGATTTTGTGCCTTGATATTTAATTTATTTAATTCTTGAACTATATTATATTTCATAACTATACCCCAATTTCTCCATTCATCTACTCCAGGATATTTTAGTTGCTTCATTTTTTGGTATTTATGTAAAAAGCTATCATAAATATTTGCAGGCAGGGGCTGGGGTTGTGGCTCAGTGGAAGAGCGTTTACTTTGCACACTTGAGGCACTGGGTTCGATCTTCAGCACCACATAAAATAAATAAATAACAGTATTGAGTTCATCTACAACTAAAAAAAATTTAAAAAAATATTTGCAGGCAGGATTTTGTTTGTGTACATGCAGGTTTTATATTCTACATTTTAAAAAATTTTAAAAATATTTATTTATTTATTTATTTATTTATTTATTTTTTAGTTTTTGGTGGAAATAACATCTTTGTTTGTATGTGGTGCTGAGGATCGAACCCGGGCTGCACACATGCCAGGCGAGCGCACTACCACTTGAGCCACGTCTCCAGCCCTATATTCTACTCTTAGCCAATCTAATAGGTATATAACAGTATTTCATGTTTTAAACTGCAGTTTCTTTTTTCCTCTTTTTTTAATAGTTATGTTTTAGTTGTAGTTGGACACAATAACTTTATTTTATTTATTTATTTATTTATTCTTTTTTTTTTTTAAAGAGAGAGTGAGAGAGGAGAGAGAGAGAGAGAGAGAGAGAGAGAGAGAGAGAGAGAGAGAGAATTTTTAATATTTATTTTTTAGTTCTCGGCGGACACAACATCTTTGTTGGTATGTGGTGCTGAGGATGGAACCGGGCCGCACGCATTCCAGGCGAGCGCGCTACCTCTTGAGCCACATCCCCAGCCCTATTTATTTATTTTTATGTGGTGCTGAGGATCAAACCCAGGGCATCACACATGCTAGGGGAGTGCTCTACTGCTGAGCCACAACCCAAGCCCCAAACTGCAGTTTCTTAAAGATGAATTGTAGCACAATTTTATACACTTGTTTATCATTTGTGTATTTTACTTAATGAGTAGTAAGTAATATGTGCATATATATTTGTGTTAATGGGTCCATCTGTGTATGCTTCTCCTACTTTACATATTATCTTAAAAGTATTATATTACCATTCTAATTATGCATCTCCTAATCTTGGTTTTATGAGCCACATTTTTATTATCTGCTAAAAATCATTTGCTTATATGGTAAGATTTTTGGGAAAATTTGAAATCTTTAACTCAATGTAAAGAACCAAATAAATGAGTTAATCTTTTTATTGTAATTCTGGAATATAGGTAATCAATATAAACATTCTTTCACCCCCCAAAATAAACATAACATATAAAGGAATTAAATTCCCCAGTGGCTAAAAAAACTATATAGTGTACAACATCAGTTAAAAATCTCACCATTTTTTTTGTCGTTGTTGTTGATAATAGGACTTGAACCTAGGGATGTTTAACCACCAAGACACATCCCCATCCCTTTTAAAAACCATTTTATTTAGAGACAAAGTCTCATTAAGTTGCTGCTGACTTTGAACTCTTCATTCTCCTGCCTTAGCCTTCTGAGACACTGGGATTATAGATGTGCTCCACTGTGCCCACAAAAACTAACCAAATTTTATCCCACATATTTTATTTTCTTTGTGAACAAAATTCTGATGAAAAATTTCTTCTCCTTTAACCAAAAATGAGCCAACAGATTAAAATATTTATTTATTTATTTATTTGAGTCAAATTAAAGTCTGAATGGAAGGGTGGAGAGTTTTTTTTTTTTTTTTTTTAAATCCTCTCCTTTGTAGGACATGATGTAACTTGGGACATGTTGCATCAGAAAAGAGGAAACTTAACTTGCTGGCTGCTATCGCTTCCCAGTCCTGGGGCCACATGTAGCTAAGAGAGCACCTAGCCATTAGCCAGAAGGCATTGCAGTGGGTTGTGATGAAGAATCGGACCACCTCTAGGATAGGCTCAGAACCCTTCTGCCCTCACAGAAAGCTCATGTCTCCCATTACTGCCTGTAGGATGGGTGTAGATGTAAATTCTCCCCACCCTGCTGACCTTTACCCTGATTGGCTCCTGTACATTATATTAGCTGTGTGTGTTTTCTCATTAAACGAGGAGATCCTGCTTTGACTGTTCTCCCTGGCACTTCTGATTGTCCTCCGGGGAGGGAGGGCTTGGTGTGGGCGGCCAGTGGACCTTTACCTTTCTTGGTTCTTATCCTGGTTGGGGCGTGCTCCCCCAATCTTTCCTGCAGGTCAGGAGGGAACAAGGGGCTAAAAACCCCGACACTCCTCTGTGAAACTCTTTCTTTCAACCTTCTGATACCACACTCTCAATTCTAATCTTTCTGTTTCCAACTCATCAAGTACCACACACTTTTTTAAATTCAATTTTCTATCAGCCAACTGAATTATTGTTTCTTGGTCATAAAATTACCTTCTAGAAGAGAAGCCAAGAGTCTTTTAAGGACTCTGCAATTTTTTTCCTCTCCAAACTATACTGCTAAATGTCTAATCTGTGCAAAGACTTGTTTTACATATTTTGTCTAGTTTAAATGTCTACTTTAAATGTTGGGGAACATATTTTACCCCTATTACTCTCTCATTGTGAGAAGCAGAGTATAAATTTCCATTTTGAATATAAAAAAATTGCAATTAAATGTAAGCATTTCTTCAGTGTTCTATCAGTATACGTATTAAATACCTGGGGAGTTGGAATATTGCACACTTAATTAATTAAACTGCTTTTTTTCTAGTGTTAGGTGCATATCTACAATGATAATAGGTGTTTTTTTTTCTCTCATGGTGCATTTGCAAAACAAGAATAATATTTGAAACTATCAACAATTAAATATAGACATTTACTTTAAAATATAAATTGTGTTGAGAGTTTTTCTAACCTCGAAAGTACTGAGCAATGCAGGTTTATTTTTCAAACTTGGATAACTCACAGATATTCATAAAATGATTTATATATACATTTACAAGAAATATTACCCCATATGATTTATTTTATTAAAGTTGAGAATTTAAACACTTATCTGAGATACACATGGCCGTATATCCTACACTATAATTATTGGCTGGAGATTTTTCTTTTATTTTCCTTTTTATTTTGTTCTAATTAGTTATACATAACAGTATAATGCATTTTGACTACTTGTACACAATTGAAGCACAATTTCTCATTCCTCTGGCTGTACATGGTGAAGAGTCACACCAGTAGTGTAATCATACATGTATATAAGGTAATAATGTGTGTCTTATTCCACTGTCCTTTGCATCCCCACAGCCTCACATCTCCTCTCACTCCCCTCTGCAAAATCCAAAGTTCCTTCATTCTTCCCTATTCCCACCCCACTATGGATCAGCATCTGCTTATCACAGAGAACATTCAGCCTTCAGTTTTCTGGGACTGGCTTATTTTACTTAACGTGATATTCTCTAGTTCTATCCATTTACCTGCAAATGTCATAATTTCACTCTTCTTTAAGCCTGAATAATATTCCACTGTGTACATATACCATATTTTCTTTATCCATTCTTCTGTTGAGGGGCATGTAGGTCAATTCCATAATTTTGTTATTGTGAATTATGCTGCTATAAACATTGATGTGGCTGCATCACTGTAGTATATTGATTTTAAGTCCTTTGGGTATAAACCAAGGAATGGGATAGCTGGGTCAAGTGGTGATTCCATTCCAAGTTTTCTAAGGAATCTCTATACTACTTTGTATAGTGGTTGCACAAATTTGCAGTCCCACCAGAAATGTACAAGTGTACCTTTTTTCTCACATCCTCAGCAACACTTATTGTTGCTTGTATTCTTGATTATTTCCATTCTAACTGGAGTGAGATGAAACCTTAGAGTAGTTTTGATTTGCATTTATCTAATCACTATAGATGATGAACATTTTTTCATATGTTTGTTGATCAATTATATTTCTTTCTTTTTCTGTGAAGTGTCTGTTCAATTCCTTAGCCCATTTATTGGTTGGATTATTTAGTTTTTGTGTGTGTGTGTGTGTGTGTGTGTGTGTATGTGTGTTGTTTGAGTTTTTTATATGTCCTGGAGATTAGTGCTCTATCTGAGGTTCATGTGATAAATATTTTCTTCTGTTCTGTAGGCTCTCACTTCATGTCATTGATTGTTTCCTTTGCTGAGAAGAAGCTTTTTAGTCTAAATACATCCCATTTATTTAATCTTAACTTTACTTCTTGTGCCTTAGGAGTCTTGTTAAGAAGTCAGGTCCTAAGCCGACACAATGAATATCTGAGCTTACAAGCTGCCACAATGAATATCTGGGCCTGAATTTTCTTCTATTAATTGGAGGGACTCTATTCTAGTGCCTAAGTCTTTGATCTACTTTGAGTTAATTTTTGTACAAATAAGCGATTGAGGTTTACTTTCATTTTACTACATATGAATTTCTAGTTTTTCTTTTTTTTTTTTTAGAGAGAGTGAGAGAGGGGAGGGAGAGAGAGAGAGAGAGAGAGAGAGAGAGAGAGAGAGAGAGAGAGAATTTTTAATATTTTTTTTTTTTTTTAGTTCTCGGCGGACACAACATCTTTTGTTGGTATGTGGTGCTGAGGATCGAACCCGGGTCGCACGCATGCCAGGCGAGCGCACTACCGCTTGAGCCATATCCCCAGCCCAAATTTCTAGTTTTTCCAACACCATTTGTTGAAGAGCTTATCTTTTCTCCAATGTGTGTTTTTGGCACATTTATCTCATATGAGATAAACATATTTATGTGTGTTTGTCTCTGTGACTTCTATTTTGTACCACTGGTGTATATGTCTATTTTGGTTCCAAAGCCATGACATTTTTGTTACTATAACTTTATAGTATAGTTTAAGGTCTGGTATTGTGATGCCTTCTGCTTCACTCTTCTTGCTAAGTATTGCTCTGGATATTCTCGTTCTCTTATTTTTCCATATGAATGTCATGATTTCTTTTCCTATTTTTATGAAGAATGTCACTGGGATTTTAATAGGTTGCCTTAAATCTGTTTAACAGTTTTGGTAGTACAGCCATTTTGACAATATTAATTTGGCCTATCCAAAAGCATGTGATTTTTTTCATATTCTAAGGTCTTGTTCAGTTTTTTTCTTTAGTATTCTGTAATTTTCAGTGTAGAAGTCTTTCACCTATTTTATTAGATTGATTTCCATGTATTTTATTTTATTTTTGAGGGAATTGTGAATGAAGTAGTTTTTCTAATTTTTCTTTCAGTGTATTCTTCACTTATTTATAGAAATTCATTTGATTTATGGGCATTGATTTTGTTTCCTGCTACTTGGTTGAATTCATTCATTAGTTCTAGGAGTTTTCTGGTCGGATTTTTTGGATATTATAAATATACAATCAAGTCATCAGCAAAAAGTGATAGTGTGTGGTTTTCTTATTCTGTTTATGTCCCTTTAACTTTTTAATCTGTATTATTGTTCTGGCTAGAGTTTCAAGGAATATGTTGAATAGAGTGTTGAAAGAGGGCATCCCTGTCTTGTTCCCAGTTTATTGGTTTGAAATTTTCTTTCCTTGATGTGTCTTTTTTTTGATTTTGGTATCAGGTTGATACTAGCCTCATAGAATGAGTTTGGAAGGGTTTCCTCCTTTTCTATTTCATGGAATAATTTGAAGAATATTGGTGTTAACTCTTGTTTAAGGGTCTTGTAGAACTCAGTTGAGAATCCATTGCTTGAAATTGTTTTGTTTAAATTATGTATGTCCTCCTGATTCAGTTTGGGTAGGTAATATGCCTACAGAAATTTGTTGATGTCTTCAAGATTTTCTATTTTATTATACTATAAACTTTCAAAATAGTTTCTAATAATCTTCTGTATTTTAGTAATGTCCATTGTGTATTTTCTTTTTTATCATGAATTTTAGTAATTTGAATTTTCTCTTTCTCTTTATTAGTGTAGGTAAGGGTTAATCAATTTTTTTTCAAAAATCAACTTTTTGTGTTGTCAATTTTTTAATTGTTTGTTTCAATTTAATTGATTTAAGCTCTGATTTTAATTATTTCCTGTCTTCTGCTGCTTTTGATGTTGATATGTTCTTTTTCTAGGGCTTTGAGATGTGATGTTAAGTCATTTATTTGTTGATTTTTTTTATTCTTTAATAAATGAGGTCAATGCAATGAACTTTTCTCTTAGCACTTCCTTATAGTGTCCCTGAGGTTTAGTTGTGTTGTATCAGTGTTCTCATTTACCTCTAGGAAATTTTGTATTTCCTCCCTGATGTCTTCTGCTATCCATTCATCATTTAATAGCATGCTATATAGTCTCAAAGTGTTAGATTATCTTCTATTTTTTATTTTGTCTTTGATTTGCTAGTTTCATTGTCTTATGATCTGATAAAATACAGGGTAGTATTTATTTATTTTTATTTGCTGAGAGTTGCTTTGTGGCATAACAAATGGTCTATTTTAGAAAAGGATCCATGTGCTGCTGAGAAGACACTATTTGTTGGGTAATAGATGAAATGTTCTATATATGTTCATTAAGTCTAAATTATTTATTGTATTATTTAGTTCTATGTTTTATATATTTATTTAGTTAGTTAGTTTTTGTTTGGAAGATCTATCCCATGGTGAAAGAGGCATGTTAAAGTCATCCAATATTATTGTGTTGTGGTCTATTTGATTCTTGAAAATTAGAAGGGTTTGTTTGATATACGTAGAAGCTTCATTATTTGGGGCATCTATATTTACAATTCTTCTGTCTTGTTGATTTATAATTCTCTTAAGCAGTATGAAATGTCCTTCCTTACCTGTTGGAATAACTTTAAATCACAACTAGCAGCTACCAGCAGCCCGGAGTGATTGAAGAATCCATATTCATTCAGACCTGACAGGAATGCCTGCAGGATGAGGTGCTCTGCTCTTACAAGCTATTAGTGAAACCACATCCTCAGCCTTGTGGTTAGCATTGCCAAACTACTGGGCCAGGAAAACGAAAGGCAGGGGCTTCAGGGCATGAAATCCCTGACTCAGTAAGCCCCCTCCCTTAGGGCAAGGACCCTTCCAGATTGCTTTCTACCATGACAGCAATATTTAGAGTTTCTTCATTGTACTGTTAAATTAGGCAGAAGATGATTGGCTTATGGATATTTTCTTGCCTATCTATGATAGATGGGCGTGCCCCACTTGAACACTATAACAGTTTTGTGCATTTCAAAAATAAACTGAGCTACTGGACATCCACTTGAGGTTTGTCACCAGCCAGTTCTCTCACCAGCTCCCAGAGTTGGTGTGTTGATTTCCTATCTCTACTCCCCCACAACTGAGGTAGCCATGCAACTAATTGACCACACCAGCAACTAATTGAACATATGTATGCAATTTGGTACCCCAATATGTTTGCTCGCACCCTCACACCTCAGGAATGATCACCCCATTGATTTTAGGTAGTAGACCCCATTTGTGTTCTGTGTGCTGTCGGTTCCTTGAAGGTGAGCAAGGAACCCCTTCCTCTACCCCCTTTCCTTGTCATACCATTGGTACCCCGAGTTGAAGCACACACCGTCATAAGGGCTGACATCACCTTATGACCTCTCCTTCCCCCTAGTTCACCCAGAAAATTCATATAAGGGACTGGTCCTCCCAGAATTCGGAACCTTGGTTTTCTCTGTTAAAGGGAACTCTGCTCCAGAGACACTGTGTGGGCATAAGGCCTTGATCTAACAAGTCAAGGAAGTCCCTCACTAAGCACAAGACATTGGACCCTAAACACATCTTTTGTTTGTCTTAGTCAGGGCCCTCCATCTTAGGCCCCTATATTACGCATCTTGTCAAGTCAAAGACAATGCTTTAAGAACTCTTAAAAAAATATAAGGAATTGTTCGGGAATATAATCCAAGGCCCTCGTGAATGTTTTCCTGACTTCTTATCTAGAGTAATCATGGCATTCAAGAAGCTCATTCAACCTGGCCCTACTCAAGACTCATTAGTTAAACAGCTGTCATGGGAAGGAAGGAGCAACTGCAGGAACTAGGGCTGCAATTGCCCCAGTATGCAGTGAATCCCTTTTGAAATGGATCTCTGCTACAAAGGAAATAGTCCCCTCTTCAGGGCCCATTCAGGCATTAACAGCTGCCATTAACAAACTATCAGTTAACAGAAATGATGGGCTTTCCCAATCAAGATCTGATCCCATTTGCTAGGGCTGTAACCAGCTTGGCCACATTAAATGGTACTGTCCTAAGAAAGGCAGTCTCCTGGCCCCAAGACACCCTGCCCTAGATGCAAAAAAATGGTCATCTTCCATCTACTTAAACGTTTTAAAAGTATGAATTTTTCATGTCTGTTAAAATTGACAAAGGGACAACCTATACTAGCAAAGCATTTCAAGTTATTTGCAATGGTTGGCATATACATCACTTAATTGGGATTCTCTATAGCCCTTAGGCTCAAGCATTATAGAAAGAATACACAAGAAACTATACTAAGTCCCTTCATGATCCCTTGAAAAGAATCTTATTTGCTTTAAATTTTCTTTCAATTTCAAAATTTTCTACTAAAATAGCAGCCCATAAGCATTGGCCTCCCCTCTCGGAGCCCTCCCATCTACCTATGATCTCATGAAAGGATCCTATAACAAATGCATGGGATTTTGGGGGCTCCTCTTAAATGTCACACCAGCCACCAATGGCCAAGCTCTGGAAATTCAGCCTATAAGAAAGAAAGAGATCATCATGACCTCCCCACCGGAGGCCTCACAAGATAACCTGGGGTTAAATCAAAGTACTATCAGATCAAGCTCAGACCATGTCACCTGCCAGAGACCAGAGCCCTGGTACTCTCTTCTTGCTTATGTGTGCAATTATAACCTGCAACTCACAGGTAACTGCACTGCAGGTAAGTATGTAGGAAGAAAGGCCTCTGCCTGATAACTCAAGGCCCTATGCTGACCTGTCCAAGCAAAATGGACACACTTCAAAGTATGTTCCATGAGGGAAAAATTGCTTTGCAGACAGCTATCACTCATGAACAGCTGTCTGCAGGACAGTTTTCCTGTAGTGGAAAGCATCTACCACCACCTAGCGGCAAAAATCCTTCAGTGAGCAAAATACTCATGCCACTGCAATCAAAAAACCATGAGAGCAATCCACGCTCAATTAATCATGATCAGGATGTTGTACATATTTCTCTCTCAAATCTTGCAGAATGCATCCCAAGGATAAAACTCAGGAGGACAACAGAAGCCCCCCGGATCAACATATCATAAGGCTCAGGGTCCTCACGGCCACAATTGCCAGTGTCGCTCTCTCTGCTCTCCTACACCCAACTGGAAGGACCACACCCAGCCGACTGGAAACAACTCATGCTGTTGCTGGGACTTTAATTGGACTATCCTCTTCTTTTGCATCAACGAAGAAAAGGACCCCCTTTATGCTATTGTGCTTCTTTCTGTCATTCAGCCCGCATGTACATGCTTGGTAGGTGGGGGCTCCATCTCCCGGGATTCTTTTACCTGTTGGTTTGGATGATACTGTATTGCCTTTCTTGTTTGCTACTGATGTTTCCTCAGGATGCCCTGTTATATCTGACCCAAGGCAAGGCACCCTTGGAATATGTCACTCTCACTTGATCATTCATGGGCCTTTACTATACTAAGGAATGTATCTAGGACACAGAGGTTATGTCAGTCTACAATTTGCCTTCATAATGATATTCTTTGGGAGCCAGGAATAGGAGGCATTATAGGTTTTTGGCTACTTTCCTTAGAAGGAGAAGCAAAAGTAGTCACTGTCAATGGTGTGCCTAGTGGTATGACCATGCCCCTTCATGCTAAAGACTCACATTATTGGCCTCAACCCTTTCTGAAGAGATGTCCATGGAGAAAATTTAAAAATATCAGTGAAGGTATACCTCTAAGAGCTATATCTTGGAGAAACTGTCTCTCCCATTCCAGACCCTATTTCATTTCTTCTTTTTTTTTGAGGGGGGGGAGGGAGAGAGAAAATTTTTTTAATATTGATTTTTTAGTTGTCGGTGGGCACAACATCTTTATTTTATTTTTATGTGGTTCTGAGGATTGAACCCAGCGCCCCGTGCATGCCAGGTGAGCGTGCTACCGCTTGAGCCACATCCCCAGCCCCCTATTTCATTTCTGATGAGCTTATTAGTTGGTCCAGACCTTATACAAAAGGTGGATCTCCATCCATTGAATTTTCAACAGAAACAAATACATTAATATTTAAATATCATGCAGATTGGATAACAAATGCTCAATACAAAAGAAAGAGAGTCAGGAGACTTTTTGTAATTAGGCAAACAATTTTTATGTGGTGCTTACAAATGTATAGGTATCAGTCCTATTGTCACCATGGATGCCATTTGGTTTAACTGCTGTTTCGAAAAACCCTCAGCTAAATGTGCTACTAAAGGCCATGTATGTGTTAAGCGATCCCTCTTCTTTGTAACTTCCACTCAAAATCACAAAAATGGTCGTCTTAATTGTGATGATTCCCAATGTGAGTTAACCAATTGCTGGAATTCCTCTGTTAAGACAGTAATGCTAATGAGAATACTCCCCATGTAATGGTTTCCAATGGAGGATGACTACTCCATTCAAGAGGTTCACTTTACAAAAGATATTTTCCCTCCCAGAGTTAGGCGAGATTTTGGGATTACTGCTGCCATTATAGCTGTCTCCCTCACTGCAGTCGCAGCAGCTACCAAAGCTGGTGTAGCTCTGACCCAGTCCACAGCAAATGCTGCAACCATTAATCAGGTAGTGCAGTGCTCCACTAAAGCCCTGACTACCCAGGAGCAACCAAACCTGCACTTGCAAGGAGGTAACTTAATGTTACAACAACAGATTGACCTTATTGATAAAAAAGTTGATATGCTTCAATTGAATGTCAGAGTACCCTGCAGTCCTCAATTTCTGTATGTTTGTCAAACCCCTGTCTCAGTAAAAAATGTAACAGAAGCTCAACTTGAACTGGCAAATAGACTTAAGGGACCTTGGGGTATGACTTTTAGAAACTTCACTATGATGCTGCATGCTCAGATTCTCAGCCCAAATAAAACCAGAGCAGGGCTAATTCTTAACCCCTCAATCTTACAGTAGCTATGGGATAAATTGTCAGCTTTAATTGACCCTTCTAATTGGATTCTCACTGGTATTGGCCTAGTTTTTCTTGTTTTAGTATATGTTATTTTAAGATGCTTCCATAAAAGGCTCAACAAAGTAGAAACAAAACAAGCTATGTTAGTTCATGCATGTAAGGAAAGTCAAAAGGAAAATAATGATTCTCCCACATCTCTATGGATGACATCTATGGATCGAATCTAAGTAGTACCAACTAAGGGCCAGTTTTCTATGAGGGATCATGCCCTGAGTCTTAGCACTGCTCTCCTCTTCATCTATCTGTGTCTCTCAGCTCTGTCACAATATTACTATTTGTCTGTCTATGGCCTTTCTCCTTCCTTTCTGAATGCAGCCCCACCAGCCCAGTGCTGTGAGCTGGGCCCTCCATGGAGAAGAAACCTGTTTCCTGGTCCTAAGGTAAATGCTGGCATGGAGACCATGGGGGAATTATCTATCAAGGAGACAGAGAGCCCTCTTGGGGGCAATGCCTTGCATACTCCACATCACCCTGTTTGGCTCCAGAGAATGACTGATTAGTCAAAGACAGGTAAGATTCCTCAAAGAGAGGTACAACCTAAGATAGTCACACACACTCACAGAGGGGCCATGAGGAGAAAACTTGTGGGCCACAGAGGTTAGGCACAGAACCTCACCCCCACACACCTGTGCAAAGGCCTAATTCTTTACCCCTTCTGAGAGAGGTCTCCTGCCCCCATGGCTGCTCCCCACATCCAGCTCAGATTGGGACCCAAATGACAGACAGAGACCTAGTCAACAGCGACCACCCACTCGCCACAGCAGGAACCAACTGCAGCTACAGGAAATTGCCATGTCTGGATATTTCCCCTTTTCTCTTTCTTGCTTCTTCCCCCTTTTTCTATGCTTTTCCCTTTTTCTTTCTTCTCTCATGGTTTGCCTTTGGCAACAAATTTAATAAAAGAGGAGGAAATGTTGGAATAAATTTCAGTTGCAGCTAGCAGCTATGAGAAGCTCGGAGTGCTTGAAGAATCCACATTTGTTCTGCCTGATAGGAGCACCTGCAAGATGGGGTGAAACCACATTCTCACCACTTGTGGTTAGCATTGCCAACGTACCAGGCCAGGAAACGGAGAGTCAGGGGCTTCAGGGCATGAAATCCCTGACTCAGTAAGCCCCCTCCCTTAGGGACAAAGACACTTCCAGATACTTTCCACCATGACAGCAATATTTAGAGTTTCCTCACAGTAAGGTTACATTAGACAGAAGATGATTGGCTTATGGATATTGTTTTGCTTATGTATGATTGATGGACATGCCCCACTCGAACCCTATAACAGTTTTGTGCATTTCAAAAATAAACTGAGCTATTAGATGTCTTCTGAGATTGTCACCAGCCAGTTCTCTCACCAGCTCCTGGAGTCTTGGTGTTGATTCGGATTCTCCCTGAGACTGAGGTAGCAGAGCAACTAATTGACCACACCAGTGACAAGAACATAAACACTTACCCCTTCTGAATAACTTTGGTTTGAATTCCACATTGTCTGATATAAGGATAGAATCCCCTGTTTCTGTTTGCTGGCCATGTAAGTGATATGTTTTTTCAAACCTTTCACCTTAGGTCTGTGGATGTCTTTTCCTAGGAGGTGAGTCTTTTGAAGACAGCACATTGGTGGGTCTTTTGTTTTGTTTTGTTTTTATTAATCCAATCTACTAGTCCTAGTCTATGTCTTTTGATTGATGAGTTTAGGCCATTAACATCCAGTGTTATTATTGAGATATGATTTGTATTCCCAGTCAATTTGGTTTATTTTTGTTTTCAACTTTATTTTGTTTCTTCTTTGATTGACCTTTCCTTTAGTTTAGTTCCTCCATTTGCAGGTTTTCATTTTTTAAAAAATTTTCTCCTCATGGAATATTTTGCTGAGACTGTTCTAATAGTGGAAGTTTTCTAGTTATGAATTATTTTAACTTTTATTTCTCATGGAAGGTTTTTATTTAATTTTCAAATCTGACTTAATTTTGCTGGATATAAAATTCTCTGTTGACATCCATTTTCTTTCAGAGCTTGATATATGTTTTTCCAGAACGTCCTGGCATGGAGGGTCTGGGCTGAGAAATGAGCTGAAATCCAATTTGATTCTCCCTATATGTAACTTGATCCTTTTCTCTCACAGCCTTTAAAATTCTATCCTTATTCTGTATGTTAATCATTCTCATTATAATGTACTCTGGGTGTATTTGCTGTAATTTTGTGCATCTTGGGTCCTGTAAGCCTCTTGTAGTTGATTTTCCATTTTATTCTTTAGATTTGGGAATTTTTCTGATGTTATGTCATTGAAAAGATTGCACATTTCTTTAGTTGTATCTCCACACCTTCATCTATTGCAATAAATCTTAAATTTGGTCTTCTTATGTTATCCCATATTTCATGAATATTTATTATCTTCTCTGTGTGGTCCACTTTAATTTCCAGAGTATATAGTTTTCCTTCATTTTCTGAGGTTTGTTGGTGATAATTTCTCTTGAATTTGTAATTTGTAATTTGATTTATTGTTTCCTTAATTTTGAGGATTTCTGCTTGATTTCTTTTTATAACATCTGCCTCTTTATTTAAGTGATCTTTCACTTCCTGTATTTTATCTCCAATACCATCCTTCATTTCAAAGATCAGCTTAACATTTTTGACATTTTTTCTACTGTGCCATTTGTAGATTCTATTGTTGGAACATTTTAGATTATTTGTGGTGCTTTATTCCCTTGGGTTTTTTTAATGTTCTTTGTGTGTCTTCTCATCTAGAAGTATGGACCTGAGGCAGTACAGCTTCTAACTGTCACCTTATAATGTCCCAGAAGGCTTACAGTACCTCACTTTTAAGGAAGGGACCAATATTAACAGCACTCAATGCAAACAATATACACCTGTAAACAAAATAACTGCTATTAAGGCATCTACAGTTTTGTCATAAAAGACAGAAATGCTGTGTTCTATTATTGTCTACAATATAAACAGTAAGTATGTAAAAATGGTTTACTGTTTTAAATGATTGATAATGAGGGAATAGAAGTAGTGTAAAATGTGATGTTTTGAGGGAAAAGGAGAGCAGATAGAGGTAAAAATTTGTAGTGAGTGTGAGGGAGGAATTAATAGAGTTTTGCTGATAGTATGAGAGAAGTGAGAAGAGAATCCATACAGATTTAAAAACAACAACAAAATAAAAATATAAGAATACAAAACAAAACTGTAATTTATTCAATAAATTGATGCATGAGAAATATTTGGATTCAAAGATGGTAGCAATGTGTGAGAGAGAGAGAGGGTAGGGATAAGGAAGTCTCAGTGGAAAATTAAATGCTTGCTTCCATTAGTTTTCAAAAAACTCTCAGCTTCCCTTCTCTGCCCGTAGGTGGGTTTATCTGAAGTTTGATGGTAGCTTCAGTATGGTGGGTCCTGGACCAGTTATGTGGGTGAGTGTAAAGCAAAATGCTCTCACACCCTCTTCCAGTTTTCCCATACTTTGTAGCTGGCCCCTTCCATCCCCCCTGCACCCTTCAGGACTCACTGAGATGAAGAGAATCCAGTTTTCTCCAGTTTCTCCAACCTTTGCTTCCCCTGGAGAACCATCTGCAGTCTCCAACTTTTTCACAGGCTTGCCAGGCCCACACTGGCCCACACAGACCCAGCTGAAATCTGATGATTCTGGGTTTCAAATTCCCCAGGCTCTGACTTTCTGCAGTCCCAGGATTTCAGTGCTCTTCCAAATTGCAGAGAGACCACCAGGGTTGTGTTGGAGCAATGCTGCTAACCAGTCAGATGGTGGCTGCTAGCTCACCCAGTAGAAAGACCTCAGGTACAACCAGACTTGCAGGTACCCAGACAATATATCTACAGGCCCTGGATGGGGGCCCTAGACTGAGGTGGCTGCACCCCTAGATGGCATTGGTAGCAGAAGCAAACTTGCAGGCCCTGGCCAGTGGCCCAAGATGTCAGCAGCCATGTGTAACCAAATCTGTGGGTACTGTGACAATGGACTTCCAGGCAGATGATGATCTGCTTTCAGTCTGTGGGCAGTCTGCAGGCTAATGGCAGGCAATTGGCAGGTGGACAGTGGGTGGAGGGTGTTTGATAGGTGAAAGGCCAGCAACAGGCAGGCAAATGGGCAAACGGCAGATGATAGGTAAAAGTCAGGAAACCATCTCACCTGAAGATTTTTCTTCTCACTATGTTTCTCAAATGAAAAGTTAAATCTCTGTTCTATTTTCCAAGAATTACTATTTATATTAGAATTATTATTTTTATTTTGGCCTGGTGATTATTTTATTTGGAAAAAGTGTGCAAATGATCACTGTATGATTTTAGGAATTGAACATTTTATTATTACACACACACACAAAATTATACCTTGTGTTTACAATGCTTAAAAAGTGATAATAATAACAGAGAATACATTTATTATAAGATGTATATTAATTATAGAGTAGGTAAGTTTAAAAATTATTAAAGTCTACTTGTTCAACTAAGACAGAAGCAAATATCTGTGGAAAGTAGAGTCTATTTTGTTATGAAGAGTACCTTTATAGGAGCAGTTTTTGAGAGAGATTGTGCAAAACAGCAAGAGAAATATGTGAATACATAAAGATCCTGTATACTAGAAGGAAGGGCTTTTGTTGGCAGATGAGGCTTCAGAGATGATACTAAAGTCTAACATTGTATAGCCCTCCTATAAGATGAAATGTCAATGTTTGAAAAAGTAACTAAAAATGCAGCTCTGTCACAAGACATTTTCTTAAGACTTGGAGAGGCAGCTAAGAGAATATAGGTTACTACAGCCAAAATGATAAAAGTGTTTGTCAAACTCTTGGGATTTTATTTATTTAGAATACCAGTAGTTGAAGCCAGTAACACACATATGGTTTCTGATAAGATGACAGATTCTTGAAGGATGGGAAAATATACAACATGTCATTGTTACAGAAAAACACATAATTTGCATGACAATCTACAGGTTTATAAAAATTTCACAACCATGAAACAATGGTTATTGGTTTAGAAGCACAACATATCTATAATAATCAACCAAAAGGATGGAGGCCAAAGAATCTAATAATTTGGTTTAAATAATGGGAAATTTAATAAAAGATTAAAAATTAATATAACCAAAGAAATAACTTTAATCAATAGTCAAAAATCTTTCAAAATGGTGAAATAAAAATCCCAAATGCTGTGATTTTTTTAATTCTACCTAACATTTAAGGTAGAAATGCTATTACTTAACTTTAATATCTACTAAAAATAGATATGGATGGAAATTTTCATGTCACTCTATGAAGAAAGAATTATTATAACACTGAAACCAAAGATATTACATACAGAGGAAAGAACTAATATATCTGTGAACATAAATGCAAACATTATGACAAAATATTAATAAACTGAATTCAACAATGTGTAAAAATATTATTACACCATAGCTAAATGTAATTTATTCAATATATAGAAGGATAGTTTAACATTTGATAATTAAATAATATAACAATGCATCAATCAGTTAAAGAAGAAAAATGCATACTCATATGAACAGATGCCAAAAATCTTTGTCAAAATTCAGCACTTATTCATGATAAAAATTCTCAGCATATTAAGAATAAGCTTAATAATGTTACCTCTAAACTTTCTTGCATTGTCTTACACATAAGCTTTTGGGGCACACATCATACCCAAATCAGTATAACCAGGAATCAACAAAATAGAATCCAGAAACAAACACTCAAAATGTAATCAACTTACATTTTACATAGGCATAAAGACAATATTGTGTAAGAATGACTTGTATGAGACTGAAGAAACAAGTCAAACACTAGGAGAATATTTTTATGAGTCATATATCTTTTAGAACATGGAGCTAAGATAAGAAAAAAATACTAAAATTAACAAAACAAGAAGAGACAAATCACCTATGCAGAAAAATTTAAAACTTATGTGTTTATATTCCACATACCCAAATCAGTACAACCAGGAATCAACAAAATAAAATCCAGAAACAAACCCTCAAAATGTAATCAATTCACATTTTACATAGGTGCAAAGACCAATATTGTGTAAGAATGACTTGTATGAGACTGAAGAAACAAGTCAAACACTAAGAGAATATTTTTATGAGTAATATATCTTCATTCTTTAAACTATCAACAAATTTGAACTTTAATCTTTAATTACAAAAAGTGAAAGCAAAAATTACTAAAGTGAGTTATAAAAAGGACCTCAGCATTGATGCTATAAAAATAAGTGGGTTAGAAGAGACTAGTATGAAAAAACGCATCCCCAAATTAGATTATTTAGATGAAATATACAAAAGTGTAGAAGAAACACATGCTGTAACAGACTCAAGAAAAAAGAATTTTGAACATGTCAGTTATATCTAAATTGATTAAATTAATAATACTAAAATCCTATGAATGAAGTACAGCATCAGTTGGCTCCTTTGGTGAATTCTATCAAACCTGTAAAGAAGAATTAACACAAATTCTTCCCACAAAAAAAGAGAGGAGAGCAATGTTTTAACCCACTGCATGAAACCAGAACCAGGCAAAGACTTCAAAAGAAAATTACAGATCAATATGTTTTATGAATCTACACACAAAAATTTTCAAAAATTATAATCCAGCCAAATCAAACAAGTAAAAGAAAATGTTACCTGAGAAATATGAGGTTAATTTAATATTCAACATACGCCAGTACAATATTCTATATCATAATAGAATGCAAAACAAAAAGTGTTTCCTCACAACATATGTAGACAAGGTTTTAGCAAATAAACACAAATTCATAATGAAAACACGAAAATTTAGATTGATGAAAATGACTCAATTTCGTTAAGGACATATATTAAATTCCACAGCTAACCTCATACCAAATCATGAAAGACTGAGTTCTTTCCCCATAAATCAGGCACATTACATGGATTTATCTTGTCATCATTTCTATTTGTCATTATCTGGTAGTTTGTTGCCAAATAAAGCAGGCAAGAAAAATGAATTAAAAAATAAATTTAAGAAAAAAACAAGAAACCTACTATTTGCACATGGCATCATTTATGTAGACAACATCCAGTAACTTTTCCTCAATTAATTTTATTAATTATTAATCATTTATTAATTACTATTTATTAATTATTTAAAAGCAAAGTTTTCTAAATTAACCTGAATTAATTTAATTAATTATTAATTTATTTATTTATCAATAATTTTAACAATAAAGTTGAATTATGTAAGATGAATAAATGTAAATCAATTGCATAACAATATGCTAATGATGACAAATAGAATAAATATAACAAAAGTGATGAAAGATATACATGAAATAATACAAATTATCATTCAAAAATTAAAGAAAAAGGATTAATGGGAAGATTTCCCATACTCATGAATTTGTAAGAGTTAATATTTGAAAAATAAAATAATAAAAAGATACAACACAATTTCTATTAAAATCAAAGCTTTTTAAAAATTATTTTTTTCTTTTCATAAACTGACAAGCTTATTATAGAATTTATATAGAAATGCAAGGGAACAAGGACAGCCAAAACCATTTTTTTAATTGAAATACTCACTTCCTGATTTCAACAATTCTTATCAATAGAATGTAATCAAGATCATATAGTATTGTCCTAGGAGAGATATAATGTTTAATGAAATAAAGTTGAAAGTCTAGAAATAAATGAACACATTTATAGTGAATTAATTCAAAATTGTTGCCTAAATAATTCAATGAAATTTCAGTTCACTGCTAGCTTGCAGAATTATTCAAATTAACCAACCACATATTTACCACAAGTGATGCTGGGACCAGTAGACAAACCACATGCAAAAGAATGAATTTGGATTCCTGACTCACACATTTATAAAAAAATATTTTTTTAAAGAGAGAGAGAGACTATTTTAATATTTATGTTTTAGTTTTAGGTGGACACAACATCTTTATTTTATTTTTATGTGGTGCTGAGGATCGAACCAAGCACCCTGTGCATGCCAGGCAAGCACACTACTGCTTGAGCCACATCCCCAGCCCAATAAAAAAAAATTATATGGATCAAAGGCCTATGTATATCTATTAACATTCTAAAACTCTTAAAGAAAATATAATTGTGAATTTATGACTCTGGTTTAAATAATAATTTTTCATATGTGATGCTAAAAATAAAAATGAGAAAAATGTGCAATTTGGGCTCCCTCAAAATTAAAAAATTATTATACTTTAAATGAAACCATTAAGAAGATGAAAACTTAGGGCTCAGTGGTAGAGCACTCACCTCACATGTGTGGGACCCTGGGTTCCATCCTCAGCGCCACATAACAATAAATAAGTGAAATAAAGATATCGTGCCCTACTACAACTAGAAAATAAATATAAAAACAGAAGATGAAAACTTGCCATGTAAGACATAAAATTCAAGCCTAATGTTATTTTTTTACTTGACATCTGGTGAAATAAAAAGAGCCTAAGTGACATAGCTATAAGTGCCCCACCATCCCCACATTTTATACAAATGTAAGGTATTCTGAACAAATAACCCTCCTTATGAAGTAGAGCCTATGCAGTTCATTCTTATTACTGATAAACAAATTTCAGTTCACTGCTAGCTTGCAAAATTATTCAAATTAACCAACCAACTTCATTTGGGAATCATGTGTCATTTCATATTCTTATTACTAAAAGTCTAACTTCCACAGCCACTCTATTTCTTTTTGTACCCTCTCTGTGACTATGCATGGTAGAACTTTCTCTCCCAGGACACTGTGTTTATGTGATTACTAAACTCATCCTTCCGGTGATGTGTTGTGTGCTTGGCCATTCCTATAATTATATAATGAGAATTCCTCCCTCATCAACAGATAGAATATAAGATAATTATAACAATTGCTCTCATGAATGGGATGGTTCAAGCTTAATGTGCATAAGTTGTCAGTGTCAATTAATTGCAATTGACTTACTAACTGGTTCCATAATAGGGGAAGGCTCCCTTGGACAGAACTTCCCATTGCTGATGGTCTTGTTCTTATATTTTACCTTATATTCTATTAAGAAAATAGGGAAAATATTTTATTGTCTCCCTGTTCAGTGTTGCCATTTTCTTTTCCCTAAAATACTCTCATTCCAAAGAAAATAATTTTGATTAAACAACTATAATCCCCAACATGGTGTGTTTTGGGGTTTGACTTGTGTTTTATTAGCTCACCTCTAAGACTACCACCTGGGGAGGTGACAACAAAGTAAAATTAAAACTGACTAGCAATTAAGTTTTGATTTCTAAGAGTCGGACTATAGCTTTCTGGTCAAATATTTTTATCTTGATGACTATCTTTGGCTGCTTGGGTTAGCCATACAGACAGTGTTGTAATTGGGCACCCTTGGGACAGAACCAGTAATAGCCCATTGAGAGATTTGTAGAAAGGAAGGAGACCATCTTCATAATAAGAATTAAATATGGCACTGGTTGCTTAACAAGAGTCATTATGAATCAGGAAAGGATATCAACCTTGAATATATTCTGTATTTCTACTTTATTGTTGCATGAATTCTGAGCCACAAGGGTATGGAGGTATATAGTTATGGTGGCTGGTAGTTCAGGCACTGATGAAAAGAAAAAGAGAATGTTTTGTTTTTAACTGCTCTCCCAATGTAAAACAACATTCTAAGACACCTAGGTTTTGGTCTGTGTTGCTGTTTATCAGAAAAGCAAAGGTCTAATTTTGTAATATTGGAATTTTATGAATCCCCACCCAAGTTATAGGCAAAATGACCTTATTGGAAGTGAATGACAATCCCAGGGAAGTTGACTGGGACTCCTAGGAAAAATAAAACTGCAACCTATGAGTCAGGTTGCGTAACATTCTTCAGAAATTCTCCATAACTAATAAGAATGTTTCTTGTCACATATAGATGAAGACAGAAACTGTAAACTGTCACTATATAAGGCTAGAAACCCAAAATATTCTGTAGTAATTTATATGTAGAGGAAAAAATAAGGAAGGAAACCCTATGTTGAAACAAGGCAGAGCCATAGCAAAGATGTTGTTGACCTATTGATATTTAGGTTGTTGAGACACAAAATTCTTCTGCTGTGCAACTTTTCTGTTTATGCCCTATTATAATTTGGACATGAGGTTTCCTCCAAACACTCATGTTGTGACACAATGCAAGAATGTTCAGAGGTGAAATTATTAGCTTACTAGAATTCTAATCTAATCATTGGATAGATCCAGTAGAATGTATTAACTTAGTGGACAGAAAAGGTGTGGCTAGAGGAAGTAGGTCACTGGAGGCATGCCTTTGCAGTTTATATTTTTTCCTTGACACATCATGCTCTTTCTCTCTTTTTCTTTAATTTCTGGATGCCATGGTAAGTTTTCCTATGCCATGCACCTTCACCATAATGTTCTTCCTCACATTGGGTCCAGAGTACTGGAGTTGGTCAACCATGCACTGAAACTCTGAGCCAAAATAAACTTTCCTCCTTCAAAATGTTCTTTTTGTGTATGTTGGTCACAAAGACATAAACCTGACTAACACATGCCCATATTGCCACAAAATACTGATCCCAAGCTTTTAGAGGAAAAGACCCATTTTAACAATGTGGCACAAAAAAAGGTGTTAATTCAAAACTGATTTTACTTTGGAGTCCTTGAACCCAATGATTTTTTTTTCTTTTCTTTTCTTTTTTTTTTTTTGCCTTGAGAAGGACATTAATTGTGATGGCCTTGACTTCAGAGTAAGACATTTATAAGATATAATCAAAGGGAAGCTTCCCTGAAATATATCCAGTGAGAAAACAAAAAGAAACACAAAGAAACAAAAAAGAATGAAAGAAAATAGTACTGATGTGGGGATGTGTAATGTCTTCAGGGCAGTCAGTCTATGTGATAAATATGCCCTCAATAGTTGTATATTTGGCCATTCCCATAACCTTAGAGGATACCTTCTTCCCAAAAAGAACTATTAGTTGATGGTATAAGAGGAGACAACCTAACAAATGGAATAAATCATTTGTAGACCATATACTTGATAAGGGACTTGCATTTGATATATTTAAATAACATTTAAAACTCAAAAATAAAAAAAGAAATCATCCATTTACAAAGAACCAAGAGAGGTGGTGCATGACTTAGGAGGCTGAGGCAAGAGGATCACAGGTTTGAAGCCAGCTTCAGCTATTTAGTGAACTTATAAGCAACCTAATGAGAAACTGTGTCAAAATAAACAATAATAATTTAAAAAGGAAAGGCTGGGGTTGTGGCTCAGTTGTTAAGTGGCCCTGGATTCAAATACTTGTTGCAAAAAAAAAAAAAAGATGCATAGATATTTCTTCAAAGCTATATAAAGGCCAGCAAATATGAAAAAATAATGCTCAGAATCTTAAATCATTAGGAAAATTAAAATTGAACCATAATGATATAATATTTCCTATGTACTAAGATAATTTAATTAAAAAAACACAGGCAATAAAAAGTTTTGGTTAGGATGTGTATAAATTGGAGCTCTCTACATTGCTGTTGACATAGTAAAAATATATAGATACTTTGGAAAACCATTTGCCAGTTTCTCTAAATGTTAACCAGCAATTTTACTAATTTAACCAGCAATTCTACTAATTTAAATACTTGTACCAGAGAATTGAGAATTTACTTTGACAGGAAAACTTGTTGTGATGGTTTATAGAAGCCCTACACTAGAGTGATGATAAAAAAACGATAATGTATATTTTAAAAAGCAATAAGTGATTGTTCTCTGGAGATATCCTGTATTTTTTCTTAAATACATATTCCTTGCTTTACCCCAAAGACATCTCCTCTTGAGACTACCCCAATTCTCCCTTGAATATGAATCAACTTTCTTTTTTTTTTATTGATTCTTCAAAACATTACAGAGCTCATGATAAATCATCTTTCATACATTTGACTCAATTGGGTTTTGAACTCCCATTTCTACCCCAAATACAGATTGCAGAATCACATCTGTTACATACTCACATTTTTACATAATGGCATATTAGTGACTGTTGTATTCTGCTACCTTTCCTATCCTCTACTATCCCCACTCCCCTCCCCTCCCATCTTCTCTCTCTACCTCATCTACTGTTGTTCAATTCTCTCCCTTTTTCTCCCCTCCCCCTTGCCCATTATAACCTCTTATAATTTTGTGTATCATTGAAGGTCTCCTACCATTTCCATATGCTTTCCCTTCTCTCTCCCTTTATCTCCCCCCATTCGTCTTTGTTTACTGTTAGTCTTTTCCTCATGCTCTTCCTTCCTGTTCTGTTCTTAGTTGCTCTCTTTATATCAAAGAAGACATTTGGCATTTGTTTTTTAGGGCTTGGCTAGCTTCACTTAGCATAATCTGCTCTAATGCCATCCATTTCCCTGCAAATTCCATGATTTTGTCATTTCTTAGTGCTGCATAATACTCCATTGTGTATAAATGCCACATTTTTTAAATCCATTCATCTATTGAAGGGCATCTAGGTTGGTTCCACAGTCTAGCTACTGTGAATTGTGCCACTATAATCATTGATGTGGCTGTATCCCTATAGTGCGCTCTTTTAAGGTCCTCAGGGAATAGTCCAAGAAGGGCGATAGCTGGGTCAAATGGTGGATCCATTCCCAGCTTTCCCAGGAATCTCCATACTGCTTTCCAAATTGGCCTCACCATTTTGTAGTCCCACCAGCAGTGTACAAGTGTACCCTTTTCCCCACATCCTCGCCAACACTTATTGTTGTTTGACTTCATAATGGCTGCCAATCTTACTGGAGTGAGATGGTATCTTAGGGTGGTTTTGATTTGCATTTCTCTGATTGCTAAAGATGGTGAGCATTTTTTCATGTACTTGTTGATTGATTGTATGTCCTCCTCTGAGAAGTGTCTATTCAGGTCCTTGGCCCATCTGTTGATTGGATTATTTGTTATCTTACTGTTTAATTTTTTGAGTTCTTTGTACATTCCGGATATTAGGGCTCTATCTGATGTGTGAGGGGTAAAAATTTGTTCCCAGGATGTAGGCTCTCTATTTACCTCTTTTATTGTTTCTCTTGCTGAGAAAAAACTTTTCAGTTTAAGTAAGTCCCATTTGTTTATTCTTGTTGTTAACTCTTGGGCTATGGGAGTCCTATTAAGGAATTTGGAGCCCGACCCCACAATATGTAGATAGTAGCCAACTTTTTCTTCTATCAGATGCAGTGTCTCTGATTTGATATCTAGCTCCTTGATCCATTTTGAGTTAACTTTTGTGGCTGGCAAGAGAAAGGGATTCAATTTCATTTGGTTGCATATGGATTTCCAATTTTCCCAGCACCATTTGTTGAAGATGCTATCCTTCCTCCATTGCATGTTTTTAGCCCCTTTATCAAATATAAGATAGTTGTAGCTTTGTGGTTTAGTCTCTGTGTCCTCTATTCTGTACCATTGGTCCACCCGCCTGTTTTGGTACCAGTACCATGCTGTTTTTGTTACTATTGCTTTGTAGTACAGTTTGAACTCTGGTATCGCTATACCTACAGATTCACACTTCCTGCTTAGAATTGCTTTTGCTATTCTGGGTCTTTTGTTTTTCCATATGAATTTCATAATTGCTTTATCTATTTCTACAAGAAATGCCATTGGGATTTTGATTGGCATCGCATTAAACCTGTAGAGAACTTTGGGTAATATCGCCATTTTGATGATGTTAGTTCTGCCTATCCATGAACAGGGTACATTTTTCCATCTTCTGAGATCTTCTTCTATCTCTCTCTTTAGGGTTCTGTGGTTTTCATTGTATAAATCTTTCACCTCTTTTGTTAGGTTGATTCCCAAGTATCTTATTTTCTTTGAGGATATTGTGAATGGAGTGGTTTTCCTTATTTCCATTTCAGAGGTTTTGTTGCTGATATACAGGAATGCCTTTGATTTATGCGTGTTGATTTTATAACCTGCCGCTTTGCTGAATTCATTTATGAACTCTAGCAACTTCTTTGTAGACCCTTTTGGGTCTGTTAAGTATATTATCATGTCATCCGCAAATAGTGATAATTTAATTTCTTCTTTTCCTATTTTTATGCCTTTAATTTCTTTTGTCTGTCTAATTGCTCTGGCTAGTACTTCGAGAACTAAATTGAATAGAAGTGGTGATAGAGGGCATCCCTGTCTTGTTCCAGATTTTAGAAGGAATGCTTTCAGTTTTTCTCCATTTAGGATGATGCTAGCCTGAGGTTTAGCATATATAGCTTTTACAATGGTGAGGTAAGTTCCTGTTATCCCTAGTTTTTCTAGTGTTTTGAACATAAAGGGATGCTGTACTTTGTCAAATGCTTTTTCTGCATCTATCGAGATGATCATATGGCTCTTATGTTTAAGTCTATTGATGTGGTGAATAGCATTTATTGATTTCCGTATATTGAGCCAGCCTTGCATCCCAGGGATGAATCCTACTTGATCATGGTGCACAAGTTTTCTGATATGTTTTTGTATTCGATTCGCCAGAATTTTATTGAGAATTTTTGCATCCAAGTTCATTAGAGATATTGGTCTGTAGTTTTCTTTCTTTGAAGTATCTTTGTCTGGTTTTGGGATCAGAGTGATGTTGGCCTCATAGAATGAATTTGGAAGAGCTCCTTCTTTTTCTATTTCTTGAAATAGCTTGAAAATATTGGTATTAATTCTTCTTTGAAGGTTTTGTAAAACTCCCCTGTATACCCATCCGGTCCAGGGCTTTTCTTGGTTGGTAGTCTTTTGATGACTTCTTCTATTTCTTCCTTTGTTATTGGTCTGTTTAAATTGTGTGTGTCTTCCTGTCTCAATCTGGGCAGATCGTATGCCTTAAGAAATTTATGGATATCTTCACTATCTTCTATTTTATTGGAATATAGGGTTTCAAAATACTTTCTAATTGTCTTCTGTATTTCTGTAGTGTCTGTTGTGATATTGCCTTTTTCATCTCGTATGTTAGTAATTTGAGTTCTCTCTCTTCTTTTCATTAGCATGGCTAAGGGCTTGTCTATCTTATTTACTTTTTCAAAGAACCAACTTTTAGTTTTATCTATTTTTTCAATGTTTTTTTTGTTTCAATTTCATTGATTTCTGCTCTAATTTTAATTATTTCTTGTCTTCTACTACATTTGCTGTTGTTTTGCTCTTCCTTTTCTAGATTTTTGCGGCGTAGTGTGAGTTCATTTATTTGTTGGTTTTTTCTTTTTTTGAGGAAAGAACTCCAAGAAATGAATTTCCCTCTTAAAACTGCTTTCATTGTGTCCCATAGATTCCAGTATGTTTTGTCTGTATTATCATTTGACTCTAAGAATTTTTTCATCTCCTCCTTTATGTCTTCTGTAACCCATTGATCATTCAGTAACATATTGTTCATTTTCCATGTGGTGTAGGGTTTTTCCTTCCTTCTTTTATCATTGATTTCCAATTTCATTCCATTATGGTCAGATATGGTGCATGGTATTATCTCCACGCCTTTATATTTACTAAGAGTTGCCTTATGGCATAATATAAGGTCTATCTTTGTGTAGGATCCATGTGCTGCTGAGAAGAATGTGTATCCACTTGATGATGGTTGATATATTCTATATATGTCGGTTAAGTCTAGGTTGTTGATTGTGCCATTGAGTTCTATAGTTTCTTTATTCAGTTTTTGTCTAGAGGATCTGTCTAATGGCGAGAGCAGTGTGTTGAAGTCACCCATAATTATTGTGCTGTGGTCTATTTGACTCTTGAACTTGAGATTTTAATTTCGTTTGTCAAATCTGAAGCTCAATTTTGCTGGATACAGTATTCTTGGTTGGAATCCATTATTTTTCAGCATTTGAAATACATTGTTCCAGGATCTTCTCGCTTTCAAAGTCTGTGATGAGAAATCAGTCTTTAACCTAATTGGTTTACCCCTGAATGTAATCTGCCTCTTTTCTCTCGTAGCTTTTAATATTCTCTCCTTGTTCTGTATGTTGGCTATCTTCATTATTATGTGTCTTGGAGTTGGTTTTGAATGTTTGGGGTCCTGTAGGCTTCCAGGATTTGGCAATCCATTCTATCTTTCATCTCTGGGAAGTTTTCTACAATTATTTCATTTAATATGCTGTCCATTCCTTTGGTTTGAATCTCTGTTCCTTCTTCTATCCTGATGACTCTCAAATTTGGTTTTTTTATGACATCCCATATCTCTTGAATAGATTGCTCATGGGATTTAAGCATCTTTTCTGTGTTGACTATACTCTTTTCAAGTTGATAAACCTTGTCTTCATTATCTGATGTTCTGACTTCTACTTGATCAAGTCTATTTGTAATATTCTCGTTTGAGTTTTTAATTTGGTTTATAGTTTCCTGCAATTCTAGGATTATTGTTTGATTTTTTTTAAGATCTCTGTCTCCTGGTAGAGCTCGTTCTTTGCCATTTGAATTTGTTTGTTTAATTCATTTTCAAAATATACTTTTATTTCTTGGACTTGCTGTCTCACGTCTTCTCTAATATTCCTTTTCATTTGAGTTAGGTATGCCTTGAGTTCTTTCCCTATCCCTGCTTCTGATGTTTCTATGTCCTCCTATAGCATTAAGTTGTCTTGCATTGTTTGTACTCCTTTTTTCCCTTGTTTTCTCATGTTGTCCACGTTACTTTCCAGCTCTTTTTGATTGTCGTGTTTCTGCTCTCTTCTATAGCTTTGTTTTGGTTCTGTATTACTCTGATGTCTCTCCTTTGTGTTGTTAAACTATGCCTGCTAAAATGGATTCCGCTGGGAACTAATTCCGACGTCCGAGCTCCAGTGAGGACACTACTCTGCTATGGCGGGCCCCAGGCTCCTTGCCGGGGTGTCCTAATGGGGGGGGGGGGTGACTGGAATATCTCTGTTTGGTTTCAGTTCCCGGTCGCGGCACGCGGGTGGTCTCCAGCCGCCCAGTATCACAGGCCGCGGGCAGGTGATCGGTCGCCTGCAGGTGGCGTTCTCCTACCACCCAGTTACTCAGGCAGTGGGTGAACTGTCAGCAGCGGGCCTGCCGTTTCCAGCCGCCCAGTCGCTAGGGCCTTGCCTCTAGTCTCCTGGTTTCTCCTGCTAGTCTTGGTTTCTCCTGCTAGACCAGAATTCCCCTGAGTGATGGCTCTCGGCAGTTCAACCTGTACTCTGGGCCTGCCGTTTGTTGGGTGTGGAGGGTGACTATTGGGAACCCCGGCACTCTATTGTTTTGTTTCTGTTGTGGGGGATGGGACTGTACTGCTTCCTTCCCCCTCTGAAATCCCGTACTCAGCCCGGGGGTCAGTGCTGGTTTGGCTGGTGGGATTCCACCGACTCGCAACCACTTTTCTCCCTGCTTGCTAATTAATCGCTTCTCTGCGGCGCCACGCCTTCTGTAGCCACGGGGCAGGCCACGCGAATCAGTTGGCCTGGATCTCCGGGGTCCCACTGTTGGCTAATGGGATCCCCAGCACTCTATCACTTTGATTTTTTCTGCTTGCCCCTCCCCCAGCGCTGGCTAGCCAGGTTTCGTTTTGGCTGCTGATGGGAGGAGGGGTTGAAGGTCAGGTGTCTCTAGTTTTCCCCTAGTCTTTATGCAGTCTCACTCTGATACTCTCTCCCCCGGAAAGCCTAGCGGAGATTTTATGCGAATTCCCCGATGTCTGGGGGGTGAACTGAGTGACACACACCTATTTTGATGTTGCAATCTGTCGGAGATTGGCGGTGTATACTTCAGCTTTCCAAGATGGTGGCCGCTGATTGCCTTGGTGGAGTGTCCGCTCTGGGGGATGGGACTGTACCTCTTCCTTCCCCGTCTGAAGATTCCACCAACTCGCAACCACTTTTCTCCCTGCTTGCTAATTAATCCCTTCTCTGCAGCGCCACGCCTTCTGTAGCCGCGGGGCAGGCCTCGCGAATCAGTGGGCCTGGATCTCCGGGGTCCTGCTGTTGGCTATTGGGCTGCATCAACTTTCTTAAACAAATTGCTATCTATACTTTTCGAAAGAACTAAAGTAATAAGAAAATATTTTGAAAATTTCTCCATGAATAAATAATAATTGAGGAGATACACATGTTTAAGCTGATGAAACACACTACACAATGTACACAAATTTTGAAATAATACATGCCACCCCATTGATATGTGTAATTCCTATGATTTTACATATCAGTTTAAAAATAAATTTGATTTAGAAATGAATAAAACTGAAATACCCAGAAGTTAATGAATAAATGTGACATATTTATAGATGAGATGTTATTTTTTATTTTGTTTAGCAATTTTTTTATTGGTTGTTCACAACATTACAAAGCTCTTGACATATCATACTTCATACATTAGTAGATTGAAGTGGGTTATGAACTCCCAATTTTACCCCAAAGGCAGATTGCAGAATCACGTCTGTTACACATCCACAATTTTACATAATGCCCTATTAGTAATTGTTGTATTCTGCTACCTTTCCTATCCCCTATTATCCCCCCTCCCCTTCCCTCACATCTTCTCTCTCTACCCCATCTACTGTAATTCATTTCTCTCCTTGTTTACTTTCCCATTCCCCTCACAACCTCTTATATGTAATTTTGTATAGCAATGAGGGTCTCCCTTCATTTCCATGCAATTTCCCTTTTCTCTCCCTTTCCCTCCCATCTCATGTCTCTGTTTAATGTTAATCTTTTCTTCCTGCTCTTCCTCTGTACTCTGTTCATAGTTGCTCTCATTATATCAAAGAAGACATTTGGTATTTGTTTTTTAGGGATTGGCTAGCTTCACTAAGCATAATCTGCTCTAGTGCAATCCATTTCCCTGCAAATTCCATGATTTTGTCATTTTTTAGTGCTGCGTAATATTCCATGGTGTATAAATGCCACATTTTTTTATCCATTAATGTATTGAAGGACATCTGGGTTGGTTCCACAGTCTAGCTATTGTGAATTGTGCTGCTATGAACATCGATGTGGCAGTATCCCTGTAGCATGCTCTTTTAAGGTCTTCAGGGAATACTCGGAGATGGGGTCAGGCTCCAAATTCCTTAATAGGACACCCATAGCACAAGAGTTAATAACAGGAATCAACAAATGGGACTTACTCAAACTAAAAAGTTTTTTTCTCAGCAAGAGAAACAATAAGAGAGGTAAATAGGGAGCCTACATCCTGGGAACAAATTTTTACTCCTCACACTTCACATAGAGCCCTAATATCCAGAGTATACAAAGAACTCAAAAAATTAGACAATAAGATAACAAATAACCCAATCAACAAATGGGCCAAGGACCTGAACAGTCATTTCTCAGAGGAGGATATACAATCAATCAACAAATACATGAAAAAATACTCACCATCTCTAGCAGTCAGAGAAATGCAAATCAAAACCACCCTAAGATACCATCTCACTCCAGTAAGATTGGCAGCCATTATGAAGTCAAACAACAACAAGTGCTGGCGAGGATGTGGGGAAAATAGATGAGATGTTATTCAATGATAAAAAAGAATGAAGTACTGATATATGCTATAACATGAATAAATCTGAAAGACATTACTCCAAGAAAGAAGCTTCATATTGGCATTCAAAAAATATATGATTCCATTTATATGAAATTTTCAGAATAGGCTAATCTATAGAGGCAGAAAATAAATTAACAATTCTCACAGATTAGGAAAAAAGAGGAATGGAGAAAAATTTCTCATGTGTATGTAATTTTCACCTGTGAAATTAATTTAGTTATATTTTCAAGAGACTACTACATATACTACTATGTGTGTTATTATTTTGTTACTGATTAAATGTAAAAGAGAGAGAATCTCATTAAGTAATCAAAAATGTATTTGGCTTAATAAAAAGAAGTGAAAAATTTGACAAAATGCATAATTTGGTGATTAACAATTATACATTTAGGCATTCATTATTCCCAAATAAAACATTAATTTTATCTTTATGTGGCAAAAAATTGGTTTATTCTTTCTAAATTCATTAAATTTGTTAGTAACAAATGATTTTCTAAGAATTTCCTGTTAATAGAAAGGATTTAGTGAGGAGTTGCACTCCTCACCAAGAACTAAATAATTGCTTCCAGTTTCCACTTTAGTTTGTATAGCTAGACTGAATCTTAACATTTAGATTAATCTTCATTTAAGTAATGAAATATCTATTAATAACATGAAGTTAATACACTTTAAAAGTATCACAGCGTGAAATGTTCTCCTTGTTTCTTTCCTGATTTTAAGTACATTTTCAGGGAATATACTATTTATGTCTCAAGTAGTAGTAGATATTGATATATTCTTTGAAATATTTGTTAACGTATCTTAAGATGAGTGAAATTATTATTTGTATTTTTGTTTCAAATTCCAAAATTATATAACATAGGAAAGAGAAATATAATTTGGTTACGGATAAAGCAATTATTCTAAGTTAACAGTTTGTTATATATAATATTTTATTTTATTTATTTTTTGTGGGTACCTGGGATTGAACTCAGGGGCACCCAACCACTGAGCTACATCCCCAGTCCTATTTTGTATTTTATTTAGAGACAAGGTCTCACTGAGTTGCTTAGTGCCTCACTAAGTTGTGGAAGCTGGTTTTGAATTTGCCATCCTCCTGTTTCAGCCTCCTGAGCTGCTGAGATTACAGGTATGTGCTTGTAATCTTAAGTGATATGTCTTAGTGAAAGTGTCTAATAAGTTTGCTTTTATGTCTTTCCAACTGTGTAGAGAGATATTAATCATTCCAATTTTTATAAGAGTATCAGCAATGATAGCTCTAGTGTATCAATGCTGTTCTCTGTTCTATAATTTAACAATAATCTCTCCTTATAATTCACCCACAAAATCTAGATAATTCAGTGGTATTTATAGAGAGTACATACCTTCTACATATTTGCTTAGTTTTCCATTCATTGTTACAAAGGCCTTAATAGCTAACTTTGTGTTTTGTAACACATAATTATTTTTCTAATAAATACATTAGTATTTACTAACTTTTTGAATATCTAGAACAGTTAGGCAAATTTCAGCTACAGATAAACTTGGCTTACAAGCATCATTATACCATACCTAGATAAAGAGAAGCTCATGTCCCTTATTTATCTTGTTGCATACAGATACATTTTCACCAAATTTCATGATTTTTCTCTGGTAGAATTGTCATTGTGAAGTGACTACTAAGTCATGAACTATATTTCTTAGATGCTTGTGGATATATGAAGAGAAATATAATTAATTCTTATAAAGCAATGTGAGCCAAATGATATATGTCACTTTAGGGCAAAGGCAGTTAAGGTGCCAGTGTGCCTTTCCAATTCAATCAGCTGGAAAGAGACTATCCATAGGCCCTGAAGTATGCTGAGAACACAAAATGGAAGGGTAATGCCTCCCTAAAATAATATATGTAGTATAGCTACCTATTATGAGTAAATATATCAGATATTTTATATAACCTCTCTTAGTATATAAACTTCTCTTGACTATGAGTCTGAAATATTTCTCTCAGGCTGCTTGCAGAAGTATTAATAAACATTACATTAATTTGAGTTTTTATTGGGTTAGAACAAATGAGTGCTTTTGTACCCAAAAATAGATGATAAAACTGCAATGAGCTTTGCATAATAAAGATCCATACCAATTTTTTTATGAACCAAAAATAGGTAATATTAAGGTGTTTCTTTTTTATTCCAGTATTGTACTTCAGATGTGAGTAAAGTTTAAATCAAGATAAGAGAGATGCAGAGGAATAAGAAATAGAAAACAAATAAATAAATAAATAAATATCCATTGACACTTATATCCAGGGAATCTTTTAATGTAATTATTGATATTTGGGAGAAATTAGAATCAGATAGATGAGAAAGCTACTAAGATTTTGAGAGGAAGTTCTTCCTAAAAGTGATGAAAACAGTATCATGCAAAAATCTGTTTGTGCTACTCATGGGGAGTAAAATATTACTCCAAAGATGAGTAAAGGGTGTTGCCATCTAGAATTGTTGGGTTTGTTTTCTCCACTCAACAAAGAATTGAAGAATGGGACACAGAGATAGCAAATAAGCAGCAGGTTTATGCAATAGGGACTGTAAAGGACTTTGCCAAAGAGAAGGGATCCAGGAGCTGGGAGTCCGGTGGGGAAGTTGTGGCTTGTAGCATTTTTTTTTTATTTATGGTCTACAGAATTTCTTCCTTTTCTTATCTCTTCCCCTGCCTACTCTCTGTTTATTATTATTTATCTGTGTTCCCTGTGTCCGTATATCTATTTTAGTCTTTCTATTAGATCTCCCATTTAGGAGAACAAGGTTCTGATTGGGTGCCTTGCTTTTGACTACCAGGACTTTTGTCAACTGAGCAGTTGACCTCATTGGAAGACCTCTCTGTGTTCCTTTGGTCTGGACCTGCCCCTGACTTTCTTACTCACCATCTTGACCTGGCTTTCCAATGCCCTTTCACATCACTCTCAATCCCTTCTCTCAGAGGATACCCCAACTACTTTTGGGAGTTGGTCTATGACTGCTCTAGCTACTCAAGGCTTAAAAGAAGCATCATCAGAATTACTGGGATATCCTTCTGAGGAAGGTCTAGAGCAAGTGAAAAGCAGCAGGCTGACCTAGAGTCCGAGAGTAATGATACATATCTATGGATCTGTCAATAGGTCCATGGTAGAAGTCTGAAGGAATGTCCATCTGTAACACCATTTGGAACTTTGTTGCCTCTTTTGGTGAGAAAACAAAATGGACAAGACTATTGAAGTGGTGTGGTCCAAAGCATTCAATTAATAAGATCATGATGATAGGTACAAAAAAGGGAGTGTCCAGTGAAGCAGACTATTACCCAAGAAGGAAAATAGTTGTATAACCAATTCCCTTGTACCCTTGATTGTTCCTTGAGTTTGTTGATTATGATTGTATATATTTTTGAGACTTCTTTAACTATTCCAGGTGAGTTGAAATACATACAACAGGTTTCATTCAACATGGCAGACAGGCCTCCCTTGGCTATCATGAGAATATCTAAACCTATTTTATAACACCACTTGAGCCAGTGAATTTCTGTTCCTTTGTTGAGCGTTGATAGCATTTACACTAGTTTTTCAAGATTTGTGGACCATTATTGTTAGATTTAGTACTGATTTCTTCAGAAGAGGAATACCAACAAACCAACAAAGTCCTCTATAAAGTAAGTTTTTGTAGGACTTTTTGAAAGAGGGTCATCATGTCTATGTACTCTCCCATCTTTTTGGCTCAAATCAGCCATGGATAAAAGATCATGTTGCCTCCTCTTCCCTAATTTAGTAAGTCATAATTCAAAAAATGACCCTAGATTGGGAATTTGTGCTGAGTCAGCCATTTCAGAAATAGTATAGTCATTGACATCAGGGAGAGTAGCTACTATAACACAATTGCCCTTCCAGTACTGGGGGAGGACAAAATATAGTTGTTTACCACATAAAGAGCTAAATCCTGTTCCAATAGGTTTATTGTCAGAGTAAGTCCACAAACTTTGACTCAGGTGTATGAAGTTTCAAACTGCAAATCTTTGGGGTATATTGGAATTGCTGTTTGACATTCTGGAGTAAGCCATCCATGTTTCACATATTTTTCTCAAAGTCAAGTATTTCCCTTGTTGTCCTTTGGCTCCATAAAAAAGGGAACCAATGGCATTTATTTGACAGATTAAATTTCTAAACATGATCTGAATAAAATAATTTCTGTGTGCTCTATATTATTCAGTTGTCAATGTTAGTAATGTTGATGCATGAACTAGTAGACTGCTTAATGACTACACATTTTTGTACAATATAGGAACTATTGATGGGGATGAATCTCTCATATTCCCTATTGCTTTTTTTGGTAATTTCCTCCATCCCAGGAGAGAGTTAACTTGTTCTAGAAATCAGAGCCATCAAGGTATATATCATACTTTGTCCTAATCACCCAGTTAGGACAAAGAATTAAATAATTAACAATGGAAGCATTATATAATGTATAATTACAAAAGGTCTCATTTTAAAAGCCCAAGGTGGCCGAGTGCGGTGGCACATGCCTGTAATCTCAGAGGCTCAAGAGGTTTAGGCAAGAGGATCGCAAGTTCAAAGCCAGCCTCAGCAAAAGTGAAGTGCTAAGCAACTCAGCAAGGGTCTGTTTCTAAATAAAAATCCAAAATAGGGCTGGGCATGTGGCTCAGTTGTGGAGTGCCTCTGCATTCAATCCCCAATACCAAATAAATAAATAAATAAATAAATAAATAAATAAATAGTCTAAGCCAGGTCCAATTCCTTCTTCATTATAGAAAGATAGGGAATTTTTTTTCTTCAAGTATTGATGCCCCTTCCTTAAGTTATTGTTTCTTCTGATCCAAGGAGGTTTAGTTGGATCAGATTTATTAAAGAACTGAGCATGAAATCTGTGATTTTGGGATGTCAGATTTATTAGTGTCTCAACTGATATAAGTAAGGCTATCAATGAATTGTTCTCCACATCATGGTGTTTAACTCTGGGACAAATTCAGTACTTTCCACTATTGGACAATTGAGAAAGTCTAAATAGGTTAGGCACTAGTAGGTGACAGGCAAAACTATTGTGCAGGAATAGAACTCAGATTGGTAAAATGGTCATGATTAAGCTTTGATAGGAGTAGATTAAAGCATACACAAAGATTAGCATGTAGAACAAGTTACTATGCCTAGACAGGTTATAGCTAGGAATATTGTATGTATAAAGCTCCAATCTTTTAGAACTGCTACTATCAACCTTATAACAAGCTACTGATATTATTATTAAAGGATGAAAAGAATAAAACATATCACTTAGCTCATTTGAAAAGGAACTGGAAATTTTCTACCAGCTCACAGGTATAATGGTATGTAAGACTCTCTGTAGTGATCTTGATAGAGGTTTCCAGAGCTTGAGATGGGTATGATGAATCTAAGATTCTTACATGAGCTGCTAGAGGAGTGGACATAATTACAGGATAGGGGCTCTCCCAGTTGGGAAGATGTAATCCTTTGTTTGGGTATATTGTATTTACTAATAGAAGATCTCCTGGACAGAAGAGCGGAGGTCCTTGACAGACTTCTGTCAGAAGACTTTGTCTGATCACTGTGAAAATTTGTTGAAATTTAGCCAAATGAGTTACATGGGAAACAAATGGAAGAATCCAAAAATAAAATCTCAGAATCCAAAATAAAATTATTGAACAAAATAGCCATCCATAGAGGGACTCAAATGGAGTTAGACCCTGTAGGTCAAGAGTATTTTTAAGCCTTATCAGGGTCAAGGGAAGAAGTTTAACCAAGGACTTCCTAGTCTCCTGATGCAATTTTGTTAAGTGCCTCTTAAAAAGCTCATTTTTTTTTTTTACCTATTCTGAGGATTGAAATCTACATGAATAATGAAGATGAAATTCAATTCCTAACACTTAAGAAAGCCTTTGTGTTTTTCTGCCATCAAGCAGGTTCTTTTCACTTTCAAGATTCTAAGGGAGGGCTGGGGACGTGGCTCAAGCGGTAGCGCACTCACCTGGCATGCGTGTGGCCCGGGTTTGATCCTCAGCACCACATACAAACAAAGATGTTGTGTCTGCCAAGAACTAAAATAGAAATATTAAAAATTCTCTCTCTCTCTCCTCTCTCACTCTCTCTTAAAAAAAAAAAAAAAGATTCTAAGGGAGACCAAACTGAGGAATGATCTCCTGAATTAGAACTTTTAAAACTTTGATCACCTTTTTAGATCTGCAATGAAAGGCTTCCACCTATCCAGTGAATATATCACCAGAGCTACTAAATATGAGTAAAATCTGTCAGTCCACTCATGGTAAACAACCTATTCTTTGGTGCCTGGGAGGATGGAGACATTTATTAGAGGGATACACCTATTGGCAGATTTCATGGCATTGGATAATCTGTTGGACTGTGACCTTAAAGCTTTTTCCTAAAAAGGTATTCTGTATTTCAGAGTATTCTCTATTCCTAAATGGTAGAGGTGATGAAGAGACGTTAAAACCTTCCATTTGGAATGCTTGGGAAGTAATAAAATGCACTCAGGAGAAATCCACCATGCTCTATAATCTAGTAGTATTCTTGTGTTATAGCCTCTTTAGCCTTTTTTTTTGTGTGTGTGAGTACTGGGGATATTCAGAGGAAAGAAAATAATTTTTCCATAGAAGGGGGCAACTTGGAGCCCTGTAAAGCAGCTGCCTTTGCGGCTGCATCTATAGCCGTATTTTCTTTATCTATTGGTTTCTTTCCCTTCCAATGTCTAGGAACATGGATAACTGCTACCTGAAGATTACCTCCAAAAGGCAAAGAATCTCCCTGGCATGCTTAACAGGAGTTCCTGTTGAAGTAGGCAATCCTTACTCTTTTCAAATCCTGCATGAGCATAAAGTATAAGAAAGGCATGCTTATATTCAGTATATATGTTTCCCTCTTATTTTTGGAGATTTATAGTGCCCTGGTGAGGGCAACTAATTTTGTCAGCTGAGTGCTGGTATTTCTAGGTATTGAACCCAAATTAAGGACTTCAACATCTCTGACTACTGCATATCCAGATCACCAAATCCAACCAATCACTAAAGAACTCCCATCAGTGAATACAGTGAGATTGGGATTATCTGTAGGATGATAAGGTAAATTAAATCTGGCAGAGTAAATTTCCATTAAATCTTCTTCACAGGGGTGGAAAAGTTTCTCCTCTAGTTCTGTTACTAAAACTTTAGATTGAGGTTATAGCATGTCTTTACAGAAAAAGGGCCTATATTTGAGTATATATATGTGTGTGTTAGCCACAGACTTCCTTTACAATTTAGAATACCTCCTATGTCATGGGAAGTAAGTTCAGTTAGGGGACTTCCTACCAATAAGACTACTGCCACCAGAGCTCTAAAACATCCAGGCAACCTCTTGGCCACCGTTTCTAATTCTTTAGTTAGGTATCTCACTGAATGTGGAGTGCCCCCTCCCCAATTATTGAGTAATTATTTCCAGTGCCACTCTGTTTTGAAAAGTTGACCTAACGGGCAGGACCAGAGCTCAGGTCTCATTAACAGCTGTTTTTAATACAATGAAGACTTTCAGGTCTCATTAACAGCTGTTTTTAATACAATGAAGACTTTCCTCATCTCTGGAGTCCAATTAATGATTGCATGTGAATGTTCCTTTGCTTCCTTAAGGTGTTCATAAAGGGGTACTGCCTTCTGAACAGATCGAGGTAGCCAGAATTTGCAATATCCAGCTGTTCCAAGAAAGGCCCTGAGTTGTTTTACTGTCTGAAGAAGGGGATATAACAATATGCGTTGAATTCTTTCTGGACCACTTTCCAGTATCATGCCTAAATAGGTAACTCCAGGTAACTCCAGGTAGGCACAACTGAGTCTTTGCTCACTATATTTTATATCCCCTAGTGACCAGGAAATTGAAAAGAGAGCTAATGCTCATATAAATTATTTTTTTCTGAAGTTCAACACAAAAGGAGGAAATATACATATTGAAGTAACAGTTTCAGGATATTATCAACCCATGAGGCTTTATGCCAGTGCTCATCCAAACAGATGGGGACTGTCTCTAAATTCCTGTGGAAGGACTGTCCAGGTAAATTTTCCTGCATTACAAGTAGAATCCTCAAAAGTGAATAGAGGTTGCCTTTTTGGATGTGTAGAAAATGCAGAAAAATGCATCCTTTAAATCTAAGACAATATAATAATCAGTTCCCTTGGGAATCTGGGTAAGGAGAATACATTTATATGGATACACTGAATGCAAAGTGACTAGTGCTTCCTTGATTTTCTGAAGTTCCTGAACTAATTTCCATTTGTTGAGACACTTTGGGACCCCCCAATGTAAGAACATAATATCAGATAGAACACTCTACCCAAAGTCCCTGTCATTTCAAATATATTATAGTAGTTATTAATCCTTTTTTGATCTCTAGTCTTAAGGGTTATTGCTTCTGATGAGGGAAGTATTAGGGATCCTTAAGATATATTGCAAAAGGGGTTTCAGTTCATGCTCTTCCCACAATATTATTGTCAGGCAAGACCATGATCTGTATCCATTTCCATTAGAGGCATAAAATTATAGCCTCA
Organism: Urocitellus parryii; assembly: GCF_045843805.1. NCBI lineage: Eukaryota > Metazoa > Chordata > Mammalia > Rodentia > Sciuridae > Urocitellus > Urocitellus parryii. The sequence continues at coordinate 48,527,060 of NC_135547.1, read as the reverse complement.
GGTGGTGAAATAATTTGATGTTTAATTGAGATATAGGTCTCTCCCTAAGATAGGGGCTGGAGTCTCTGGAATAATGAGAAAAGAGTGACAAAAGTGGAATTCATCCCCTGAACAAGCAAGATGTCTACTAAAATATTACTCAAGGGGCTGGCTTGATATGAACAGAACTGGTACTTTATTTTGAGAAAAAGGTGCAGAAGAGAAGAGCAGGACTAAGCATCAAGCTCCCATGTCAGGAAGAAAGTTTATCTGGTGTCTGTGCATTATCAAGTTCACCTGGGTCTCCTCAGGTTGTACTTCAGTCAAGGGACTCATGAAGGAAACATCTGGGACCAATTGTTGGGAACACGTAGGGAACAGCCTTGATCTTGAAAGATTCTCAGGGCATCTAGCCTTCCAATGATTCCCCCCACATAGTGAACAAGGTCCAGTAAGTGGTATGGGAGATTTATGCCTCTTGGGGAATTCCTTTTTAAAATGGCCTTTCTTCCCACAAGAGAAACAAGAAGCTGAGGAGTATCCCAATGCCTTTGCCTGCAGGCTCACCACTAATTTTCCATTTCTCTAATTCTCTTTTGCCCTGCTTTTTCTCCTTTTCTAGGTCCCTATTATAAAAGACTATTGTTTTAGCCTGGTTTAATTGGTCCAACATATAGTCTGGTTCCATAGCCAGTTTTTGGAATCTTTTCAGTATGTCTGGAGCAAATGTATCAAGACTTTCTCTTTAAGGATAATTTCCTCCACCTGTGACTCTGGCTCAATATTAGTATGTTTAGTAATAATCTCTTGGAGTCTCTGTAGAAGATCAATGGTGGCTTTGCCTTCACCCTGAACCACATTTGTTAATTGAGTATAATTAAATTCTTAATTTGACCTTTCTCAATCCTTCTAACACACAGTATGAAATTTTGTCTGTCCCATTCATCTCTATCTCTGTAATCATTCCAGTTTTCTTCAGTAAGGAGAGCTGCCTGACTCCCAGGGGGAATGCTTCAACTCTTGTCAACTGTGGTTACATTCCCTCTCCCTGCTGTGTAGTAGTCAGTTCCTGTTTCAATAGCCTTCTCTGAGACCTTTTGTTTTTCCAAGAAAGTTAAAGTCTGAATCAAAAGCATCCTTCTATGCTAAATAATAAAGATTTGATAACTGCTAGAAGGTTTGAATCTATTGCTTTGGATTTTCAGTGTAATCTCTTAAGTCTTTCTTTATGTCCCTTAATTCAGTTAATAAAATGTGACACATTTCAGGTCCAAATTCCCCCAGAGGCATTGTCCTGAGGGAAGATATTCCCTGAGTAACAGATTTTCTAGCAACTCTGGGGCCTTAGGTTAACTTTGCCCCTGGATAAAGAGGACTGGGCTGCAGTCCTTTTAAATTGGAATATAAAGGGGAAGTGGTCTTAGGACCTATTATCTTCCTTTCAGAAGAGGCTGAGGAGATTCTCTGTTTAACTGGTAAAGTTCCCTTTTCTTCTCAAAAGAAGTTTGTCCCTGCCCTCTGGAAATTTGGTGTCTGCTTTAGAGCACCAGACTGCCACTAGGGTCTGAATGTCAAGTTTGCAATCCTTTGTTAGTTCAGGATGAGGTGTCAGATAAAGAGCAATTTTACATAAGGAACTTTATTCCATTTACCCTTCTATTTACAGAAAATGTCTAATTGCTAAATAATAGTGTAGTTACCATCCCCTAAGTTGACCATTGTCCTCCATCTCTTAACATATACTGAACCCAGGGCTCAGGGCAAATAGAATAAAAAAAAATTCTTTTTCATAAGAGGTCCAAAATATGCCAGTTTCTGAGCAGACAGGAGAGAGGTGAGTCTTCTTGGATTTTGGAAGAATTGGATCCCATCTGGAAACAATAAGAAAAAAGAAATCTTGATATGGGTCACCCAATCCCCATCTCACTCTTTTATAAATTTGCAGGTTCCAGCCTGCAAATCTGATAGACCAGCTTGATCCAAAATTTAACTGAGGGGGACTATATCCGGGTAGGGATTGCCCAAGCTTACCCATGGACTGCAGGCTAGGTATTTTTGGAACCTAGATATATTTGATGCTTCTGTTTCTGGAATGCATGCAGTCTCCACCTTATTACTGTTAAAAAAGATCCAGAATTCTCAGGAGAACAAGAATCTGGAGGGGAAGCAGCCACCTTGAAAAAGATTTATGCTTAAGTCTCTGAGTTAAGGAGAGTCTTATGAACTTGGGAGTCTTAACCCACATATATGGGTCTTTTTCTGTGCAAGGAGGTTCTCAGAAGCTGCTATAGATCAACCCCAGGAGATGTCCTGTGATGGTCATAATAATATCCCTCACCTTTTAAAATTTATTCCTTTTGGAGAGTCCTTAAAAAGCCACAAGGGAGATAGATGGGTGGTTTTCCAAATGTCTCAAAAAGATTGGGAGTTCCTCTATTATAGGTCCTTTTGATCAGGGGTAACTATCATGACAAAAAGGTCAATGTCTCTGTCTAAGGTTGAGACAAATTAAGAGTGACCTAGTCTCAAATTACAGACTATGTTCCTATAAGGAGGAAAAGAAATATGGCTAATTTTGTCATGGATAGTGGGGACTATTACTCATGTGACTTCTCAAAAGGAGAGTGAAAACATAGTCAGTCTGGGAATTCAGCCATGCTACTTAATTTAGGCTGGGTACTTCCCCAGACTAAGAACCACAGAAGTGCTGGAAAATCAATAGTCATGTTCCAGGTCTCATCAGCCATTTACCATGACTGTTATTGAAATTTGAATAAGCGGTTTCAATCCTCGATGAGTCCCTAATTTTGTTACTGTCTAGTGGTTTTGGGTTCATTGTCTCTGCTCAGCAAAGACTTGAATAACAGGATGCAGAGATAGCAAACAAGCAGCAGATTTATTGCAAAAGTGCTAGTAACAGACTTTACTGAGGAGAAGGGGCCCAAGAGCTGGAAGTTTCCAACAAGATTGGCTTGTTCTTTTTACAGTCTCTGGAATTTTCTCCTTTCCTTATCTCATTTTCTGTTCACACTTTCCTCATTATTATTTATTGGTGTCCCCTGTGTCCACGTGTCCTTTAGTTTTTCTTCTGGATCCACCATTTAGAACATGAGTATAGAAGTGTCTATCTGATTGTGTGCCCTGCTTGTATCCACCAGGACTTTCATCGACTGGGAAATTGACCTCATTGGAAGACCCTCTCTGTGCTCCTTTGGTATGGATTGCCCCTGACTTTGTCACTTTCCATCTTTCCCTGGCTGCCTACAGACCTCTATATCTACCTCACAGGGATAATTGAAAAGAAGAGACCTTTTCATAAAATGGACCCAGGTGCTAAAAGAAAGATGAGTATTTCAGACTCTAGAATAATGATATAATTTTTACTATCGATATTATATCAATGGATCTGGCTTTTAAAATATAAGATGAAGTGTCATCCTTCTGGATGTGGATTTTTTCCTGATAGTCTCCAGTCCAAAATTTTTTGGATGAATATATTGTTTGTCAACTAAAAGATAGGTAGGGTTTTTAACATAAAGAATCTGACATTATGAATAGCTTCTCTGTCTTCATTTCCTTTTGGAACTTATCAACCATTATTAGATGTGAAGAAGTATAAGAATTCAAATAACTTCTAAAAATGTCATTAATTATATGCAAGATTATTTTAGTCAGCTTTTTTTGCTGGTGTGACCAAAAGGCCTAACAAGAAAAATTAGAGGAGAAAAAGTATTTGTGGGCCCACAATTTCAGAGGTTTTAGTCCCTAGACAGTTGACTTTATTCTTTGGGGACCAAGGTAAGGAAGAACATGGCAGAAGAGTGTAGTGGAGGGAAACATTTCAGGAGATGGCTTCAGGAAGCAGAGAGAATTCCACTCAACAAGGACAAAATATGGATCCCCAAGGCATGACTCCAGGGAACCAACTCCTGCTCATCATACATGCTTACAAATATCACCAAATTTATCCTTATAGACAATTAAAGTAAGTTAAACCTCTGATAGCTCAATCATTTCACCTCTTAACTTTCTTGCATTGTCTCACACATGAGCTTTTACCTCAAGCTCAGTGGCCAAAAGAGATTCCAGAATAATCATTCAAAAAATTGCATCTCTTAAATTTTTATCATTAGCCCTAATTTTCCATAAAACTCATACTTCCTATTTAAAGCTTTCGAAGTTGCTGCTCTCTCTGCCTTGAAGAATTTTTCTAAAAAGTCTTTCTTTTTTGAGGCAGGGTACTGGGGATTGAACTCAAGGGCACTGGACACTGAGCCACATCCTCATCCCTATTTTGTATTTTTATTTAGTAACAGGGTCTCACTGAGTTGCTTAACACCTTCCTTCTGCTGAGGCCAGCTTTGAACTCTTGATCCTCCTGACTCAGTCCTCCAAGCTGCTGGGATTACAGGTGTGTGCCAGCACACTTGGCCATAAAGTGATTATTAAAACATTTTATTTTTTAATTTATTTTTAATTTTTATTTTATAATTTTAAAAAATCCATTCTAATTAGTTATAGATAATAGTAGAATGAATTTTGACACATTGTACACAAATGGAGCACAATTTCTCATTCCTATGGCTGTACATGGTACAGAGTCACAGCAGTATTGTAATCATACATGTTTATAGGTTAATAATATCTGTCTCATTCTACCATCCTCTCATCCCCACAGCCCCACCCCTCCCCTTACTCCTCTCTGTATAATCAATGTTTTTGCACTCTCCTCACCCCCCACTATGGATCAGCATCTGTTTATCACAGAAAATATTTAGCTTTTGTTTTTCTGGGGTCAGTTTATTTCAGTTAGCATGATGTTCTATAGTTCTATCCACTTACATGCAAATGCCACAATTTCATTCTTCTTTAAGGCTGAGTAATACTCTGCTGAGTATATGTACCACGTTTTCTTTATCCATTCATCTATTGAAAGGCATTCATGTTGGTTCTGTAGTTTCGCTGTTGTGAGTTGAGCTGCTATAAACATTGATGAGGCTGCATCACTGTAGTATGCTTATTTTAAGTCCTTTGGGTATAAAATGAGGAGTGGGATAGCTGAGTCAACTGGTTGTTCAATTCCAAGTTTTCTAAGGAATCTTTATACTGTATTCCATAGTGGTTGTACCAACTTACAGTCTCATCAGCCATGTATGAGTGTAGCTTTTCTCCCACATCCTCACCAACACTTGTTGTTGCTTGTATTCTTGATAATTACCATTCTGAATGAAATGACATAAAACCTTAGAGTAGTTTTGATTTGCATTTCTCTAATCACTATATATAATGGCCATTTTCTCATCATTTTTTTTTTCATTTTGTTGATCGATTGTATTTATTCTTCTGTGAAGTGTTTGTTCAGTTGCTTAGTCCATTTGTTGATTGGGTTATTTGTTTTTTTGGTGTTGAGTTCTTTATATATCCTGGAGATTAGTGCTCTATCTGAGGTACATGTGGTAAAGATTTTCTCCCTTTCTGTAGGCTCTCTCTTTACATTATTGTTTTCTTTGCTGAGAAAGAAGCTTTTAGGTCAAATTCATCCCATTTATTTATTTTTAATTTTACTTCTTGTTCTCTAGGAGTCTTGTTAAGGAACTCAGTTCCTAAGCCAACATGATGTGGATTTGGGTCTGCTTTTTCTTCTGTTGGGTAGAGGGTCTGTGTTCTAGTGCCTACATCTTTGATCCACTTTGAGTTAATTTTTGTGCAGGGTGAGAGATAGAGGTTTAATTTCATTTTGCTACATGTGGATTTCCAGTTTTCCCAGCACCATTTGTTAAATAGGTTATCTTTTGAATAGATTATGTTTATGGCACCTTTGTCTAGTATGAGATAAATGTATTTATGCAGGTTTATTTCTGTGTCTTCTGTCTTTACCATTTGTCTACATGTCTACTTTGATATCAATACTATGCCATTTTTGTTATTATTGATCTGTAGTATAGTTTAAGGCATTGTAATGCCTCCTGTGTCACTCTTCTTGCTAACGATTGCTTTGACTATTCTGGGTCTCTTATTTTTCCAAATGAAAATAATTGCTTTTTTATATTTTTATGAAGAATGTCACTGGAAATTTAATAGAAATTGTATTATATCTGTATAACAGTTTTGGTAGTATGGCCATTTCGACAATATTAGCTTGGCCTATCCAAGAGCATGGGAGATCTTTCCATCTCCTAAGTTCTTTATTTAGACTTTAAGTTGCTGCTTCCTTGCTCTAGCCACCTCTGCTGTGGTATGCCAGGATGCTCTTTCTCCAAAAGAGCATTAGGACTTTCTCCCATATAGGTTTAACTCACTGTGAGCTTATTTTCTGCTCTGATACATATATGTTAGCCAGTGTGCTTTTCTTAAGCTCTGTGGTAGAATATTTTTGGCTCATTGGATTTGATATTCCCCTCCCTCATTGAACTATAGCAATTCAATCCCTCCACTGTCTATTACCTCTATTAATTATATTTTTTATTCTAGAAAATGATATTTTTGATTTTCATCTGGTTGTTAGTTCATTGATTTGCCTAATAATATTTCCCCCACCATCTTCACCCCTAAATTTGCCAATGCAGAACTGTGTTTTAATTCACTCTCAGGGAGCTGCTAGGATACTATGGGGTTCTCTAAACTGCCATTTTTCTCCTTCTATATAAATATGTCAGTGTTCATTATTCTTTTTATTGGCCAATTCTGAGAAATCCTCTGTTATAATAGAATTAATTTACTAGATTCCATTCCCAGTGAATCTAATCTTATGCATAGTCTTTATCCAGAGCTGGGAGCCATCCTAGAAACACTAAAGGGTATTTTCAAATCTAATGTTTAGATATTAGTATGACCACATTTAACATGTCCACCTTTGTTAAGAGTTAAGTATTGTTATAATTTTATGGAGATTGGAACATGTTCATGGAAATTAAGTGTATTTATCAAAGTTACATATCTCTGATACCTGTTAGTATTATTAACATTTTTGGTACTTGATGCATCTTTTGATAGATGTTTTGTCACCATTGGAGGACATTTCATTATCCTTAAGAGACAGACATTATAGACTAGGTTCTATTGGTATATATATATATATATATATATATATATATATAGTTTACTCAACAACTGCTTAGCTCTTGCTTCTAGTATTTGTTTAACTTCATTCAGCAAAGTGCCTGTAATTATTTTAATCATTCAGGTATCTTGGCCTACACATTAGTAACCATATCAATAGTTTCTATATAAAAGATTAATCACTAATGTATACATATGCATTTCATTTATGGAGAGAGCTCTGTAGGGCCTTAAGATGGCAATTAAATATTTCAGCTGGTAAATGACACACACTAATTCTCTCTCCAGATGGTCTTACGATCTTGCATTATCACAAGCAGGAAACGAAGTTGCAATATGAATTGCAATAATCTCATATTACTAAAAAGAGGGGAATTGGAAATATTTGGTGAACAACAGAATATTACAGGGACAGTTTGTCCCATTTTGGTTAGTTACATAATTAGATGTACAGACTTAAAGATTTAAAGAACAGAGTTAATATTGTCTGTGGATTGTAAATGATACAACTACAAGGTTAACATAAACTTTCACTGCATGATGAGAATATCATCCAATAAATCTAAGTGCTTTCAGGCATGGGTTTGTAAGATACTGTGAGTATAATCTTTGAATATTTTGGTTACATTGCTAGTGTATATTGATATAAAAATATTGTGTTCACTCATCCTTTTCATATAATTCTTTATTTAATTCATTGCTTAGGTACTTCTAGAGCATCTACTGTTTTCCCCTCAAGGCTTATAGATTGAGGATAAGGGAGGCACCAATATGAAAAAAGGGCAGAGTTTCAAAGGGGTAAAGATACCATCTTCCTGTGATGTTGTATAATAAATTAAAGGCTGAGTGTTCTCTTTTCTTCTCAGCAGCCCTCAGGCTTCCAAACTATGTACATTCCCTATAAGTGTTTTGAGTCAGGGTAGACAGAATACAGTCTCTAACAGAACCCTGTGAAAAGCATGAGTGTTGAACATGTTTTACTATTTCATTTAGTTTCCCAATGAGTAAGCAAAAATTGGGGGTTTTCACCATATTTCACTAACCTGTGTTGGTTTGGATAAAGGGCTATAATATTTGAAATTGAATAGCTTTTATTTTCCATTTTAATTTGGCTGTTTGTTATTGCTTGTAACTGGGATGTTCCCCCAAAAGCTAATGTATTGAAACTATGACCCACATGGTAGCAGGATTCAGAGGGAGGGCTTTTAGAAAATGATTAGATTATGAGTACTCTGATCTGATAAGTGGCTCAATCCACTGATAGCTGAATGGAATAATGGAAACTGATACCTAGTTGGAAGAGTATGTTATTGGGAGTGTAGCCTGGAAGGATTTAATCTTCTCAAGTCCTTCCTTTTTTTTCTCTCTCTCTCTCTGCTTGCCAACTGTTATGAGCTGAGCAGCTTTCCTCTCTTGCCTTCTGCCATGATATACTGTCTAATGTCAGATCCAAACACATGGAGGTAGTCAACCAGAGATTGCATTCACCAAAACCATGTGCCAAAACAAACCCTTTCTCCTGTAATTTGCTCTTTTTCGAGTATTTCAGTCATAGCAAAAAAAGCTAACTCCCATACAGTTCTTGATCCTGAATTTGTCTGGGATACCATAACTTGTTAATTAGTTTATGGAGCTCTTATAAAGGGTTTTTGTATTGTATTTGGTAGTTAGTTACATATCCATCTTATTTTGAACAATAAGATCTAAAAGAAAATAGAATATTTTTTTTTTGTCAGCCATGTCTTTCAGGTTTTTCAAAATGGTGCTCTTTTTAACTCTCTATTTCAATTTATTTTTTTCTCTTATTTTTTCATCAGAAGCAGTATTAATTCTTACATTAGATTCAAATCTCAACTACTTGATGGTAATGGTCATATGGTGACATTTTACGTGACTTAATATATAAAATACTAAAAAAAGGCATATTTAAAACTAATGATATACATTTTATATTTTAAGATATTCTAGAATTTTTGTTAGCACCATACAAACTTGATAGGCTGTTAGAGCACCTTTAATTATATTTTTCAACTACATATTTTTTTCAGCAGTCCATCCCCAACCATGTATTTGTATGTGATTTTGCTTGTCTGTCATTGAGGATTTACTAAATCTACATGTAATATTTACTTTGGTAATTATAAGGAGATGAATAACTAAGCTAGAAGTGAAAATGTAAATACCATAGTACACAATTCAATGAAATGACAATGCCTTTTAAATGATGTAGTAATTCTAATCAAAATTGGAAGGATTAAACGGATATAAAAGTATTTTTAAAAATTAGGTTTTTGGGATGATTGGTGTATTGTTCATCAAGCAGTAACCTAACACACTGCATTTTAAACTAGTCTTCATGTGAGTTCATTAAAAAAATCCTCCTTCAAAAAATGTTTTAAAAACCTCATTATGTACAGATATTTATAATAATATTTCATGATGAATAATATGTAAGAACTATCCCCAAATAATTCATAGTTTAGCAATGGCATATGGTGAATAAGTAAATAAATAATACAATAAGCTTAAGTGAATTGATTCCCATCCTTAAAAACTAAGCTCACTTTACCTCCTCTGAAAGAATTTCCTCATTATTCAATTTTATTTATATGCCAGTGCTTCATTCTCCTATTGCACCTTAAGCATATGTATGAGTTATCATATTACAAATGTCTTCATTGCTTCACATATTTCTCTCACCATAACTCCGTCAATTTACAAAGGAGTATATAGTGGTAATATTTGTATATCTAGCAATAATCATAATATCTAATTTTTTATAGGCATTGAGCCAGTAGAGGTGTGTGCAATTAAGGGGAATTTCATGTAATATCTAAAATGGGTCTTGAAGAATTATTATTCATATATCAGACAAAGAAAGTGATTTCTAATGGAACTTCTTGTGAGAAGTTATATATATGGTATGTTTGAGGTAAAGTGAGACTCTTATGTTATTGGTACATAATACAAATAATAAAATTAGTAACAGAATAAAATGATAACCCAGAGCTAGTTTTTGATGTTTCATACCATCTTTGACTTATGATGGTTTGATGGATGATTATTTGACTCTAAGATTATTTAAAAGTGACATGCACTCGTAGATCAGTGATATATGGTATGGCTGTGTGGCATGACACTCTATACATTCTTTCCTGATGCTCGGCAGCAATAATGATATCCAGCTACTAGTATATCATGTAATTAGAAGGATAGACAATTGAAACTTTTCAGGGTACTGTGATATTAAGCTATGAGATTAAAATTTAGTTATATTACATATGTTTTCAATTTATAGTATTTTGAACTCCTGATGGTTTTACTGGGTCACATCACTATTATAAGTCAATGTCCATTTATATTTAACAAGTAGAGAATTAATTTTAAATATATATTAAAAATACTATACATAAGGGTACTAGACTGTGTTTGGTATTATGATAGAATACCATGGACTGGGTGATCCATAAAATAATTTCTTTATCACAGCTCTGGAGACTACAGGTCAACTGCATCATATATCATCTAGTGAAGACCTTCTTGCTGTATCAAAACTTGGCAAAGGGCACCACATGATAACAGAAACTTACAAAGATAAGATGCTCAGTACTTCTTGTTTTAGCAGCAGAAAATGGAATATTTATTTTAGTATTTTTTTAATAAATTTAAAATTTTACTTTCTATTGTTAATTAAAATGCTTCTAAAATTACCTAACATTATGTCTCTATAAATATGAGAGGGAGAGAACTCACACTTATAACAAAATTACTCTCTAAATTATTAATCCAATACTATCACAACAGCATTAATTCATTCATCATGATGAAGCCATCATAATATACATAGTCATTTATTAACTATTTACACTCATAATATTATAATGGCAGTTACATTTTAACATAAGTTTTAGAGGCAAAATCCCTATATTTTAATCAGTTTTTTTCATTCTGAGACCTAAAGACCTGAAAACAGTTTTAGAGGAGGAAAGTTTATTTGGTTCTCACAGTTTCAGATGTCTCAGCTGATAGGTGGCCAACTCCATTGGGCCAGAGGTGAGAAAGAACATTATAGCAGAGGGGCTTGGCAGAGGAAAGCAGCTCAAGACATCCTACCAGGGAATGGAGAGAGAGACTAAGCTCAGCTCACAAAATATATGCTCCAAAGGCATGCCCCCAATGACCCTCTTTCCCAGCCACACCCTACATGCTTACAGTTACCACCCAGTTAATACTTTATGGAATTAATGCATTAATTATGCTAATACTCTCATAGAACAATGGTTTCACCTCTAAAATTTCTTGCATTGTCATACACATGAATGGTTTGGGGACATCTTCTATAAATCAATTCAAAACACATTGTATGTGCTTTGAACATGAGCACCATCATATGTCACTCTATTTCTTATTTGAAGCACCCATAAACATTCAAATTAATTACATATACAATATTGGTTTTATACATATTTCTTCTGTGAGATTCATTAGAACTGTGTGTTTTCTAATTTACTATATTATTATCATCTAACATGTGACATGCACTATAATATATGTTATTGTTTGAGTAAGAGGTGTACCCTGAAAGACCACACATGTGAATGCACAGATGTGAAATGATTAGATTATAAGAGCTGTAATCTAATCAGGAAATTGATCCATTTGATGAGTTAATGATTTGAAAGAAATATTGGTTTGTCATTTGGCAAGTGGGTCAAGACTGGAGGAAGTAGGTCCTTGGGATCATGATTTTGAGGAATGTATTTTGTCCTTGGTTCCTCTCTGTATCTTTCTCTTTGCTGTTTGGATATGCACAGCTGATCAGAATTCCTTCAACATGCCATTCTTCCATGACATTTTGCTTCACTTCAGGCCCAAAGCAATGGAGTCAGCTCACCATGTATTGATTCTCTGAAGACAAGTGCCCAAAATAAACTACCCTGCAATAAGATGTGCTTCACAGATATTTTGAAATGGTAACTATCACAAAAATTGATAGTGAGATGATGTGAGATCATGGTATTTGCAACTTGTTTGTGGGAGGAGTTTGGAAAAATTTGCAGACATAGGCTGAAGAAATCTTAGAATGTTATAAGCAGATTTTAATGAATAATTCTGCTGGAACCTCAGAAGGCCAGAATGTTGATAGGAATGCATAGAGTAATGACTGTGCTCCTGAGGTTTCAGAGGAGAATAAGGACACTATTGGGAGTTGAATTAGAGACCATTTTTGTTACCTACTGGCAAAGCACTTGTCCACATTTGGTCTCTGTCTTCAGAATTTGTGTGAAGATGAACTTGTTAGTGATGGACTAATCATTATGGTAGTAGAAATTTCAAGAGAGGGTAGCATTCAGATACTGATATGGGTATTGTTGGAAGCTGTTATTCACATTTACTGAGACAATCAGAAATATAAAACATAGAATATTTTAAAACTTTTAGTAGAGCTAAAAATGTACATGCAAAATCATGGCCAAGGAAGGCATATGTTGGAAGCTGTCTATAAATTATGTGTTTGAGTCAACATAAGGAAGGAAAGATGTTAAGGTCTGTAAATAAGTCAAAAATAACACCTGGTATTTTGCCAGAGAAATGTTAGAGTTCGTAAACAAGTCTGGATGGTGCCCGGCAAAATGCCAGAGGAAGTGGTTTGAGAAGTAACAAAAGCGAGCCATTAAGTGTGGAGATTCCTTATTGGTTGACTGATGTATCTAGTTTATGCTAATTAAGATAAGCTGTGCAAAATGTATAAATAGCTCTGTTGCCCTACAATAAATGGCTCCCATTCCGGACTGCGGCAGATGGTGGCCCGTACGGGGAGCCCCGGGACACTCGGGGGTAAGTGACGAAAAAAAAGCTGCCCATCCATAGATAGGACGGGAGCAATCCGCTCATCCCTAGGCAGATAGGGCGAGAAAGGAAAGAGAGAGGAAAAATGGCCATTTCGAGAAAATGGAGAAGATTGATACAGTATGTTTGTGTCTTGTTTTGTCTCAGTGTATTGTTTTGTCTTTGCAATGAAAATATGGAAGGGGTGAGAAGTAAATTGATAAGGGAAAGAGGCACCCCAATGGAACCAAGAATAATTAGGGCATGTATTGATAAAAGCCCAAGAACTCTAGTCAGAAAGAAAAAGAAAAATAAAGTTCAGGAAAAAAAGGATTATCAGGAAAAAAGTTGCAGCAAAAGGCTATTACTAAATACTTTTCATTACCGGAGGGTGCGTGAATCGGAATCTGTGCAGCGGCTGCCACGTGCGGGAGCGGGTCATGGTGCAGCAAGTACTTTGCAAGCGGAAGCGCCAGCCGGCTCTTCCACTGCCGGGAGCCCGAATCTAGACCTGACCTGGAGGCACCGTCTCCCAGGCTCTTGCTCCCTGTGTCCAGTAGCAGTTTGAGTCCGGACACTCCCTGGACTCTCCCCCGGGCCATCTGGGGCTGCCCAGGGTGCTACAGCCGGCAGAAGACGCTACCAGCGTCCCTGATGTTTGGTCATTTTCAATGCCAATAACTAAGCTACAATGGTTCTCCCACACCAGGAAGCTAATGAGTAATGAGCACTATTTAGGCTTATTTCAAATGTAAAAAACCTTGAGATAATGTACTAAATTGTTCAAAAAGTTGTTTTCTTAGTGGAATGCCACAGGATTTTCTTTAGCCAGCGTTGCAGAGTTCCTGCCTTTGTCCCAGTGCCAGTGAAAACGAACGTGGAAGAATTTCCAGCGTTGCTGAAAACCGGAGGAGATTTCGGCTGAGAACCGGACAAGACTTCGGATCAAGCTAGCTGCCTGCAGAACTTACCTGGACTGTGATTTAAGCTAGCTGCCTGCAGAACTTACCTGGACTGTGATTTAAGCTAGCTGCCTGCAGAACTTACCTGGACTGTGATTTACCTGGACTGTGAGTTATTCTATTGACATACTGCATTACCTGGACTGAGACAACAAACTGTAATGTACAACAAATTGTAACTCGGTATCTTTGCTAACGGTGTCATTGCTGGTATAATTTTCCCAAGGGCTTCTTGCATGGAGCCATAAGTTGGCTTGGTATTGTTACATTTTGTATCCTCACTTTCTGTTTGTAGCAGGTTATTTATGGTGTTTCTGTAAAAACCACTATGGTCTTTATTTAAATTAAACAAAAGGGGGAATTGTTAAGGTCTGTAAATAAGTCAAAAATAACACCTGGTATTTTGCCAGAGAAATGTTAGAGTTCGTAAACAAGTCTGGATGGTGCCTGGCAAAATGCCAGAGGAAGTGGTTTGAGAAGTAACAAAAGCGAGCCATTAAGTGTGGAGATTCCTTATTGGTTGACTGATGTATCTAGTTTATGCTAATTAAGATAAGCTGTGCAAAATGTATAAATAGCTCTGTTGCCCTACAATAAATGGCTCCCATTCCTGCTGTATCAATGTACACAAGTTATTCGTCACCCCCCAGCTATTCTGCTGCAGCCGGACTGCGGCAGAAAGATGCTTTTCTGGAAACTCCAGGGTGAAATTAACTTTTTTAAGGAAGCCCAGATCACACTGGTGCCCTGCCTTAGCTTATAGTCCTAGGATCAAACGTCCCCGCCTGGAGATGGCTAACCTGCCAAGCACCAAACATCCTGTTTGCCTGAACTACCTCTTTCTGATTCCCTTTGGTGTGTATCTCTGTAAATATAACATTCGTGAGTTTTTCTCTTTGTTAGGATCAGACACATCAGGTCTATCTACCTGTCCAGCCTCTGCTTCAATTAATTCCCTACGTTTTTCAACTATTTTCTTAATATTATTTCCTAGCATTTATTTCCAGCCAGTGCACACCTCAGACTGTTACCCACTCCCTCCCTACACAGGACAGGGGCAGAAGGTATAGTTGTTGAAGGGATAGCTATCACTAAAGAGAAGTGATTTGTATAGATAATAGCAATACCATGCTCTTGGCAGGTTCAAGGTTGTAAAAGTGAAAAGTTTTTTAAAAGATAGTGGGGGCACCTGTTCACACAGCACTGCTTAGAAATTTCTTTCTCCAGGATTTTTTTTTAGTGTTCAGCCATTTAGGCACTCAGAGTTCCCTCAGCTATGCTATCAGGGGCACCAGATACTGTTCTAGCTGGCAACAGACCTTATTAATATACCACACGGTGCTGATTTTGCAGAAATACATGATGCTGAAGTTAGGGGGTCATGGAGGTTTCCACCAGCATTGCCAAAGAAGACCCATAATGCCAGATGGCTTGTGTAAAGGTCAAAACACCTTTTGTAGAAAATGAAAGAGTGACACACAAAGCTTTGGGTATGAAGCTGAAGTTGGACTGGAAATCTCAGGAATTATGATAAGCCAATAACATAAACCCTGAACCAAATACAGTGTTAGCTCTAGGCAGAGACAACCTAAGAGAGAGGCTATGTGGGCTGCAACAAGAAAGGTCATAAGGGTGGATCTGCCCTAGTCCATTATATATCATAACTTACAGCAATGTGTCCAGGTGCCAGAAGTAAAAATAAAGGATATATTTGTCCATCTCTTATTTCTATGCCTCCTTTATTTTAGAATGGAAATTTTTACTTCATACAATTGAATACATATGAATTGTCTTGATTTTTACAGAGGCTCACAGCCAAGAGTTTTCCTAGAATCTCAGAGGAGATTTTAGTTTTGAACTTTTGGGCAATGCTATAACTATAACACAATGGAAACTCTTAGAGATGTATTTAATGCATTTTGCAATATGAAATGGATATAAGTTTGGGGAGCCAAAGGAAGAATGCTATCCACACAAATGTCTCTTATGTTAATGCAGGGATGCTCAGATATGAAATTATTAGATTATGATAGTTATGACAATCAGTGACTTTAT
Organism: Urocitellus parryii; assembly: GCF_045843805.1. Taxonomy (NCBI): domain Eukaryota; kingdom Metazoa; phylum Chordata; class Mammalia; order Rodentia; family Sciuridae; genus Urocitellus; species Urocitellus parryii. Next base: position 48,511,176 of record NC_135547.1, on the reverse strand, counting down.
CCATTTAATAGATTAATCATTTAAATAGATTACTGGGTGGTAAATATATGCAGCTTGGGCATGGCTGAAGGAAGTAGCTCTCTGGGAGTGTGCCTTTCGTGTTATAGTTTGTCCTTGCCCCATTGCCTTCAATTTGCTTCCTAGGTACTATGATCTAAGTCACTTTTTTCCATCATACCCTTTCACCTTGATGTTCTGCCTCAAGTCAGCCTCAGAGTAATAGAATCAGGTGACCATGAACTGAGCCTCTGAATACATGAGCCCAAAATAAATTTTTCCTCCTCTTAGTTATTCTTATTATGTATTTAGTCAAAGTGGAGAAAATTTGACTAACACAATAGGCATTTAGAAATATATATTTAATATAATTATTGGGCAAATATTTAATTAAATGTCTGCCATTTTTCAAGTGCTTGGTCTTAGTTAGGTTACTATGATTAGGATAGGCAAACTTCATCCTATCATAAAGTTAATAATTACACTGAGCAGAAACAGAATAGTTATGAACACCATAGAAGAAAATTGTGATGTTGAAGATGTGGGTTTAGAAACAATATGAAATTTTTAAAAGAAGAGAGTAAAAAATAATTATTTTTAATCCCAGTGATATTGTGACTATAATCAAAATGTATATATTGATATTTTACTATTATAGCCTTAATATTTTCCATTTGAAGAAAATAGATAACAATGAATGACTAAATCCACAATTAAAATTTTTCATGCAGTTCAAAATTGTTGATAGAATGTTAAAATAACATTGGAAGGTGATTTTTATCAAGATCTACTTATGTCTCTAAGTTAATTGAAGAGTATGATGAAGTAAAAGAGGCATGGATTTACTTGTTTTAATTTAATCAATTTGTTTTATTTGATTTACTTTGTCAAAAGCAGCAAGATAAGCCATACAAAAGTATCATTCACAGTGAAGTTAAGATTTGACTGAAAAGACGGATGCCAAAGCTGTGTTATTTCTTAGACAGGGTCCCTCAATTCTCAAGTAACATTAAGAAAAATTATATTGCTTAAAAACAAAGTGGAATATATTATAATAGATATCTCCACAAATAGGTCTATTTACTTTCTAGTAAAGTCCAATAGATGAGTTTATACTCAATTTGTTCTGTGGATTGTAGGCTCAACATATGCTTTTATTGGTTTTATTCTCAGGAATAATTTTTCCAATTAATGGTCAAATTTAAAAATTCAACTCAAATGTTACATATTATTAAAAATGTACTGAAATGGAATTCTTTTATTTTCTAATGTGCCAATAAACATTCTTAGTGCATTCTGAATTTTCCTTATTTGCATCACAGACTCACAGCTGAAATAATATTAAAAGACACACTGTTATGGTTTGGATATGAGATGTCCCCTAAAAGCACATGAGTGAGACAAACATAAGAAGGTTGAGGAGAAATGATTGGCTTATGCAAGACTTAACCCAATCAGTGAACTAATATGGTGATCAGATTAACTGAGTGGTGGCTGAGAGTGGGTAGGGTGTGGCTGGAGGGGGTGTGTCTTTGGGGGAATGCCTTTGGGGTATATATTTGTATCTGGTGAGAGGTGTTTCTCTCTCTGCTTTCTGATCATCATTCAAGCTGCTTTCTTTCATCACACCCTTCTCCCATGGTGTTTTTTCTCACCTTAAGCCCCAAGGAATAGAGCCAGCTGTCTATGGACTGAGACCTCTGAAACCACGATCCCCCAAATAAACTTTCCCTCCTCTAAAATTATTTTTTTCCAGGTTTTTAAGTTACAGTGCCTGACTAAAACAGACACTAATGGACAAAGTCCTCTTAATAATTCATAATTAGGACTAGAGAGAAGTCAGCCTGAATTGATCCACATCAACTAAATATGGAAAAATAATGGGCTTCCCAAATAAAATTAGATCCTTGATACTAGAATAATGAAAAGAGGATAACTGGCTGCTAGGCTATCTTGTGGAATTTGGATATTAAATTTATTTGTCTTAACATATACATCCCTATAATAGGATACATGATGTATTGAAGAAAATGAGCCTTTATGAAAATTACATGTTGCAAGGAATTAGTCCATTTTCATGGTTATCTAAATTGCTTATATTTGTTTATATAATTTTCTTATGATTTTTATCTATGTAAGGATGAAGTTTCAGATTTTAGTGTTTTGTGTCTGTTTTTGTTGTTTTTCAGATACTATAGTCTGGATATGAGGTGTCCCCTCCCCAAAGAAAAGCACCTGTGTTAATGCAAGAATATTTTGGAATGAATTAATTATATTGTGATGGCAGTAACCTAATCAGTCTATCCTAATTTGAATGGACTGAGTAGGCAGGTGGGCATGTTTGAATGAGGTGGCAATTTGGGGGTTTTCCAAGGAAGTCTTTATTTTCCCTTTAGCCCTCTCCCTTTCTCTCTGCTTCCTAGCTGTAATGAATGGAGCAGCAACAATTTAATCATGCCCTTCTGTCATGATGTAATGCCTAATCTTTTGGTCCAAAACAATGGAATCAGCCCTCTAAGGACTAAAACTTCTAGAACCTTGAGGCACATTGATAATTTCCTCTCCTGGGTTGTTCTTTGGTCACAACAAAATAAAGCTGTGTAATGCAGAAATTGGTACAGGGAGTGGGACTCTTGCTATGACTAACCTGACCATATGGTTTAAAAGAGTTCGAAAATAATTTGTGGGAGAAATTTGGAAAAGATTGGGGATGCAAGTAAAAAAATTCTTCTCTCTCTCTCTCTCTCTCTCTCTCTCTCTCTCTCTCTCTCTCTCTCTCTCTCTCTCTCTCTCCTCTCTCTCTCTCTCTCCCTGTAAATTGAACTCAGGGTTGTTTTACAATTGAGCTATATAGCCAGTCCGTTTTATTTTTTCATATTGAGACATAGTATCATTAAATTCCTGAAATTATCAGCAATTTTCCCTTACACTGGCAATCTTCTTGCCTCCATCCACTGAGTTGCTGAGATTACAGTTGTATGCCAGCATGTACAGTAGAAAGCTTTAAAAAAAAATTAAACAGAGCTTAGTGGGTGATTCTGGTGGAAGCTCAGAAGAACAGAATGGTATTTGGAACATGAACAGTAATGTCTGCTGATAAGGTTTTAAAGTGGGGGAAAAATGACTCTATTGGGAATTGGACTTGAGGCCATGATACTTTGTGTGAAGGTGACTTTAATGGTGATAGACTAATTAATCTAGTAAAGAAAATTCAAGACAAAATAATAAGCCAGTGGAACTGATATTGCTGGCAACTTTTGGCCAGGTTTACTGTGAGAATTTGTGACAGAAAGCAGATTTGTTTTTAAGAACTTGGATTTGACCAGAAAGTTGTGTGTAAAACTGGGGCCATGGAAGATGTGATTGTTAAAGAGATTTCAGCCAGTATAAACATACTAATTAATTTACAAAGAAACAATAAGATTCCCTGAGCACATCCCAGGAAATTGCAAGACCAAACTCATTACAAGCTCTAAGATGTAGAAGACAAAATGAATTGGAAAAATTTATGTGAGCTCCCTCCTTCTAAGAGTAGCCTAAGAAATTGTTTTGCCACACTCAGTTTCCCCAGGAACTCAAAGACCATGGCAGTGATCATCAAGAGGCTTGGGTACAGCACAAGCTGGCAGCAGATCTTGGCATCTTCTAAAAGGTTCTGGTTTTGATGGAATGCAGGTTGCTGGATTTAAGTGAGCATGGAACTTTCCACCAAAATTTCAAAGGAAGGCCTGGGAGAACCAGAAAAGTGAATCCACTCTGAATGAGAAATCCAAAAATCTGTGAATGTGAAACTAAAATGGAGACCATAGGAATTAAGAGATACCAATATTATGAACTTTCTGCTGAGAAAAGCTACTGGCCACAGAGACAGCCAGGCTAAAGAAAGCTAATGTGTACTGTAGGTGGCAAGGACAAATATGTGGGATTGTTGAAGTCCTTTAGGGAAAACATTTCCTTGTCATTTGTCCCAAAGAGTTATGGTAACTGTTTTTCTTGGCTGAATTTTTGTCTTGCTTTGGCCCCAACTTTTCTTCTCCATTTTAAAATAGGAATGCTTATTCTATGCCAATATATATTGGATATATGTAACATGCTTTTATTTTTAAGGGGCCCACAGTCAAGAATTTGCCTTCAATAGAGACATTGGATTTGTATGTGATGTAATACCGCAACTGTTAAGACTATGAGATTATTGAAAATGGACTGATTTCAATTTGCCTTGTGAAATTGGAGGCTAGGCAGTGAATGTTATAATTTGGATATGTGGTATCTCCCTCAAAGTTTCTGTGTTAATGCAGGTATGTTAGGAAGTGGAGGTGGATTGTCAGAGTTGTAACCTACTCAGTTCAAACAAGTTTGAATGTACTGTTAACTGTAGGCAGGTGAGACATGACTAGAGAAGGTAGGTCACTGGGTGTATGCCTTAGAAGGATACATCTTTTCTACAGCTCTTCCTACACACCCTTTCTCTCTCTGTTGTTGAGAGCCATGGCCTGGTCAAGATGGTGCCTGGCATTTTGCCAGAAGAAGTGGTTCCTGCTACCTCGAGTTAGCCCTATTTTTGAGCTCTTGCGGAGTTCCTAGAGAGTTCACGTGGGTGGATTTCGAGGGTTGAGTTCCGGTTGAGTGCTTGCGGAAGTTCCCAAAGTTCCCACGGAGCTCTCAGGAGTTCCTAGAGAGTTCGCATGGGAGGCCAGCGGCTTTTGTTCCTGCTTGAATCTTAAAGTGGCTCGTGATTTGTGCCCAGCCAGACTGCAGCACTCTGTCCTGGCTGTTATAAATTGAACAGAGCACTTCTACCATTACCATACTGCCATGGTGTTTTATCTCACCTAGGGTCTGAAACAATGGCATGGGCCATATGAGGACTAAAATCTCTGGAACTGTGAGGTAAAATAAACTTTTCCTCTCATAAGTTGTTCTTATCTCACATTTTGGTCACTGTGACACAAAGCTAATGCATCAGTCTAGGTAAAGGTTTACTAATTATGTTGATGTTCCAAGGGGACTATTTGTGATTTTATTAATTTTTATTCTTTATTCTGTATTATATCTTTACTTGAATTTTATTTCTTCCTTCTTCTAATTTTGTGTTTAGCTTCCTCTTCTTATTCTATATATTCAAGAATTAAATTTAGTTTATAATTTGAGGTATTTCTTAGTTTTAATGTATGAAACTGTATTATTTTTTTTTTACATTTGCTAATATTTACCTTTTGACTTAGAATATAGTCTATTTTGGAAAAAAAGTTCTATGAGCTGCCCAGAAGTAGTTAAATTTAGTTGTGTTGAAGTCAAATGTTCTATAGATGCCTGTTAGGTTCTTTGGATTGATAGTTTTATTTAGGGTGAAAATACTTTATTGGTTTTATTTTTCTGGGTTTATTCATTTGACAGTGTATTTTTTTCTAGGGTTTCTTTTAATTTTTTAACTTATTTATTTATTCTAATTTATTATACATGACAGCAGAATGCATTTCAATTCATAATACACATATAGAGCACAATATTTCATGTCTCTGGTTGTACACAAACTAGAGTCATATCATTCATGTCTTCATTCATGTACCTAGGGTAATGATGTCTATCTCATTCCACCCTCTTTCTTACCCTCATACACCCTCCCTTCCTCACCCTCCCATTTACCCTATCTAGAGTTCCTTCATTCCTCCCATGTTCCCCCGCATCTCCAATATGGATCAGCATCCATATATCAAAGACAGCATTTGACATTTGGTTTGGGGGATTGGTTTACATCACTTAGAATAATATTCTCCAACTCCTGCAAAGGTCATAATTTTATTCTCTTATACTGCTGAGTAGTATTTCATTATGTATATATACACCACAATTTCTTTATCCATTCCTCTACTGAAGGGCATCTAGCTTGGTTTCACAATTTAGCTATTGTGAATTATGCTGCTATAAACATTGATGTAGCTGTGTCACTGTGGTATGCTATTTCTAAGCACTATGGGTATAAACCAAGAAGTGGGATAGCTGGGTCAAATGGTGGTTCCATTCCAAGTTTTCTAAGAAATCTCCATATTGCTTTCCATATAGGTTGCACCAATTTGCAGTGCCCCAGCAATGTATGAGTGTGGCTTTTCCCCCACATCCTCGCCAACACTTATTGTTGTTTGTATCCTTACCAGCTTCCATTCTGATGGGGGTGAGATGAAATCTTAGAATAGTCTTGATTTGCGTTTCTCTAATTGCTAGAGATGTTGAACATTTTTTTATATTTTTGTTGATTAATTGTATATCATCTTCTGAGAAGTGTCTGTTCAATTCCTTGGCCCATTTATTCATTGGGTTATTTGGTGAGTTTTTTTATTGTTGTTATTTGTTTGTTTTTTTGGTGTTAATATTATTGAGTTCCTTATATACCCTAGAGATTAGTGCTCAATCTGATTTGCATATGATAAAATTTGCTCCCATTATGTAGGCTCTCTATTCTCCTCACTGATTGTTTCCTTTGCTGACAGGAAGCTTTTTAGTTTGAATTTATCCCATTTATTGATTTTTGATTTTATTTCTTCTGCTATATAGTCTTATTCAGGTAGTCAGGGCATAATTCAACATGATGAAGATTATGGCCTACTTTTTCTTCTATTAGATATAGGGTACCTAGTTTAATTCTTAGGTCCTTGATCCATTTATAGTTGAGTTTCGTGCTTGGTGAGAGATGGGGTCTTAATTTCATTTTGTGGCATATGGATTTCCAGTTTTCCCAGCACCCTTTGTTGAAGAGGCTATTTTTACTCCAATACATGTTTTTGGCACTTTTGTCTAATATGAGATAACTATATTTATGTGGGTTTGTCTCTGTGTCCTTTCTTTTGTACCATTGGTCTACAAATGTGTTTTGGTGCCGATATCATGTCATTTTAAATACTATTGCTCTGTAGTATAGTTTAAGGTCTGGTATAGTGATGCTACCTGCTTCCCTCTTCTTGCTAAGGATAGCTTTAGCTACTCTGGGTCTCATAATTATTCCAGATGAATTTTATCACCACTTTTTGTATTTCTATAAGTAATGCCATAGGGATTTTGCTGGAATTGCATTATATCTGTATATTGCTTCTTGGTAATATGGTCATTTTGACAAAATTAATTCTGTCTATCCAAGAACAAAGGAGAGCTTTCCATTTTCTAAGGTCTTCTTTAATTTCTTCCTTTAGTGTCCTGTAGTTTTCATTGTAGAGGTCTTTTAATTCTTTTATGAAGTTGATTCCCAAATATTTTAATTTATTTTGAGGCTATTGGAAATGGGGTAGTTTCCCTCATTTCTCTATCAGAGGATATTTGTCACTGATGTACGGAAATGCTTTTGATTTTTGGGTGTTGATTTTATATCCTGCTACTTTGCTGAATTCATTTACTAGTTCTAGAAGTTTTTTGATGGAATTTTTGGACTTTTTAGGTATAGAATCATATCATCCACAAATAGTGATAGTTTGAGTTCTTCTTTTCCTATCTGTATCCCTTTAATTTCTTTCATGTAATTAGTCTGGCTAGATTTTCAAGAACTATGTTAAATAGAAGTGTTAAAAGAGGGCATCCCTGTCTTGTTCCAGTTTTTAGAGGAAATGCCTTCAAATTTTCCTCAGTTAGAATGATGTTGGTGTGGGGCTTAGCATAAATAGCTTTTACAATATTGAGATGTCCCTGTTATACCTAGTTTTTCTAGTGTTTTGAGCAAATTTTTTTTGTCAAATGCTTTTTCTGAATCTATTGAGATGATCAAATATATTTTATCTTTACATCTATTGATGTGATGAATTACCTTTATTGATTTTTATGTGTTGAACCAACTATGCATCCCTGGGATGAATAACACTTGATCTTGGGACACTATCTTTGATGTTTTTGTATTTGGTTTTCCAGAATTTTATTGAGAATTTTTGCATGTATATTTATTACAGATATTTGTGTGAAGTTTTCTTTCTTTGATGGTTCTAGGCCTGGTTTTGGAATCAGGGTGTTATTGGCCTCATAGAATGAGTTTGGAAGTGCTGTCTCTTTATCTATTTACTGAAATGAATTGGAGAATATTGGTATTAGTTCTTCTTTAATGATCTTGTAGAACTCGGCTGTGTATCCATCCAGTCCTGGGCTTTTCTTGGTTGGTAGACTTTTGATGGCATCTGTTCTCTTATCACTTGAAATTGATCTGTTTGAATTGTGTATATCATCCTGATTCAATTTGGGCAAATCATATGACTCTAGATATTTGTCTATGCCTTCGATATTTTATATTTTATTGGAGTACAATTTTTCAAAATAATTTTAATTATCTTATGTATTTCTGTTTTGTCTATTGTGATATTTCCTTTTTCATCACATATGTTAGTAATTTGAATTTTCTATATGCTTCTTTTTATTAACATGGCTAAGGTTTATTTTTTAAAAGAACCAACTTTTTGTTTTGTCAATTTTTTAATTGTTTCTTTTGCTTCTATTTCATTAATTTTAGCTCTGATTTTAATTATTTCCTGTTTTCTACTGCTTTTGGTGTTGATTTGTTCTTTTTCTATGACTTTGAGATGTAATGTTAAGATATTTATTTTTGACTTTTTCTCCTTTTAAGAAATGGACTCCATGCAATGTACTTTCCTCCTTGTACTTCTTTCATAGTGTTCCAGATATTTCATTACATTGTACCAGTGTTCTCATTAACTTCTAAGAAATTTTTAAATATCTTCTTTGATGTATTCTGTAACCCATTATTCATTCAGTAGCATATTTTTTAGTCTCCAGATGTAGGGGTAGCTTTTATTTTTTCTTTTAACAGTGATTTCTAATTCCATTCTATTATGATCCAATAGAATTCAGGTTAGTATCTTTACTTTTTTATATTAGCTTAGAGTTGCTTTGTGGCATAATATATGGACTATTTTTGAGAAGGATCCATTTGCTACTGAGAATAAAGTATATTCCTTTATTGAAGGATAAAATATTCTATATATGTCAGTTAAATCTAAGTTATTGATTGTATTATTGAGTTCTATAGTTTCTTTATACAGCTTTATTTGGATGATCTATCCAGTAGAGAAAGAGGTGTTTTAAAGTAACTCAGAAATATTGTGTTGTGGTGTACTTGACTCGTGAACTTGAGAAGAATTTATTTGATGAATATAGACACTCCATTGTTTGGGGCATCTAGATTTACAATTCTTACATCATGTTGATTAATGGTTCCCTTGAGCAGTATAAAATATCTTTCTTTATCTCTTTTGATTAACTTTGGCTTGAGTCTACTTCATCTGATATGAAAATGGAAACTCTTGCTTGCTTCCTTAGTCCTTGTGAGTGGTATGATTTTTTCCCAACCCTTCACCTTTAGTCTGTTGATGTCTTTTCTTATGAGATGAGTCTCTTGGAGGCAGCATACTGTTGGGTCATTTTTTAATAATCCAATCTGCCAGTTTATGTGTTTTGATTGGTGAGTTTAAGTCATTAACATTCAGGGTTATTATTCAGACACAATTTATGTTCCCAGCTATTTTTATTATTTAACTTGAGTTAGTTTCTTCTTTGATTTGTTTTTCCTTTAGTGTAAAACTGTAACTGTTGTTTGCTTATTTTCATTGTTGTTTTTCAGTTTCTCTTCATGGAATATTTTGCTTATCATCCTCTTTAGTCCAAGCTTTCAAGTTGTAAATTCTTTTAACTTTTATTTATAATAGAAGGTTTTTATTTCAACATCAAATCTAAAGCTTAATTTTGCTGGATATAAGATTCTTGGTTGGCATCTATTTTCTTTCAGAGCTTGATATATGTTGTTCCAGGATCTTCTAGCTTTCAGGATCTTGGTTGAAAAATCTGCACACAGTCTTATTGGTTTCCCCATATATGTAATCTAATTCCTTTCTATCAGGGTTTTTAGCCCCCCCCCCCACGTTTCCTCCTGACCTGTGGGAGAGATGGGGAAAGCACGCCCCGACCAGGAGGAGCCAAAAAAGGCAAAGGTCGATTGGCTGCCCACACCCAGCCCTTGCAGGAGGACAATCAGATGCAGCAGGGAGACCAGTCAAAGCAGGATCTCAGTTTATTGAGAAAACACACACAGCTAATATAAGGCATAGGAGCCAATCAGGATAAAGGTCAGCAGGGTGGGGAGAGTTAATGTGTACACCCATTCTACAGGCAGTAATGGGAGACACAAGCTGTCCACGAGGGTGGAAGTGTTCTGAGCCTATCCTAGAGGTCATCTGATTTTTCGTCGACCCTCCCACAGCACGGCCTCCTGGCTGATTGCCAGGCACCATCTTAGCCACACGTGGCCCCAGGACCGGGAAGTGGGTAGCAAGTTAGCAAGTTAGGTTTTCTCTTTTCTGATGCAACATGCCCCACATGTTACATCATGCCCTACACTTTCTCTCATGTCTTTTAATATTCTCTTTTTATTCTGTTTGTTGGGCATTTTCATTATAATGTTCTTTGGTGTGGATCTGTTGATTTGATGTGGATTCTAATCATGTAGTATCTTGGTTTGTTTGAGGCACTTTTTTCCCTCATTTTGTACATATGGCATCCTGTAAGCCTCCTCAATTTGGGTTTCCATTTCATTCTTTATGTTCAGAAAATTTTCTGATATTATTTCATTAAGTAGATTGTTCATTCATTTGGTTCAGAACTCTGTGCCTTCTTATATTACAATAATTCTTAAATTTGGTTATTTTATGTTATCCCATAATTTATGAAAGTTCTGCTCATGGTTTCTTACATCTCCATTGTGTGGTCTACATTCTTTTCAAGATTATATATTTTGACTTCATCGTCTGAGGTCCTGTCTTCCAAATGATCTAATCTGTTGGTGGCACTTTCTGTTGACATTTTAATTTTGTTTATTGTTTCTTTAATTTCAAGGATTTTATTTAATTTTTCTTTTCAGAATCTCTATCTCTATATTGAATTAATCCTTTGCTTCCTGTATTTGTTTATGTAGCTCTTTATCAAAATGATCTTTTTCTTCCTATATTTGCTGTTTTACACCATCCTTACTTCACAGAATATTTTAATTATGTACATCCTGAACTCCTTCTCTATAATTTCTTCTGTTGTGCTGGCCATGGATTCTAATCATGTAGTATCTTGGTTTGTTTGAGGCACTTTCTTCCCTCACTTTTTCATGTTGTTCTTGTATCTTCCCTTCTAGCACTGTGAATCTGTGGTGTTACAATTTTTACCCTATATGCTTATAGTGTCTCTGCAGGGTTCCAATAGCTCTCTTTGAAGGAGGAGAACAATATCAACAGGTCCCAATGCAAACAATATAAAAACTTATACCAAATAGCTTCTATTAATATGCTTATAGTTTTGTCATACAGAAATGATGAGTTCTATTATTATTTATAATATAAATAGTAGGTTTTTAAAAAGTCTAGAGTTTCTGGTGGTGGGAAAAAAACAGGGGTGAGGTGTACAATTAAATGTTGAGGCGGTAGGAAGTGAGGATATAGAGTTGTTAGATCTTATAAAGCATGAAAGAGGTATCTAAAGAAGTTGGTTAGGAGCAGAAGAAGAGAGAGCCAGTGACTTGGGGGAAGACAATTAAGTGGGAAGACAATAGAGTACAAAAACAAACAAACATAAATATTAAGAAAAATAAAAATTTAAAAATAGGAGATAAAAAAATATACAATACAACTATAATATACTATTTGACATCCTAGTACTTGATACCCTAATTCACAAATTTTGGAGATGTGAGGGCAGAAAAGAAAGAAAAATATCTTGAAGGAAGATACAAGGATTTTTTTTTTCTAGGAGATCATTATCTTTCCTGACTCATTTTTCATCTAATAGGTGGGGTTGTCTGTTGTTTGCTGATCTCTACCCTCAGGAAGGTGAAGGTTTTTAGGGTGGAAGGATTGTTCTTGGGGGCATAGCTCCTGGAGATGGGGTATAGTACTTACCTGTTCCCAATGGAAGATGGCACTCCAAGGATTTCCTTTGGGGCCTGATCATGTAATGTAGACACCTAGTCTTATCTCCTTAAATCACCTGTAGGCCTTTCAATTCCTGGTCTGTAATTTAGTCTCTAAACTGTATCTCACCCACCCGTCCCTTTCTAATTCCCAATCAGCATCTTCTCTCTCTGGGAGTCTTGTGGGCTGTGCTCTGAGGGCTGCACACCTGTCATGGAGAGCTGTATTGTATTGGACAGATCAGGACCAGGTTTTGCAAGCTATAGACCAGCCACATAGCCACAAGCACTGTTCAGGGTTATAGGATGCCAGGGAGAGTAGGGCACTGGGGCTAAAAATACCTTGATATTGCTTTTAAGCCCCATGTGGTTCTAATCAAGAGTTTCCCCAACTAAATATGGCAAAGAAGGTGTCTCAAGATTGAGGCAGCTGCTTTCAGCAATGGAGTGTCGAGTGGGGTGTGGCCAGGCAGTGGTAGATGGTGGTGTGTTCAGAGATGAAGCTCTGTGGCAAGCAATGTTGTGGTTTGCAGTTGTCTCCAGACACTGTGTAGTGTCTCCAGGTGCAGGCTACTACACATAGGGAACTATGGAATTGGTTTCAGTGTCCCAAGTTGGAGGCAATTGTGGGAACCCCACGTTGGTAGATGAGGGTCCACATGGGAGTGGTGTCCATAATTCCTGCATGTAGGTAGCAGCTGACTGTCATGCATGGGAGCAGTGGCTGTGATTTCATGTCAGCCAGGAGTCCTGCATGGTGCTGATGCCAGTGTTCCTGTTCTGGCACCAGGAGTCCCATGCTGATGCTGAGGCCTGGAGTTCTGCATGGGAGCAGCTGTCAGGGGTCCTGTAATCAAGTGCAGAGAAACAGTATTCCCACTAGGTCATGGAGCAACACAAAATGCAGCCTCCCTCTAGCCCACTATCTTGGATCCCTAGTTTTATTTTTTGATGACCTATTGTGACATATTGTCTCAGTGTTATTGTGTTTGTGTCTATCCAAGGTTTAATATCATGGAGAATGATTTTATGTAATTGAATGTGCTGACATTTTGGCCATAAATATTTAAAATGATTACATCTTCTTGTTGGATTTTTCCTTTTTCCATAATGTAGTTTCTTTGTCTCTTATAATTAATTTTTGCTTGAAATCTGCTGTCTTATAAGAATAGCTACTCCTTATTGTTTTCAGACTCTGTTTGTGTGGATTTTTTTTCTCATTCTTTTACCCTCAGCCTGTGATTGTGTTTGTTTTTGAGATGAGTCCCTTGTAAATAGCATATAGTTGGATCTTGGTTTTTTTATTATTCATATTGTTAATCTTTGTATTTTATTTGGGAAGTTGAGACCATTAACTTTCAGTGTTAGTAAGAATATGTTTTATGGTTTCCCGCCATTTTAATTTTTTGCTCTATTTAACACTGTGTTGATTCTTGTTTAGTGGATTACTCTTCTTTTGATATTCCTCTGTTTGCGAACTTTGTGTTTTGTTTTTTGGTTTCCCTGTGAACTGTTTTTCTTTGATTATTCTTTGTAGTGTTAGCTTGGTGGTCATACATTCTTTTAGTTAATTGTTGTCATGGAAAGTTTTTTATTTCCCTCTCAAATTTAAAAGTGAGCCTTGCTGCGTATACAATCTCTGGTAAAAATTGCTTTTTTTAAGAGTTTAGAATATCCATTCCAGAATCACCTTGATTATGCTGTCTGAAGTGGGAAATCAGATATGAGGTTTATCAGTTTTCCATTAAATATTACCTGATGTTTCTTTCTTTCAGCTTTTATTATTTTTTTCTTATTTTCTATGTTAGACATTTTTATTATAATGTGTCTTGGAGAATTTATGTTCTTTTGGTGGGAGGAGGTATCAGGGATTGAACTTGGTGGTACTTGACCACTGAGCCACATCCCCAGCCCTATTTTGTATTTTATTTAAAGACAGGGTCTCACTGAGTTGTTTAGTGCCTCACCATTGCCCAAAGCCAGCCTTGAACTCGCTATCTTCCTGTTTCTGACTCCCAAGCTTTAGGCATTACAGGCATGCAACACAATGCTCAGCGGAGAATTTATCTTTTGATCAGATTTATTGGGAGTCTATATTACTCCTGTGTGGATGTCTATCTTATTTCTTACATAGAATTTTTTTTTTCTCAAACTATCTCATTAAAAGTGTTTTTAATGCCTTTATATTTTAGCTCTCTGTTATCTTCTATCCCCGGTTCTCATGTTTGGTCTCTTTAGGTTGCCCCAGAGTTCTTATACATTCTGATCATGTTCTATAATTTCTTCCCCTTTGTTATATTCTGTATACTAGAGTTCACATGAGCTGTCTTCAAGGCCTGACACTCTACTTTCTATGCAATCTAATCTGTTAGTGAAGCTTTCTGATTGGTTACTTTACACTCTTTGTAGTTCTTTATTGATATAGTCTTTAATCTCTAGAATTTTGTCCCTTAATTCATTGCTTATATCTTCTCTTTTAGTTCATTGAATATGTTGATAGCTTTCTTTTTTTAAAAAAAAATAAATTTCTCTTGAATTCTCTCTACTTCCATATCAGTTGATTTCTTCTGGAGGAAAATGAGAATTTTGTAGAGAGATTTGTTTGCCTGTTTACTTATGCTTTTAGAAGTTTTCAACTTGTACATCAATTGAGATAGATTTCCCTTCCTCATTTACACATGTGTTCATTTGTGTGTTGTTATGTTATTGGTTTTGATATTTCTAGTTGTTTTTGATATATGAGCAGATGAAAAGGATGGGACCTAAGGTACCTTTCTAATTTTTTCTCCTTGGATCCTGGTTCTTGTTTGGGGTTTCTGTCTTCCCAATTCTATGAATTGATATAATGTTAAAGGTCAGGTGGGGCTAGTTAATGGGTGGGGTGAGATTCACTGTTTCTTAGTTGAGTTATGAACATTTCTCAGCTGTGTGCTCCCTACTCAGTGATCTTAAAGTGTCCCAATCCCTTTCTAGCCCCTCTTTGAGTGAGGGGTAGCCAGTAATATTAGTAATAAATGCACTTAATTTAGATAATTGTCTAGTGCCTACTTTCACATTTATGACACTAAATACCAGCTATGTAGTAATGGTGGGGTCAGCATTTAACAACAATACCAATAATAAATTATGTAAACTAGATCAGACATTCAACTACAGATTTTTTTCTATGATGTCCACTTTATTAATAATTGCAACAAATTGGGGTAGGAATTACATAAACCATATAATATTTATTACTTAGTGGGATTCCAATTTCTTAAGTATGAGAAAATAGGTTAGGAAGATGAGAGAAATTTCACATTGTTTAAAAAATGATCAGAAGAGAGAGAGAGAGGATAGAAGAAATCAGCTGTAAGAAGAAGGGATAAACATTAACTGAAAGTAATAAAAAAGAAAAAAAAGAGGAGGTGTGAACAGGAAATTTTGGTTGTGACTGGGGGAAGAGAGTGAAGAAGGGGAGATAGAATGAGTGAGCAAATGTAAGATATAAAGAAGTCAAACCCTTATGTAATTGCACTCCACCTAAGTCTAACCAAGGCTAAATACTAAACAATTACACAAGAGAATTATTGATATACAAATAAAATTATATGAATACAAACACACACACACAATTTATCCATGCAGTGAGAGCATAAAAAACCACACATTCACATTAATATCACATGCACACAAAAATCATACATAATAAAAAAATGAAGAAGAATAAAATATAATGGAATTATTTTGAAAAAATATTAAAAAAGGGAATATAGAGAAAAAATAACAGAAACAAAAATATATATTAAAACTAAAGAATTTAATGAGAGATCAATGTTTTAAATGGATTTCTTAAGAAACTTATAATCTAGTGGTTAAAGCTGATAGCAAGATTCTACTTAATGAATATGCCAATTGTTTGCTTGTTTTTGTTGCAAATATTAGTTCTGCTTTTAACCACAAAACACAGAAGATCAGAAACAATTATACTTTGTATAATGAACTATATTTAAACAATATAATGACATGGTTATATTACTCATACATACAGCTACATACACAAAAGATTACATAAACCAAATCTGCAAAGAAGTTTCATTTTACTTGAATTAAGTTGGATTGAGATCATTTGTGACACTAATTTGAAACATTCCTGTTTGTACTGATTTATAATCTCATTTCTATAACAAATCTGAACTTTTTTTCTTTGAAATAGTCTAGTATCAGTGTCTACATTAGAATAGTCACACAAACCCTAATTTCTCCCCTAGACATTAAAATTGCATTAATATTTTCTTGCCTAGTATCCAAAATGCTCAAAAACTGGGATTGTTTTCTACAAATATTTATTATTAAAATTTCAAAAAGTAAAGAAATTTTCAGGAAGAATAAAATAGGAGCCACATACCCACTGCCTTGTTTCTAGAGTTGTTAATATTTCTCCTGATTAACTTCATCTATCCTCTGTCAACATCTCATTTGTTGAGCCTTTTCAATATAAGTTGCATCAATATGGCTCTTCATCCTTAAATAGCTTAACAGGCATCTCCTAAAAATAAGAACACTCACCTACATAGCACAATGTTATTATGTTACCCAAGAAAGTAACAACAATATCCTGAAGCTACCTAACATCAGGTCTATTAAAATTTTCCCAGGGGGTGACTTTTCTATTTCTACCCTTTCTTCTATACATTTCTAATAACATTCTTTTATTTTATTTTTTTGTATTTATTTTTTTAGTTTTCGGCAGACACGACATCTTTGTATGTGGTGCTGAGGATGGAACCCGGGCCACACGCATGCCAGGCAAGCGCACTGCCACTTGAGCCACATCCCCAGCCCAATAACATTCTTTTAAAAAGAAAGATTTTAGCCTTCAATTAAACATAAAATTTAGTTGCCTTTTGAGTAGTCAAGTTAAATTAAAGCCCCAGTTTTTATCAAAGTTTTTTTTTTTTAAAGAGAGAGTGAGAGAGGAGAGAGAGAGAGAGAGAGAGAGAGAGAGAGAGAGAGAGAATTTTTAATATTATTTTTTAGTTCTCGGCGGACACAACATCTTTGTTGGTATGTGGTGCTGAGGATTGAACCCGGGCTGCACGCATGCCAGGCATGGCGCGCTACCGCTTGAGCCACATCCCCAGCCCCATCAAAGTTTTAATAATATCATTATTTTTTTAATCTTTTATCGATTTTATTTTTTAAATACATGACAGCAGTGGAATGCATTACAATTCTTAATGTATATATATATATATATATATATATATATATATATATAAATTATGATATATATATATATCATAATTTTTCATATCTCTGTATATAAAGTATGTTGACACTCAATTCAAGTCTTCATACATGTACTTTGTATAATGATGTCTATCACATTCCACCATCCTTGCTAATTCCCTGCCTCACCCTCTCCCTCCCACCCCTCTTCCCTATCTAGAATTAATCTACTCTTCCCATGTTCTCCCTCCCTATCCCACTATGAATCAACCTCCTTATATCAGAGAAAACATTTGACATTTGTTTTTTGGGGTGATTGGCTAACTTCACTTAGCATAATCTTCTCCAACACCATCCATTTACCTGCAAATGCCATGATTTTGTTCTTTTTTAAATGCTGAGTAAAATTCTATTGTGTATATATGCCACATTTGTTTTATCCATTCATCCACTGAAGGGCAGGTTGGCTCCAGTTTAGCTATTGTGAATTGTGATGCTATAAACATTGATGTGGATGTGTCCCTGTAGTATGCTGTTTTTAAGTCCTTTTGGAGAGGAATAACTGGGTCAAATGATGGCTTCATTCCCAGATTTCCAAGGAATCTCCATACTGCTTTCCATATTGGCTGCACCTATTTTCAGTCCCACCAGCAATGTATGAGTGTACCTTTTTCCCCACATCATCACCAACACTTATTGTTATTTTGTATCATAATAGCTGCCATTCTGACTGGAGAGAGATGATATCTTAGAGTAGTTTTGGCTGGAGTTCAAATCTCAGCATAGTTTTGATTTTCATTTATATGATGTCTAAAGATGTTTAACATTTATGAATATAATCATTGTCTTTCAATATTTCTTTCAAGAATTGATGTTTAGCTTTTTGCCTATGTAATTAAATTGTTATTTAACTTTTTGTTGTTGAGTTTTTTGCGCTTTAACATATTTTGAATAATCATCTGTTAGAATACTAGATGGCAAAGATTTTCTCCCATTCTGTAGACTCTCTCTTTATTACCTTAATATTTTACTTTGCTGAGCAGACACTTTTAAGTTTTATACTATTCAATTTTTTCATTTTGTTAGTATTTCCTGACCTGTAAAAAAAAACTTATTGAGGAATTTGTTGCTTGTGCTTAGATGCTGGTTTCTCCTTCCCCCCCCCCAACAATTGCAAATTTTCCAATTTCATCCCAAGGTCTTTGATACACTTTGAGCTGACTTTCCTGCAGGGTGAGTGACAGGCTTCTAGCTTCAATATTTCTTATATAGGTATTCAGTTTTCCCAGCATTATTTTAAAAGAGACTGTCTTTAATTCAATGTATGTTTTTGGCAATATTTCCAAGAATATGATGACTATAGTTGTTTGTGTTTATCTGTGTGTCTTCTTTTCTGTTCTATTGATCAATGAATTCATTTTTATTCAGTATCATGAAGTTTTGTAAATATGGGTTTGTAGTTTAACTTGACTTTGAGCATTGTGATGACTCCAGGTTTATTCACTTTGCAATGGATTGCTTTGATTGTTCTGTATCTTTTGTGCTTCCATATGAATTTTAGGTTTAAGTTTTTGTTACATGGCATTTTTGTGGGAAATTGCAATTTAACTATTAATTCTACTAATACTATTAGTTAAACTAATAGTTTAACTATAAATTCTACTTATCTTTCCCAAGCTATCTGGGTTGATTGTTTTCTTCTATGTGTAGGATTTCTTTTTAACCCTTTAGAGCCATCCTAAAATGGAGTAGGTTGAGAGGGAGAGCCTTACTTCAGTTAGACTGGCCTTCTGACAAATCTTGTTAATGTGTTTTATTTTACTTTTTTTTTTTTTTGGTGTGTGTGTGGAGGAGGTACTGGGGATTGAACTGAGGGGCACTTGCTTACTGAGCCACATCTCCAGGCCTGTTTTTGTATTTTGTTTAAAGATAGGGTCTCACTGAGTTGCTTAGCATTTTTGTTGAGGCTGGCTTTGAATTTGCAATTCTCCTGCTTCAGCCTCCCAAGCCACTAGGATTAGATGCCCAGTCAATGTGTTTTATTTTTGAAGCTGATCTTTGCTTTTTTAAAAAATATCATTCTACAAAGTTTTAATATACTATTTTCTGAGTCTCTCTGCACACACTTTTTTTTTCTTTCTTTTTTTCTTTTTTTTTTTCATTTTTGATTTTGGTGGGGGCTGGTGCTAGGGATTGAACTCAGGACCTCATGCATGTTAGGCAAACACTCTACCACTGAGCTACATTCCCAGCCCAAGTCTCTCAGAATATTAGTTAACATAACATTACATCTAAAACAAAATGAAACAGAAAGTTTGAGAGAGCTCTTAACTTACTTTTTGTGAAAAAAGTGGCAAGATATTTTCATGTTTCATACTGTTAACCTTTTATTCAAATAAGGCTCTTCTTATGCCCTTTCAAAAGTACATTTGATTCTTAATTTATCCCCAAATAAATTTGCTATTTTTAATATGATTCTTAAAGTGGCTATCATTACAATTTTTAGTTTTTAAAACACAAGCTGGGGAAATTGCTCTCATAAAGTTAAAACTTTAAAAGATATTTATACTTGGATAACATGAATATAGCTAATGTACAAAGAAGTCAATAGTAATTAGCATTATAATTACACAGATGGACTTATGTTAACTTAGTTTCAATTTTAAAGTAAAATTTAGAATCCATGGTATATTTGTTCAACCAGAATTAAAAAGCAGTCACATAAAAGACAGATATAAATCCTCATTCTTTTAAGACTTAGTTTCCCCAGTGTTCTTAAATAATGAAGCATAACACACAGAAGAAATTACTTTGGTAAATAAGAGAAGGTCAATATTTTCAGAAATCCTTCTTGTTTATAATGTTAAGGAATTAGTTTGTGGTTTTATATCAGTAGATTAAAATTTGACCTTAGAGAAATCTATACATATCTTAAATTGACTATGTTAATTACATCCAACTTAATCACATATATGCAAACATTTTGAGATTTAACTTCAACAAACATTTTGTAAATGACAGACATTCTACAACTTGTTTACATTTTTAGTTTTGTCCTCTCTTTTTTATCTTGGACTGAAGAACAAAAATATCACTTATAATTATTCCTTTTTATTAATTAGAAAATTCATAAAAAATGTTTCAGAATTTAAACTTAAGAAAATATCATCAACTGGTAAAAAGTATATAAAAATATTACATATATGGAAATATGTTTTGGTAAGGAAAATTACAAGGTAAGAAATGTTTCCACATGAGAAAGTATGCTGCATGTTAAAGTGATATTTTTGTTTATTTTTATGTGGTGCTGAGGATTGAACCCAGTGCCTCTCCTGCACTAGGTGAGCACTCTCCCACTGAGCCACAACCCCAACCCCTATTATAGTACTTTTTATACTTTTATTTTTTTTATTTATTTAGTTTTGTGCTCCTGAGGATAGATCCCATTGTCTTGCATATGCCAGGCAAATGCTGTACCACTGAGTGACAGACAACTGAAGCCACACATGATATTATCTTGTTAGGGAGATAAAGATGAGAGTAAGGGAAAGAAAAGGAGGCCTTTTTACCGGATTGTATGTAAGGTTCAAAACCTAGTGATCACTGTCCTTCAGATTCTATTAGATTGTTGCCCTCAGGAAAGATCTTGCAGTTGCCAGTGGGTAAACTTTGTTCCCCCAACAGATAAAGGATAAAAGCCATAATTCTTACCCTTAAGGGATTCAGTGTCTGAGTTTTAAACAAAAGACTTTTTTGAGCTTACTAGAATGTGCTTTAGCCAAAGAACTATTAATTATCTCAATATTTTTTTTCCTCTAGTCATCAGTAATCCGAGGTGGAGAATAAAGGTTCAGAAAGGCTGAAAAGATAAAGTAACCAGAAATGAAAAAGTAACCAGCATAGATAATAACTGTGTGATGAATGCCAAATGTTACATGGTGCTAGTCTGCCATAAAACTCATAGAGAACCAGAGAGCCCCTCTTCAAACTCCCATTCTTAAAATCATGCCCAAAAGATGTCAGACATGTTCACTATAACAGTCATGAATTTATTAGAAAGCATTGGGAAAGGGAAAAAATGGGCACTCCCTCAGAGAAAAGAATGCCATGTCTCTCCTTCCCTCCAGCTTCATTGGGAGTCTCAGGGAATTATGCAGAGTCCCTTCCAGATCCATATCAAGTTTTGACACACAATGGGATGAAATGAGACTTTCAAGTTCCCACTATGAACAACTCAAGTTCTTCTTGGCCTATTCTCACTTTTTCTAACTGAAATTTGCTCTTACAGTTTTTTATGGTTAGGGGGAGTTACACTTTCTTCCATGAATACTGAGATCTGGTCTGTATAAGTGTCACAAAAGTACTCAATTTCAGGGTAATTTGTGTTCTTTTTATCAGTGTTTTTGCTCTGCATTTCTCCTGTAGATTCCTGCTTATTTTCTGAGGAGGGAAACATATCCTGTTTACTTAAACCAGGCAAGGCTACCAGTAAATTGCTCTTTTCAAAAAACAAAAACAAAAACATGTGCAGTCCAGTTTATAGCATTCCTCCCTGAATCTCATGTTTATACCACCCACTTCTGTTTCCTATCAAATCTACCATGTGAATGTAAAATTGCAAGTATCCTTTTTCTATTGTGTCTAATTCCCATGATCATTCTTTAAAATGAAAACCAATCACATTTTTATCTTATCAATATTCTAAAATAATTAGTGTTTTAGAATGCAAAATTGTTTTCAATTGTTAATCATTTCTTCTCAACATTAAATATTTATATATTAATATGTGACCTAATATATATAATATATGTAATATATATAATATATATGTTTATATTTGTGTATATATACATATTATATTTCTCCATCATTTTCTTTTAATTTTTTGCAAATCCCCATAGGTAGAGTTTTTGTTGGTGCCACATTGCAAGGCCTGGGAATGTAAATATATTTGATAAATATAATAGAACTACATATGAAAATCAACCTATTTAGAGGAAAGCATTCTAATTTGGTTTGATATAGTCCCTTATATTTCTGTTTCATGCCTTGAGAAAAAAAATATACCAGGAAACATTTGCTTCATCAAACTGAGTTTCAGAATGAAATGATATGTGGAAATAAAAAAAGACTCAGCAGATCCTCAGCATATATTCAGTACACATGTAATATGATCACAAAATAAATATTTATTTCTCTAATAGACTTTTGATACCATAGTAAAACTTTCAAATAAAATAGGAAGTTTTCCTTTGGATTAATTTTTTTATTGGAAGTGTGTGTGTATAGGTGTGTTTGCATGTGTGCAATTATTATATCATTTTGGATGTTGAATAAGACATTGTACTGCTGTTCATTGGGTACAGAAATTTTTGTTTGGGATAATAATAAAGTTTTAGATCAGGATATTGGTGACAGATATACCAAATTTTGAATATATTAAATCTACTTAGTTATATTCTTACAACTGGTAAAAATGATAAATATTATGTATTTTTTGTATAAAAATAAAAAATGAATATATTTTTAAATGAAAGAAACCTTAAAACAATTTATAGTTTGTAATTCCATCAAATAATAGCTGCAATTCCACCATCAAATAATAGTTCCATCAATTTCTTCAAATCAACAGAAAACAATTTAAAAATAAATCTTGGAGGAACAACAAAAAGAGTAAAAAAAAGTAATAATTACGAAAATATATCCTCATGAATTTAAAAATATTTTATAATGTAAGAAGCAGAAATTATAACCATCTCTTGTACAGTGATGAATTTAAATAAAAGAAATAATAAAGTCCATTTAATAATCAAAGTAGGGAGACTAAAATGAACTAAATGAAACTGAGGTTTCTACGCTGCACATAAAGTGGAAAACATTAACATTATAAGACTGTGATAAGTTAGGTATATATGTTGCAATACCCAAAGAACATGATATACATATATAAAAGTGTACATTCAAGCAAAGTATACATAAAAACATGTGATCCAAAAAATATTTTAGAAGACAAGAACCCAAAGTTCTAGAAGAAAGAAACAAAATTGAAATATCAAAACTATTTCTGTTATGGTTTGAATATGGGGTAACTTTGAAAAGCTCCTATGTTCATGCAGGGATGTACATGTGTAAAATGACTCAATTATAAGAACTGTGGCCTAATTGATGAATTGATTAATTGGGTGATAACTGTTGACAGATATTGTGTGGCAGGTGGAAGAAGGCAATTAGGGACATGACTGGGGTTAATATTTCATTCCCAGTGCCTCACTCTCTCATTCATTCTGCTTCCTTATTGCCATGAACCATGCAGCTCTCTTTAATCATACACTTCTGCCATAATTCTCCACCTCACCAAGAGTCCACAGAAATGGAATTTGTGGACCACAGACTGAACCTCTGAAATAAACTTTTCTTCCTGTAAGTTGTTTTTGTCAGATATTTTGGTTAGAGCAATGAAAAACTGACTAACACAAATTTCCTTAAATATGAATGTGTACACATAAATTAAAAAGAAGAGGTTGTCAGAGCATATTAAAAATCATTTAACTATATTATATTATAAACTTAATTGAAATATAAATTTAAAATAAAATTATAAAATTACATGAGAAATAAATATATTCTAAAACACAATAATAATTTGATAAGTATCAGATAAAGTAAAATTCTGAGCAAAAAAAAATTATTGAAATTTCAGAGAGGTATTACATGACACCAAACAACATTGCTTCAAAATATAGCAAATGAAATCTAATAAAACTTGATAGAAATACACAAAATTGTAGTGGATGACTTCAACACCCTTATTTGAATAATTATTAAAGCTCATAGAATATCATACAGAATGTGGAAAATCTGAAAGTAACCGCATGATCCAAATGTTCAGAAGACTCTACCTAAGAATATGCTTCTTTCAAATGTACATGGATCATTCACTAGGATAGAATATATCCAGGGGCACAAAATAAATCACAACAAATGTAATAATATTGAATTCAAACAAATATATATTATGACTAAAATTCAGTAAAACCAAAAGTCAGCAAAAGGACTTGGAAAATACTCAAATATTTGTAATTAAAATCCTTGGGTAGGGCTGGAGATGTGGCTCAGCGGTAGCGCGCTCGCCTGGCATGCGTGCGGCCCGGGTTCGATCCTCAGCACCACATACCAACAAAGATGTTGTGTCCGCCGAGAACTAAAAAATAAATATTAAAAATTCTCTCTCTCTCTCTCTCTCTCTCTCTCTCCCTCCTCTCTCACTCTCTCTTTAAAAAAAAAAATCCTTGGGTCACTGCATAAGTATAAAAATAGTTTTAAATAAATAGAATGTAATTAACATAAAAATGTAAGTTTTAAAATACATGGGATTAAATGGAAAATATATGAGAGGAAATTTGTAGTATCAAATGTTTAATTAGAAACTACAAAATGTCTAAAATCATTTTTTTTAATTATAAGAATCTAGAAAATAAGAACAAAATAAACCAAAAGCAAGAGAGAAGAAGATAACTTAAAACAGTAAAATTTAAATAGATGAGAAAATAAATTATACTAAAGAATATATTATTATATTTAAAGAATAAAGGTGATAAAGTTGATAAAACTCTACCAAAGGAAGAGAGAGAGGGGGATGGAGAAGGAAAGGGAGAGGGAGAGGAAGGGGGAGGGAGTGAGAGAGAGTAAGAGAGAGAGGGATACAAATCACTTATCTAAGAAAACAAAATTTTGTTGAAGATATTTATAGTCTTGAACGTAAAGAGAGGTTATGAATGGTTTTAAACTCATAAATCCAAAACATTAAAAGAAATGAACCAATTCCTTAAAAAACTATTATAAAATCACAAGATAAAATGCAAAATCTAGCTCATTTTAAAATCACTTAAGAAATTTATTTTGCTTTTAAAAAAATCTCCATGACCAATTGATTTAATTGCATAATTATACCAAACATTTAAGGTCAGAAATATTACCCCTTCCATATACTGTTTTCCAGAAAATAAAAAAAGTCAGAATTCCTTTCAAATAATTTTATGGTGGTATGTTTCCTGATATATAAATGAAGATATTTTTAAAATTCATAAAATAAAAATGTAGAAACTATTATTTCTCACAATTAGTCATGATATTTTTCAACAAATTTTTGGCTATTTTGAATCCAATAATGCAGTATAATAATTGTACTCTATAACTAAATGGAATTATTTCTTCTTAAATTAGGGTAATTTTAACATTCAAAGTATATCAGCATCGGGGCTGGGGTTGTGGCTCAGTGGTGGAACACTTGCCTGTTATGTGTGAGGCACTAGGTTCGATCCTCAGGATCACATAAAAATAAAATAAAGGTATTGTGTCCATCTACCGATTAAAAAAATAAAAAAGTAGTGCATCAACATAAACTACCATGACAAAAACCTAAAGGAGAAAAATCAAATGATGATATCAATTATAGCAAAGTAATATTTGAAAAATAAATCCAACACTAATTCAATAAAAAATGGATCATGATTTTGGGAAGAGAGGTTAACTTTCTCAACTGGCTAAAAAATATCTTTAAAAATTCTACAGTGGCCACCTAGGCTGAGAAAAAGGATAAGGACCTCTGTTTTTATCACTGAGAGTCAAAATAGAACTTCATGTTGGAGCCACTGTGTTAAGGAGAGAGAATTAGATGAGGCAGTGTGAAACAAAGAAAAATTGCTACATTGTACATCATTAATATCTACATAGAAAATAATTCTTTCTTCTATAAAATTTAATAAAATTTAATAGAACTACTAAATGAGCTTAACAGAGACATAGTGTACATGATTAGCATATAAATATTATAATTTCCACATATTAATAATGAATATCTTGAACAAGATACTTAAAATATGATGTTATTCACAATTTATTCAAAAAAAGTTGTTTTCTTAGATGTAAACCAACTAAAATATGAATTGGATTTATATGTGCTAAATTGTAAAATGCTAAAGAAATAAATGAAAGATGACCTAAGTAAATGGAGAGGCATATCATGCCTGCAGAAGACTCAATTTAGTAAAGATATAAAATGTTCCCAAGCTCATCTAGAGGTTTAAAGGAAACTCTTTCAAAATGCAAGTTGGATATTTTTAGATGTAGATAAACCAATATTTAATTATTTGTAAATCTGTAATCTCTAAATGATTAAACCATTCTCAGAAATGAAAAAAAAATATTCCAGTTCATATTTAGGTGGACTGTATAACTAGAGTAATCACAACTATATTGTACAGGCAGAAGGAGAGATATAAGAATCAATTTGTTGGAACAGAGAATTAATAATTAGACTGACAGAAATATATTCATTTTTAAAAAAACTTGAATAAGTTATTCAATTATGAAAGGATGTAGTTTTCAATACGTGTTGCAGAAATTATTGAATATCCATAAAAATAAAAAATAAGGAAATAAACTCTAAATCTTTGAATAGAATAATTTGGTAAAAATTATACTTGAAGAAGTTTACATTAGCTGTAATTTAAAAATCAGCTTACATAATTGTATTGTAAAAATTAACTTACATACCATGGTATTCTGGATAAAGTTTAGAAAATATTTGTAAGTAGTTGATCTTCTCTTATGTTTACCCTCTTTGATTTGTTAGTATTTTAATAGCAATCTAGCTTAAACAGAAAAATCTTACCTATCTAAAAGTGTGAGACCCATGTTCAAATAAAGAAATTTCATTTCATTTCAAAATAAAATCCCCCCAATTTTGATATATATATTTTAAAATTATTACAAACTTTGAAAGAATTCAGAATGAAGCAAAACCAAATACTTAGCTCTTTTGTCAATCAAAATGCTCAATTTAGAATTACAAAATATTTGATTAAATGATGCCAATAAATAAAATTCTGTCTACTACTAAAGATGAAGAATAAAAGCATATATACTACCTGAGTTAGTTTCGTTAAAAACACATCCCCCCAATCTTCCTTTCCCATTGATATTTTTTGATATATTTATGAAACTTCAATATGATCCAGTACTGCAGATAAAGTCAAGTGGAACCTTGTAAAGATTGTCTTGTGTAATGCACTGATAAAGTTTTCAGCATTATTTTTAGGATTAAAATAAGTTTTCAACATGAGTGTATGCATGGATGTGGTGTGTGTGTGTGTGTGTGTGTGTGTGTGTGTGTTTGTGTGTGTGTGTGTGTGTGTCTTATAACTTTGTGGTTATACCTAGAAACAGTTTTAAGGAGAATATTATTTACCGAATCACAAATGAAAAAGTTAATGGATCACTTTCTCCCACTATATGGGTTGTGTTTGTAATGAGCCTTAACTAATTTCAATTTATGTTTTTATTTCTTGAAAGTTGTAAATGAAATAAAATTTATAGAATTCTGTTATCAGTTTTCATATTTTTGTTTGCTAATTCAGAAGAACACATATTTACATTCTTTAAAAAATCATAACTTGAATAATATTTGGTTATTAAAATCTATCCATCATGCAATGAAAAGAAAAAGAAAGAAATCATGGAGTGGGCCCCTTGCTATTGTGTGCTGATGTTAATATAGAAGAGAGACTTCCTGACTGGAAGGCATCCATGATATTAAACAGGCCATGGGGCTGTGAAGTGCTGAGAGTGGTCATGCAGAGCAACAGGCCACAGGAATGCAAATCATCCACAAAGCCAAGAGTAGAGCTAGCAGGTGGGCTTACCCATTTATCCAATGTCAACATACCATTCCTTTCAGATCCCTTTAACATCTGGGAAGGCCCATTATTGATTTTAATTAAATAGAAGAGAGGCTATGCAGTGTTTTTATATATGAAAACCACTGAGAGAGAGAGAGAGAAAGAGATTGTGTAGACACTGAGGGTCACTCCTATTATGTAAATAAATATAAATTTAAAAAAAAATCAAACATTTCATACTGTGTGTATGGATAATAAAGGCTTTGTGTGAAATAATATTCTAATGTCTGTTATTGCATTTTTATATTTATATTTACATTACTAAAAATTCAGAGATGTGCTTAGTTTTCTGTACCTATGATTTTTAAATTGCTCATTCAATGAGATTTCCAAATCATCTCCATATAAAATATAATTAAATATATATATTTTCTCCCCCGCCCACTTTTTTTTTTTTTTTGTACCAACAATTGAACCAGAAGTGCTTATACACTGAGCAACATCCCTTAACCCTTTAATTTTTTTTTTTTTTGAGACAGGGTTTCACTAATTTACTAAATGGCTTAGGACCTTGCTAAGTTTTTGAGGCTGGTCTAGAACTTGTAATCCTCTTGCCTCAGCCTCCTGAGTTACTGGAATTACAGGTGGGTGCACCATGCCCAGCAAGGTAGAAATATTTTAGTTAAAAAATAAAATTCATAGAAAGCAAGAATTAATTTTATTTTCTTTAACTTAGTAGCATTATATGAAGCATCTTGAAAATTAATATTGTTTCTTCTATTAGAATTCTAAAGGAAATACCCAATGGTTACTCTAAAGTCTACTGTTTGTATATCATGTTCTCAAAGTCAATGATCAAATATAAACCTTTAAAACAAAACAGAAACTTTTAGGGTTTATTATATTCTCAGAAAGGAAGCAAAAGAAAATTTTTTGAGGGACATATGAAACATCAGCAGAGTCTGCCTAGAGACAGAAAAGGATGCTATAGGATTTTCAGGTCTATGGCATATTCTGACTTAAAACTGAATACAAATATCATAGAAAAATTATGGTTAATCCTATGGTTAAAGTTCCAGACATATGTCAATCTTGTTGTCAGTTTTATTTTAGCTGAATGTGGATGGTTTAAATTATACTTTTGGTACAATTTTATTATTGTGGCCACATTAATGTCACATGACTTCCTAATTTTTATTTGGAATATAAGTATTTTAACAGTATAGGTTGATATAATTTTCAAACACATTAATGCATTCTCCAAGGAAGGTATTTATACAGTAAAATTTGTTAGAAGTGGATGTGAAAATGAAAGGATAGTACCATCAAAGTATTATATTCCTTATTAAACTTTGAACATAATAATATCAAGTCCATAAGTATAGAGTCTAGCTGACTTGCAGAGTGATTAAGAGAATTACTAACACTGAAACTTCAGAAAAAATATTTAAATTACTTTTTCTTCAGTATCCTTACATATAAAATTGGAATGAAATGAAATTAAGAACAATATAAGAGAGTTGTCATGATTAAGTGAACTATTGAATCCAAAGTGTTAAATGAGTGACTCTCATATATTAAATATAATATCCATATTTTTTATTTTTAACTTTCTTTTTAAATTAATATTTAAAATAATCAATTTTAACTTTGTTTAGAATTTAGAAAAAATCTTTTAATTCTTAAGTAATAATTTTCACACTGAAGCTATTAAGATTAATATTTTTATTTTGATGGAATTTGTATTAAACAGAATATTTTATTATAGGATACTGGTTGTAATGATTAATTTATTTGTCAACTTGAATGGACCACATGATGCTCAGTTGCCTGATTAAATGTTATTTCTGGGTGTCTTTGAGGGTGTTCATGGAGGAGTTCACCATTTGATTTTGTGAACTCAGTAGAGAATTAGAGCTTCTTCAATGTATGTGGGAAATATACACTGCATTGAACACCTGAATAAGATAAAGTGGCAAAGGTATAGGAAGTTTGTGTCCTCCTTTCTTCTTTCAGACTGCTTGTTATGAAACAACAATATTCTGTAGTTCTTGGTTCTACGGATTCTTAGGCCTTTAGACTTGGACTATAATCTAAACCATCATTCTCCAATGTCTTCTAAATACACTACAGGCATTCTGGGATTTCTAACCTGCACACAGAATATCATAAAACCTTTTATACTCCATAATTATGTGAGCTGATACCTTATAATAATCCAATTTATGTTTTATATTATTTATGTTTCTCTGGAGAACTACTATAGATGCAGATGTGATACTGGGAGTAGTTTATAGGAGCAAAATTCTAAGGATGTGTTTTCTGAATTAGATTTGGGGTTAATATAATTGGATTTTATATCCTAAGATGCTATTGACTCTACTTCCTGTATCTGTTTACTGGAACATGAAATGTTCCAGAAATATCTATAACATGAAATGATAAGATATATAAAATATTTTCTATGAAAGTCCTACTTATAAGAAGCAAGGAGACAGGTAACTATGCTTTAAATATTTTGGGAAAATATGAAATTGGCTGGTTGTTCAAGTGTCATTTGACAAAGAGGTGGAAAGGAAGGGTATTTCAGGGATTAAAATCATGATATTAAGTCCTGCATAAATAACTGAATAATACTTTTTATACCAGAGAATTTTATCTCCTATAGCCACAGTGCTCAAGTTGTGGCATCTCATTCTGCAATGGTATTAATTGCTAAATGAATTAAAATGCCAATGAATCAGTCTTGTTGTGTGCCTACTATTAATATGAGAACATTATTGGAAGAGAACATCATCTTCTAAGTAAGAATGGGAACACACAACCTGGCATGGTGGTGCATGTCTGTAATCCCAACAGCTCAGTAGGCTGAGACAGGAGGATCACAAGTTCAAAGCCAGCATCAGCAAAAGCAAGGTGATAAGTAACTCACTGAGACCCTGTCACTGAGGAAAATGCAAAATAGAGGTGGGGATGTGACTCAGTGGTCCAGTTCTTGTGAGTTCAATCCCTGGTTAAAAAAAAAAAAAAACATACAAAAATATTGATGGTGGTGGGAAATTAAGCCACTAAATTTTGTTTAAATTTTGTTTTGTTTTGTATGAATAGCAGAAGGGTTCTCATTAGTTCCCACAGAAGTGACTTTCATACTCCAAGCAGAAACATTTACTTCACATTTAGTGAAAGTAGATGCCTGAAGAAAATATAATGATCATCCCTAAGGCAATTGCCATACCAGATAAAATTTATTATACTTTGGGCCCCCTCTTAACACCCTATTTGCTTCTAGTGCTATAACTAAACTTAAGTTTCAGTAGGCCTGTATAGATGAAATACAAAGTGTGAACCATGCTCCCAATGCCCACCTTCTCGAACCACAACCCACTTTCTTCCAGTTATCACTTCAGAGACTTAATCCCTTCAGGGAGTAATTCACCGATTAGGTTAAGGTTGAAAGCCTATCAATTGTCCTCCAAACTTTCTTTCATTGTTTCACATGTGAACTGTTGGGAGATACTTCATATCCATAACTACTTTTAAGGACAGAGTCTTTTGACAAGAGAGCACAGTGATACCCTGAACATTCATAACAGCCTCAAATTAGAAGGCATTCAGAGGTCACTACATCCAGCCATTGTTCAAAGGACACTAGCTACAGAGTTTTCTGGTGGTACCTCATGAAACTGACTAAATGATAGCTGATTTTGAACATATGAGTAATGCAAGAGTTGTAAGTTCATGGAACTTTCAACTAAAGGAAAGCATAAAAGGCTAAGAAGTATGTGGCAGGAACAGAGCCCATGCACACAGACCCTGACATGGAAGTTCATACTGAAACTGTGAAAGAGAACCTAAAGTTAGAATGAAGATCCAGGAAAATTATAAATGCCAGGAACATGTACTGTCTACTGATGGAAGCCATCATCATGTAGCAAATTCAGTGCAACAGAGTTGGTTTGTGAAATGCAACCAGCAATGATATAGGGCTTAAGACTGCCAAAGTTCTTAAGAGCCACCATTCTGCCAAAGTGTGCCAGGAATGCTAGATGTGGATAGATGTGGGTAATTCAGATTTAATGTTTTCCCTTCTAGGTTTTGGTTTTCCTTGGATTTATGTTTCCTTATTATTTCCCTGTTCCATCCTTTTGAAATAGGAAGGTTTATGTTGTGCCACTCTATCATAGAACTGTACTTTTTAAAAATTTTCATAGAATCCATAGCTCTGTTTGTCTTCAGTCTTAAAGAAGGTTTTGGACTTAAAATTTGAACAACACCAGAACATTTAAGAATGTGTGACACATGAACATGGATTTAATATATTTTGCCTTGTGAAATTTGCATAAGCCTTTGGATTCCAAGGGAACAATGCTTTAGTTTAGATGTATAGAATCTCCTCCAAAGTCACATATGTTATAGGCTTGGTATTCATTTTGATACAATTGGAATGTGGTGTTGCTTAATTGGAGCTCTTCTGATCATTCAAGGTTGTGCCTTGAAAATGATTGGGTGATATTAGTCCCTTCTTCTCTTCTTTTTGTTCTTGGCAAGGAGATAAATATATTTCATCTCCATATGCTCTTGGTATGATTCACTGGCTCACCACAGGACTAAAAGAACATGCTCAAATAATTAAAATGGAATACTCCAAAAATATAAGGCAAATGAAACATCTTCTTGGTATAAGTTGATTTATCTCATCTTTTATAGTACTGGAAAACTGATTAACAAATATTTTATGTATTATTATTTTTAATGGATTATTCTTTGGGTTTTATATATAGAAACATATAAACAAATTCAAGGTCACATATATTTATTCTTGGTTCTAGAATTTTAAAAATTTTATATAGGAGAATATATATATATATATATATATATATATATATATATATATATATATGAAGTGTTTTCTTCAATTTCTTTCTTCAGTGTTCTATAGTTTTAATTAATTGTACAAGTCTTTGAGTAACTTAGTTATTATGGACTATATTAATTTTTTAAGTGATTGTGAATGGAATTATTTCCCTAATGACTACTTAATTTCTTCCAAAACACTGAAAAGAAGGGATCTCATAAGTCCAGAATTATCCTTCTCTCAAAGCCAAAGACTACTAGAATAGTGAACCATAGACCATCATTATACAACATTCAAATAAGAAAATTTGACTTCTTCCTTTCCTATTTGTATCATTTTATTTCTTTCATTTCCCTAAATCTCAGGATATTTTTTAGTATAATATTGAATAGTAGTAATGAGGTTGGACATACTTGTCATGTACATAATATTTGAAGAAATTTTTTTAGATTTACCCATGGTAATAGATTTGGGTTTGCCATATATATCTTTTATTATGTTGAGAGTAATTACTTGTGTCCTTTCTTTATTCAGATATTTTATAATGAAAGAGTGTTGCATTTAGTGATAGAATTTTTCTTCATTTATTGAGAGGATTATGCAATTTTTTTCTTTGATTCTATTTACATGGTGTATTACATTTACCTTTTTGCATATATTGGACTATCCTTGATTTCTTGGATGAAAACAACTATGTCATGGGATATAATATTTTTAATATATGGTTGAATTGTACTTGTTTATATTTTATTGCACCTATATTGATCAGTATATTGGTCTGTGGTCTTCTTTCTTTAAGAATACTTATCTAATTTTTTCACCAGGATAATACAGGCTTCACAAAATAAGTTTGAAAGTATATTCTACCTTTCAGTTTTATGGAATAATGTGAGAAGCATTGGTATTATTTATTTAAATATATAATAAATTTCACTTGTTTTTCCTTAAGGTCCAGTGCTTTAACTTTATGAGAACTTTTTATTACTGATCCAATCTCATTGCTTATTGTTGGTCTGTTTAAATTTTCTATATTTTCTTGGTTCAGTTTTATTAGTAGATTTTTTTGTTCCTAGACATTCACTCATGTTTTTCAAGTTTCCAATTTATTGGAATATGTTTTCAAAACTGTCCCTAATGATTTTCTGGATTTTGGTTGTATATGTTCTAATATTTCTTCTCTAAGATTTGTAATTTTAGTATTCTCTTTTTTTTGGTTAGTTTGGCTAGGGTTTTATCAATTTTTTTTGTTTGTAGTTTCAAAGAACTGACTCCAGATTTCATTGATATTTTGTATTATACTTTCAGTTTATATTGTATTAATTTTATCAGTATTTTTTAGTTTTATTATTATTTTTTATTCTACCAATTGGAATTGGCTTGTTCTTATTTTTCTTAGACTTTAAGATGTATCATTAGATTGTATATTTGAGGTCCCTTTGTTAGTTTTCTTATGTAGGCACCCATAATCTATGTTATAGATATTCTGGTATGTTGTATTTCCACTTTAATTTTATTTTGAGCATTTTTAGATACCTCCCCTTGATTATTTCAATGACCCAATCATTTTTCAAATGTGTATTTTTTAATATCCAATTATTTTTATGTTTTTTCCTGTTATTAATATTTAATTTATTACATTATGACATGTAAAGATTCAACAGATTATTTCATTGTTTTGCATTTGCTATAACATGATTTATGGCCTTACTATATGATTATTTTTTCAGGTTCCATGAACAGCTGAAAATAAAGTGTATTCTGATGATGTTTGATAAAGTATTCTACAGATGTCTGTTAAGTCAAATTGATCTATAGCAATGTTTAAATCTGATTTGTATTTGTTGATTTTCCCTCTGTATATTCTGTTAGTGAGAGTAGTGTATTGAAGTTTCCCATTATTGTTGTAGTTGGGTCTATAAGTCTCTTTCAATTGAGTAATGTTAGTTATATGAAATTAGGTGAAACAAGTTTCAGATAATAAGTATTAATGAACATTATATTGTTTTCTTGAATTGTTCCCTAGAAAATATGACCTTTTTTGACTCTTTCAACTTGAAGTCTGTTTTGCTTGATATTCAGTGTGGTTACTACTGCTTGATTTCAAATTTTATTTGCATTGAATGTTAACATTCATTCTTTAAGTCTGAACATCTTTGCTTCTGTGTTATTTTTCTTTCAGAGGAGAAGACTGGGTTACGTTTTTTAATGCAATCTACCACTCTGTGCCTTAATTAGGGATTAAGGATACTGTTATTAAAGAGAAGTATTTGTTATTGTTATTTGTATTATTTGTCATTTTCTATAATTCCTAATTATAATTTTCTTACCTCTTCATTTAATAAGATCTATTCTCTTCCTATGCTCTCTTGGTTATTTTTATTTTCCCCTTCTTTGTTTAGGTTCCATTAAGAACCTTTTGGGAGTTGAATTTGTGGCTCAGTGGTAGAGCACTTGCCTAGCATGTGTGAGGCACTGGGTTGGATTGTCAGCACCACATGTAAATAAATGAATAAAATAAAGGTCTATCAATATCTAAAAAAATATTTTAAAAAGAAACTTCTGTAATGCCACCTTAATCATCGTAAAATTCTTTATATTACCTTGAAAGAATTTTACATCTCCTTTGATTCCTTTGAATAATAACTTTTCTAGATATAGTAATCTAGATTGGTGGTTATTTTCTTTCAACAATTGCAATTTCTAATTCTTTGGCATCCTGAACTTTAGAATTCCTTCTAAGAAATATGCTGTTATTCTCATCAGTGATTTGGATGTGATTCTCCCTTGTAGTTTTAAAAAATCTTTCTCTCTTCTAAATTTTTGGAATTTTTACTATTATTTTTTTTTTTAAAGAGAGAGTGAGAGAGGAGAGACAGAGAGAGAGAAATTTTAATATTTATTTTTTTTAGTTCTCGGCGGACACAACATCTTTTGTTGGTATGTGGTGCTGAGGATCGAACCCGGGCCGCACGCATGCCAGGCGAGCGTGCTACCGCTGAGCCACATCTCCAGCCCTGGAATTTTTATTATAACATGTCAAGGAGAAATTATTTTCTGGCTCTGTCCATTTGGAGTTCTAAATGCTTACAATAATGTATATGCACATAATATCTACGATTTGAGAATTGTCCTGCAATATTTTTACTGAAGAACTTTTCTATGCTAGTATTCTGTATCTCCTCTCCCACCTCAAGTCCAGTGATACTGAAGTTTGGCCTTTGAATGTTTTGCAAAATCTCTTCCGTGTTTTTTTCATAGTTTCTTATTTCTTTTCTTTTCCTGTCTAAGTGTTCTACTTTGTATGCCCTATCTTAAATCTCTGATAATCTTTCTTTTACTTGATTTAGTCTGGTATGGAGATTTCACTGAACTTTTATTTTATTAACAGTGGTTTATTTATTTTCATAATTTCTGCTTGGTTCTTATTCAGAATTTCTATTTATTGAAATGCTCCTTCAAATCCTGTATTTTCTCCCTTAGTTTATTCCATATATCTTCTTTTTTTTTAAAGAGAGAGTGATAGAGGAGGGAGGGAGGGAGGGAGGGAGGGAGAGAGAGAGAGAGAGAGAGAGAGAGAGAGAGAGAGAGAGAGAATTTTTTAATATTTATTTTTTAGTTCTCGGCAGACACAACATCTTTGTTGGTATGTGATGCTGAGGATCGAACCCGGGCCGCACGCATGCCAGGCGAGCGCACTACCACTTGAGCCACATCCCCAGCCCTCCATATATCTTCATTCAATTAATTGATGATTTTAATTTTCAATCAATTTTATATTCTCTGTTCAATATTTCCCCAACTTCAACATATATGGCTTTATTTATTGGAGGGTTATGAAAGTCTTTCGAGGATCAGGCGAATGAATCTTTATGGATTTGTTTCTCTGTCTTCTTCTCAAGCTATTCCACCCCTTGATATTTATCCAAAGAATGAAAATCAGCATACTATTGAGATACATTCATACTAATGTTTATATTGGTACAATTCACAATAGCCTAGTCAGGAAAACAGCCTAGGTGTTTGTCAATAGATGAATGGATAAAAAATGTGTTCTATATACACAGTGGAATTTTACTCAGGAACAAAAAAGAAAGAAATCATGTCATTTGATGTTAAATTGATGGAAATGGAGAATATTGTGCTAAGCAAAATAAACCAGATTCAGAAATAAACATTCCAATCCAATGGAGCCTAGAGAGAAAAAAGAATAAAAATGAAATACCATACAAATAGAAGGAATAACTGTAGAGTACAGGGGAAAAATTGAGAGGGAAGAAAAGGGATGGTTCTGGATAAGGAAATCAACCAAATTATTCTATGAGCATGTATGAACATAACTCAGTAAATCTCACTTATATGTAAAAGTGTAGTGTACAAATAAAAAAATAATACAAATATCAGCAGAGTAAGTGAAGGGGATCAGGGGAAGTTAAGGGAGGAGTGCAAAAGGAAGTACTGAAATGTGAATAGATGGAATTATGTATAAATATATAAAAATAATCCCATTATTATATATACTTATAGTGTCCGAGTGAAAACAAAAAATAGAAAAGAAATGGAAAGAAAAAAGAGAAAATTAAGCGTTAAATATACAAAAAAATGAAAGAATAGATCCAATTAACACATTAAAACATGTAAAGATGGATTAAAGTATGCATTGTTATATAAAGGTGGAAAATATGGAATAAATACAAGAGATGCTACCCATGAAACATAAAACAACCATACAAAGTCTAAAATTATTCCTTGCTGAGGTATTTGAGATGGAGATATTTCTTACTGGGTCTTCCAAATTTCAATTCTTCCAGATGCTGAGAAGTGAAATTAAATTCTATCCCTCAGCGGCATGATCTCTGAGTATCTCTGGGAATGGAGGTAGTAACCATACTAGCCATCTCTGAGCTAGGTTGGGAAGCTATTTGTTTAGTTTTTCCCCAACCTAGTTCAGCATTCTTTAAAAAATTTGCAGAATTTAGAGTCTGGAATTTCTTCATTCAAAAATTATTTGACCCACCTTAGCATGATCCTAGATATTTATGGTAGTTCTGTGGCATCTCTTGCCTCCTGGGAGTTTTCTGGAGTGTCCAAAGAAATGGTCCTAGATTATATGTTACCTAGTGGACTCAGTTTTCTCTGGCTCACGTTGATGTTTTTTGTGCTTGGTGGTAAAAGCTGTGCCTGGGACAATTAGTTATGTGGTAAATACTGTGACTTGATTTCCCTCAATTTCCAGGGATATTAAAATATTTTTTTTACCTTGGT
Source organism: Urocitellus parryii (assembly GCF_045843805.1). Classification (NCBI taxonomy): domain Eukaryota; kingdom Metazoa; phylum Chordata; class Mammalia; order Rodentia; family Sciuridae; genus Urocitellus; species Urocitellus parryii. The sequence goes on along the minus strand of NC_135547.1, from coordinate 48,473,237 downwards.
GGATATGTACATGGAAAAGACACCATACCAATACAATTTCAGAATCCCACTCTAATAAATTTCATTTCTGGGTACCCTTTCATCACACCCTGTTCTTCTACCCCTGCTGCATTCTTCCATTGTCAGTGGCAGCAGGGCTTGGCAGCTTTAGTTCACAATTATTCTAGTACAGAAGTGTATTAGATTGCTTAGTTTGAATGTGTTCCCCATGAAAACACTTTTTGGCATCTTTATGTGGAATGAACCTGTAGTAATTTAATCATTTTTAGATTTGCCAGCTCAGTCAGATCAAGATCGTTGTTTAACAGTGTTTAACCAAAAAAAATGGGAAAGGAGACTATTTCTCACATATCAACTAATTTTATGTGTGTGTCACCAACTTAATTGAGCTTGTATTTCTCTTTTACCATTATTTTTAAGGAATTTTTTCAGTTTTGCCTGTCTTTTTCTTTTTCTCTTCTTTTTTTTACCCCTTCTGCAAGACTTGGCCCAATGTTGTGGGAGGTTTAGGGTTAATTAATTTGTTCTTCTTTCTTTTCAAGTACCAGAATTTCTGAATGTTATCTCTGATAGTCTAAGGGTGTACACTGCATAACCTCTGACACCATACTGAGTTGCTATTTTTTGCTGATTTTATTCTAAGTTTTGAAGGATATAGAACCTGCAACCTGCTTCTACTCTGCTATCTTTCACCATTCTGAAGACATGTCTTATTTCCTCTTCTCTTTGTCCCTTTTGGAGAAGTGGAGAATATTTTTGCTGATAGACAAGTATAATTAAATATTCTACTGATAGAAAAGTATAATTATCACTGGAGTTGTAGGTCAGTGGTAGAGTGCTCACCTTGCTTTTGGAAGGCATTGGGTTCAATCCTCAGCACCACATTAAAATAAATAAATAAATACATAAATAAAGATATTGTGTCTATCTACAACTAAAAATATTTTTAAAAAAGTATAATTAAGTCTTGTGTATCTCTTGTATTCAAAACAGTGATTTATGCCATTAAACAAGAAGGTTTTCCATACATATTTCCTGGGTAATCCCATAGTACTGCCTTATGCTGAAATGCCTAAAGAGATTCATATATTAGATGCCTATTTTCTTCAGCACTAGCAAAGTGATTTCAAGCCTTGACATTTTCCTTCTTTCTAGATAAACATATCCTTAACAGTGATTGTCCTAACTTTAGCATATTTTCCAATGTGAATAGAAGAATATCCCAAATCACAGAGTTCTAATTTCTATTTTCTTAACAGATCTTTCTTCAATTTATTCCTTCCATCTGTCAGCAAAGGAAGAAAAAATCAACCAGGCCAGTCCTTCAATATGCTGCTTGGAAATCTCAGCCAAATCTCCAATTTCATTGATTATGAGTTCTGCTTTTTTCATGGTTATATGACAAATTTAGCAGAGCATTCTTTCACAATATAACAAGGGTTTCCTTTATTTCAGTTTCCATAACAGTGCATTTACTACTAATACAACATCAAAAGTGTCAATATTTATATTGTAACAACCAATGCATATATGATATATATATTCTCTAAGATAATATGTAGTTTTGGTTCCATGCTTGTTATTTCCTTCTAACTCTTTCATCATCACCACCTTTAATATAAATAACTATACTACAATCTGTTTAAAAGAAGAAAAGCTTATCTATTATGTTCTCAAAATTTTACAAGCCTCAATCTTTTAATTTTGTGATTGCTTTCATATTTGCAGTAACTTTTTTGAGCAGCACAACAATTTCAGTTACCAATAACTATGTTATTTCAGTGTGGCTGTTGAAACAAATGATAGCAGTTGGTGGCTTAATACAGACATTCGTTGTCTTATACTTCTAGAGTCCAGAACTCTAAAATCAACATTATTGAAAGTAAGGAAGGGGTCATTAGAAGAGAATGCTTTAAATTTTTTTCTATATAAAGTGGAAAACATAAAGTAAGTATAAGTATTATAAATATCTTGGAAAATTAGTTTGAAATAATAGCTAAGGATATTTTAAATGTAAACAACTAATACAACTGATTGACATACTTTGTGGTAAATTATGCATAAAATAAGATTTCCATTTTAATAATTTTAAGGATACAATTTGGATATTCCAAAAGTTGTGTATCCAGTACAGTTATCCATTTCTAAAACTTTTCTGTCTTTCCAATTTTAAATGAAATTTGATATATAAATTATATCCCTCATTTCTTCTTCCATCTGGCATACGACAATCACCATTTTACCTTCTGCTTCTGTGATCTTATTTATTTATTTATTTATTTGTACCAATGACTGAACCCAGGGACACTTAACTACTGACCCACACCCTAGCCCTTTTAATATTTTATTTAGAGACAGGGTTCTCACTGAGTTGCTTAAGGCCTCAGTTAATTTCTGGGGATGGCTTTGAACTCGTGATCCTCCTGCTTTAGCTTCCCAAAGGCTGGGATTACAGGTGGGCTCCAACGCACCTGGCTGTCTCTATGAATTTAACCAGTCTATGAGCCACAAATAAAATAATAATGTTTGTGTTTTTTTTGTTACTATATAACTCTTTATAACATAATGTATTGACTGTTCATTCATATTGAAACATGTTGGAATTTATTGAAATGTATTAAAAACATGTTAGAATCACACTATTGTATATGATATTCCTTGCCTTCTTGTGGGGTTTAATCTAAGAAACTACTATAGTTTGAATGTATGTGTTCCCCCAAAACAGATGGTTAAAATTAATTCCTAATACAATGGTATTAAGAGGTTGGGTTTTAAAGCAGTAATTTGCTCATATGGACTCTAGCCTGAAGAATAGGATTAGTGTGCTTATTAAAGAGATTGAAGGAGCATTTTGTACAGTTTTTAAGCTCTTTCTGCTTAAGAGGATGAAGAAATAAGACATTATCTTGGAAGTAAAGAGTAAGAAGCACCTATAATACACAAATAAGAATTTCTATTAAGTCACATGAGTCTGGTATTTTTGTTTGTATGTCCCACATAGTTTGTCCTCTTACTAGTGCCATTTTGAGAGAAATAAATATAAAATGTATAAATTAAATAGCTTTTAAAAATAAATATATAAAAACATTTTCAAGTTACATGAGACAAATAAATAAATATAAAAACATGAGTCAAATGAACCTAGTAGAAAGATTAAAATACTTTAGATTAAATGATAATGAAATTAATGCACATAAGATTTGTAGAGTATAGCTAATAATGTACCAATGTAAAATGTATGTACAAACGTTTGTAATAGAAAATGAGAAATAAATTTTGCATGTATTTCAAGATGGTAGAGGATAATGACATAATTCAAAGGAAATTAAAAAATGTTCAATAATTTTAAGACAACATATAAAGGAAAATAAAAGAAACAATAAGGAGATTTAAAAAAGGCCCATCATTGATGCTTTTAACAGACTAATAAAACATTCAATTCAAATTACTTTGTTAGTGGGCTGGGGCTGTACCTCAGTGGTATAGCACCTGCCTTGCACATATGAGGCACTGGGTTCAATCCTCAGCATAAAATAAAATAAAAATAAATAAATACAGATATTGTGTTCATCTACAACGAAAAAAAATATTAAAGAATCGCTTCATTAAAATGCAGAAAGAGGGCAACACTTATTGAGTCCCCTAACACCCTGGAGGATTTCTGTCTCTTTTCTTTTCACATGAATAAATCCTACTATTTATGCTCAAAGCTGCATAAAGACAAAAGAAGAATGCACTGGTTGCAAAATAGAAGAATACAAACATTAATTCAGAACATATGTTTTAGACATGGAAAAAATATTATGAACAGCACATACATTGGTAAATAAAATGTATAATTTTCTAAAATGAAAGTAGAATTTAAAAAGTTTCTCAGGAAATGTGAGGGAATATAAAATTTATTCATCTAATAGATTAATTAAAGAGATAAAAATATCTCTTTATATTTCAAACAATATTCCTGAACATTTTAAGAAGAATTTTTTAATAAATTTTAATGGAGAATATCTTTAATCTTACATAAATTATATCAGAAAATAAAAACTATAAGAAACAATTTATAATTCTATTTGTCTGTGTACATGTGATGCTATGGATTGAAACCAGGGACTCGAGCACTTTAGGCAATTTCTTTTTCACCAAGCCGGTAGTCCCAGTGTATAATTTAATTATGAAGTTAATATAAAAGTGGTAGCAAAAACAGAATTGTGAAATACAAATGTGAGAAATATTAGATAAATAACACTTATGAACACAGATTAAAATTTATAAAATGTGTTTCCATATAGTTCAGAGAATTAATGGATATCTACATTTTAGAAAATGTTTTAGTAGAAATCAAAATACCAAAATTTAAGTTGGTTTGCATAGATAATTTTTACATTTAAGTCATTTTAAAAATTTTATGTACATGTTATGAAACTATTCTAGGAAATTTTTAAAAATTCTCTTCAAATATAACAAATACAATTTCCCCCAAGATAGCCAATGATTCAATTTACTAGTAACATAGTACATATAAGGAATAAGAGGAGAATGTCTATTATTCACAAACATTTACAAAAGCAACCTGGTTATCCTAACAATCTATGCACAGCACACAAAAATCTGAAGTATTTGGAAAGTGAGATAAATTCTGTCACTATTCTTAAGATGATATAACTACTTAAACAAGGAAACCAAAAGGTATGTGGAAACCATAAATAGAAATTCAATAATGTTTGTTGCTGAATATGTGATCAATGCAAGAAAACAAAACAATTTTATCCATATATACCAACAAAAACTAATTAGAATATATCAATATAGAGAATTTGCAAAAAATTCCAACTAATAATCAGGCAAAAGAACTAAACACACTCGTCTCAAAAGAATAAATACAGATCCACCCACAGCAGCCTCTACAGGACCCAGGCACTCAGCAGGTCTGGTCCACCCCTTCCAGGAGGAGTGGAGGCAGACTCTCCACAGAGCCTAGCTTCTGGTGCAAGATCACCCCTCCTGACCAGTGGACTACCAAGGGATCTGAGATCCAGCCCAGACCACCCACACTAGCCCACATGGGATTCAGGCTCTCAGTAGGCTCAGTTCACCCCTCCCCTGTCAGGGCAGACACCACCAGAGCCTAGCCTTTGGCATAGGACCGCCCCTTCCAACCAGCAGACTACCAAGGGAGGTCAAGCCCAGCAGCCCAGATCCACCCACTTTAACTTATGCAGGTACAAGATCCAGAATGCAGTAGCATCCATTGAGGGACACCAGCAGGGTCTGAAAGCCCAACATCAAGGTGAGGTACAGACAATCTGCAGAGGTACTACAAAAATATAGGGAAGAAACTGTAATATCTCAGATCCATACTGAAAGAAAGGAAGACACATAGACAACTTGAAAAAACAGGGATGAAAGTGCCCCACACAAACCAGAACACTATAATAACAGAACATATGGACAGTGAAGTTCTGTGAGTGGATCTGAAATGTCAGAGAAGGAGTTCAGAAGGTTCATAATTAAAGTGATCTGTGAATTAAAGAATGACCTAAGTGAGCATATACAGGCAAAAATTGATGGCACCTTTGTATAATATGACATAACTGCATTTATGAGGGTTCATGACTGTATCTTCTATTCTGTTCCATTGGTCTTCATATCTGTATTTTAGCTAATACCATGCCATTTTTGTTACTATAGTACTGTAGTATAATTTGAGGTCTGGTATTGTGATGCCTCCTACTTCACTTTTCTTAATATAGATTGTTTTGACTACTGGGGGATTCTTATTTTTCTAAATGAATTTCATGACTACTTTTTCTATTTCCATGAAGAACATCATTGGAATTTTAATAGGAGTCACATTATATTTGTATGGCACTTTTTGTTTTATAGCCATTTTTACAATATTAATTCTGCCTTTCCAAGAATATGAGAGATCTTTAAATCTTCCAAGGTCCTCCTAATTTTCTTTTTTTAGTGCTTTATAGTTGTAATTATAAGGATCTTTTACATATTTTGTTATATTGATTCCAATTATTTTATTTTTTTCAGGCTACTATGAATGGGATAGTTTTCCTAATTTCTCATTCAGTTCATTCATCACTGTTGTATACAAATGCAATTAATTTATGGGTGTTAATTTTATATAATTCTACTTTGCTGGATTTCTAAATTTATTATATTATTATCTGATAAAATTCAAGGTATTATTCCTATTTTTTATTTGCTAAGATTTGGTTGGTGGTCATAATTTGCTCTATTTTAGAGAAGGATCTGTGTGCTGCTGAGAAAAAATTGTATTCAGTCATTGATGAAGGAAATATTCTATATATACCTGTTAAGGCTAAATAATTAATAGTACTTTTCAGTTCTATAGCTTTTTTATTTAGCTTTTGCCTTGAGGATCTATCCAGTTTTGAAACAGCCATGTTAAAGTCACCCAGAATTATTGTGCTTTGATCTATTTGATTGTTGAAATTGTGAAGTGTGTATTTGATGTGTTAGATGCTCTGTTTTTTTGTGCCAAGTCTATTTAAGAATTTTAATTTTTATTGATATGTAGTTCCCTTAAGCACTATGACATATCTTTCTTTGTCCCTTCTGATTAACTTTGGCTTGAAGTCCACTTTATTTGATATAAGGATAGAAACCCCTGCTTGTTTACAAGATCCATGAGAAGGATGGTTTTTCTCATCCTTTTATGTTCAGTCAGTGGATTTCTTTGTCTCTAAGGTAAGTCCCTTGGAGACAGTATATTTTGGGGCCATGTTTTTAATTCAGTCTTTTATGCTCTGACTTTTTTAAGAAAAAAAATATTTTTTTTAATTGATTTTATTTTTTTAAATACATGACAGCAGAATGCATTACAATTCTTATTACACATATAGAGCACATTTTTTCATATATTTGTATATAAATTCATTCTCTGACTTTTGATTAATGAGTTTAGGTCACTATATTCAATGTTATTATTGAGATAAGATTTATATAACCTGCCATTTTGATTCAGTTTGGTTTTTAGTTTGAATTAGTTTCTCCTTTTCTTATTTCTCCAGTGTAGTTCCTCTCTTTGCTTATTTTCAGTTATAGTTTTCATCTCTTTATGAAATATTTTATTTTATTGAGTATTCTTTCTTTCTCTCTCTCTCTCTCTCTCTCTCTCTCTCTCTCTCTCTCTCTCTCGGTGGTGCTGGAAATTGAACCCAGGGCCTTGTGCATGTGAGGCAAGCACTCTACCAACTGAGCTATATCCCCAGCCTTCTAGTTGTGAATTTTTACGTTTTCTTTATGATGGAGGGTTTTTATTTCATTGTCAATACTGAAACTTATTCTGCAGGGTATGGTTTTCTTAGTTGACATCAATCTTTTTTCAGAGTTAGGTATATATTATTCTAAGACTTCCAAGCTTTGAGGGACTGGGTTGAGAAATCAACTGAGATGATGATTGATTTCCCTCTTAATGTGACTGGTCATTTTTCTCTGTTAACCTTTAAATTTTTATTCTTATTCTGTATGTTAGGTATTTACATAATAATGTGCCTTGGTGTGGGTCTGTTTTAATTTTTTATATTTGGGGTACTATATGCCTCCCCAGTTTGACTTTCCATTTTATTTTTAAGAAATGAAAACTTTTTAGATATTATTTCATTGAACAGTTTGTGCATTCCTTTGATTTGTATCTCTGAGCCTTCATCTATCCCAATAAATCTTAAGTTTGAACTTTTCATGTTATCCCATTTTTCATGGAATTTCAGTCATGTTCATTGCCTTTTAACATCTTTTATCCATGGTCAACTTTATATTCAAGATTATATATTTTTTCTTCATTGCCCAAAACTCCATATTCCAAGTGGTCTAGTCTTCTGGGTGGTGCATTCCAATGAATTTTTAATTTGGTTTATATATTTTTTTCATTTAAAGATTTTCTGCTTGATTTTTTTCTAGAATCTATATCTCCTTTTTAAAGTATCTTTTACTTATTATATTTTCTCCCATATATCATTTTTTACCTTGCAAAAAAATGGACTATGCACATTCTAAACTCCTTCTCTGACATTTCTTCCATTGTGGTGTCAATGGATTGTGTTATTGAAGTATTTTGGTTTGTTTATTTATTGTGATTTGTTTCCTTGCATTTTCCTGTTGTTTGTGTGTCTGCCTAACAGATTTTTTTGTTTGTTTGTTTGTTTGCTTTTGGTAGCATATATTCTACACTATGGACTTATAATTTTCCTAAAGGTTTCCAGGACCTCACAATTTAGGGGGAGATAGTAACAACAACCAATGTTAACAACATACAGCATTAAGCCAAATATTTCTGGCTATGACATCTACAACATTGATTTTCACAATAATCAGTAATTATATGATCAGTTATTGCCCACAGTAAAAACAGTAGGTTTACAAAAGTGTATACAGTTTCATATGGTAAACAGGGTTACAGGGATAGTACAGAACTGATGTAGGATATAATCATTACAAAGGAGGAGGAGCAAAAATAAAAGCACAAAATTAAAGAAAGAGGGCTGGGGTTGTGGCTCATCAGCAGAGTGCTTGCCTTTGACATGTGAGGCCCTGGGTTTGATACTCAGCACCACATAAACATGAAAAAGTAAAATAAAGTTATAAAAATACAATAACATGTAAATAAATAAATAAAGGTATTAAAAATTAAAGGAAGACTGAAAAAAAGATCAATAGAGAATGGCTATTAGCAGAGCAAAAGAAAATGTGTGTAGAAGGAAGCATATTCGAGAGAAAAATATGTGTAAAATAAAAATTGTTAGAAAAGTAAAAATAGAAATAACAAGAACAAAATTGATATATATTAATCAAATAGCTAATTTCTCAAAGTACTGATCTGTGAATAATAACTGTCTTAAAAAGGACAGAAATGAGAAAAAGTATGAATATGTTAAGTATTTCATCAAGGGTAGTGTTTATTAAAAGGAAAGAAGATATGGGGTGGTAGAAAAGTGTTTGTAGATTCAGAAAGTGAATAGGGCCAACTCAGAGGTGACATGGCATGTGTCTAGGAGGGGAAAGAAGAAAAAACAAAATAGAAGTAAAAAAATATTAAAGAAAAAATGAAAGAGGAAACAATAGAGTTTGACTGTTTGCAAGAAAAAAGAGAAATAAAGGGAAATAGATTTGTGGAATTGACAATAAATAATCAATCCAAAATATACTAATGAAAAACCCTAATCTTCAAAAAACAGAGCATGGAAAAATAGCTACTTTCAAGAAATACTAAAAATGAAAAAGAAGAAACAAAAATCATGCACCATTCAGTACACAAAACAAAACCAAAAACAAAATAACAGAACAGCCAATAAAATATATGTATGCTCGCTCTATATTCCAAACTGTTGTTTCTGTTTTCCTTCTCACTTGGATGGTGTGAAGAGTTCTGAAAGATGCTTTTGGCTTCACTTCAAGGGTTTACTTGACATTGGGTTCTAAAGATGAGTTTCTGGAAGTGAAGTTCCCAAGCATCGCATTCAGGTCTAGTGTTCCTCAGGTATTTTATTGTATCAGGAGTTATTGGGCATTAATAAATCAACACAATTCTAAGACTTCTAAGACCACACTACCCTCCTCAGGGCACTTGTGCAAAGGGGCACTCCATCCTATGTCAGTTCTGTTGTTCAGGGATATTGCTCTTTCTGGACTGGCAAAGGACTATCTCCAAGCACTGAGCCCCATCACTCTACCCATTCAGACTCTCCAGTCACATTGCCACTGGTCCTGTGCCCCATCAGGTTCAAGGGAGCAGGGTATGGTGGACTTTCTCCAGCCTCTCTGACCTGTATTACCTCCAGGAAAAATGGTCTCTGTGCCAGAAATTTATGATGCCAAGAGATTCTCCTGATTTGCTAGGCTCAGTTTAGATCTCTCAGTTGGTATTTGTTGGATTTATATATTGGACTCACCCAAACTCAAGGACATAAGTTCCTGGTGTGAGTTTGTGTGGCTGCTGCTCAGAGATACCAAAATGTCTCCAGCTTCCCCAAGGGCAGCAGGCAGACCAGGGTAAATTTCCTTCACCATTTTAATGAGCCAAATAACTTCTGGGTCCTCCCCAAGGTGGGCTGCCCCTACGATCCTGGGATTTTCCACACCAAGGCTTTCTAAGCACTTTTCTCTTTTTATTTTTTTTAACTTGTGTATTAATTTTCCCTGCTTCTGCCAGGAACTCAGCTCCAATTCTGTTCCTTTTCTTTGTTTGATGTACCAAGGCTCTATGTCTAATATGTACTATCAGTGGAGTGCTTTTTTCACGCACTTCACAGAGTGGTAATTTTCTTAGTGTTTGAGACCCGAGTCATGGATCTGTGGAAAAGCCACTTTCTACTAATCTGCCATAGTGTCTGAGTTTTTCCTTTTTTTAGAGGAAATGCTTTCATTTCATTTCTGTACAGTATGAAGTTCAACTTAGGATTTTCCTATATAGAATTTTCAATGTTGAGGTAAGTTCCTTTAACATGAATCATTGCTGGAATTTGTCCACTGTTTTTTCTACATTTATTGAGTTAATTATGTGAATCTTATGAGCCAATCTTTCATGCATGGAGTGAAACACACCTGATCCTGGTGCATTATCCTCTTAATGTGTTTTTGAATTTGGATTACCAATATTTTATTTAGAATTTCAGATTTATGTTATTCAGGATGGGGTATTGGTTTGAAGTTTTCTGTTCTTAATGTGTCTTTGTCTGCTTTTGCTACCGAGGTGATCCAACTTCACAGATTGAATTTGGCAGTGTTCACTATTTTTCTATTTCATGGAACAATTTGATGAGAATTGGCATTAGTTTTTCTGTAAAGGCCTAGTAGAAATTTACTGAGAATCCATCTGGTTCTGGTCTTTATTTTGTTGGAAGGCATTTAACATCTGCTAAGATTTTATTACATGATATTGGTACATTTAATTTTTCTTTGTCCTCATGTTTCAATTTGAGTATGTCATATGTCTCCAGAAACTGGAAGTACCTTAAGCATTTTCTACACTACTAGAGTACAAAATTTTCAATATGTTTCTAATTATTCTCTAGATTTCAGTAGTATTTGTAGTGATCTCTCCTTTTTCATGCCTAACCTTGTTAATTTGGGTTATCTCTCTTTTTTTTTTTTTTTGATTAGTTTGCCTGAGAGTTTGTTGATCTCATTTATCTCTTCAATAAACCAACTTTCTTGTTGGTCCTTTTTATTATTTTTTTATTTTCAATTTCATTAACTGTGGCATTGTTTTTAATTATTTCCTGACTTCTACTGATTTCAGTATTAATTTGTTCTTTTCCTAGGGCCTAAATGTGTAAAATTATATAATTTATTTGGAATCTTTGTATTCTTTTGATTCATGTGCTCAATGCTATGAAATTTCTTCTTACAACTGCCTGCATACTGTCTCAAATATTTTGATATGTGGTTTGTCTATTCTAATTTGTTTTTAAGAATTTAAAAATATCTCCCCTGGTATTTACATTCATCATTCAAAAGTGTACTATTTAGTCTCCATATGTTGGTATGTTTTCTGTTTTTTATCTAGTCATCAATTTTTAATTTTATTCCAATATGATCAAATAGAATTCAAGGAATTATCTTTATTTTCTTTTTGCTAATATTTGTTTTCTGCCCTAAATCAAGATCTATTTTAGAGAAAGTTCTATGTGCTGCTAATGAAAAAATAAATTCAGTTGTCAATGGATGATATATTCTATAGTCATATATTAGAGTCATTTGATTAATAGCATTCATTTTAACACTGAAACATCTTAGTTTGTCTGGATGATGTGTAATTGTGAGAGAGGTATGTTGAAGTCATGAAGTATTATTGTATGGTGTTCTATTTGATTCTTTATCTTGAGAGCTTTTTTTTTAATGTACATAGATGCACCATACTTCAGAGCATAAAGAGTTACAAGCTTTACATCTTACTGTTGCATGATTCACTTAACAAGTATGAAGTGACCTTCTTTATCTCTTCTGATTAATTTTGGCTTGAAGTTTGTCTTTTATGAGAGCTGCTATCCCTGCTTGTCTTTAGTTTTTGTTCACATGGAATATCTTTTTTTCATGCTTTCACCTTTAGTCTGCAAATGTCTTAAGTCTGTAAGAAGAGTGTCTTATAAATAACCCATTGTTGGATCTTTTTCTTTAATCCAATATGCCAAATTATATCTTAATTGAAGAGGGTACACTGCTTACATCCAATGATGTTATACAGATGGAATTTTTATGCCCTGCCATTTTATTCCCACTGTTTAATTCAGACTTGATTCTCCTTTAATTGACTATTCTTTTAGTGCAACTCATCACTACGTTGGTTTTCCTTATGTCTTCTGAAGAAATATTTCATAGAATATGTTTTTAGTGAAGATTTAGTGGTTATCAATTCTTATAATTTCTGTTTCACATGAAAGTTTTTTATTTTATTCAATTTTAAAGGATGATGTTACTTAATATTGTAATCTTGGTTGGCACCAATTTTCTTTCAGTGCTTGGTATAGGTTATTCTAAGCCCTCTTTGATTTTAAGATGTGGATTGAGAAATCTGATGAAATTTTAATGAGTTTACCACAAAATATGACCTGATTATTTTCCCCTTGCAGCTTTTAAAATTCCATTCGTATTCTGTATAATATGCATTTGCACTATAATCTGCTTTACAGAGAATCTTTTTTGATCTTGCCTATGTGGGGATAAATATGCTTTTTGTATCTGGATTTCCATCTTGTTCCTAAGTTTTGGGCAATTTTCTAATATTATTCCATTGAAAATATTGTGAATTCCTTTAGTTTGTGTTTTGAAGCTTTCTTATAAGCCAATGATTCTTAAATTCAGTTATTTGAGGTTATGTCAGATTTCTTGAATATTCTGGTCAAGGTCTCTAACCATATTTTCTTTCCTGTCAATTTAATATCAAGTTTATCTATTTGTCTTCCAGGTCTATTAATCTGTTTCCAAGTGGTCTAAAGTATTGTTGATTCTTTCCAATACATTTTGATTTAATTTATTGAGTACTTCATTTCTAGAATTTCCCTTTGTTTATTTTTCAGAAAGTGACTTTCATTTTCTGTATTTTCTCTGTTTCACATTTTACATCTTATTTTAACTTCTTGAACATTTTAACTGTGAAATTTTCCTTATTTTTTACTTTATTTCCAAGATGATCTATTTTGATATCAAGACCTAAAAATGTATCATCAATGTGTTCACTAGGAAATATATATATATATATATATATATATATATATATATGCAAAAATCATGCCCCCAATTACCTACCTCCTCTAGCCATACCCTCAATGACATGCCTATAGATAATATCCAGTTAATTCATACCAGTGTATTAAGACATTAATTATTTTGGGGGGGGTACTGGGGGTTAAACCCAGTTGTGATTAACCTCTGAGCCATATCCCAGTGTTTTTTTTGTTTTGTTTTTGTTTTTGTTTTGAGACATGGTCTCACTAAGTTATCTAGGACCTCATTAAGTTGCTGAGGCTGACTTTGAACTAGTAGTACTCCTGCCTCAGTTTCCAAGTCACTGGGATTACAGGTGTGCATCACCATGAGTGACTTAAAACAATCAATTTTGTTACACTTCTCATAATCACAGGAACTCTGACCCTGCTAGGCTTTTCCTGCCCTCCCAGTCCATCCTTTGAAATCTCAATGGATTCCTTCATGACTCCTAACTTCATAATCCTGCATTCCTTCAGAATCAGCACAATGTTGTTGATGCCAACTCCTTCTCCATCTTGAGCTAGAGCCAAACCTCCAAGAGTCATTGTTGTAGCAGCCTCTAAATGTCTGGGAAGATGCACATTGTGAAACAACTTTCTAGGTACCCCTGTGCAAGCAGCATGCCCAACAGATATTTTATTAAATGATTTTTTACTTATACCCTTGAGCCTGAGCTGAGTGTGGTCTTGTCAATTTCTGAGAAGTCTTCAATTCATCTTTCCTGTTTTCTTTGTGTAAATATTTAGCATTTTTTAATTAAGTGAAACTTTTTAACAACTGCACATTCTTGATTCTCAGCTTTACTTTCACTTTTTGGGAAATCCACAAGTTTTTCAAAATTTTTGGCTCTAAATCACTTCAGAGCTAAGTCATGTACTATTCTATCTGATTAAAATCCAAAATCTTGTTGATAATGTTCTACACAGTTCCTCTAGTCCTGGTATAAATGTGTAGTAATGTTCTGGAATAGATTAAACATTAGTAATTAAGTATAATAAAATTGCTATAACATTATATAAGGGTCAAAATGAAGAGGAGAAAAATGGGAAAAGCAAGAGAGAAGAAAAGGAAAGATAGAAAGAATGAATAATACATACCAAGTTATAAAGAAGTAAAAGATGGGGCTGGGGTTGTGGCTCAGTGGTAGAGCTCTTGCCTTGCATGTGTGAAGCACTGGGTTCAATCCCCAGCAGCACATTAAAACAAATAAACAAAATAAAGGTAGTGTATGTGTGTGTGTGTGTGTGTGTGTGTGTGTGTAAAAGATGGATGGGAGGTATTTGAGGCAGTTCTAAGTAATGTAGGAGGGAAAAGAGGGGGAAAGCTGAGCTAGTGTAATTCTGAATTAGGAAAGCAAAGATAAAATGGTTCTAATGAGTGCTTTCAAAAATTAGAAGAAATATAATCAAATGGGTTTGGGCACAATATCAAATACTAGGGTAAGAAGTATCAAATACAAATGAAGAACACTAAATTCACTGTTTTTTTAATTTAGAGCTATTTATGTAAACCATGTGAAAGTTTAGAAAGTTTTTATTGCAGGGATATTTAGACCTTTAGCTTTGGTTCTCCCCAGAGCTGCTAGGGCACAGGAACAAATTTCTTCATTATTAGGGACCCCCAATAAGCTGGTTCTTGTTTGTCATGCAAAAGTGTGAGGCTGGATGACCAGAGGATGCAATACTCTGACTGTTGGCTGTTTTTTTTTTTTGAGTGTGCTCAATACTTCAAGGTATAAAGCTCTGGATGTTACTTTGATTCACATGAGTGACTTCATACCCACAACCCTCCAGCAGGTACTCTTCTAAGTGGCATAGAACCTGGTGGCTGTCTCTAAGCATGGGACCTTTGGTTGTGAGTTCATTATAGATGGGCTTTGGTGAAAAAGCATCAATCCTTCCCAATGCAGACTGCCAGATCACTATCCCTGCTACTTGAAAAGAGACCTAGCCAGTTCAACTGGGTTTTAGCTTCCATTGACAAAAGTTTTAAAATATGGGTGCTGTTCTTCTCTGCTGACTGATGCAGGGCTTTCTCCTTCTGTCCAAATTCCCACTGACTCTGCAACAAATCACAAGAATTATACCCCTTTGTTGCCTGGGGCAGAAATTATCTACTCACCTGGATCTGATGCTTTTATTTTTTGCTTCTCTGTATTATGTACATCCACTCTATCTATGCCTGGGCTTCCTCAGAGGCTCTCTAGTCAGCTGTTTCTTCACTGCCTCATTTCTATGCTGTGAAGGGATCACTGCTTATCTCTGTTCTGTCATCTCCCCCTCATTAAAAAAAAAAACCCTTTTTAAAAAAATATACTGCTACTTCCAAAATACAATATGTAGTATAAATTAAGAGCATATGCAATAGAAATTGAACTCAAGATTACTTCAGAATAAATGTAAATAAGGTTATGTCTAAGGAACTAAATAATAACTTATGTAGTTGAAGAGAAATAAAATAGTCTTCATTGGGAAGACCCCAAATTTAAAGATACTCTCTTTCCAAACAGTTACCTCATAATTCAATGTATTTGCAAGCAGTTCAAGAAATTTTTTTGTGAAACTCATCCAACATAAAAATAAAATTCCCTGGATGGCAGATGGTCCAAAGTAAACAATAACATGTTAAATAATAAGAATAATGTGCAGTTTCTTGAATTAAGATATTGATTAAAACTCTATGGCTATACTACATTAATTGTTAAATACAAAATTAGAAAAAAATAGAGTTCATGTATACATGACAATTGTAAAATTACAAATAAGAGAAAGTAGGATATTTTCATTATTTAATATTTGAAAAGATATAAATTAACCTTGTGAAAAAAATGAAATTAAATTTGTATATTTTGTGTAAAATGATAATTTGTTTTATGTGAATTGAGGAACTATATTTAGACAAAAGGTTTTAGAATTATAAAGTGGAAAATATTTCAGTAATGACAGTATGAGATAGAATTTTCTGAACATTACCAATACACAGGTCTCTCATAAAAATAAAGAAGTATTAATGTGTCCATGTGAAAAATTGTATCTAAAATTATGTTGAATACAAAAATCAACATAAATACTATAAGAAAATGGGCTGCATTTTAAAAACTACAACATAAATAACAATAACATACTCTGATTTTTAATATCACTTAACAAATACTACAAAATATCAGTCTCCATGAATATATTATTATTTTCAAAACTCAATGAGAAAAAATAAGTAGAAAAGTAGAAAGTGGTTATGAATAGCCATTTCACGTGATGCAATGTCTAGTAAGTCAAGAAGGTGATGATGTACAACATTGGTAATCAGGGAAATGATAAATGAGAAATTAAAATTTAGGACAGTCTTTTGCATGGAAGAAGGTGAAAAGCCTAAAAATTTAATTATTTCAGGATTAGACGAATCATAAAATGTTTAAAATTTTAAATTATTTCATTATCCAACTATTTTGCAATGCTTCTATTTCTGGATCTCTTGAACCCACTTATTTTGTAGTAGTTTTGGCAGTCATGTTCATATGCACACCTAATGTCCATGTTAAGTTACTTGGCCTGGGGTTTTTATGTTTCACTTAGATGTGAGTCATTAAAGAAAACTAGTCACTATGAGTCCATGATTACATAATATTTTATTGGAATTACTAGGCTTTATGGTTTCAATACAACAGTGGTGTGAACCTTTGATGTTTTTGAGTTAGAGGTGATAGATAACCCTCTTACATTTAATTCTGTCTCAAAAATATGATTCAGGTATTTTATTTACATAAAATAATATTTACTGTTGTGCTATACATATTAGATTATTGATCTTCCTCAAATAATTTTCTGTTTAGTATTTGAGAAAGATATTTTTAACTAACAATAACCATCTTACTTAGAAAAAATACTGATAGAATTGTGTTTCTCACTGCTTTTTAATGCCATTTTCCTTGCAAGTCAAATTATTTATGAGTGCATGTATATCTTGTTACTTCTGAACAATTTTAATCTGTTGTATTCATCAAGATATCTATTCCAACACTGATAATATAGTTTTAATAATGGAGGCTTTATAATAATTATTGATATCAGAAGGATTAAACTTCAGAGTTGTTACCTTGTTTAAAATACATTCTTCTGTTATTATTTTAAAATTATATTGAATCATGAAATTGGTTTGACAGATGTGAAACATTTTAATAGCAAACATTCAAGTTCATGAACAAGCTAACAATCTTTTCCATTTATTCATATATCAATATCCTATACTTAGGGTTTATACTTCTATGTACAGAAATCTTTGATATTTTAAGCTTTTCCGGTTTTGAGAATGCTTTTAATATTTAAAAATGTTTATTGTCCTTAGAATTGTGATCAGGTATAAGAAAATTTACAAAATCCACATTTTTTAAACTTTTTTTTTCATTTTTGTTTATTTCAATTTATTTATGTATTCTAATCAAATACACATGACAGCAGAATGATCTTTGATTCATTATACACAATTGGAACACAATTTTTTTTTTATTTTTCTGGCTGTACACAAAGTAGGGTCAAATAATTTGTGCAATCATATATTTACCTAGGGAAATTATACCTGTCTCATTTCACCATTTTTCCTACCCCTATCTCCTCCACCCCCCCTTTTTGTCCCATCAAAAGTTCCTTCATTCATCCCATGTCCCCGTCCCCCATTATGGGTTAGCATCTACTTATCAGAAAAAAAAAAAACAATCAGCCTTTGGTTTTTTTGCAATTGGCTTATTTTGCTTAGCTTGATATTTTCTAACTCCATCCCATTTACCCGAAAATGCATAATTTTATTCTCTTTTATTGCTGAGTAATATTCCATTGTGTATATATACCACAATTTCTTTATCCATGCATCTATTGAAGGGCATCTATGTAGGTTCCACAGTTTGGCTGTTGTGAATTGTGGTGCTATGAACATTGATGTGGCTGCATCACTGTAATATGCTGTTAGGTCCTTTGGGTATAGGCCAAGGAGTGGGATAGCTGGTTCAATGAGAGTTTCATTCCAAGTTTTCTAAGGAATTTCCATACTGCTTTACAGATTGTACCAATTTGCAGTCCCACCAGCAATGTTTGAATGTACCTTTTCCCCCACGTCCTCGCCAACACTTATTGTTGTTTGTATTCTTGATAACTGCCATTCTGACTGAAGTGAGATGAAATCTTAGAGTCATTTTAATTTGCATATCTCTAATTACTAGAGATGTTGGATATTTTTTCATATATTGTTGATCAATTTTATATCTTCTTGTGATAAATGTCTGCTTAGCTCCTTAGCCCATTTATTGATTGAGTAGTTTGTTTTTTTGGTGTTAAGGTTTTTGAGTTCTTTATATATCCTGGAGACTATTATTCTGTAGTCCAATGGTACAGAATAGAAGACAGAGAGAAAAATCCAAATTAATAAAGTTATCTCATACTAGACAAAGGCACCAAAAATACACTTTGGAGAAAAGATTACCTCTTCAACAAATGGTTCTGGAAAAACTGGAAATCCATATGCAGCAAAATGAAACCAAATCCCTATCTCTCGCTATGCATAAAAGTCAACTAAAAATGGATCAGTGACCTAGGAATTAGACCAGAGACCTTATGCTTAATAGAAGAAAAAGTAGGCCCAAATCTTCATCATGTCGGATTAGGTCCTGACTTCCTTAGCAAGACCCCTAAAGTGCAAGAAATAAAATCAAGGATCAATAAATGGCATGGAGTCAAACTGAAAAGTTTCTTCTTGGGGAAATTCACATTTTAATTCAGAAGGTCCATTTTAATATATAAAGATTAGTATATTGTCTATGAGTAATGTCATTGCACTTATAAATTCTTTTATTCTTCTTTTGAAATTTATTCCATTTGTCAATATTTTAAGTGATAAAATTAGGATGACCAACTCAGCTGTACTTTCTAAGGATTAGCACAGAAATCCACATGTATTGGGTCATTTTTCAATCTCTAACAGAAATAATTAACCACTTTTTAAGAAATGTGCAAAAGGACATTTTTATCTGCTTCATGTTATCATAGATAAAAATATTTAACCTTTACTATTAAACATGATGTATGATTTTATTAGAAACTTTACATTTATGAAGGATTTTGATTTCTAGTCATAAAACTTAATTTTATATCATAAATGATATTGAGTATCCAAATATCTTTTCCACATCTATTGGGTTGACCACAAAGTTAATATATTTTTGCTGTATTTGTTAGTTACTTGACACATATGAATGTAAAACCAATAATGCTTTTGAAAATAAGTCTTCTTTGTCATATTGTTCTTTTTAAATTACTGGATTCTATTTTACTGTAATTTATCTAAAAATCTTCATTACCATATGCGTGGGCTCTCTCTTTTCTAGCAAGGAGGTCCACAGAACAGTGTAGAGGACAGGGTGGCTGCAGAGTTGCTAATCAAGACCTCCAGAGACCAAGCAGGAAGCAAGTCTGATTTTATTGCACAGTTACCATGTATATATACTGAGGCAGTAGTTAAGCAGATTACAGGAAGCCACCAATAAAATTTCTGCTAACTGTCCTTGCAGTGACAATTGATGTCACTGCAAAAAAGTAGACTTTAGAGCAAGCACAGGTACTGCAACATGGGGCCTCACACCTAGGGGGCAGGGTAAGCAGCCTGTCACTCAGGTGCCTAGCACTAGGGGAATGGTTTGCCACTTAGACGCCCTTAACATATGCCATATATGCTGTACTTCATGCACCTGTCTACACAACTATACATGATAAATTTATTAATTTAAATATGTTTTGTGGTAAGACTATTTGCAAGTTTTGGTATCAATATTTTATTAACCTCATGAAACAATCTTGGATATATTATTTTCATTTTTCTAATATTGGACAATGTTCAGGTTTGGTTATTTTCATTTTTATATGTTTTATTGAATAGAAAATATTCCATATAGATTGTATTTTGACTTGGTAATGTCATTTATTTGAAAATAAAGTATTTCAGTCAATATTAATGTTTTATATCATATGTTCATTATGGATATCTTTTATTGTTTTAAAAGCCATCTCTGGTTAATATAAAATATTAAATCTATTGGCTTTAATCTTTGTAATATACTACTAAAGTGTTTTTGTATCTATGAATTCTGCAGTGATATGTTCCTGAATTTGAATGTGCTTGTTCTGTATTTTATTTTTTCAGAACAATTTTGCAACAATATTTATCACTTTTATTCCTTTGTAAGGGGAAAAATGAATTTCAACATGCTTGATTATATCTGGTATATTTTGGGGCTAGTTTATTAATTTTAGTATTTATCTTTTATTCTTTGTTAGGATTTAATTTCATGTTCTGCTTCTAATGTCATAAAGATGATGTTTAATATTTTAAATTGGATAATTGTGTTTGCTTTTCCTGGTTTTCTAAGTAAATGTTCTCAGCCTTGAAAACTTTCTTTATGCATATAATATTAGCTGTCTCAAATTTAAAGATGTAGGTGTTAAATTTTATTTTTATAATATTTGATAACATTTATCATAATTTATTCTTTTATACATTATTTAGTGGACCATTTCTGAGTTTAAAATTAAAGATTTTTCTAGTTATTCTTTTGGAGTGATTTGTTAATTTTCATTGTTGTAGGTAAGAGAATGGCCATATATGATTTAATTCCTTTGTCATTTGTACAACCATATATAAAGACTACCATATGGTCAAATATGTTAAATGTTCCGCATACACTAGATTATAATATATGTTACAATATTGTCGAAAACAATAATATTACATATTAATATTTTTATTTAATTCAAATATTTAATATTGCATATTTTAAAATAAGTTTATTAATGAATTAGACCTATACATATTAATGAGATTTATTTTGACATACTCCTGCATGCATGCAATATAAGTTCCTCAATTTAAATTCCAAAGCTTTCATTTTCCTTTGCCTACACCCTCCCCCATTGCAATTGCTGTACTCTATTGGTCTTTCTTCTCTTTATTTATTCATTTATATATTTATTGCTGCTTTATAGCTTTACATAAGGTACAATTCACTGTGCTATATTCATGTATGTACATAATTTAACTCCATCAATTTCATTATGCAGTCCCTCCCTAATTCTATGTTTCCTTCTTCTATATCAATCCCCTTTCTCTATGCTATAGATCTCCTTTCTATAGTCAATATAATCCTACCATTCTCTATTTACTTATTTCAGTCTCATTTCTGCAAATGAGAAAAATACCCTTGACTTTCTAAGTATGGCTTATTGCACCTAACATGATGTTTTCCTGTTCCATCCATTTACCAGCAAATGTCATAATTTTATTTTTTCTTTATGGCTGGGTAAAACTCTATTGTGTTCATATACCATAGTTTCTTCATAAATTATTCTGTTGAAAGGTAACAGGGTTTATTCTATAACTTGGCTATTGTCTATTGTGCTGCTATAATCATTGATGTGCATGTATCACTGTAATATGCTAATTTTATTATAGCAAGGAGTGGGAGAGCTGGGTCAATTATTGTACCCTTTCCTAATCTTTTGAGGAGACTCCATACTGCATTCCAAATAGTTCTACTAATTGATGTTTCACCAAAAATGTACAAATGTTGCATTCTTCTCAATTATCTTATCAGCATTCATTATTATTTTTTCTTGATGATTGCCATTTTAATTAGAGTGAGATGAAATTTCAATGTGGTTTTGGTTTGCATTTCCCTGATTGCTACAGGTGGTGAACATTTTTTTCATAAATTTGTTGACCATGTTTTATTTCTTCTTTTGATAAATGTTTGTTTAATTATTTTGCCTATTTATTGATTGGGTTAGTTGTTTTATTTGTGATAAGTTTTTTACTTCTTTATATATTTTAGATTTTCATCCCCAGTTGGAGTGGCAACTGGCAAAGATACTCTTGTTGGTTCTCTCTTTATGCTTTTGTTTTACTTTGCTGGCAGAGAGGCTTTTTTACTTTCATAAATGTCCCAGTAATTGTTTCTTGGATTTATTTCTTGCACATTATGGATCTTGTTAAGGAAGTTGGTACCAGCAACAAAATGTTGAAATTTCAAGCCTATGTTTTCTTTTAGCAGTTGCAAAGTCTCTAGTCTAATTCTACTGCACTTAAATAACTTGGATATTTGCTCTCCTGATTATGTCCCCAAATTCCCCCAAATTTTATTAATTCCTATTTATTCTTTAATACCTTTAACAGTGTATTTAATTTAAATATCCTGCTCTCAAGCCTACAAATTCTTTCTCCTATTTACTCTATCCTGCTATTGGTAATTTTAATCATATTTTTACTTTAATTGACTATATTTTTAATTTCAATATTTTGTTTTATTTCTAGAAGTATTTTTCATCTCTTTGTTTTGTTTCTGTGTATTTACATATTTATCAGTGTTTTTTTCAAGCTCATTGAGTTTTTTTTTAGAACAGCGGTTTTAAATTATTTGAGAATCTGTCCATACTGATTATTGCCTGTACACTTTCTGTCATTTTATTTTGAGTACTAGTTGAGGTCATGTTTTCCTGAATGCTCTTCATGCTTGTTGGCTTGCAATATCAATTGAATTTTGAAAGACAAGATATTTATTATAATCATTTTAATCTAGTTTTGTGCCTGACTTTCCAAGAACTCTAAGCTAGTGCCAGTAGCCATTTGAAACATTTTAGCACTGGATGATACCGAATCCTTAATTTTCCAATGGTCTGGTGTCAGTGTATTGTTCATGTGTGCTATGGTTTAGAAATGTGGTATCACCCAAAATCTCATGTGTGAGAAAATGCAAGAACTTTCAGAGGTGATATAATGAGATTATGAGAGATTTAATATAAACAGTGGGTTAATTTACTGATATGGATAAACTGGGCAGTAATTTTAGTCAGGCATGGTGCAGATGGACAAAGTAAGTCTCTGGGGATGTGCGTTTGGGATTTATATTTTGTCTTTGGTAAGCAATAAAGAGATTTAGACATTAAAAAGCAGGTGTCAGCCAGGCATGGTGGCACATGCCTGAATCAGCCCAGTGACTTGGGAGGCTAAGGAAGGAGGATGACAAGTTCAAAGCCAACCTTGAAAATTTACCAAGGCTCTAAGCAACTTAGACCCAGTCTCAAAATAACAAACAAAAATGGCTGGAGTGGACTGGAATTGTGGCTCAGAAGTCCAGTGCTTACCTGGAATAGGTGAGGCACTGGGTTTGATCCTCAGAACCACATAAAAACAAATAAATAAAAAATAAAAGTTAAATTATTTAAAATAATAAAAAAGCTGTGGATGTGGATCAGTGGTTAAGCACCCCTAGTTTCAATCCCTGGTACCTAAATAATAATAAAAATAAGAAGAATAATGTTTAAAAAGCTGATGTCTACTATTTTTTCAATATATTGGTAATCCCAACATGAATATGGTAAAAATTACAGAAATCATGTCATTCTACCAGATTGTGGAATTAAAGTTCCTTAAGTGAATAGAAAACAGGGTAGGAAGTCAAGAGAAAATTGGAAATATTTAAAAAGTGAATACAGATGTGAAGTAGCAGATGATAAATGTAAAGTATGAGGAGTAAAATAATAACTAAATGTAATAAAGAAAAAGAGGGAGAGGTAAAAAGAAAAGTTAACTATTAGTGGGGGAATAGATTGAAGAAGGATTAATAAGAGAAACAAAAGCCAAGGTATGAACAAATAAGCAAATAAGATAAATAAGCAAACAAACAATATCAAAATAAATGAAACCAATGTATAATATTATCCCACCAAAATCAAACCAAGGCTAAATAATAAACAGTTGAGGAAGAAAGTTAATTAAAATAAAAGTTTATTAAAATAAAATTATATATATATATATATATATATATATATATATATATATATATTTAAACTTATCCACACAGTGAACGTACACTCACATACACTCTCATGCAGAATGGTAAATGTAAAATATAAAATTAAATGAAATATATAGTAAAAATTAGAATAAAAAATTAAAAATTAATTCAGAGAATACAAAAAAAAGATACAAATTATTAATGACAAATAAAGGACTTTTTTCCACTGAGGTGGTCAAAACTGTTGGCAAGGATAGATCTTCATTGCTCATGATGATGTGCCATTCTTTATACTTATTTTTTGGAATCCATATAAACCTTGTGTCAAGGGCTGAAAGTTGTTAAGTCTAAAGTCGTTGTGTTGGTCATGCTGCCAGCTGTATTGGCCAGGAGTCAAAGCTGGTTTTATAGTATAGGATGGAATAGACAGTGGTATGCTGACAAGTTGTATACTCACATGATCTGACTGGTACAGAATTCTAAATTAGAAGTTATATTATTTGGAGTTTAGTCTTTGCTGACCTTTGGGAATCTGACTGTATGTATCTGAGATTTGATCCCCATCTCCTGTTGTTGGGGAGATGGTGATCTCTACTAATTGTCTTAGTCTCAGGGGCCTGGAAAAATATTCCACACTTAACCCCCACAGATCTCACATTTTCTCCTATGAATCTGAGTTACCCAGGATCAGACGATGACCTGGAATACATTTGTTCCTGTGTAGCTGGTTATTGGAGTCTTGCCAATATCTTATATGGGATGCCACAACAAAGAGCCTGCACTCACTCTCTGTCTCTCTGTCTCTTCTCTCTTTTCTCTCTCTCTCTCTCTCTCTCTCTCTCTCTCTCTCTCTCTCTCTCTCATCTCTCTTTCTGAATCCTAAGATTGGCATGATTCTTTGTGCTCCTCTTTCAATTATACTTGACCAGATACAATTTGGGACCAAATATAGGCAACTGCTGAGTCAGGCTGGCAACTTCCTTTATGAGTCCTCATTTTCCCACCTCTGCTCACTTCTGTGCAGCCACATATAAATGATTCTTGCTACTACCAACCCTGTTTCCCAGAGACTCTCCACCCATGGGCTAAACCATTTGGGTCTCTTTTCCCTCAACAACTTCACCCATCTTCTCTTTGTTAATGTGAGCCATCTACTTTATTCCACATGTTCCCACAAGCCAATTTATTTTTGGCCACAATTTATTTTATATCTGTGCTTCTTCTCCCCTCAACAACTGAGGCTGCCTTGACTGTGGCCACCACTGCTGAAGCTGTCAGCCATGCTAGCATATCTTTAACATATTATCTCTTATATTATGTTTGATGTCTCCAACTTTTGCCGTCCTTATGGTTTCTTTTACTGTCCAACATTGGATTTCAGTGAATCCTCTTATCAATATTGCTGAAGAACAGTCTTCCTGGCTTTTAAATCTTGAGCTAAGGGACTGCTGGGAAGTTCACCCTTATTTTAACCCACCATCTTTACCAACCTTCTAACCTAATGTCAAAATCTATTATTTATAATAAAAAAGTAACTGACCTTAACTCATGTCTCAGACTACAGATTTCTGGAACTATTGGCCATAAACACCTATGAGCAATCATGTGGGTTATATTTTAGCTACAATTTTCTAAGATATCTAATAAAAAGACCATGTTTTCTTTTCTAAGTCTAGCACACATACACACACACACACACACACACACACGTATATATACATGAACATCATATATATGTCTATATATTCTATTTAATTATTGTATATGCCTGGCTAAACAAATTTGATTTAAAATTTCTAAGTCATTATTAAATGAAATAATCAAACTCATTTCTCTGTGCTTCGAGTCCTGAAGTAGCTTTTCTGATGCTGAACATCAGAAGTTTGTTTTACTTTATTTTGATCTTTAATCTCATATTCAACTTGATTTGTAGGTGTAGGAATTAATATTATCATGAAAATATAAGCAGTAATTTATCAAGAATACATCATCTAGCTGAGTGCATTAGTACAAATAGTGCTTTTATTAAACTTTAACATTTTGAGTATTTTTTAAAGGTTGACATGTCTATATTGGAAAATAGTATGTCCCCTTCTATGTTCTACTTTTAGAGACAATCAGATATTAATAAAGTTAACAAAATGTATTCTGTTAAGATCTAAGGAAGTTGATAGATAAGAAATTCCCATCTTTTAAGAAACTTAGTTTATTTGAAAATACAAACTGAATATATGAAACTAAATTATGGTAAGCCGATGTAATGTAAAACTGAGTAAGAATTACAGTAGAACAGAAATAAAATACAATCAAATATTTGTGCATTCAAGGTAAAAATACATGGATTAAAAACACTTAGGTCCTGGATTTTATATGGACTTCTAGAAGACTGGTGACCTGAAAGAAATAGTTGAAAAGTGGGGCATATGAGTCTTATCATTAGGCCTAAAGGTATTTTCAAAAATATCTATTAATATACTTTAAGATGTGTCATAATCATTATGACTCCTAGTGATACATTTTATTCTTGTGTATGTCCCACTGTTCAAGTTAAAAAACATTTACCTAGATTCTGATGACACAGATTTACCTAAAAGACACATAAAAGAAACATAGTCGATATGGTAGTGTCTCCTAAGGATACTTTGTGCTTTTCTATGAGAGGAACACATTCAGGGAAAGGAAAGATTTTATCATTATTCCCCTTACCAATCCCTTTGACAGAGGGCTTGAGCTAGGCTATTGATCTCCTTTTTTTTTTAATTGATACTCAGGCTCAAGATGAGGCTGAATATCATGGCTTAAGAGTGTGGCATAGGGAAGAACTTTACATGATGGTCAAGAAGCAGAGAGAGAGAGAGACTCTACTCACGAGATACAAAATATATACCTCAAAGTTCCATCCCCAAGGGACCAACCTTTTCTAACCACATGCTACCCACCTATAGTTATCACTAAATCAATCCAATTATAGAATTAATTCACTGATTGGGTTAAGAATCTCATGACCCTATCATTTCTCCTCTAAACCTTTTTGCAATATCTCACACACAAGTTTTGTGGTATACCTCACATCCAAACTATAATATCCAGAGAGAATTTTTAACAGATATGCTGGTATAGCATGGCCAAGTGAAGTTGACAAACAATATTAAGCATCATAATTCCACCCCTTGTCAATTTAAAAATTATATACACATTCTCAAATGATACTTAATTTCCAAAGAAATTAACAAAGGCATAACCTACCTAATGAGATAAAGTTGTTCTATATACAATAAAAAATACAGTAACCTATTCCACAGTAGAGGAAGTAAAGTCCTTGAATGCTGTTCACTCTTCCCCTTAATATCCTTCACTTTAAGCTATATGATTTAAAATTAACAATGCTTAAATATAGTGATCTACCATCACTGTACCTCTTCTTCTATGATACTGTCAATATCAGCTATGTACATGTACAAAGATATGCACACACAAATGCATGTTTTAAAAGCTAAGAAGAAAATAATTATGACAATAATAATACTACTTAAGTAACTGATCCTATTGTCATTTTGTTTTTATAACCACTTTGTTCCACTACATAATCCCTTTTCCTTGTGTTCTTAGCAAATAACTAAGCTTGTCATCACTATTTTCCTGGTATAATGAACAAAACCTTTATTCCTGTTGTATCTGAATCATCTAACTATATAGGAAATAAAACTATTGCTAATGAGTCACTGGTAGTATTAACGAGTGGTGCCACTCTTATTTCCATGCCTTAATTTCTGCATTTGTGAATCCTGGCCATGGCTCAATGTGCTGGATGTTGATAGCATATAAAGTTTTCTGGATAACTTTTTCCCTGAAAAGTACTGTCACATAGTTGTGAGTATGACTGAATCTTCAAGTGTCCATTTCACCATTTGATCAAAACAATTGCTTCAGTATAGTGGGTAACATGACCTGTTGCAACTCTTCTTTTATTGTGAAGTGAGTTCCCTGATCAGATGTCATGGTATGTGCAACATTATGATTGTAGATAAGAAGTTTTACAAATCCAAAGATTATTTTTTGGAAAATGGATTGAGGCATGGTAAGCAAATCTAAATTTACAGTAAAGCATCTGATTGAATGAATGAGAACAAAACACTGTCTCTTCCTTAATTGAGGTGGCTCATGTAATCAACCTTCTATCAATGAGCTTGCTGATCACACCAAGGAATGATGGCACATGGAGGACTTAGTATCTGTCTCTTTAGCTGGCACTCAGCCTTGGCCCAAACTAGGTAAACCTTTGAAAGTGAAATTACATCTTTCTGAGTGCAATAATAAGCTCTATCCTTGCCAACAAGGTCACATTGTTAATTTAATCCTTTGGGAAATAACTGTATGCCTGGGCGAAGAAGCTGTCTTGTATCATTAAAATTGTGATTTTATCTTTTACAGTAGTAAAATATTAATGAGACCACACACATTATTCTTTTTTAATGATTGCTTTAATTGTAGGTGGACACAATACCTTTATTTTCCTTATTTATCTTTATGTAGTGCTGAGGAGTGATCCTAGTGCCTCACACATGCTAGGCGAGTGTTGAGCCAAACCCCAGACCTCCACATTCCTCTTCAACAAATGACCTTGTCATAAATTTTCCAGCCATGTTCCTTCCACATTGGAACATCCACCCAAATGATTGGCCACAGGACACAAATTAATGTATAATCATACTGCTGGCCATTTCTCCTTCAAATCAAAGTGAATGACCAGTTTCACTGCTTCAAGTCCTGCCCACTGCAACATTTACCTTCAATCATAACTAGAAGTTCTAATGCTGCAGCTGTCCCCTTTTGTGTGATGCATCCCTATTAGGCAAAGCCATCTGTAAATAAACCCTTCCTGAGTTCTCTCCTCCTCTGCCTACTGACAAGAGAGTATTCACCATTGTGACATAGGTGTAGGTTAGAAGAGAAGATGAATTTTAGCAGAAATTGTACCAGATATTTTGTGTCATTTCTTCATGTACTTCCTTGTGTCTTTAATATAACATCAGTTTGATGATAGGGTATTACTGCACATATTATAATTTATTGGTTGATGCCTACTCAACATTAATTTCATGTAGAACAGCTTATGCCCCATCATAATTTTGAGGCCATGATTCATAATTCTGTCTCTTTTAAGGCCCAGTATCAGTTAAGAACTACTTCTCAAGAGGATAGTATTTATGGAACATGGCAGGGTTCACTCTAAAATTCTGAGGGTCAGCACTATGATTCAGCTATAGCAATCTGCCACTTGCTTCAAACAATCTCTTTATATACCACTGGAAATTTATGCACCATTAATTTGCTGGATCACATGCTTCTGTAGCAGAGCATCTTGAGCCTGTGTCAGCCTGTAACTCTATTGGGCTCCATTCAAAACTAGCAGCATTTCTGTTCTCTTACTAAATAGACCACCTGTTAATTGAGCCTCTTTTGTGGTTGTAGATGATAGATAAAACAAATTATAAACTTAGAAGTGATGTCTTCATATGCTCAAAAACAGTGGAACCACTGAAATTTCACTGAGGTAGAAGGCCCATGAATATCTACCAGATTAATTTCTCACTCTGTTACTTGAAAATATCTTACCAATAAGTATAGAGTGGTTGAAATTTCTAAGATTCACCTGTGTTTTTAAATCAAATAAGCATAATGTTATTAATGTAACCAATCAGGGTACTATCTTATGAAAGAAGAAAACAATTCAGTTAGCTGAAAATTAAATTATTAAATGGGCTGAAGAGGTGATATACTACTAAGGAAGGAAAATAAGAGTATATTGCTGGTAATGCCACCCAAAATCAAACTGCCCTTGTCGGTCTTAATTAATAGACCCTGAGGGGAAAAACATTTTCTTAATTAGTATCTGTACAACAGATCCCAAATAATTAGTTAATTTGTTCAAACAATTAAACTGCATCTGATACAGTATCTGCAATCAGAGTTATCACATGGCTAGTTTTATGATAACCAATTGTCATTCTCCAAGATCTGTCTTCTACATAGGACAAATAGGCAAGTAATGCAAGGGATGGGCACACCTAGCCTGCAACATTCATATCTTTGATGGTCACACCAATTTTAGCAGTCTCTCTAGAAATACAACAGTGATTTGAACTTATTATTTTTCTATATAAAACATTATTTTTTCTAGTGTCTTCTACTTAGATTTCCCCTTCATAATAACATTTACTATACTGATTCTAGATACAATGTAGAGATCTTGGCAGCTGCTAAGCATATCAATCACAATTATGCATTCATTTAGTGAAAAAAAATAGCCACAGGGTGTGTTTTAGCACCCACTGATTTTATTGAGGTGGACCAGAAAAAAATCCATTGATCATCAAACAATGAAACTACATCTGATACAGCATCTGCAATCAGGTTTATGATCTCTATGAGCCTTACTCTGTCTAGAAGTCCACAGTAATATTCTGGGACACTTGGAATCAGTTTCAGAGCCATTGTCCAATATTTCATTAAAGTCTGATTAATTCCCTTTTTATTGATAAACAATATCTTTTAAAAAGTTGTAGACTGATTTAGCAAGGCTAGGAGAGAGAAACGTTATTAATCATAGGTATTGTATTAGGATTTTTCCTAAAGGAGATCTGGCCAAGGAATTCAGGCTCCATAAGTCTTTCAAGTCTGGAAATTGATATAGGGAATGTGGCTGGTTATGGTTTTGATGTGTGGTATCTCTCAAATGCTCATGTGTGTAACAATGCAAGAGGGTTTAGAGGTTAAATGATTGTGTTACAAGAATTAATAGGGATTAACTGAGTACTAACTGTTGGCAAGTAGTGTGTGTGTCTGGAGGAGGTGGGTCATTGGGGTCAAGATTTTGGAGCACATATTTTGTTCATGATGAGGGTAGTGGCTCTTTCTGCTCTTTGGTACCATGTCCCCAGCTGTTTTCCTTTGCCACACACTTCAGCCATGATTTTCTGCCTCTACTCAGGCTCTGAGTAATAGAGTTGGCAATCTGTGGGCTGAGACATCTGAAACCATGAGCCTTCAGATATTTTTTTCTCCTCTAATTAGTCAGCTTTTTCATTGTTATAACCAAAAGATTTGACAAAAACTGACAACCCATTTTTATCATTCAAGTTAGACATTTATTTGATCTTTTCCTATTTAATACAGCTCAACTAAGTATTTTATAATTCTCCTATCTATTTAATTTTTAGTAATAATACTATAATTAACAAGCAAATGGCATAAGTATACATTAATCACACTGTTATGGTTTAGATACCAGGTGTCCCTCAAAAGCTCTTGTGCAAGACAATGAAAGTACATTCCAGGTGAAATTATTGGATTATTAAAGCCTTAACCCAATTAGCAAATTAATCCTGTGATAGTATTAACAGAGTGGCAACTGCAGGGTGGTAGGGTATGTATAGAGGAAGTGGGTCATTTGGGATGTGCCTTTGGTAGATATATTTGGTGAGCTTATCACAGAAAAGCAGAGTGTTGAAACTTCAAACCTTATTTATTGTGTTTTGACGAAAGAAAATTTAAAGTCAGACACTGAAAGCCATGCAAGACAACTTTGTAAAGTGAAAGCCAGGTGAAAGCAAAGTAAGGTTCAAACAATGAGCCCTCTCAAGAGAGATAATGGGTTTTCTCTGCACAGAGAATGACAAAGGAGACAATGCTGACCCCAAATTTATAACAGTTTGATATTTACCAGGAGAACTGGGAACCACTTTCTGCATTCCTTGCCAATCAGAGGTTCAACTCCTCCTTCATGTCAGCAGTGGAGTTCTGGACCTTAGTTCATCCTTTCCAGAATTGTCATGGTAGCCATCTTATTCAAGAGGCTTCACCTATTAGTTATCCCCATATTGATGTGGGCATTGGGGTCAGTAGCAAGTCAGAAGTTAACTTAGTGCACCTGTGCTACTAAAGGAATTTTTCTTCCCAGACAAATGGAAAATCCTATAACCATGATTCCTAACTTCACTCCAACCTTAATGGATCCTGTCAAGAGTTACTCCTATAAATCTTTTTCTTTTGATGTATTTTCAAATTAGCATTCTTGCTTCTGTTTATTTTCTACAAATTAATGACCACCCTTTGCTTTCTCATCTACTTGGAAAGTAATTTTAAAAAGATCCCTGGCTTTTAGACAATTCTGTTATGATATTCAGGAATAGAAAGCAGAGCAGAAAGATTTGAAAAACTTAGACTTGAAATCCAGGAGTAAAACTTGTACTAAGGAAGTTGCTGTTGTTAAAGATATTACTGCCACTAAATAAACGTCAAAGACTTTGCCCTGAAATGGTAAGAAAGATGGCTTGAGAGCATCTCACGAACTGGCCAGACAATATCCAACTCAGATTTTAGAAAGTAAAAGTAAAAATTCTCTTGAGGGTAGACCAGTGTGGCACCCTTCTTCCACAAGGGTTCTAGAAAGTTTTTAATATGCTTAGCTACACAAGCACTCAGAGGTTACTGTAATGAACATCTCTGGAGGCTTGGCTACTGCTCAAGGTGGTGGCAGACCTTGGCATCAACCCCTTGGTGCTAATTTTTCAGGAATGCAAGATGCTGGAGTTGCATGCCAGTCATGGAGGATTCCACAAAGATTTCAAAAGAAGGCCTGGGAGGCAAGAGAAAAATGCAGCATGTTCAGAGTCCCTGAGGGCACTCCCTGAGAGAACAATGAATGGAGATGTGAAGAAGAAGCCCAAGCTGCAATGGAGATCCCAAGATTAAGAAATGCTAGTGGATCATGTACTGAGGAAGGCTGCAGCAATCAAGCTGAGAGAAGCCAATATAAAGGCCTCTTGGGCTGCAATAAACAAGACCATAGGGATGGAGCCATACAAGCACTATGGGCAGAACATCACCATGCCATGTGCCCCAGATGCTGGATGTGGAGCTACAGGAATTGTTTGTCCAGCTGTATTTCAATCTTATTTCATTTCGTTACTTCTTTCTATGCTCCTATTTTTGTGAATGGGAATGTTTACTCTGTAACTTTATATATTGGATATTTGTAAATAGTGTTTGATTTTTATAGGAGCTCAAGATGTGAGCTTGCCCTGAGTATCAAAGGAGACTTTGGAACTAGAATTTTGAGAAATCTTTGAAATGTTGCAACTATGGAGACAAATGCCTTTTGCATTGTGAGATGGTCATGAGCTTTGGGGATCAGGGGCATAATGTTATGATTTGGATGTGAGTTGTCCCCCAAAAGCTCATACATGAGACAAAGCAAGAAGGTTTAGAGGAGAAATGAATGGGTTATGATAGTTTTAACCCAATCAGTAAATTAATCCTCCTGGCAGAATTAACTGAGTGATAACTGAATGTGGGTAGGGTGTGGCTGGATGAAGTGGATACCTTTAGGCATGCCTTTGGGATATATATATTGTATATGGTGAGTAGAGTCTCTCTGATTTCTGATCATCATGTGAGATGTTTCCCTCCACTATGCTCTTCTGCCATGATGTTCTGCCCCACCTTGAACCCTGAAGATAGAGCTGCCCTTCTATGGATTGAGACTTCTTAAACTATGAGCCCCAAATAAAATTTTCCTGCTTTAAAAAATAATACATACATACATAAAATTATTCTTTTCAGGTCTTTTAGTTACAGTAGCCAAAATGCTGACTAATACAAACTATTCTGTTTCGTTAATTCTGTTGTCCATTACAACAAACCTTACTGCCTTGCATATTAAGATTGAGGGCCACCTTTGACTTCTGTGTATCCAAGATATACTCATTCTCATTTCATTTAGAAATTTGAAATGAGTGCCTTCCGTTCCCATTTACTTTTGGGCTTACAGAGAAGAGCAATCACATAGTTCTTGGAGAATGCTATCATATTCCTCTCACAAACAGATTTCTAAAAGTGTTGGTAAAAGATACATATTCTGCATACTCACAGTGTACATTAGTAGATAATAAATGATGAATCAACTATGTCATACCTATTTTTTTTTTAATATTTATTTTTTAGTTTTCGGCAGACACAACACCTTTGTTTGTATGTGGTGCTGAGGATCGAACCCGGGCCGCACGCATGCCAGGCGAGCGCGCCACAGCCTGAGCCACATCCCCAGCCCCTAGCATACCTATTTTTCAAAAGGTCTAACTCACTTATCTACATGAAACCAAGAAAAATTAGGCATTACAAGTTTGCACATGGTGAGCAATTTTTATTCCATGTCTCAGGAAACCATCTAACTCACTGAAAAATTTAATTGCATAATCTGTGCTAAAGGAGACCATATCAGTAAGTTTGACTTAATTCAAATAAAAGTGCCTTCCACCATTATCCCACATTCTCAATATCCATTCACACATATGCATCCTAGATTTCTTTGTATTAATTTGAATACTCAGGTAATTATTTTGGTGTTCAGAGTGCCTCTTCATTGTTCACACTTTGTATTTCATCTATACGGGCCTGATAGAATTTAAGTCTAGTTATAGCACTAGAAGTAAATAGGGTGTTAAGAGGGGACCCAAAGTATAATAAATTTTTTTCTGGTGTGGCAATTGCATTAGGGATGATCATTATTGTTTTTTCAGGCAATGCAAGATTGATTCCCACAATAATAAGATTGTATTATTATAAGGTATCAGCTCACATAATTATGGAGTATAAAAGTTTTCATGATCATCTCTGTGCAGGTTAGAAACCCAAGAATGCCTGTAGTGTATTTAAAAGGCCCTGGAGACTGATGACTGATGATTTAGATTATAGTCCAAGTCTAAAGGCCTAAGAATCAATAGTACCAAGGGCCTGAGAACATTGTTGTTTCATATCAAGCAGTCTGACAGAAGAAAGGAGGACACAAACTTCCTATACCTTTGCCATTTTGTCTTATTCAGGTGTTCAATGCAGTGTATATTTCCCACATACCTTGAAGAAGCTCTAATTATTTACTGAGTTCACAAAATCAAATGGAGAACTCCTCTATGAACACCTTCAAAGACACCCAGAAATAACACTTAATCAGACAACTGAGCATCATTTGGTTCACTCAAGTTGACATATAAATTAATCATCACAACCAGTGTCTCATAATAAAATATTCTGGTTAATAAGGCTAGTAGAAATTTCATCAAAATAAAAATATTTACCTTAATAGTTTCAGTATTAAAATTATTACTTAAGAATTAAAAGGGTTTTTTCCCTAAATTCTAAACAAATTTAAATTGATTATTTTAAATATTAATTTAAAAATAACATTAAAAATAAAAAATGATAGCGTATTTAGTATATGAGAGTCACTCATTTAACACTTTGGAATCAAGAGTTCCCTTAATCACAGCAACTCTCTAATATTGTTCTTAATTTCATTTTATTCTGGTTTTATATGTGAGGCTACTGAAGTACAAATAATTTAAGAAATTTTTCTGAAGTCTCAGTAATTTCCTTCTCTTAATCACTTATGGACTTGATATTATTATGTTCAAAGTTTAATAAGTAATATAATACCTTAATGGGTACTATTCTTTCATTTTCACATCCACTTTTAACAAATGTAACTATATAAATACCTTCCTTGGAGAATGCATTAATGTGTTTGAAAATTATATCAACCTATATTGCTAAAATATTTATATTCCAAATAAAGTTTAGGCAGTCATGTGACATTAATGTGGCCACAATAATAAAATTGTACCAAAAATATAATTTAAACCATCCACATTCAGCTAAAATAAAATATTATTGACATATATCTGGAACTTTAACCATAGGATTAAACATAATTGTTCTATGATATCTGTATTCAGTTTTAAGTCAGAATATTCCATAGATCTGAAAATCCTGTAGCACCCTTTTCTGTCTCTAGGCAGACTCTGCTGATGTTTCATATGTCCCTTAAAAAAATCTCTTTTGCTTCCTTTCCAAGAATATAACCAACCATAAAAGTTTTTGTTTAGTTTTAAAGGTTTATATTTGTTCAGTGACTTTGAGAACATGATATACAAACAGTAGACTTTAGAGTAACCATTGGTGTATTTCCTTTATAATTCTTTTTTTAAACTGATATTTTTTAAATTTGCTTGAATTAGATACACATGACAGCACAATGATCTTGACATATCATACATTTGAATCAGATGGGGTATAATTTCAATTTTTTTGAGTGTACAAGTTCCAGAGTCACATTCTAATCAAAGAAATAATACTAATTTTCAAGATGCTTCATATAATATTACTAAGTTAAAGAAAATAAAAACTAATTCTTGCTTTCTATGAATTTTATTTTTTCATTAAAAGATTTCTACCTTGCTGAGCATGGTGCACCCTCCTGTAATTCCAGTACCTCAGGAGGCTGAGGCAGGTAGATTGCAAGTTCTAGACCAGCCTCAACAAATTAGCAAGTTCCTAAGCCATTTAGTAAGTTAGTGAAACCCCGTCTCAACATAAAAATTAAAAGTATAAGGGATGTTGCTGAATGGGTAAGCACTTCTGGTTCAATTGTTGGTTCAAAAATTAAAAGGTGGGGGAGTTATAAAAAATATGTATATATTATTTATAGTTTATATGAAAATAATTTGGAAATCTCATTGAATGACCAGTTTAAAATCGTAAGTACAGAAAATTAAGCACATCTAAATTATTAAAATAATTACATAATTACTAAACATTAATGTAAATATAAGTATAAAAATGCAATAACAGAAATTTAGA
Source organism: Urocitellus parryii (assembly GCF_045843805.1). Classification (NCBI taxonomy): domain Eukaryota; kingdom Metazoa; phylum Chordata; class Mammalia; order Rodentia; family Sciuridae; genus Urocitellus; species Urocitellus parryii. The sequence continues at coordinate 48,436,474 of NC_135547.1, read as the reverse complement.
ATATTATTACACACAAAGCCTTTATTATCCATGCACACAGTATTAAATGTTTAATTTCTTTCTTGTCTTTTTCATTGCATGTTGAAAAGATTTTACAGACAAATATTATTCAAGTTAGGATTTTTTAAGAATAGAAATATGTGCTCTTCTGAATTGGCAAATAAAAATATGAAAAATGGTAATAGAATTCTATAAATTTTATTTCATTTACAACTTTCAAAAATAAAAACATAAATGTAAATTCTTTAAGGTTCATTACAAGCACAATATATAGTGGGAGAAAGTGATCCATTAACTTTTTCATTTTTGATTCAGTAAATAATATTCTGCTTAAAACTGTTTTAGCTATAACCACAAAATTATTAAACACACACACACACACACACACACACATATATATATATATGAATGCATATACTCATGTTGAAAACTTATTTTAATCATAAAAAATTGCTGAAAACTCTAACAGTGCATTATACAAGAGAATCTTTACAAGTTTCCACTTGACTTTATCTGCAGTACTAGATAATATTGAAGTTTCATAAATACATTAAAAAAATATCCATGGGAAAGGGAGATTGGGGGAATGCACTTGTAATGAAATTAATTCAGGTGGTACATATGCTTTTATTCTTCATCCTTAGTCATAGCTGGAATTTTATTTACTTATTATCATTTAGTAAAATATTTTGTAATTCCAAATTGAGCATTTGATTGACCGAAGAGCTAGATATTTGGTTTTGCTTCATTCTGAATTCTTTCAAAGTTTGTAATAATTTAAAAAATATATATCAAAATTTGAGGGATTTTATTTTGAAAGGAAAATTAAATATTTTTATTTGAACATGGGTTTCACATTTTTAGATAGGTAAGATTTTTCTGTTTTAGCCAGACTTCTATTAAAAGACTAATAAATTAAACAGGGTAAACATAAGAGGAGATCAACAAGTTAAAAATATTTTCTATGGGGCTGGGATTGTGGCTCAGCGATAGAGTGCTCACCTAGCAAGTGCAAGGCTCTGGGTTTGATTCTCAGTACCACTTAAAAATAAATACATAAAATAGAGGTATTAAAAAGTAAACAATAAAACAAAATTAAAAAAAAATTTTCTAAATTTTATCCAGAGTACCATGCCAGGTATGTAAGCTGATTTTTAAATCAAAGCTAATATAAACTTCCTCAAGTATAAATTTTACCCAGTTATTCTATTCAATGATTTACAATTTATTTTTATTTTTAATTTTCTTATGAATGTTCAATAATTTCAGCAATGCATATTGAAAAGTGTATCTTTTCATAATTGAATAACTTATTTAATTTTTTTAAAAACTTGTTTATATTTGTATGAGTCTAATTATTAATTCTCTATTCTGTTGAATTGATTCTTTTTAAAATTTACTTTTAGTTATAGTTGGAATACAATATCTTTAATTAATTTATTTTTATGTGGTGCTGAGGATCGAACCCAGGGCCTCGCCCATGGTAGGCAAGTGCTCTACTGCTGAGCCACAACCCAGCCCTGATTCCTTTTTTAATATTTATTTTTAGTTGTAGTTGGAAACAATACCTTTATTTTGTTTATTTATTTTTTTATGTGGTGCTGAGGATCAAACCCAGGGCCTCCCACGTGCCAGGCCAGCCTCTACCACTGAGCCACAACCCTGGCCCTGAATTGATTTTTATGTCTCTCCTTCTGCCTGGACAATATAGTTGTGATTACTCTAGCTATATACTCCATCTCAACATGATTTGGATTTTTTTTATATCTGAGAATGTTTTAATCATTTGGGGATTGTAGACTTACAAAAAAATGGCTTATTTACATCTAAAAATGTCCAACTTGCATTTTGAAAGAGCTTTCTTTAAACCTCTAGATGAGCTTGGGCACAATTTATATCTTTACTAAGTTGAGTCTTGCAGGTATGATATGCCTCTCCATTTATTTAGGTCATCTTTTATTTCTTTAACATTTTAAAAGTTAGAACATATAAATCCCATCCATATTTCAGTTGGTTTACATCTAAGAACCAAACACAACTTTTTTGCATAAATTGTGAAAAGCATTGTATTTTAAATTTCTGGTTCAATATATTTATTATTAATATATGGATATGACAATAATTATGTGTTAACCCTGTACACTGTGTCTCTCTTATACTCATTTATTAGTTCTATTAAATTTTATTTTGGTAAATTTTAAAGTATTATGTGGGTGTGGGTAAAAGTTCAATAAGTAGATTGAGTAAATTGGATTAGTTTCTCAATGTGGGTGGTCCTCATCCAATCCTCTGAAAGCTGAATATTAAAACACGGTGGCGGAAAGAAAAATTCACTCTCTAATCATCATCAAGCTTTGCATTATGGATTGTATGTTAAATGTCCCCAGTACTTTATACACTAAAATATTTGTCACTAGTGTTTGGTGCGTCAGAAGCGAGTAGAGCTATTATAAAGTAAGATCATGTGGAATAAAGTTAGGTCATTGGGGGCATGCCCTTGAGTGGGATATTGGGACCCCCTGTAATCTTCTCTTTACCTTTGCTGTCTTTCACAGGAGACTATTTTTGTTCTCCTACACTCTCATCATCATGACATTCTCCTTTCCACAGGCCTAAAAAGCAACAGAGCCATCCAAACATGAAATGTTACCTCTGAAACCATAAGCTACAATAAACATTTGTTCATTCTAAGTTAATTTTCTCAGATACTCTATCACAGTATTGGAAAGTTGACTAAATTACTGGAGAAAAAATTTTCTCTGCCTTAAGATGCAGACTTAGAATGCAGTTCTCCTGGTTCTTAACCTCATACTAGGACTGTAACATGTTATAGGTTCTTCTCTCAGGCACTTTGATTCAGATTAGAGCTATACCTCTATACCATCATCTACTGGGGCTTAGACTTCTTAGGCTTTAGATTTATATGAGACTATTCCTTACAACAATCTGTATTTGCATATGTGTGTGTATTTATTTGTATATATGTATATATGTATGTATGTGTTTACATATGTTTATGTATATGTACACATATATACAAATACATACATATATATATAGTTTCTCTAGAAGATCCAGACTAATACATCATAAAATTTTTAATTTCCTGATATTTACCCAACTGTTTTATAATCGAGGCTCACAAATCTGTATATAAATGTTTATAGCAGCTTCATACATAATTAACAAAATTTGATTACTTCAAGATATCTTTTAAAACATCATGAGATAAACAAACTCTAATACACTGATGCACTAAAATTTTATTCAGAGGCAAAAGGAAATGAGGATAAATTATAATTGTATATTGTTAATTGGAATAATTCTGCTAGAAAACTCTACAATTGGCATGATTCCAATCATATTGAAAAGGCAAAATTATAATATCAAAAAATTCAGTAGCCACAATGAATTCAGACTGATTGGGGTAATGCTGGATAGCGGAAGCACATAGTTACTTCAGGTCAATGACAGTATTTTGCAAGAAACCTAATGATAGATACATGGCAACATGTATTTTTCAAAATTCATAATTGAGTGTAAAATAATTTTCCCATTGTGTTCAGGATTAAAATTTTTGAAACAGGTATTATAAATTTGGAAGCTACAGACATTGGGAGAATCTAGAATAATGATTGTGGTAATATATTAAAGTTGGAGACATCAAGGTTGATTTATGTTTATCCTAATACTAATACAAATGAAATATATATATGTGTCTACCCAAAAGTTAGTGTACACATATATTTATTTACACTAAATGTCAACTGATCCTAGAATAAATGATGCTTTAATCACAAGGGGAGACCTTAGCACCAAATTATTGGTTTATAATTCAATTTTCTTATAATGGAAATAAGATTCCTTGGAAATGTTGTTGATTCTAGCACTTAACCGGAAATACATGACATGAGTCTGGAGTACTTTCAGTGCTATACAGTAAGAAGGTATTTGAAATTAAAGAAATGAATCAGAGTCAGGTGATAAACAGAGCATGGATAGATAGATGCATTCCACAATTATGGAGTCTGTTAAAAAGCCACAGGATCCAACTGCAACAATTTCCACTGACAAAAGTCAAAATACTTTGATCATGAAAACAGTGTTGAAATATTACATTAATTCAGAATAAATATCTGAGTCCTTACTTATATAAATGATTGCTGATGGAAAGAAGGAAGGAAAGAAGAAGCATAGGAAGGCAGAAGGGAAGCAATGGATAAACTGTCATTCAGAATAATCCTAAATATTTCATATAGACATACTACCCTCAAGTAGGTGGAGCATAATTTCCAATTCTTTAAACTAGAGCTGCATATTGTAACACAAAATGGGGGAAAATATTAATTTTACTAATGATAGATACATGACAACATGTATTTTTCAAACTATGAAAACACTACTTCATCCAACTGATAAAAGTTTAACCACAATCATTTAATTGTTTTTTCTGCATCCAATGTACCTTTGACATGATGACATAACAATAATATTTTATTTCTTGGTTTTTCCTGCCGAAATGATATTACCATTGGTTAAACTTGAGAAAAATTTCAGACTATTCCTAAAATATGATTAATCTATTAAATATCTGAAAATAATCCCCCCAAGCTGTCAAGGTTGTCAAATAAAAGGAATATGTGAGACATTATCACAAAAAAGAGGAGTCCAGAGTCTGGATGTAATATCCTTGATAGGATCATAGAACATAAAAAGGCCACTAGGTAAAAAGTAAGAAATATGAGTAAGACATTGATCTTATATACAATAGCATATTAATATTGATTTGGTAGTTTTGAAATGTGGGTCATATTATGTAAGATATGTATAATGGGGGAAATATCTGAGGAATATATGACAACTGTCTTTCCTATTTTTACTTTATCTTTGAAAATGTGCTTTAAATTTTTAATGTTATTTTTTAAAGGACCATAACAAATTTAGTCCCTTGCTTTTGCATGTTTGAGAATTTTCCAAAGTATATTGTATGTTTTAGAGCATTTTATATCTGTATAAAATTGGAGCTCATGCTCATTCCCTAGTAAATCTGAGACATTGTGCCACTGTAGATATATAACTATTGCTGATTTTTTATTGCACATCTATTTTCCACTTTATAGGAATATATATATATATATATATATATATATAATTTTTTCCTACCACAATGCTACTAAATTTTATTTGAGACTAGGGATTTTCAAATGCAGGGATACACAGCTTTGTTAATTTGTATTTAACTCGACTAATCAGACAAAGTTTGTACAACAAAAAGATTTGTATCTATATTCAAGTGTCTCCTTTTTTAAAATTTTATTATTAGATAATTGATTTGGAGATTTAAAAAGTGATTCAGTTAAAGATATACACAGAAATAAAAAAGACATTGATTCTACTTCAACCTAAATTTAAAAAAATAAAAATAAATAAATACAAGACCAAGGGCAATAATAAATTGTAGTTATCTAGGAAATGGGCATTAAATATTGAATAACTAATGAATTCATAAACATGGGTAATTATTTCCTAACTTACTTTGGGAAAATTATTTTTAAACTTATCCATAAGAAAATTTTTCAACTTTCTAACATTTCAGCAATATCAATAATTGACAACATTTTGGAAATCTTAACTATTAACAGAAGACTTTGCATTACATGCAAATGGTATTAACCATTACTAATTAAATAACCAGCCAGGATTTTAATAAATGATGAAACTATTTGGAAAACCATGTTGAAAAAGACATTGAATCTTTGCTAGAGTATAACATTTACCTAAGCTGGCATTGTCAATTTTGTCTTAATAAAAAATACTTATATTTGCATTTATTTTATGTAGAATCACTTTCATTATATAAATCTCAAGACTTGAGACTGAGAAAATTTATCTCCTATTCTAATCTTATTTTTTAGGTAGCCAATTAAATTTTGAGAAATGAAGTCATTTTCTTAAATAAAGTTGTCATTAGAGTGTGATATAAATAAATGACTTCTGTTTTGAAGGATGGTTTAGAACTGACAATGAATGGAGGGTTATAGTGATAATGATGATGATGTTGATAGTTATGGTGCAAGTCAATATAAAACATGAAATACCAATGCCAATTAGAAACTCATTGTACACAAAGGCCGTGTCAGTTTTTCCACACATTATGTATTATTTTTTCTTATCTCATATCCCTTTTAAAAATATATTTTCCATGTTTACTATTTGAACCTTACTAGGTCACTTATATATATAGTATAACAAATTTAAACCAAGTTTCAAATATGATATCAGTATATGATGGCAATTTATCAGGGATTTACAATGTTATCATTTTTTTAAAAGTTTAATCCTTGGGGTCTATTCTTGGTTTCTCTACTGTTTAATTAAATCTGAAGAACTTCTTAAAACATTTTTATTTATAAAATAACAATGAACAAGCTTATACAATTTAGGGAAGTAGTAACTGACTTCTCTAAGATTGCTATGGTGTGGATATGTAGTGTCCCTGAAAAGCTCATATGTTAGACAAAGCAAGGTTTAGAGGTTAAATGATTGAGTTATGAGAGCCTTAATACAATTAATGCATTAATCCCCTGATGGGATTAATTAAATGGCAACTGATGTTAGGTGGAATGTGGATGGAGGAAGTGAGGCACTGGATGCATAGATTTGGGGTATATATTCATAGCTGGCAAGTGGGGATTTCTCTGTCTGCTTTCCTGATCATCATGTAAGCTGCCTCTTTCTGCCACACTCTTCTGCCATGATGTTCAGCCTCACCTTGAGCCCCGAGGAATGGAGTCTGCTGTCTATGAATTGAGACCTCTGAAACTATGAGCCCCCAAATAAACTTTTTCTTCTCAAAAGTTGTTCTGGTTGTTTCCTTTTAGTCACAGCAGTGAAAAAGGTGACTAAAACAGAAATTGGTACTGAGAAATTGGATTATTATTGTCACTAACCTGACCATGTAGTTCAGAAGCTTTTTGAGCTTCTTGGAATTGGTAGGAGGGATTTTGAGATGCTTAGCAGTGCATGTTGGAAATGCTTTAGATTGTTGTAAGCAGAGCTTAGTGGATAATTCTGGTGGGAGCTAAGCAGAAGAGAATGCCAATAGAACTGTGAACAGCAAAGACAGGGATCAAGAGGAAAAGGAGGACACTATTGAACTTTGAAGTAGAAGCCATTTGTGTTATATCTGGCTGAGAAGTTGTCTGCATTTCGCTCATGTCCAAATACTTTATTTCTGTGAGGCTGATTTTAAAAGTGATGTTCTTAATCTGGCAGAAGAAATTTCCTGACAACATAGCATTCAGGCAGTGGCATGGATATTGCTGGAGGTTTTTACCTAAATTTGTTGTGACAATCAAGAGCAGAAAGCAGTGCAGAAAGATTTGAAAAACATGGACTGGAAAATTGGGGGTAAAAGTGGAACTAAGGGAGTTGCAGTTAAAGTCAGTACTGCAACTAAAACAATGCTAAGACTTTGCCCAGAGACTATAAAAAAGATGGATTGTGGGCATCTCAGAAGCTGACAAGACCACACCCATCTCAGGCTCAAGGGAGTAAAAGTTAAAATTCTCTTGAGAAGAGTTCAGTGGGGAATCATTTTTGCATAATGGGGCTTAGGAAGTTTTGTCAATATGCTCAGCCACCCAGACACTCAGAGGCTACTGCAGCCAGGTTCCCTGGAGGCTTTACAACTGCTTGAGATGGCAAAAAAAAATTTGACATGGTGCTGGATGACATATTTAGGGGGTTGTGAAACCTTCCATAAAGATTTTAAAGGAAGGCCTGGGAGTCCAGGCAAGGTGCTGTAGGTTCAGAGTGCCTGCAGGCAGTCCCTGAGAGGGCAAATCATAGAGATGTGAGGAGTAAGTCAAACCTACAGTGGAGACCACTAAGATTAAGAACTGCCAGTACAATGGAAAGTCTATTGAAGAAATCTATAGGAATCAAGCAGAGACAAGCCAACGGAAAGGCCACTTAGGCTGCAACCAAGAAGGTCTCACGTGTGGATCTGCATAAGTCCTTTGCAGTGAACTTCATGATGCCTTGTGCTCCAGATGTCAGACCCAGAACTACAGAACGTGCTTGCCCAGATGAATTTCAGTGTTTCTTGGTCCTATCCCTTTTTCTATGCCCCTATTTTTGTGAATGAAAATGTTTACTCTTTATCATTATTTATTGGATACTTGTAAATTGCTTTTAATTTTATAGGAGCTCACAATTTGAGATTGACTTGAGCTTCAGAGAAGACTTTTGATTGAACCTTGAGTGATTTTGTAATTGATGAGACTGTGGGGACTGTTGTGAATGTCATTTACATTGTCAGATGAGTGTGAGCTTTTGGGGGCCAGGGCTGGAATGTTATGGTTTGAATATGAGATGTCCCTCAAAATCTCACATGTGAGACAATGCTAGAATGTTCAGAGGAGAAGTGATTGGTTTGTGTGAGTGTTAACCCAATCATTGTATTTGTACCCTGATAGGATTAACTGAGTGATAGCTGAAGGCAGATGGGGTATGGCTTGAGGAGGTGGGAATTGTGGTAGTGGCTGTAGGGTATATATTTGTAGCTGGCAAGTGGAGATCTCTTGCTCTGCTTCCTAGTCATCACTTGAGCTGCTCCCTTCTTCCACACTCTTTTGCCATGATGTTCCACCTCACCTTGAACTTCAAGGAATGGAGTCTACAGTCTATAGATTGAAACCTCTGAAGCCATGAGCCCTCAAATAAACTTTTCCTCTTCTAAAATTGTTCCGGTCAGATCTTTTAGTCATAGCAGTAGAAAAAGCTGACTAAAACATAGTGTTTTTCTAGAGTTTATCTGCTACAAATGATTTCTTCATCTGCTTTGGCAGTAACTTAAGAAAACTTTAAAAGTACCTTAAAGTAAACCTCTAACCTTGGTATACATTTTACAGATCATTCCTAGCTACTACCTAACAATAGCTAGAGCTCAATATTAAGAGGAATTTGGGAGAATTGAAATACAATTCTCATGGATGAATGTGAGGATTTCAAGACTTTAGTGGAAGATATAATTGCAAATGTGATGAAAAAGCCAGAATTAGAAGTGGAGCCTAAAGATGTTAATAAAGTATTGCAATCTTCTGATAAAATTTTAATGGACGAGGATTTGCTTCTTAAGAATGATCAAAGAAAGTCATTTTTGAGATGGTATTTAATCCAGTCGAAGAAACTGTGAACATTATTGAAATGAGAACAAAATATTTAGAATCTTAAACTTATTCATTTAATAAAGCAGTGGTAGGTTTTAGGGGAATTGACTTCAATTTTGAAAGAACCTCTAATGTGAGTAAAATACTATCAAAAAAGAAGCATATACTACAGAGAAAGTTTTCATGATTTTCTTCTTTTAGGATATCACTGCAGCTGAGTGTGGTGGCACACACCTGTAATCCCAGTAACTTGGTAGGATAAAGCAGGAGGATCATGAGTTCAAAGCAAGCCTTGGCAAAAGAGAAGCACTAAACAATTCAGTGAGACCCTGTCTTCTAAATATAATACAAAATATGGCTAGGGATGTGGCTCTGAGTGCCTCTGAGTTTAATCCCTAGTCCCCCTCACCACGCAAAAAAAAAAAAAAAATGAAATCACTACAATTACTCCAATCTTCAGCAATGACTACCCTGATACATCAGCAGCCATGAACATTGAGGCAAGACCCTTCACTAAGAAAAAGATTATAACACTATGAAGACTGAGATGATAATTAGATACTTTTACTAAATTATTTGTTTTACAGTACTGGGGATTGAACCCAACAGCACTGTATCACTGAGCTACATCTCCAATCCTTTTTTTATTTTTAATTTTGAGACAATATCTCACTAAGATGCCTAGACAGGCCTCAAAATTATGATATGCATGCCTCAGCCTTCCAAGTATCTGGGATTATAGGCATTTGAAACCATCCTTTGCAAGTAATAAATTATTTTCAATGAAATATGTACATTGATTTTGAATCATAATGTAATTTCATACTTAATATACTACAATATAATATAAACATAAATTCTATATGTTTTAGGAAACAAAAAACTTGTTATCTTGTTTACATTAAAACTTTATTGCAAAGGTATAGGTCCAAATATATCCAAGATATGACTATATTTCTTTAAGGCATATAATGTGATGTTTTGATATAAATATACATTTTAAACTGATAATCACAGTCAAGTTAATAAACTTTTCTATGACTTTTGTAGTTAAGTGTTTTGTGTATGGGATGAGAAAATGTAAGATCTATTGTCTTAGCAAAATTCAAGTACACAGTACATTATTATTAACTACAGTCACCAGTTTGAACATTAAATACCCCAAAATTGTTCTTCCTACATAATTTGAAATTTATAAACTATAAACAAGATTTTCCTATGTCTCCAGGTCCCAGGTACTAGAAAACACCATTCTCTTCTCTGCTTCAATGACTTTGACATTTTAGATTTCACATGAGACTCTTCAGCATTTGTTTCTTTTTGTGACTAGATTACTTCACATAGTATATTGTCTCCCAGGATCATCCATACTGTAAATGACAGTATTTCCTTTTATAAGGCTGAAAACCACACACACACACACACACACACACACACACACACACAAATACTCATATATATATATATATATATATATATATATACACAGAAACATATGAACAGAAAATATGGTATCATATATATTATGCATACACACATAATATATATAGTACAGAAAATGTGCTATTACATATAAAACATTTATAGTTATTTACAATTGTATAAATATATTATAATTTAAATACATTGTATATAGAAACAAAAATGTTACATATATTGCTCTATAAGTTACATAAGTAACGTATAAGAGTAAAATATAAATAGCACATATAACTTAGGCAATAATATATGCAAAACACATTTTCTGTATTATATATAGAAATATATACACTATATATACACATATATATATTACACATATATTATTATAATGTGATCTATATATGTGTGTGTGTGTGTGTGTGTGTGTGTGTGTGAGTGTGTGTTTCTTTATCCATTCATCTGTTGATGGACCTGTGTTGATTCTATATCTTGGATAATTTGAAAAATGTAACAATAAATATGGGAGTGCAAATACATTTTTGAGATATTGATTTTATTTTATTTGGATATATACTCAAAATTTGAGTTGTTATTTCATATAGTAATCCTGTTATTAATTTTTGAGGGATTTCAATGTTGTACTTCTTAGTACTATATTAGTTTACATTCCCACCCATAGTGTACAAGAGTTCTGCTCGATCCATATCCCCATCAACAGTTGTTTACTTTTGCATTTTTGGTAATAGCCATTCTAATAACTGAGGTGATATCTTATTGTGGTTTTTATTTGAACTTACATATCAGTTACAAATGTTTAGGGTTTTTTCATATATATATATATATATATATATATATATATGTCATTTTTATGTCTTCTTTGTAAAAATGTGTCTTCAAGTCATTTATTCATTTTTAAACTGTGTGTGTGTGTGTGTGAGTGTATGCTTTTTTGAGGAAGTCTTGGGGGTTGAACCCAGGGGCACTTAACCACTGAGCCACATATCCAGCCTTTTTCATTTTTTTTATTTTATCTTATTTTAAGTTGCTTTGGGCCTCACTGATTGGCTGAGGCTGTTTTTGAAGTTGTGATCCTCCTGACTCAGAATCTGGAGTTGCTGGGTTTATAGACATGCACCACTTGCCCTGCTAAACTGTTGTGTTTTTCTTTTATTGATATTAAATTCCCTTATGTATTACGGATGTTAACCCTTATCATATTTATGATTGGCAAATATGTTACTGTTCCATTAGTTGTAACTTCACTCTGATTATTTTCTTGCCCTATGGAATCATTATGGGTTTTTATAATTTCATTATCTATTTTTAAATTTTTTTTGCATACACTTTTGGTGTTATGTGGAAAATAAATCATTGCCCAGACTAATGTCAGGAAGCTTTTCTCTCTAATTTTTTTCTAGAAATTATATAGATTCAGGTATTACTTTCAAGTATTTACTTAATTTTGAATTGGTTTCTTTATATGTAATTGAATAAGGTTACAAATTAATTTTCTACAGGCAAATATCCAGGTTATCAACACCATTTATTGAAGAAATTATAAAGGTACCAATGAGTGCTTTTTGTACTTTTATCAAAATTCAATTGACTATAAAACCATGAGATTTAACTCTGTTCTCTTTGTCTATACTAGTTCTTTTGTCAATAAGATGTTTTTATAATTACTATGGTGGTTTATTTAGTTTATTTTGAATAATGATAGTGTAATGCTTTTAGTTTCATGATCAGTTATGATTTCTTTGGTTCTTTGGGGTCCTTTTTGGTTCCATATAAAATTTAGGATTTTATATTTCATTGCTGTGATAACTGCCATTGTTATGTTGATAAGGAGTGTACATGTGTATATCACTTTGGGTAGGACAGACATTTCAACAATATTGATTATTGCTACCCATGAATATAAGTTATGTATCATTTCTTTCACCAATATTCTATAGTTTTTAGTGTATAGGTCTAAATCCTTTTTGGTTATATTGACTTTTTAAAAGTATTTTCCTGCTTTTGATGCTTTTTAAAATTATATTATTATTTTTTATAACGCATTTTTTAAGAGAGAGAGAGAGAGAGAGAGAGAGAGAAAGAGAGAGAGAGAATTTTAATATTTTTTAATATTTATTTTTCAGTTCTCGGCGGATACAACATCTTTGTTTGTATGTGGTGCTGAGGATCGAACCCAGGCTGCACGCATGCCAGGCGAGCACGCTACCGCTTGAGCCACATCCCCAGCCCAAATTATATTATTTTTAATTCCTAGTTGGGATAATATATTGTTATTGTACAGAAGCACAATTTAATTTTATATATGAATTTTGCATAGAATTTGTATATTGCTTCTAATAGTTTTAGAGGAATGTTTTCTCTGTACAAAAATCATTGCCTCTGAAGACAGAAATAATTTTCTTTCTTTTTTTCCAATTGGGAAAGATTTTTTTCTTTCTAATTTTGTTTTCTAATTTCTCTGTGAGAAATCTTGTATTGGGTTGAATAGAAATAGCGAAAATGAGTATCCTTGTCTTTTTCCTGTTCTAATGGAAGTTTCAACTGTTGGAGTATAATATTAGTTGTGGGCTTGTTTTATTATGCTGAGTCACATCTATCATATACAAAATTTTTGTAAGTTTTTATCATGAACACTTTCTTTGACAAATGCTATTTCTGTACACATTAACATGGTTCTATGATTTTCATCATGTATTTGTAAAATGCATATAATATTTATTGATTTGGATGTGTTGAAACATACTTGCATCCTTGGAAACAATTACATGAGAAGATTGTTTATGAACCTTTTAATGTGCTCCTAAATTTTGTTATTTAGAATTTTGTAGAAATTTGCCTCTATTTTCATCATTGATTTTGGCCTGCAATATTCTTTTTCACTTATTATTCTAGTAATAATACTAGTATCGTAGTAAATCTGGCCATGCCAAATAAATTTGGAAATATTCTTCCTTTTTAATTTTTAAAAGTTAGAAAAATTGATTTCTAATTCATTGTCAAATGATTTGTAGATATAATGAATATACCAGGCTTTATCCTAGGAGATTTTGGATTACTGAATCAATCTCTCTCTCATTGTTTACAGAGATTTATTTAAGAAAGTCAATGCACCCTCAAAATGAGAAGTGGGGTGAAATAACAAAAGACATGGTTTGGGGGCTAAAGCAAGAAATAAACACTAAAAGGAAAATGATGATCATCTCCAGAGGGAAAGAGAGTCCAAATCAATCTCTTTACTCATTATCTGTCCATTCAGATTTTCAGTTTCTTCATAACTCAGTGTTGTTGGTTCGTATATCTCTCCTATTTAGCCAATTTATAGTTGTAAAACTATTCATATTGATATTTTATGATCTTTTGCATTTCTGTGGCATTAAGAGTAATGACGCATTATTTGTTTAAAATTTCATTTATGTCCTCTTCATTTTCTTTTAGCCCTGGCTAAACTTTTTCAATTAAAAATTATTTTTGTTTACCTTTTCTTTTTCTTTGTAATTTGTATTTTCTTTAAGTTTGATTTCCTTTTGGAATTTTTCCTTAATGATTCACTATTAGAAGTATGTTGCTAAATTTTCACATATTTGTAAATTTTAAACTTTTACATATGTATACACACACACATATAGTTGTAGTTGGACACAATACCTTTATTTTATTTATTTATTTTTATGTGGTGATGAGGATTGAACCCAGCCCCTTGCACATGCTAGGTGATAATTCTACTGCTGAATCACAACCCCAGCCCCCAACCTTCTTTTCATTTATGATTTCTAGTTTCATGGCATTTTGGTCAGAAATGACATTTTATATGAGCTTAATATTTCCATATTTTCAAGACAATTTGTATGTTAACATATGATTTTTTATGGAGAATCTTCTAAGTACACATGAATATATATTGTGCTTCTTTGGGGTGGAATATTATGTACATATATTTTAAATTCATTCAGTCTGTAATGTACAAATAGGTTGTCTACTTTAGAATTTTGTATTAGGAATCTAACCTGTTTAATGAGTACTGAACTCATGTACTATTGCATTTTTGCAGTTTATTTTCCCTTCAATTCATTGAATATTTGTTTTGCATAGTCAGATATTACATAACTGTTTTATATATATGTGTGTATATAATATAATAATCTGAAACTGAGATGGATCTTATGTGTGGGTCTGCAGAGATAGTCTTGGAATGTTAGTCCATTGAGGCAAATAAGGGCTCTTTGTCCCCAGGACCCAAATTGAATCATGGGGCCATGGAACTCTAAGCTTAAGGATGGGGTCACAAAGACTAGCCTGGAACTGGAGTAATCCTGGGTTTTGCAGCTGAAAGCAAAGACATGGAATCTGGGTCACATGTTTGTCTAGAACCTAGGATTATGGGTAATAGTCTGTCATGGTAAGTCTTGAAACTGTGTCCATGGATGTCAACCTGGAGCCTGAGGCTAGGTGCTAGCCCAGTACTGGGCAGGTCTGGAGCTGGATTTCACAGAGACTGACTTGGTACTGGGATCATGACAAAGTTAAATACTCACTTTGCACATTATCCCTCAGGCATGTAGAATCACTCTTCACACTGTGTTTTGGGGAATTTGTTGATGAGTGTCCTAGGTAATGTGAAACTGTCATTTATATTATTTAGTTGCTCTATAAGTTACTGTAATATTTCACCAGGACTTCTTAGCTTTTGTGAAGAATTTTTGCATTTGTATATTTGGTAATTTTGAGGTGTCTCTGAGAAAATGGGTACTGGAAGTTCTTATTCTACATTGCTGTGTCACTCTCTGACTAAATTTTTAAATCAAGATGTTGTTGCAGAGTATACTGAAACAATATTAAATTGACTGGTTAAAGGAAAACTATTGGATACCTACATATTTACTTAGTAAAAATACATAATTCAATATTTTAAATAGTTATATATATGTATATATATACATATATACAAATATATATATACATATATATATATATATTAAACTTCAGAAGGTGTTAAAAGACCATGTGACTAAACATAATTTTATTTTACATATTCATATTTCTTATATGCTGAAGTCATATATTATGTATATTTCTTAATTACTCTCATTTTTATCTGTAAAATATATTATTCTTAATAAATACTCAACAAATGATGATATTTGATAGTATGTAAAAATCAAATATGACAAAGAAATATAAATGTGTTTATGTTTTTTACTGAGAAGTTTGGCCTAAAGTATGAAAGAAATGAGGAATGAGGGAAAATGCAGCAAAATGCACACAAGTTTAAAGGAACGGAATTTTCTTTCACTCAGGTTATAAAGCCTATGTATTAAAAGAAACTATAAAATGTGTTAGAATTTGGTCAAGTGCACCCAGTTTTTGTGAGCTAATTAAAAAAAACTTATTTACTTTAGAAATGAGCTAATAAAATATTTTCTGACAGATTTTAATAGCAAAATATAAAATTTGGTTTTCTATGTGTGAAAATTTAAAAAATTATCTCAGTTTTAATAATGGGAAGTAGACTTAGAACAATAAAATATGTTTTCTATCTAGCTCCTCTCAAATGTCAGATATTGCAGGGGAAGCGTGAGAAAAGATGAGAATTTTCCATAGCTGGAATTAACAGTTTTATTTGCAATCATGTTTTTTTTTTTTTTTTTTTATCAATGCTTACTTTAGAATGTCTGTGTTGTCACATTCATTAAATAACTAAAATAAATAAGCCTTGCTTATCAAGTACCAATTATACTATCTTTAGCATATGATGAAATATTCTATGATAACTTTTTAAAAATAATTGCTATTCCAAGTTTTTAATAAATTCAACCAAGTAAAATAGATTTAATCGCATATATTTTATACCTAAAACTACTTTTAGATTTCTCATAGATTCCTCAGAAAATCACAAAGATTTATTAATTGAGGTTATTGATAATATGGGTGGTATATTCATGTTTCTTAATCTGTCCAACATTAATATAGAAATGACATGGGGAAAATGTTTTATTTTCAAAAGCTTGTCTAGCTAAAATATTATTAATGCAAATACTTCAAAGCCTTATAATAAATTTAATAATATTTGGAGTTTGGTTAATGACCTCATGGTTTTTAATATATTTTTAACCTTGGAAGATGCATTGATGAACACCCTATATGATAGTATATAATAATTATGTACTGTTATATTTTGGATATGAGCTTATGCCAAATAACTCCAGTGTTAATCCAAGAATATACAGAGTGGAATGATTGAATTATTAGAACTATAATATAATCAGTTCATCCTAGTTTGAATGGACTGACTGGGTGGTAACTGCAGGTGGGACATGACTGGAGGAGATAGACATGCCCTACAACCCCTTTCTTTCTCTTTCTCAAGTTGTTGATCACTGTAATGCATTAATTGCAGTTATTAGGGCTCTTTATGACAATGTATGTTCTTTCTTTCATAAGTATTCCTAAAGATTTTTAAATGTATTTTATGGTATTTTTCTGAAATGTCAGCCTCATTGTTTCAGGGAAATAAGTACACAAACTGTACAAAATTATTGAGAATTCAAAGAATATTCTTTTGGGTACAGAACTCCAAGACATTACTTATGATACCTTTAGTGTAATTCAATGGACAGAATTAAGATTCTTAGAAATCTTTCATTTCAGAATCAGTTATATGTCATGAAGGCAAACATATGGCATTACACCTAGAAGAATAAGAACTAATTATAAAGGATCAAATTAACTGATTAAAGGCATTTAATTCATTGTATTTCTAATATTTTTTCCATTTATGAAAGTTTCTTGTGTATATGGTTCTATTATGTTTTAAAATTACGTTTTATATAATCATACAGTAAATCTGATAATGAGGTAGTTATGAGTTCTGACACAAATGTGTTTAATCACTACCATAATGAGTACATACAGCAGTTGCTCTCCATATCAAATCTCATATATTATACTTTTATAGGCAACAATTTCTCCCAATATTAAATCCTCGTAAACTTTGGCTTGTTTTCTGTTGCTATCATTGCATAATTATGAACATAATTATGAAGACAAGGATAAACAAGCAACACACTTGATCTGGTTTCTATCATCAACCATATTGTCTTTGAGATAGTACATTTATTTTTTGTATTAATATTTTATTTTATTGCTGAATACTATTTTATATTATGGGTGTTCAACAGTTTGTAATTTGCTCACGTGTAGAAGACATATGGCATGTAATTAGAGAATAAGAAATAATTAATGTAGAGCTCCATATCAGAATGAGCTGCATAAGCAAAATAATGAAACATTTCAAAGGTTATAAAATAAAGCATTGTATTGAAAGAAGTAAATAGCTAAATTAATATTCTCTTCTGGTTTAAGAATATCTCTAAACATTAACATTATTTTTTATTTTAATTTTTCAGGTAAGATGAACATAATGAGATAAAAATTTATATCACTGAGTATTTTAAGTTTTTATTTTCCTTTTTTTTTATACCAGGGATTGAACTCATGGGCACTCGACCACTGAGCCACATCCTCAGCCCTATTTTGGATTTTATTTAGAGACAGGGTCTTACTGAGTTGGTTAGGGCCTTGCTATTGCTGAGGTTGATTTTGAAATCACAATCCTCCTGCCTAAGCCTCACAAGAGCCGCTGCAATTACAGGCATGCACCACTGCACGTGGCTGAGAATTTGAAGTTTTGATGTGTGAAACTAAATTCAATATCAGGTCATTTGGCAGCTTTAAATTAATGAATGTTATTTATTGATGACTTAATGCAGGAAGTAAGTGTTGGTTAAATCTTCTTTTATACTTCTCACCAATTTTGTAATCTTCAAATAGTCCTTACAAGTGTTTTGTAAATTCTGTTACCATCCAGCAGTTATTATCTTCCCTGCAATTCTCCATCATTTCATGTCTTTGCATTTTCTATGATGTACTTAATTGTAACTCACATTTGTACTTGCGTTTTGTCTCCTATGTCTTAAGTTCACATATTACTTTGGTTTCTTTTTTTTTTTTTTTTTGAGAGAGAGAGAGAGAGAGAGAGAGAGAGAGAGAGAGAGAGAGAGAGAATTTTTTAATATTTATTTTTTAGTTTTCGGCGGACACAACATCTCTGTTTGTATGTGGTGCTGGGGATGGAACCCGGGCCGCACGCATGCCAGGCGAGCACACTACCGCTTGAGCCACATCCCCAGCCCCATATGTTGGTTTCTTATATTCACTAATGATACTAGGGTTATTAATTTTTCAGGTTAAGAAAAAGGATTCATAAAATAACATAATCATTCCTAAATAAGTACCATCTCGCAAGTTCATTCTCTTTCCATATTTTAAATGTGTTCAAATTTTACCCTACCCTCTGTCCTTTGGATCATAATCTAAACCTTTATTGAAATGTACACATCTGACATGTGAATTCCAGTTTTCAAGATTCAATAGACTTTAATATGGTACATCTCATTCACACTGCAGCATCTTGCCCTAATTATAATTCCTTTTATTTGGTATTAAGAAATTATCAGCAAGACATTTTCATGAAACTATCTTTTATCCTCTAACTGAAATATTTTTAGGAGTTCTTAACTCTGAACTATAGGCACCTGCTCTGGTTTCAGCATCGTTTTTATTCATGTAATATTGGAAACATTGGGAATATATTTTAATTTTTAGTTAAACAATTAAAAATGAATTATGAATTCTCCTCTTTCAACTTGGTTTATTGCTGGTTTAGGCTTGTGATACTGAAGGTTTTACTACTGTTTCCAAAATAAATAAATGATTATAAGGCTCTCTTAAATTTTTCATATAATATGCTAATTATTAATATCTTTTCATCTTTGAATGGCTGGAATATGAATTATTTTTAATGCATATTTCATTTATTCTTTTTAGAGATACATGAGAGTAAGCACATTTTGACATACATACATGGAATAAAATTTACCCTAATTAGGATACATTATTGTGGTTGTACATGATCTAGAGTTTCACTGTTGGTGTATGTATATATGAACAGGAAAATTATGTCTGATTCATTCCACTGTCTTTCCTATTTCTTTCCCCCCTCTCTTCCCTTCATTCCTCTTTATCTAATACACTTAACTTATTTTTTTCTCCTCTCCCCACCTTGTTGTGTGTTAGCAAACACATATCAAAGATAACATTAGACCATTGCTTGTTGAAGATTGTCACTTAGTATCATAGTGTCCAGATTCACCAACTTATCAGCAAAAAATAAGTCATAAATCATTATTTTTAAGGCTGAGTAATATTCCTTTATGTATTTATTACATGGTAATTAACATACTTACATGATTTGAAAGTGTTTTGTTTAGTATAAATCTCAAAAACGAGATGTTTGTGTCAAATTATATATAAAATATATATAAACGACATCACAGAGAATTTGAAAATTATAGAGTAGAGGAGAACTGTATTCCAAGTTGCCACATGGCTCAAGACAAAAGCAGCAGGTGTACAGCATCTCAGCAAGGTGGGTAAAAGAGATGTTACTAAAATTCAATATTGGATATTGAAAATGGATCAGAGACTCAGAAATTTATATATATGGACACACCTTACTGATAATACACAAAATAGAGACAATAATTTTTTCATAAAATGAAATATTACTAATTAATTAAAATATAATGAGTTATCAAACCATAGAAAGACATAAGAACTCTGAAGTTATAATCATTTATGATCCTACATAAAAGATGCTAGTCAAAATAGGTTACAGGAAATAAATATAAGTGAAATTAAAAATAATCAAACCAATAAATAAACAAAAATACTTCTTGTAGGTTCATTTTATATTGGCTTACATTATTAGATGAGAATGTAAGAAATTTCAAATTGTCCTAAATGATAATGACAACTACATTTTAGAATTTCATGAAAATTTGTGACTTTGGTAATTTTCATGGCTAAAATGATATTTTCATAACCTGATATATATTCAAATTTGTGTTTTCATTTTGTCAGTTACTTTTATTCTTATATGTTCTCTTACAAGATGAACATTGCCACCAGCATTGTCCAAATTACATCATTATAGATCAAGATAAGAAAAGAAGAGATTGTTTTCCTCATAAAAGTATAAGTAAGCCCACATAAGTGTATCCCACTAACAATGGTTGATCTATAAGAACATCCTTGTCTAATTGAGATATTGTAGGTATCATTGGTCAGGCCTAAGACATATGTCAATTCTTGGGATTTAAGGTGAAATAATGTACATTACAAATAACATATTGATAAAAAATGGAAATGAGTGTCTTACCCCAAAGTGAATGCTAGGTCCTCTTAAGAAGAAACTGTAATGGGCACTACGTAGTAAAAGCAATAAATGTGCACTGCAATTAAGAATATGGACTCAGCAAAATATACAGTTGGAACCTATGTTATAAATCCAGGATTGCATTCATATCCTCCTTCCAAAAATAGTGCTGTTATTCTTTTTTACTTTCAAAGAACTAGTGGTATGATGGTGTATACAATTCTTTCATTGTGCATCAATTTTTGTGGCATTTGCTTTAGCCAGTATCTGATACTTGGCATAAATTTCATGATTTAATAATCTTAACTAAAATATGAATATAATTTATAGAAAATTTTCTCTATCTTAAGACCTTAAGTAATACTTTATTCAGTGTAGACTAACAGACTTCATATCTTGAACTTAATAAGGTTTTCATTTGGCTTTTCCCAACAGTAATATAAAAAGAATATACATAGTAATACTTTCATTCTTTAGTAATTCACATGTAACTGATTATGCTGAATCACTTGCTCCTTTATGGTTACTGGTGCTCATTTTCAATGTCCTTTTCCATAAAGAGACTTGTGAACTACATACTGTATAAGCAAGTTAACATATCATTCTTATCTCTTCATCTGTTCAACTTAGCTTTTTAAGAATTAAAGGTAAGGATCTGGGGTTGTATTTCAGTGTTGGAGCTCTTGCCTTTCAGATGTGAGGCACTGGGTTCCATCCTCAGTACACCATAAAAATAAATAAACAAAGTAAAGATACTGTGCCCAAGTAAAACTAAAAATACTTTTAAAAAGAATTAGAGATAATAACTTATCAAAATCAAAGCTTAGCATTTATAGAAAAAAGTTTTTTGCTTGTGATTCTGATACTTGTTTCTACTTGCCAACTGGAAGACTTAAGGTGATATAAAAATAAGCATTAATGTGTATGTGAGAGGCACCAAAACAAACAATAAAAAAGTATTTTTTATTTAGTAATATATCTATTTTATTTTACTTTATGTTTTAAGTACAATATGTATTTGAAATATTTTTATTAACACAGAATACAAAGTGAGCAAATAATTGTGTGTTGAATTTGCATGTTTTAAGCTAAGTTTAAATATCACAATCATGCTCACATAATGATAATAGGTTTATTGATATCAAAGAAAGTAACAAAGAATAAAATAGAATAAAAGAGTTCTGGTAAGTATTAGGGAAATTAAATGATTCAAATATTGACTTTCTTAGCAACTATTCCCTTACACAACAATCTCTTTTGTCTCCTACAGTACATTCATGCGTTGGGGTTAGAGAGTCATAGTTATCTGCCAACTTATCTAAAAGGGGTCAATAAAGCACCATAATGATTGCTATAGCAATTTGTTTACAGTTTTGGGTAAACCAGAAATTATGAAGAGGTAGGGATGATCAGAAGAGCATATTTTGCACTCATACATATTTGAAAATCATTATGGATAAGAAATATTTCAAAATATACATGTGGCTTGTGCTTTCAACTGTATGGAGGATAGTTTGATTCTATGGTTTGATTATTTGTTACATTTCTGTTGCTATAACAAATGCTGAGATAAATAATCTTATAAGGAGAAAATGTTTATTTTGGCTTACAGTTTTATATGTTTCAGTTCATAAGCAATAGGTTGCATTGCTTTATGGACTGTGGTGAAACAACACATCGTGCTGAAAATACATAGCAGAGAAGAATCCCCTCATGACCAAGGAGCAAAAAAGAGAGAGGAAGAGAGCTGGATCCCACAATTACACTCAAGAAATATCCTCAAAGAACTTATGACCTCCTACTAGGTCCTACCTTGCAAATTTGCAGCCAACACCCATTAGTGCCAAATTGTGGACAAGACCTTCATTTAACACATTGGCCTTTTGGGGACACAGATCCAAAATATGGAAATTTTATTCCACACTTTTGGGGGGGCGTTCATTGGGAGTTTTGATTTCAGTCTTATAGTTGCTAGTTTATTATTAAAATTCTGCAAAATCAATGCACACTTTTACCATAATTAAGTTATAAGTTCATTGTCACACAGGAGATGTGATTGAAATAGTGCATAAATTTATTAATTGTCCCTATAGAAATTCAAATAAAAGTCAGTAACATAAAATGACTGTAAGTGGTTTTGTTTTAGCCCACAAGCCACAATATAATTTCTTTTATGAATGACTTCATAAGTTGGTGTCAAGTTTATTTCTGGAGTTTGGTACTATTAATATCAGATAGTTGATAACTCTTTGCAATCATGCATTGTTACTGAAATGTGAGTCTGGAATTAAATTTAATGTAGGTTTAAGTAAAGATATGATTTTATGGAATCTAATAATTTGAAGACATAGTTTAAGTGTTATATTCAGAGATTTGTCAGTGGTTGGGGAAATATGAAGACTAGAATGGACAAAAATAAAGACAGAAAAAGGAGGGCTACACATTTCAAAAAACTCATAAAAAAGAAAAAAGTATCACAGTATCACAGGAATAAATAAATAGTGAAAAGAAACATTGTGTTAAAAGTTAGGAAATATAATTCTCACTAATTGAGTGGTAATTACCAACAGTGTAATTCTTCTTGCATGGCCTAAATAGATGAAATAAAGAATAGTATTAAGACTAGATTCACAAGTACAGGGTTGGGAACTCTTGAGGATGAATGGCTAACTGTCAGAACAAACACAACCTCTAATGAGCTAATTCAAATTATATATAAATCTCTCTTAGAACATTTTCATGTTTGACTTAATGTCATTCCTGCTATGTTCAACATTATACACATAAAAATATAGCCAAAATAACTAATAAATGGTACTCATGAGCAAAAGCAGAAATGTTAAATATGGTTTGCTTTACATGAATAATCTATAACCATGAAATAATTCTACTCAAATAGCTCTGTCCACACAGAACTATCACCATACAAATTCAAGCAGCAGAGATATATACAACCAAACCTACTACAATTTTTTAAACCTAACCTCCCACTGTTCAGGGTTATCCAACTTACACAAAATTTGCAACTGTATTTCCTTTGAGAATCTTAATGGAAATTGCTTTGTCTATTGCTTGGGAGCTTTGCTGGTGTTAAATCTCCTTGTGTATCTTTATTAACAAGGCATCTTTCCTTCTGTTATTTTCAAAACATAGAGTTCTAAATTTTGAAAAATTTACAAGATCTACTTCTTTTTTAGGGTCTGACAAATGCTAAAAAAACTTATGAATTTCTTGTCATTTTTATGTGAAAATTATTGAAATTTACTATTAATGATTAGTAGCAAGTGGATTCTAGCTTACTATAGCTTTAAAATGTCCAGAACTAAAATTATATTGCTTTATAATTAGCATAAATTTCAGAGCCTTGATTCACTAACAGTACAGAAATTTCAAATACATGAATTTAGATGTTTCCATAGCTCTCACCCAGTTTTAACATGATAAAACATATCTATCGAAAAAATTGCAGAACTTGGGATGGAACCCAGGGGAACTTTACCATTGAACTATATTCCCAGTCCCTTTTAAAAATTTTTGAGATAGTGTCTTGCTAACTTGTAAAAGCTGACCTCAAAATTTTAGTCCTTCATCCTCAGCCTCCTAACTGGGATTACAGGAATGCACCTCTTCACCAGGCATATATATTAGAAAAATTAAGATAAATAAAAATTTAGAAAAAAAAATTCCTGAAACAATTAAAAGTCTAGCAATGAAAAAATATGATATTTGTAAATAGCCCCAAACCCTATTTTTGATAAAAAGATACTTCCTCATTTGCAGAATAATTTTTCAAGTAATTTATTTTATTCATTTTACCTATAATAAAAAAATTATTAGCAAAAATTCCATTTTATCATTATTAATACCTTAATACATTATTTTAATACATTATTCAACACAAATAATAAGGGTAAAATATACCATTGTTTATAGTATTTTATATAATCTTTGAATTAAAATGCATTTATTATTTCTATCCATTCTTCCTATATATGCTGGTTTTTCTTCCATTTTTTTAAGTTTTGTTTTTTCATGAAACATCAGTCTTTAATACAATTTGAGACTATAATATATGGAAAGAATTTAGATATCATATCAGCAATAAGTAAACCCAATCCTTTTAAATTAAGGATTAAATTTGACAACAACAGCAAAAATATTATCTGTGAAGGGATAGCCCAAATTTTATTTTATAGTTTAACTCACTGAGTTTACACAAAGATATATCATTGATAATAGTGTCTGCATTATTTTTACAAATATTTAAAGTAGGAATTTTTATTTCAGAATAATGTTGATAAATGTTATAATTGAAATCACTTACTTCATATATGACATTTACTCCATACAGATAGAGCTCAGAGACTGTATTATAGATAATTAAACTCTTGAGAACACACTGTAGCACAAAAGCATTGTGTTAGGTGGCTTCTTTGTCTTGGGAATTTGAAGAATGAAATCCATAGACACTGGAGGGTAGAATATCGAGATTTGTTCAAAGCAGAAACAGTATCCCACAGTATGGGAGGGATCCCAAAAGATGGTACTACTGGCTATTGGTCAAAGCTATTATGGGCAGCAACATGGTATTCTAAAGACCAGGTGTCTCCTTTTACGACAGGATAGTCTTCTTTCCTCCTTTCAGGCCCTTATTTCTATCTGCCTACAGGTGGTCTAACTTCTTTTCTCATTCTGCCTTCTATCACTAGGTAAAATTGCCATTAGGTTAAAGTAGGCAATACCTGTGCTAGCTGCTTCAAGCTACTAGTGGCCATTGGCTGTGAAAGTAAGGGAGACCTTACAGAGGGTCTGTTTTGAGGGCCTTTGTAGAAGTCATGAGTCAGTTCCATAGTAGGTTGCATTTCTGTCATCATTTTTAGTTTAATGGCTTCTAGACGAGCAGAAATTTATTAGTTATCAGTTTTAGTATGCAAGGACAAAACCCAGAAGCAAGCACAAAGCCATGAGAGGTCCAAGGAATGAAGCTAGCCATATCATAGATGATAGCCAAGATTTAACTTGTTCCCATATTCTCAGTCAGTTTATGCTACAGGGCTTGATTCCTTACTCACTGGCTTTTTAAAAATAAGATCATCTGGGTTCAAGTCTCCATGTCAGGTGCCGCTCTGGACAGGAACTATGTACACACATTAAAGTCCTGAGTAAAGAAGTACTGAACAGGTATTGCACCCCACAATACAATTTGGACTTTACCTCCACTGGGATAAAAAGGTGCAGCTCCAGAAGTGGGTGTCACCAAATGGGATTGGATTACACCCACTAGTTTGTTGTAACCCTACCCCTTGCCTCATTTGAATAGCTTCTCAGCAAAAAAAAAAAACAAAAAAAAAACAGGTTCGAGGTGTGCTCCCTCTCTTTCTTGCCTGCCTTACTACCCCCCCTCCCCGTGGGAACTGTAGTTGAGCAGCGGTCAGTGAACCCAAAGAAAAGGTACTTTCTGTGTCTGTGTCTTTATTTAGTCCCCAAATTTACTTGGAGTGACCCTGACCAGTTTAGTTGTGTGTCACAACATCTCCACATCACCCGTACACTACACCCGTAGCATTACATACACATAAAAGGAAGTGTTAGCAGTAGTACTGACTCTACTTTTCTTGGCAAGGAAATAATTTAGGACAAGTTGGTGCTGCATTACCATGTAGGTTAATGGATTTAATCCTTTGGCTAGATCATTAAGAGCACTTCTTTCCCCAACTGTATTGGTCAAATTGGTTGTCGCCGGATAATTACTGATTATCCCATAGATAATGCCTCCTAGGACTGCTACTTGGGTAGTTACACCTTACATGATCAGAGTGAATAACTTACACTTTAGTTATTAGATATATGCCTGGGGTGATAATAATCTTTAACCAGTGTTCAGTTTAGAGTAAAGACATTTGGGGGTTTAAGAATCATTTGGATAATGTTCCAATCTCCTCAGCAGTTTTGGGGGTTTAAGTATTTCAGCCCCCAACTCTAGGTTTTAGTAAGGTTGCCTGTTTAGGTAGGTGAATGGGTTTACGATGTTTGTAAATGTCATGTTAGAAGGTAGATGGTTGGATGTACAAAAAGAAGCCTTTTGTTTTATATCTGGAGGAGAGTGGCCTTTTTTTTGGAGGGTGGAGATTGAACCCAGGGACACTAAACCATTGAGCCATATCCCAGGCCCCTTTTCTGTATTTTATTTTGAGACAGGGTCTCGCTAATTTGCTGAGGGCTGGCTTTGAATTTGCAATCCTTCTGCCTCAACCTCCCAAGCCACAGGGATTACAGGTGTGCACCACTGTGACCAGCTGAAAGTGGCCTTTTTGATGAACTATTTAGTAAAGTAATTAAATACATTTTGGTACTCATCATCCTCTGAGTAATTTCAGGTGGGGTTTTGGCCATATTAAAGGAGGGATCTTCATTGTAATTCCAGAACATGGTATTTACAGAGAGCTATTGTGGATCTTTTCCTTTCCACAATAAGTTATCAAGAGGCATGAGGGGGTTGGAGTGTGAAAGGGCTTTCCCTTGAGAGGGAAGATCATAGCCTCTCAGTCATTCAGCAGTCTAATATCCCACCATGGGACTGTTGTACCTGCTTAAATTTGTTGATAACAAATCCCACAATTGTAAAACTCAGGGCTATAAGACAGTGTATGTTTTTAATTTGGGAAAATATTTTACTCCAAGTCAGGTGAGTCAAAGGGGAGTCAAAGGATAGATAACATGGATGTGAAGGTTGAGTCTGAAAAATTCCATATTGATGGGAGCATGCAGTGGCAAGCACAAAAGAAAAAGACAATATAAACTACCCATAACAGAATCATTATTTAGAACAGAGAATATATTAGGACCTGAGGGTTAATAGTCACGTGTGAGTCTCAGTGGATGAATTTATTTTTTTAAAAGGATCTCTAGATCCTCTAGAGGTTCACAAAAGTGTGGGACAGCTTCTTCTCCCTGAATCAGGCAGTCATTTTGGTTTGGTTTCTAATTTCCAAGGCTTAACTCAGGGATTATGAATCCAGGTGTCAGCCTCAGCAATCTTGACTACAGTCAGGTTTCCAGAATTACCATGAATGGTCCATTCCAGACTGGTTCTAGGAATGGGAAGAGAGAAGGAAATTACTTGACTAACAGCAGGTGCCCAGGATTAAACAGCTGAGGACCCTGGAAACTATTACAAGATCCTGGAAATTTTTGTAAAATTTATCAGAATCTGGATAGACATAATGTCTTGTATCTGTGCTGAGGTCTTCTTCTCAAGTAAGAAATAATTGGTAGGGATGGCCTCCTGTATAACATTTTATATGGGTTTAATCCTAGGGCTTTAGGGGTATTGCTAACTTGTAATAATGTCATTAGGAAGTAACGTAGGTTGGGATGGGTATATTCTGGGTCATTCTTCTTAAGTGTCTCTTGAGAGTTCTGTTAGTCTTTTCTGTTTTCCCTGAGGATTAGGGTTGCCAGGAACAATGTAAACCTTTAGGAAATTCAAATCTGGGAATAATCTTGCAAACCAAGGTCTTAATCACCTCTGTGTTTTTTTTCAGTTCTGCTGGCTAATGCCTCCACCCAACTGGTAAAGATGTCCACCAAACTAATAGATATTATATGCTTCTTGACCTTGGCATATGGGTTAAATCTAGTTGACAGTCTTTTCTGGGAAGAGAATCCTTATGTATGGACTGGGTGGAGCCATCCTCTTATTGAGGGGGTTGTTTCTTTGACAAATTTCACATACTTTGATAACTTGCTGAACTATCCTTAAGAGGATTTTTCCTGTGAATATGTCTGTGCCATCTGATAATTTTTTTTATTCCTAGGTGGAAGGTCTCCATTGATTAGCTTCTGATGTAAGTAATCTCTTGTCAGGAATTTGAATCCACTCTGAAGACTGTAAAGTATGCTCCTGGGATAGAACTTTACTTTTTTTTTTCAGATTGAGAATATTGAGATTATATTCTTTAAGGAAATCTTTCCAAACTAGAGGTCCTTCTAAGACTACTGAGGACAAGGGATTCCTGATTATGGCTACCCTAGCAGCTGAGTCTGCCAGTCTGTTGTCTTTGGATATTTTATCTGTTCCCTTTTGATGTGCATTGTAATGCATTCCATAAACTTTAGTGGGGAGATAAACAGCAGATAAAAACCTATAAATCTCCTTATGTTATTTTGTTGGGGATCCATTAGCTGTCAGGAAGTGTCTAACTTTCTGTATAGCAGCATGTGTATATATAACCAGGAAGGCATATTACGAGTATGTATATATGTTGACTTTCTTACCCTTGCTGATTTCTAAGGCTCTGGTGAGAGCTGTAAGATCAGTCACCTGGGTACTGGTGCCTGGTGGGAGAGACAATCAATTACTATTTTTTTAACGAAAGAATGAACCTAGGAGTGCTTAACCACTGACCTGCATCCTCAGCCCCCTTCATATATTTAGAGTCAGAGTCTCACTGAATTCCTTAGCCTTGCTAAGTTGCTGAAGCTGGCTTTGAACTTGTGATCCTCCTGTCTTAGCCTCCAGAGCCACTGGGATTAGAGTAATGAGCCACTGCACCTGCTCAATGGTTGTTTTGTTTGTTTGTTTCCACAAAACAACACTTGTCTTTATCATATGAATGGTACTGCACTTTCTATACCATTATAATATTTATTTTAAATGGAAAAGATATATTATGTGATAATTTCCAGAAATTCTTTATAATACATTATTGAAGCAACCTCATTAGCTAGCATATAAAACCCAGAATTAATAATTTTTTTCTCTTTAGATTCGTTCATAAAACAATTTTTTTTAACTGGGTTCAGTGGCACAGACCTGTAATCCCAGAAACTTTGGAGGCTGAGACAGGAGGATCTCAATTTTGAGACTAATTTCAACAATTTAGCAAGATTGTATCTTGAAACAATTATATCCTACTTTATAGATCCTGTGTTCCATAAAGGAGTTTCATCTATAAAGAGAGTTATGTCAGAGCTTTCTAGGAGTCTGTCATCTAGTTCTTCCTATGCAGTATAGATGTGGATGATATCCAGGGATGATGGTGGCAGGGTTTAGGGATGTGCAAGTTTTTAATTGCATAATTGGCCCATCAAGTAATAAATAGAGCCTATTTTTAAACCAAAGAATAACTGAGAAATCTGTTATCTGAGAGTCAGAGGCTTTCTTTAGCCTCTAGAATTTCTACCACATCATGGGAAGTGAATACAATTAGGAGTCATCCAGGCATCAGTTTTGTGGACTCTGGAACTGGGAAAGCCAGAGCTGCTCCTGACTGTATGAAGGCTGACTATCTCTTTGGTACCAGGTCTATGTCTTTACTTTAGTACTCTATAGACCCCTGAGAAAGTCCTCAAGCTTGAATTAGCACTCCTAGGACCACTGATCATCTTTTATAAATATATACACTCAAATTTCAACCAGAAGGAAACTTAGAATTGTTCTTAATGAAGAGCCCACGTTAATTGAATGAAGGCCTGTTTTGACTCTAGTTCCCATTCTAATAGGTTAGCACTTGTTTGTTGAGAATTCATTATTTACTGACACAGGGGATGTTCTCTTTCACCACATCCAAGGATTTACAATCTGCAGAATCCAGTTATGCTTAGAAATCACCTTATTTGCCTTAGAGTTTTGGGGAGAGGAAAGGAAAATAAATGGGCTTGATTATTTCTTCTCCTAGCATTCAGGTCCCCTTATTTAATATTAGCCCTAGGTACTTAAACCAAAGAATAACTGAGAAATCTGTTAGAGCATAGTTGGGCTTTAGACTAGAGATTTTGTGTTCCTTTATGCCAGAAAGTTAAGCAGGGGCTGAGTGATCTCTTGTGACGTTCTCTCTGAGGGGGCACAGATGAGAAAATTATCCACATAGTGGATGACTCCCATCATTGGATGATTCAATCTGGACAAGGCTTGAACCAGGGCTTTTCCAAAAAGGTGTGGACTGTCTTTGAATCCCTGTGGCAAAACAATCCACACCAATTGGGTGAACTAGTCTGAGAGGTCTTCAAGTGCAAATAGAAACTGGTAATCAAAATATAATAAAATACACACACACACACACCCCACAAACACACAACATCCTTTAAGTCAAGTACTGTGAATCATTCAGAATCTTCAGATATCTGAGAAAAGTGTAAGGGTTAGGGATTATCACATGCAAGTGAGTGACTGCCTCACTTATTGGTCAAAAGTCCTGAACAAACATTCAGTCTCTATTTTGTGTTTGTACTCCCAGGATAGGTATATTCCAGGTGCTATTTCAAGGTATTAGGTGTCCCTGGGATCTCAGGTTTTTTATTATGGTTTGCAACCCTTTCTTGGTCTCCAGTTTTAAGGGTCATTGTTTTGGGTGCAGAAAAGATGTAGAATCTTTGAGATGAATTTTGGCTGGGCTAGCTTTGATGGCCCTCCCTATCTTGCTTATGTAACTCAGACTTCAAAGTCTATATCTGCCTCCATAATAACAGACAGATAATTTGTCCTGGTACAATTAGAATAATCGTCTATAATTAACAAATTCAACTGTAAAATGGAAATTTAATCAATACTTCCCTCAGGGAGCCATTTTTCTCTTTCCTCCAGTTAATATGATGACCAAGCTTGGGTACAGAAAAAAACTTAGATGTTTCTTTCTTAAATTTGTGAGTTATATATATTCCAATTCCTTTCAATACATTCCAGAGGAATGGAACTTCAGTTTCCCAACTGTGAAACAAAGGAAGGAGTCAGGGAATCCCCCAATATCCCTTATCTCCTATAAGCCAGGGAGTTTCCTGGTTTTCATTCTGTACAGTAGCAGATCCTGCACAGTAGCAGATCCCTTTTCCATGGACAGAAACATAGGCCTATTGGACAATTTGTGCTTACCAATGAGGACCTATGTTAGGTTGTCTCTGGTGAACTAGATAATTCTCTAATTGGATCAGTTTGAAGATGTTTATCTGTGGTGTGTATTAAGTCCACCACTAGTTAGAGTATCATTCTAGATGGTATAAGTACTCTTTCAAAATGTAGGTTAAAAGTTTCCTTAAGCAAATCAAGTGCAAAGGAGAGCAATAGGGTCCTATCCAGTTCTCAGGTTCTATTAGTTGTTATAATTTAGACTTTTGGGCATATGGTCCTTTATATTTGTGCTGGGGTGTCTGGGAACCTCTATAATTCATTTTCAGGAGAGAAGTTTTATCATATACCCAAAGATAAAATCTTCCAGCAAACATGTTTAAGAGGTCAGGACCGCAATATGGTATTCTAGAATATTAAAGGCAGAAACTGTTGGAGATAAAAAACGTTGTTGGGCCCAGAGAAAAGTCAGTTGTTGGTGTAGGTTTATAGGGCATTTCTTGGATATGAAAACCTGGGGATAATATTATGGCACCAATTTTGGGGAATGGCAAAATTTGGATGTTGAAAGGTACACCAGAGACAGGTCTGGTGTAAGAGAAGGCTTCCCAAAGTCCCCTTTGGCAGAGATCTCCAAGTAATAAGGACATTAAAGAAGGTCACATTAGGTGAAACCATAATTCTAGGTAAAAGGAAGGAACTTGAGACCCTTGCTCTGGGGATATATGGGTTGCCATTTGAGCCAAAGCCACATATCAGACCAGGCCTACTGGAATCTGGAATTGATGGACGAAAACTCCCTCCACATCTGCTTGCTGTCTCCCAAGCAAATGTAAAACCAAAAGGAGAAAGGTCAGAAGTCAGGCTCACCATCCGACAGGGTGATGAGGTCTAGTTTTTAGCCTTGAGCTCTCAGATCACATTGGAGAGTTGCTCCAATCTGAGACCTTCAGATCTCCTCAGACCTATTCTGGTCCCTTGTAATATGCCAACAATCACAAAAGGAAGTTGATTTCCTCCATAAACAATATTCTTAATAAATATTGGGTGATTGGCTCCAAGGGAAGTAAAAGCCTATCACCTGATTCTTAAGACTTGCAGTGATGCTAGTCATGTTTAACTGGCTGACAAATGCCCAGTGTTTAAAACCAGTTAATCCATTAAGGATAGAGCACAGAAAAGGGGAAAGAGAGCATCCTTGCCTGTATTTCTCACCACTCCATGGACCCCAGACAACCCACCAAAATATAGTATAGGAGCATGGTGTCAGGTGGAATCTTTGTCTCTTGAATCTGAAGAATTAGTTCCATGGGTTATGGATGGTAGAGTAACAATATTTATTTGAAACAGAAAAGGACTTTTGCAATATGGGAGGGGTTGTAAGGGAGGGTACCACTGCTGTTGGTTAAAGCTATCTTGGGCAGCAACAGGATGTTCTCAGGTCCAGGTGTTTCCTTTTAGGATGGCATGGTTTCTTTCCCTCCTTTGAAGTGCTCATGTCTATTCACCTAGAGATGGTCTACCTTCCTGTCTCAATATTGCATACAAATGATATTTTTTCTTAATTTAAAATATTACAGTATATTTTAGGTGTTGATTAAAGTACTAGAGTCAATAAAACATTTTTGCTTCTTAGATGGTATTACTTCAGAAAATCTTAGATACTGCTTATATAAATATCAATAGAGAAAATTTCTAATGCAAACTAAATGCTACCTACTTTACCCAGATTTTCATTAAATGAGTGCTAGAAGCTTACTGACTGGGTATTAAGTTTATTATAGATGAATCATGAAATTCTATTTGGGGAAGCATTAAAAGACATCAGCATTTAATTTGAGGAAATGGAGATGACATTCCTGTGAAGCAATCTGTGTATATATAAGAAAATGAGGAAATTTGCTAAAAAACATAATATGAGCCTTATAGCTAAGAATTAGACTCTAAAGGAAAATAACATGCCAAAGATGTAAAAAATTAGTTTCATGATGCAAATGTACAACTAAAAAAAAGAGAATCATGTGTTATTATATTTTAGAATATGTAATAAGGTGCCTAATAATTCCATTAATACCAGCTCAGGTATGTTTCTGACCAAGTCTCACTGTATACTGGAAAAAGAATTCTGCATAATTTGCTAGGCTAGAATGTGAAAGTTAAGAAAACAATTTGGTAACATTTTCCCTAGACTTTTAAAATGTAAAAAATATATTGCATAAAACCATCCTGAGCATTGAATAGTTTTATAGTATATATTGCAATCATTCAGTTACAGTAAAGAAGACAGAATTTATTCTTGAGGATTATTCTTGAGATCAGACTCATTTTCCCCCTACTAGCCAAGATTTATTAATGTACTTTAATTAAAAGAAAAATTTAATACTTACCCATAGTACTTCTTGTAAGAACTTCTTAAAAGTCATTTAATAATATGAAAAATTTACTATATTCTCATGAATGCAATTAATGATAACTTGCAACAGGATTACTGGCACTCATTCACACTCATTCAAGCCTGATGGTATTAGCCGACTTAATATGGATATGAGTATTATCTGAATCATCTTTCAAGATATATGTTGATGATTTCCTGCTATTTTAACTTTGGGAAAATTTTACTTCAACAAATTATGGTTTCATTTGTTACATTTAAATATGAAAAGACTGCTTATTTTTTAGCTATTGAAAATAAAATTTTAATGTCTTTGAACAAATAAGGGCTTTATAATTTCCATAGAAAATAAGGGGACCACATCAGTATTCCATGGGCTTACAGAAATTGTCTACGACTTATCAATTAAAATATTGCATTTCAAAAATAAAAATAAGAAAAATCCATGTTTTTAATGACTACTATCACTACTTATAAATAATAAGTTATGCTTTGCTATTTTAGATGCCACCTAAAATTAACATTGATTCCAGTCTTTAAAATACACGGAAAAGAGCTATGGTTGTTGCTTGGTGGTAGAGTGCTTGCCTAGCATGTGTGAGGTACTGGGTTCGATTCTCAGCATCATGAAAATAAATCAAAAAAATAAAATAAAGTTTAAAAATGCATTAAAAGATGATTACTTGTGCAAATTATTTTTCAAAATAATAAAATACATTTGTCTTTGAATTTGGCTCCATTAACTATTATCAAGGCATCATTAATTCACTTTTTATCTGAGATATTATGGACTTTAACATTATATTTTATCTGTGAAAGTTACTATATGATAGCATTGTAATACTTATGTTTTTTTGTTTGGAATATTAATTTATTTAGAATAAATATATAAGTATAATTTATGTAAGAAAAATAATCTTATCTGGGCTAGTGGCACTCACCTGTAATACCAGCAGCTCAGGAGGCTGAGGCAAGAGGATTGAAAATTCAAAGCCAGCCTCAGTAACATCAAAGGCCCTAAGCAACTTAGTGGGATCCTGTCTCTAAATAAAATATAAAAAAGCATGAAAAATTGTGGTATAATGCAAAAAAACAGTACATGTACATTGGCATAATTTAGCATGAACATACTTTCTATACAGAGTTATGAAAACTTGTTCTGTAAATGGGTAATAATGAGTGTAATACATTCCACTATTGTAATGTATGTAAAAAAATAAATTTAAAAAAAATGTAGATTGTAAAAAAAGAAACTCAAACTGTTTAGATAAAGTGTCATTTCATTATATATATATATATATATATATATATATATATATATATATATAGAGAGAGAGAGAGAGAGAGAGAGAGAGCCAGCACTGGGATGGGGGGGCTGGGGTTGTGGCTCAGTGGTAGAGCACTTGCCTATCATGTGTGATGCCCTGGGTTCAATCCTCAGCACAACATAAAAATAAATAAATATAAAATAAAGGTATTGTGTTCAACTTACAACTAAAATATAAATATTAAAAAAGGGCTGGGATGTAGCTAAGTGATTAAGGGCCATTGGGTTCAATCCCCAGTAAGTACCAAAAAAAAAAAAAAAGGAATGATCTTCAAGTTAAGAATATAGAGGGGGGAAAAAGAATGAAATAAAAGAAAATAGGAAGGGCTTGGAATAGGTGGAAGAAAGACAAAACCTGGATTTTTAGTGTTGATGTAGTGGAACCAATGGTGGTTTTCAAAATTCAACAAGGGTTGGAAATAACAAATATAACTTGTATATACTTAAAATTGTTGCCTAAATAATCGTATATATTGCAGTAGAGTTCATATTAGAGTTTTTTTTTTTTTTTTTTTTTTTTTTTACAAATTTTAATGGCAGAAACATTTAGCATTAGTTGGCTGTTTTATTATTCTGTAAGTTAGAGTTTAGGCAACCAGTTATTGATGTGAAATTTCAGACTGTAATATGTTTATTCACCAGTTACTTTCATCCTTGGCTTCTTAATTACACTGACAATATTTAAGTGTAAGCCGCAGATCACATATATAATTGGTAAAAACATATAATTATAATTACATATATAATTGGTAAAAACATCAATATAAAATAATTATTTTAATAGATAAATTTCAGCCACATTGAGTATCTATATACTTATATAATCTTTTAGAAATTTACATCTTATAATCCCTCAAATAGAGAAAGTTTAGGATGAGATATGAGGGAAAATGAAAGACAATAATGTATTCTTAATTTTATATTAAATATTTTTGCAGCATAAATTTTAAATTTTATGTTCACTGAAAAAAAGAGTCATAAATATTAGTACTTAACAAAACAAACGAGAAAAAAATTAGTAAAAAATGAATAGTTTCAGTAAGAATATTATAGGAAATGAATATGTTTTCACATGAGGAAATTAATTTCTTAAATAATAAACAAAACAGATGTGAGTTTAAAGCAATGTGTGAAACCATGAAAAAGTAGGAGATACCATATTTATGTTCATTATATATTATAGTAAAGACAATATAATTTTGTAACTGCCAAATAAAAGAACAATTAGAAAAAAAATTGCCATGTACTTGTTAAAATTACTTGTTACAAATGTAAGACAGAGTTACAAACAAAATAATATTTGGGTGCACTCCTGTAGAAACTATAAAAGAATAAAACAAAAATGAATATTATAGATTATAGTAAGCAGAAATAAAAGAAATGACTAAATAAATATGACAAATGATCATCTTCCTAAGGAATCAAAACAATAAGCAAGAATAACTTTATTGTTGCCAAAAATGCTACAGAAGTTTTGTTCTTAAAAAGTGGCTATTTTTTAGTTTAAAAACAAATATTGAAAATATAACAAAGTAATAATAACAGCTATTCTTAATATTTGTTTTTAAATTTTTTATTAGTGCATTGCAATTATATATAATTGTCAGGCTCATTTTGACATTTTCAGAACTGCATATAAGATAATTTGCTCCATTTCAATTCTCAATACTGTCCGCTTCTCTCCACTCTTTGTTCTTCTTGTTCCCCTTCTGGTACTCTATTGGTTTTCCTAATATTAATTTACTTTTTAAATCCATATGTTATAGTTATACAAAAAAGTGGAATTCATTGTGATATATTCATATATGTACCTAGCATTGTTTGATCAGTTATGTTCTGCAGTTTCTCTCCTTTCCAATTCCTTTTCTATCCCCTCTATACACCTCTTCTCCTCCAGTGTTCTCCCTTCTTTTATATTTTGATCACCTTTTAAAAATTACTAATTTCTCTTTAGTTTCTTCACCTGAAAGAAAATCCATTTCTTGAATTTCTGATTTTGGCTTATTTCACTTAGCCTAAACTTCTCCAGTTTCATCCACTTATCAGCAAATGACAAAATTTCAACACTTTTATGGATGTGTAAAATTCCATTGTGTATACATACCATATTTTCTTTGTATATTTACTTGTTAACTGGCACCTGACGTGGTTCCATTACTTTACTATTGTGAATTGTATTTCTGTAAATATTAGTATTCATGTATCACTATTGAATGCCAATTTTAGTTAGTTTAATGAGTACCAAAGTGTGGGATAGCTGAGTTACCTAGTGAGTTAATTCCTTGTGTTTTGAGGAATCTAAATTGCTTTTTAAACTGATGACATGAGTTTGCATTCCCATCAAAATTACATGAGTGTACATTTTTCTTAACATCATTGTCAGTATTTATTGTTATTTGTACTCTTGATGATTGCCATTCTAAATGGAGTTAGATAAAAATCCCAGGGTAAATTTGATTTACATTTTTCCAGTTGCTTAGTATGTTGAATATATTTTCATATTTTTTTGGTAATAGGCATTTTTCTTTTTTTGAAAAAATATCTGTTGGGCTGAGGTTGTGGCTCCGTGGTAGAGCGCTTTCCTAGCATGCATGAGGCACTGGATTCAATCCCGGGCACCCCATAAAAAAATAAATAAAAAAGTAAAATAAAGGTATTGTGTCCATCTACAACTAAAAAAAATTAAAAAAAATCTGTTAATTCATTTGTCCATTTATTGATTGGGTGATTATATTTATATTTGGTGTTAATATTTTGAGTCATTCATACATTCTATATATTTTTCTTCTTTCAGAAGAAAAGCTAAAAAGATTTTTCTTCAATTCTATTGTTTTTCTTCACACTTTTAACTATTTCCTTTACTAAAAATAACTTCTCAATTTGAAGTCATCCACTTACCGATTGTTGGTTTTTATATCCTGAGCTTTAGGAGTCTTATTAAGGAAGTTGGTGCCTGTGCAAATATGTTGGGAAGATGACCCTAATTTCTTCTAGCGATTGCAGTGTATCTGGTCTAATTCCTCAGTATTTAATTGGCTTTCAATTTATTTTTATACATGGTAAAATAGAGGGATCTACTTTTATTCTTCTACATATGGATACCCAGTTTCCACATGCATCTAAGGAAAAAAAAACGAATTTGGCTGTTGATGGATAAACTCCTCTATAGATGTCAGTTCTAATTGATTAATGGTATTTTTAGGTCTGAAGAGTATTTATTTAATTTATGTCTGCATGACCTATCTATTGATTGCAGATGTTTCTTGGAATCACCTAGTATTATTGTATCAGAATCAGATATCTGAGTCTTTATATTAAGTGGGGGTTTAAATGTAAGTAGATACACCAACTTTTGTTATGTAAATACTTACAGTCATTATATCTTATTGTTGTTTACCTTCTTCAATAAGTATGAAGTAACCTTTTTTGTTTCTTCCCATTAGTTTTGAAACTAATGGGACGAAACAGAAAATAGCTACCCTTTTCCAAATATAAGGGTAGCTATTCCTGATTTTATTCTGTCAGAATTTTTAATGTTTATATTTTTCCATCCTTTGACTTATAGCCTATGGATATCAATACCTGTAATTAGGGTCTTTTATAAACAACATATGCTTGTGTCTTGCTATTTAATCTATTCTGCAGGTTTACAACTTATAATTGGAGTGCTGAGAACATTTTCATTCATTTTTAATATAGAAAGATGATTTTAATTTCATGAAATCTTGGTTTATTTCTAAGTGTTAATGCAGACCTGTTTTGTCTTTTACTTGTCTATTCTATTGTGATTCAACCATTCACTAGCTCTTTTATATTATTTTTCATTTGTTCTGATGTAAAATTTCATTAAGTTTTTAAAAATAATTTTTAGTGTCAATGGACCTTTATTTATTTATATGTAGTGTTGAGAATCAAACCCAGTGCCTCACATATGCTAAGCAAGTGCTCTACAACTGAGCCACAATGCCTCATTGTTTTTTTTTTTTTTTTTTTGATAGTGCTAGCTCAGTAATCATCAGTGTTTTTGTTTTCTACTTTTCTTGGAATAATTTTATTTCATTTTCCATTCTGATGGACAGCTTTGCTGTGTATAGCAATCTTAATTTGTAACCTTCATCTTTCAGGGCTTGGAATATGAAGCTCCCCTGGCTTTTACAGTGTGGCCCATGAGACCCGAATATAGTCTCATTGGCTTATACTTAAATATGTCTAACCAATTTTCTCTTGCAGCTTTCAAAATTTTATCTTTTTTCTGAATATTAGACAGTTTAATTATAATGAATCTTGAAGAGTACCTTTTATGATCTTGCCTATTTGTGAATCTAAATGGCTCATGTACTTGCATTATCATTTTATTCCCAAGGTTTGTAATATTTTCTGATAGTACTTCTCTGAAAATGTAGTGTATTCTTTAGTTTTCAATGTCTTCTAGGACAATATTAGAGTTTATCTTCTAATGCTAGGTTATCTCAAATATTCTGGTCATGATCTCATCATATTTTCTTAATTGCTAACTCTTTTCAATATTATATATGTTGTCTTTAAAAAGAGGAAACTGTCTTCTCTGTAGTGGAATCTTTTGGTAATGTTTTCAACTGAATCTTTACCTTGATTTACTGATTCTCCCATTTAAAGGATTTTTTTTCTTTCTTTTCAGAATTTTTTCTTTATTGAAATATTATTTCATTTTTGTATTTTCATTTTTAGTTCATTCCTTAGGTATTTTGTAATTTATTGATTATTACTATAATACACACAATATTGAAAATCATAATTTGAATAGTATAAAACTATTGAGAAAATTCAGTTCATAGTTACAAACATCCAAAAAAGAATTTCAAGATGTAGATGACTTCCTTGGAAAATCTGTAAAAACTACTTAAGGAACAATGATCAACAATTCTATGTAATCTCCATTTGTATATAAAAGAGGCAAGAGAAGTTCGTGAATCACTATTTTTAAACCATAGCACATATACCAAAACCAGGGAAAGTCATCACAAAAAACAACTTCCTGACCAGTATT
This sequence comes from Urocitellus parryii, assembly GCF_045843805.1. Taxonomy (NCBI): domain Eukaryota; kingdom Metazoa; phylum Chordata; class Mammalia; order Rodentia; family Sciuridae; genus Urocitellus; species Urocitellus parryii. The sequence goes on along the minus strand of NC_135547.1, from coordinate 48,396,000 downwards.
TCTGGGCTGAAATAAATGTTGTTTAATTTTATAGAAAACAAATATTTTTTTCTTAAAGTGGTTGTGACATTTTACATTCACTTCAACACTTCATAAGGATTATATTTTCTCTGTATATTTCCCAGTGTTTCTTGTAGTCAGTAATTTTTCTTAATTTAAGTCATTCTTATAAATAACTAAATGTATACTATTGTTTAAATTTTTATTTTCCTAATTGCTAATGAAGACCCCTAATGCACAAGAAGTAAAATCAAGAATCAATAACTGGGATGGCATCAAACTAAAAATCTTCTTCACAGCATTGGAAATAATCAAGAAAATGAAGAGAGATCCTACAGAATAGGAGAAAAATCTTTTCCACCTGCACTTCAGATAAAGTATTAATCTCCAGGATATACAAAGAACTCAAAAAACTTTATAAAATAAAACCAAATAACTCAATCAATAAATGAGCAAAGGAACCGAACAGGCACTTCATAGAAGAATAAATATGAATTTCAAAAAAATATGAATATCTCTAGAAATTTGAGAAATGAAAATTAAAACTGCACTGAGATTCCATCTTACTTCAGTATGAATGGCAAGTATAAAAAAGACAAGTAACAATAAATGTTGGTAAGTATGTGGGGAAAAAGATTTACTCATAAACTGCTGGTGGGACTGGAAATTGGTACAACCACTATGGAAAACAGTAGGGAGATTCCTCAGCAATTTTGGAAGGGAACCACCATTTTACCCAGTTATTCCACTCCTGGGCTTATACCCAAAGGACTTAAAATCAGTATATTACAGTGATTCAGCCACATCAATGTTTATAGCAGTTAAAATCACAATAATTAAGCTGTGAAACCAACCTTGGTGTACTTCAACAGAAGAATGGATAAAGAAAAAGTGATTTATATACACAATGGAATATTACTTAGCCATAAAGAAGAATGAAATTATGGCATTTGCTGGTAAATGGATGGAACTGGAAAATATCATACTAAGTGAAATAAACCAGTTACCCCACCAAAGAGAGAGAGAGAGAGAGAGAGAGAGAGAGAGAGAGAGAGAGAGAGCGCAAATGTTTTCTTGATATATACATGCTAACCCATAACAAGGGAGAGTGAGGAGGGGAATTATAGAAGTTAATTGAATTAGTCTATGAGGCACAAATAGAAGGGAGGGGGATGGGAATAGGAAAGGTAATAGAATGAATCAGACATAACTTTCCTATGCTCATATATGAATACATGACCAGTGTAACTCCACAGCATGTTCAACCATAAGAATGGGATCAGTATTGTTATGGTTTGCACCCCATGTATGTATAAAATGTCATAATACACCCTACTGTAATGTATATCTAAAAACAACAACAAAAAAAGAACTATTTTCTTAGCTCTATTTTCTAAAGATTTTTTCATGGTTTTCTAATAATTTTATAACTTTAAAGTATATATATAAATCTTTAATTTATTACCCATACAATTTAGTATAATGCATAACACATAAGTCATTTCTTTCTTTTTTTGTTCTTTAATCTAGATTACTGGCAAATATTCTACAACAATTTGGGGGATGGCTGTTTTCCATTACATTCTTTTCTACTTGTGTAAAAAAAAAAACAGTTAGCTGTCTCTATAAGGGAATTAATTGGCTTTTCTATTTATACCTCTGTTAATAATACTCTTTGTATACCTATAGTTATATAGTATGCCTTATTCTCACATAAGAAGATCCCTCCCATGTTGTTCTTATCTGTCAAGAATGTCATAGCTGTTTTAGGATATGTGACTTTTCATATGAACTTTAGAATTATCAATGTCTAAAAAAACTTAGGTTTTTCATGATAAAATAACATTTATTGGGTTCTTGGTATGTACTAAGAATTACATTGATTTTTTTAAAGTATTATATTTAATGTTTTCAGTGATTTGAGTTAGGATTTGTTATAACTTATTATGGATATGAGTAATTCAGACAACACCACATTGGCAAGTAGCAGAGATGAGACTTCAATGTGAACGGTCTAAAGTAGTGTGTGCACAGATCTTACTGATCTCTTTGACCATACAAGTGGTATTTCTGGAAGTTTCATTCTACCAAGTAAGTATTCCCATATGTACATGTGTAGTTAAATTCTATTCCTTATTATTATTATTATTATTATTTTGGTGTCAGGGTTTGAACGCAGTGGTGCTTAACCACTGAGTCATAACCCCAGCACTTTTTGATTTATTTTGAGACAGAGTCTCAGTAATTTGCTTTAAGGTGTCACTATGTTGCTGAGGCTAGCTTTGAACTTGTAATCCTCTTGTCTCAGCCTCCCAGACTTCTGGGAAATTACATGTACGCACCACCATGCCCAGCTCCATTTTGCATTTTATAATTGTTGTATTTTTAGGTTCATATCATGATTTTTAAAATTATTTGTTCTTTTTTGATATACACAATAGAGTGTATTTTGGCATATTATACATACATTGAATATAACATATTCTAATTAGGATCCTATTCTTGTGGTTGTACATGATATGGAGTTACCCTGGTTGTATATTCATATACAAGATTAGGAAAGTTATGTCCTATTCATTCTACTATCTTTCTTATTCCCATACCCCTCCCTTCCCTTAATTCCCCTTTGTTTATTTAATTTGATAAACTTCTATTCCTCCCCTCCCCACCATCTCCTGTTGTAGGCTAGCATCCACATATCATATCAGAACATTCAACCTTTGTGTTTTGGGGACTGGCTTATCCATTTTTCATCAAATGCCATAAGTTCATTTTCTTTATGCTGAGTAATATTCCATTGAGTATATATATATATCACATTTTCTTTTTCCATTTCCCTGTTGAAGAACACCTAGGTTGGTTCCATAGCTTGGTTATTGTGAATTGAGCTGCTATCAACACTGATGTGAACCCATCATTGTAGTGTGCTGATTTTTAAGTCCTTTGGGTATAAACTGAGGAGTGGGATATCTGAGTCACATGGTGATTCCATTCCAAGTTTTCTATGGAATCTCCATACTGTTTTCCATAGTGGTTGCACCAATTTGCAGCCCCACCTTACTGGTATTTTGATGGGGTAAGTTTGAGGACAGTGAACATCATTACAATATTGAATCTTCAAATTCATAGACATATATGTTTTTCATTTATTTTGAACATCTTTAGAAATACTGGAGATATATATATATGCTTTTGTTTGATTTGGGTATATGCGAATTGGTTTAACAAAAGTGATTCATGAAATTCTCCTGCCTCTTTTACTCTAAACGAGATTAGGTAAGATTATTGTTTATTGATCCTTAAATATTTTTTAAATTTTTCCAGTGAAGTTGATTTCTACTTCTGGCTACTGAGGCACAAGGATTCAGTGTTTCAACTTGGTGGGAAAATGCGGCCTTTGACTGAGTAGGAGACCCATGTAACATTTGAGAAGATAGCCAAATACATCCAGGAGAATCTTCAGCTATTGGTTCTCAGGCCAGATAGCACCTACTGTTTCAGGCTACATAACAGCCAGGTGTACTATGTTAGTGAGAAGATTTTGAAGCTGGCCACCAGTATCTCAGGGTACAAGCTGGTATTCCTGGGACCTGCTTTCGAAAATTCACTAAGGCCCACAATTCCCATTCATACATTACAGCTCTGGATTACCTGTATTTGCACCCTATACCAAGTATAAAGTATGAATAAAGCTCAGAGTAGAGCAGTCCTTCTGTACAGAAACCATGTGTTGAAATATGGTCTGGGTTAAATCATTGAAAACACTTCTCAAAGTGGTGGTGTCCTCCATGGCAGAAATTCCTTTGGGTTTTGCTGTAGTGTCAAAGTCTACACAAGACTGCAGGAAAGAAAACCCCATAGTGATTGCAGTATTTCTTCAAGCAGACATTGGGGAATATGTACAGCATGAAGAGACATTGACTTAAAATTAAGTCATTGCAAGAACTTAATAGCTGTGTGGAAGGGCTGCCTAGCTTTGTTTCCTGTATCTATGCAGTTGTCTTCATCATGTTGAATTTTGTCAACACTGTGACCTCTACAGTGATAAAGCTGTTTTTAAGACTCAAGGTAAGAACACAATGGATTTTTTGTTATTTATTAATATCACAAAGATATTGCTGTATAAGAATATTAGACCATTCTGAGGTTTTAGGTCTCCATTTGGCTAACATAATATGTGCAGTTTAGTAAGCTATTTTTTTATACAGTAACTGCTATATGGTATGGAAGGAAAACTTGGATTCAAATCCCACTTCTGACACTTAAAAGCTACTCAGCCATGGATGAGTCATGGAGCTTCAGTAAGCTTCATTTACTTCTGTTTAAACAAACAAACACAACAACAACAAAAACAGCTTTAGCCATCTGCCTAAGAATGTTTTTATTTAGGATTAGGAGTCATGCTTGTAAAAAAAGCATAAGGCACAATGATAGGCAAATAATAAGTGTTGGAGAAAATGGTAGAGGAGTTATTTGTTTTTATATTATGTATTTCTTTTACCAAGCATAGGGTCTTCTGAGTATAGTTTGATTATGTTGTCCTTTTACATGTTATTTGCTTTAATCTTTATTTTTCTTGAATGGGATGATCTCAATTAGTAATTTTATTACTTTGATTTCATAAAACATTTCTCTTATCAACCTTTTCTTACCTGAATAACCTGAACAAAAAAGCACCAATTACAAATCCTGAAATAATTCAACTCCTATATCCTCATGAATTAAAATATTTTATAAAGGGGAACATTTTAAAGACAGAAGTTTAAAAAACTTCCTGTGCTGTAAAACAAAACAATATCTTATATGAATCTAATACTTTTAAATCCAAAGGTGACATCTCTAAAAATATAATACCTTAAACTACAAAAAAAAAAAAATCCAGTGAAGTCATCTACATCTTGAATTTCTTTTTTGGAAGTTTTAAACTATGGACTGAATTTCCTTAATAGTTTTAAGCCATTGAAATTATGTTTTTCAGTATTGTATGGATTATAGTAATGTGTTGTTTGGTGTTTTCAAATAATTGATGCATTTTTTCCTAAGTTTATCAAACTTATGACCAGAATGAACTAATGAGCAAACAAGTTTTACTGATTTCATTCTTTCCTGAGGGAAAAAATGGGGAATAAGCAGTTTTACCTCAACCTGTGCTCAGGGAGAGGTGGGGGACTGGGGAATGAAAATGCTATGGAATTTTCACCATTTTGAGTTTTTGTTCATTTTTCTATGATGTTGTTCTTGGATGCTTGCTTGATTGCTAAACCCCAACATTTTATTTCTAATTTTTTCAAACTATTTTTAAAAATTATAAATCATGCTGAAATACATGACTTAGCCCAAGGGTGTCATCAATTATATAGGCATGTACATTTGTGGGGAAAGTTCCTAAAAGTGAAATTTGTCATTGAAAGCTTATTTGCATTTTCAAGTTCATAGACTAAAAGAGGGAGAATAGTCTTTCAGAAAAATTAATTGTTTTATTATTTTGGTTTTAAATATAATTTTCTTGGGCTGGGGTTGTGGCTCAGTGGTAAAGCACTTGCCTAGCATGTATGAGACACTGGGTTCAATCCTCAGCACCATATAAAAATAAAGGTATTGTGTCCATCTACAACTAAAAATTTAAAAATAAATAAATAAAACTTTTCTTGATTCATTGCAATTTTATTTTTAGAATTTCATGCATTTTTCTCATTGGTTATTAAAACTTTTTTATCAATTATTTGTGGATTATTTTTTATTAAGGAAAGTAGACTTTGACAGTATTAATTCCAAATATTTTGTACCACTTCTTCATTTTTTCAGCTTCTTATATTTTGGACTTTATTGTGTTTATATTTTTAAATATAATTAAATAAGTTTTTTCCAAAGATTTTTAGTTTTGTGGTAGGTTTTTAAAAGCTTAATTTTCTATAAAATTATAAATGTATCTTCCTATTTTTTGATACATATGTTTTGTCTTGTTTTGTTTTTTTCCCATCCAGATCTATACTGGACATCTTTTAATCCACCGCTGCTGCTTCTCTTCTTTCTGTATTCTCCCTCCTAATTAAGAAAACTAGCAACTGCATGCCCCACATGTTTTGACAAAATGGTTTCAAGTTAACTTTTCTCAAAATGGAATATACATAGAAGATTTGGAAGGAAACAGGATATTAGAGGAGCAATGTCAGGTTGCTCAGTGTTAATTCTGTTAGGCATTATATTATATTATATTCTCTTTAAAATGAAATTTAACAAATTAATTTTTTTGATATACAATAATGGATTTTAAAAGATCAAAAAAAGTCTTTAATACATTTGGAATTTAGACTGATAAAGGGTGTGGCAATCAGTTTCAATTTATACATCAGCATGTATTTCCAACTATAAAAGCAATCATACTGTGCTTGCTGTGGTAATATATTTTACCTACTTGACACTAAAAGCTTGTTGACACTGCATTAACACTGTTTAATCACATACATTACCCACTATTGATACAATATGTAATTTCAAATAAATAATATATATTTACTGCATGAACAATCAAAATGCTTAAATGACACATGTCCATAAAGAAAACATTAATTACTGTAAATAATTTTAAAATAAGTAAGCAGTACAAACACTAAATTGATAGTGTTAGAATAATAAGAGAAGTATGGTTCTTTTTTGGTGGGAGAGTGTACTGGGGAATGAAGTCAGGAGCAAGCAAGCAGTGAGTCACATCCCAAGCCCTATTTTGTATTTTATTTAGAGACAGGGTATCATTGATTTGCTTAGTGCCTAGCTTTTACCAAACATGGGCCACTGGAATTACAGGCATGTGCCACCACGCCTGGCTGAGAAACATGGTTCTTAACAGGCAAAATTCTAGGAGTGTTTTTTTATAGTTCTACATTATTTTATTTTTGCCTTGTTATCTTTTTGGCAGTGCTAGTAATGTAACCCAGGGCCTCACGCATGCCAGGGCAGCACTCTACCACTGACCTCAAACTCAGTCATTTGTTCCCATTTTAAAAATTCAGATAAACTTATTACCTTAAATATCTAAGATTTATTATGAAAAAAACCCCTAATTTTGCCAAATGTGGAATTATTTAATTACATTGCTGACTACACAAGAGTTTCAAGCATTACTAAGATATGTGATGATTATACTTTTAAAAAGCTGTATTTATGTAAGTGGAGTAGTGAAACAAATATATATATATATATATATATATATATATATATATTTAATTTGGAGAAATAATTTTTACAAATGTACGTTAAAAAGAATATCTCTTTTAGATCTGACTTAGTTTTGCTCAGTTTCTGGTCTGAATCATGATACCTTATTTGTATGTCCATTTATTTATATATCATGTGAGAATAATATTCATGCTTTAATCAACTGGTGGACTAAATACTTATGTTTTGATGACTATACAAAATTTTCAGTTAGCTATTAATGAGTGTTTCTGGAATTCAAAATGACTTCCTTCCTTTAAATGTGGTAGACATTATTTGTATAATCTCACTTGTTTAAATAATTGGCATTATTTTTGAAATACAAACATTAATTCAGTTTTATTTATAAAACCATATATCCCATATAAATAAATTTCTAGTGGATTAGCTTTGTTCTGCAGGTATTAATAATAAATACTCTAAACTGGACTTTTGAATAACATTATCTAAGTTTACATTAGAGCTCTACAACTTGTCTCTACAAAATTTTGGACAATTTACTCTTTCTGTGCTTCAGAATAAAATTTATTTACCAATAAAAGAGAATAAAACAACAATCATCTAACAGGGTTAAATATGCAACATGTTCAAATCCAAAGCTGAAATATAGTATGTACTCAATACATATTTATTATTACTCTGAAGTTTACTTTGGAGAAAAATTCTATGAGTATATTATGTATTCTCCACAATCTAAATAGTCCTTTTAAATATATCTGAGTCCTGACTGCATTTCCAAGTCTTTAGCTAGAGAAAATAGCATTAAAATAACAAATCTGGTAACTACCGAATTTAGATTATATATTAATAAATATAATATACCAACTATGGAACTATTAGCTCTCTTAGTCTACACAAAACAAATGTACCTGAAAATTTGATCATTGAATAAATAAGAAATTTATTTTTAGCTCAAATAATATCTGATTATTTGATATTGACAGGGCCTTTTTTTCATCATTCAGGAAATAATAATTACAATTTTCTGCCATTATTAATATATGGCCTCCAAGGCTATTCTGGAAGTCAAGAACCCACTTGTGGAAGGATGAATAATAAGTGAACAAAACTATGACTGTTTTTAATGGAGTCTTTTATTTATCTGGAAGTTGTACACATAATTTCTTGCTACATTCCTTTAGTCTAATTTTTTTAAAATATTTATTTTTTAGTTTGTTGTTGGACACAATATCTTTATTTTACTTATTTATTTTTATGTGGTACTGAGGATGGAACCCAGGGCCTCACACATGTAAGGCAAGCACTCTACCGCTGAGCCACAACCCCAGCCCCCATTGATCTTAATTTTATTTTATGACTTTATTACTTAACTTCAAAGAAACAGATAAATCTAAGCTATCTGCATATACATGAGAGAAAGAAAACAATTTTGGTGAGCTGCAATTTTAATCTACCACAGTAAAATAAATTAATGAATTCACAAAGTACTATATATATATATATATATATATATTATCTTTATCAAAGGTTTTTTTGAAAATTGGAGACCTTTTGAGCTCTATAATTTGACTTGTCAAAAAAATCCAAATATATCCCATCACAAATAAATGGCTTCATTCCTTTATCTTTGTTATTCTCCATTTGTGTGCTCACCTAGGACATGGTGATATTTACTGCAAAGGTCAAATATATGCCCTTCTTTACTCTGAGGAAGTTATGTCATATGAGTTTCTTTATGCAAAATCCATTTTTAAATATGCCTTTTCAAAGGGATGAAGGATATATTTTCTTTCTATAATAATTTCCTGTGCAAACACCAGATAATAATCCTCAATTTTTCTGCATATGCTCACACTATTAATGAAATATTCTTGCTAAATATTGTGTGTCATTGAAAGAAGAAGCTGGTTAAAAATTTTCTCCTTTTGCTGTAGCTCTTTTATAATCAACAGATACAGAATATTGCATAAACAGAAAGATACAATTATGACAGTCACAAAGATTAATTGCTTAGTCTGTGATCATTGCCTGGCCTGTTTTAGGAAAAAAATCAAGATGTGTAACTATGTTATTTTAGCATAAAATCAGAAAATGTCTTTTTTGAAAATCCAACATTATGCAATATATAATTTATAGAAAAGTTTCTAGGCATGTCTCCAAGAAAAACAAACCCCTTCACAGATATACACATATACAAACACACACACTTGAATTAACACTATTTATTTTCTTGAATACTGTCTACTAAATTTCATATATACTAACGTAAATACAGTATAAAGTAATCTCCTAAGAACTGGATGAGCATATTTTGAATTTATTTTAAATATCTATTAAAATATTTATAACATTATATGGACATCTAATCAATAATTATTGATGTGTTATTAATAAGTAACTCACCTCCTATACAAATACTTTCCATAAATGCATTAAGTTTAACTAGATAATTTAAAAAGAGATGCAATAATTGATACCTCTTTCACATATATATTTTTCTCAACCATAAGAACATGTTTCTCCCTATTGTGCTTACTAACTTTGGAATGTTATATATATGGCTAGAGTTAATTAGAGTAAACATTTAAGTTATATTCTGCATTACTTTTCTGTGATTTTATGTTTTTTTATACTTTTTTCATTTACATTTTTAAAATTTTCTAATTTTTCTGGTGATTCTTATAAAGACTATAGAGCTGAATTTTAAAACTACTGTTATTTAGTATCCAACCATTATTTTCCCATATACATTTTATAGTTACTATTAAATTTGAATTTTACTCACAAAATTTATTTATATATAATTTTATTTGAATTTATAAATTTATATTATAATTACATATGATCTATAATTATATATATATATATATATATATATATATATATATATATATATATATATATCTCATATGTATTTAATTCAAATCCCACATGTGTGGGGACAAATGCATCAAGTGCATGGAGTACTGCATACATGGCATACATTAAGGGCATCTGAGTGGCAAACCACTCCCCCATGCTAGGCATGTGAGCATGTGAGTGGCAAACCCTAGGCCTGAGGCTGTGTGTTGCAGTTCCTGCACTTGCTCCATGGCCTGCTCATCCATTGGTCACTGAAGGGACAGTTGGCCAATAATTGTATTGGTGGCTGCCTGTAATCTGCTTAGCTACTGCCTGAGTATATATACATGGTAACTTTGCAATAAAACCAGACCTACTTCCTGCTTGGTAGCTGGAGGTCTTGATTAGCTACTCCACAGCCACACTCTCCTCTACCGTGTTCCTTGGACCTTATTGCTGGAAGAGAGAGCCCACGATACATATATAGAACTTAGGTTGTTTTGGTCTCACTTTTCAGCAAGAACAAACCCAACTAAAAATAAATGATGGTTCTTGAACCCATCAAAGTAATAATAATGTAGCCAAATAAATTCTGTAAAATCTGAAGAGGTAGACTCATACAGAGACAAAACAATTAAGATATGCTTACCTGGATGAGAAACCATTGGACTCTGTAAGCTGTAGGAACACTTAAATAATAATTTAAATGAATTTCTTTAGGGAGAGTGGGAACATGAGACTGAAAAAATACTTGGAGACAGTAGCAGAAATCCCTTTTTTTAAAAAATGAATATTCATTCCAAGAAATCCAACAGGTTGTAATGTAAAGAATCTGTGGAAAATTCCCCTCCTAGACCTGGTAGGAGCGGGGAAAGTGTATCTGTTGTAAAGATTTTCAATTTTCCTTTCAATAGCAAGTTTCTGCAATTTTTGAAAGAGAATGACACCAGAGAGTGGCTCTGAAGCTTCATTCCAGTTGAGGCAGGTGATTTAAATCTCACTCCAGCTCTCTCCTGTTTCATCTGAGGTATCATGTACAATGATAAATGACAAGACATCATGAAAAGAGATTAAGAATGATGAAGCCACAGTAAACAGTAAGGGACACTGGAAAATGCTATCATCCTGGTGTAGGGGGGGAAAAACTTGTTAAAGCTACAAACTGGAGACACAGGCTTATTAATAGATTCATATTTAGTCACATTCTATAATTATTTTCCTTCTTTACATTTTCTTGTGACATCTATAGTACAAGATATAGACTTTCTCTGAGAAACAATAGAAAAAACATATCCAAAGCAAAGAGAGACACAAACAAGGACATTAGATGCATTTGAAGTAATTGATGTATATCCTACAGCCAGTATTAAGCATAGACACTATAAAAATGATAAAAGGAGTTCTTCACTCAGAAGTAATAAAATATATAAATCAAAAGAAAAATATATAGATCAGAAGCTAGAACTCTACATAAAGAAAAAAGTGTATGGAAAAGAAAAATAATGATAAGTTAAAATCTCTTAATCTTAAATGGTATAAAAGACAACTGTTAAAGCAATAGTAGTGATGATGGCACATGGATAAATCATATAAATTTGCATAGATTCATAGAGACATAAGGAAGCAGTTGGATATACCTTAATAATGCACTATATAATTATTTGAAGGTGGGCATAAATTATATCAAAATGTGTCAGCCTTATAAACTCTATGGAAAAAATTAAAATATTTTAAATATAAATAAGTGACATTCTAAATATGAATGATATGCTATATGCCAGTAGGGTGACATGATGGAATAAATTAGAAGTTTCAAAACCAGAGTAGAATAAAATGTGAGAAAAAAAAAGTGGAAACAAATGCATTGAATAGGGAACAGTTATATATGTGGTAGCTTTTAATATAATTACATCAATGAAACTAAATGAGAATTATCTATTGCTAGATAAGTGCTTGTCAGAGTGGATAAAAATACTTATATATTATCTAAAAGCACATTTAAATTAAAATGGGTTTAAAATTATGGTATGGGGAAGTATACTCTATTAACACTAACTGAAATAGTTAACTTGGAATAGGTCTATTCATTTCAAACAGAAGAACTCAGAAATAAGAAAATTGAGGAAAAAGACATTACACAGTTTAATCAATTATTCAAGAAGACATACAAACCCTTAGGTTTGCAAAAGCTTCTGCTAAACTTCACTATGGATTTTTATAGTCTTTTCCCTCTTCAATTTTCTTTCCTCCTGCCTCTTCTTTAGCTGTATGTTTAATAGGCAATAGGAAATTTCATCTCCATTTTAATCTTATGGGACCTTCAATGTTAAATTTAGCCTGTTGTCTAGACTGTCTTTATGCAGTTCATGGCTATATTATAAAGTTGTATTATGTTGGGGACCACAAATCAAGTCAAGATGGCGCCTGGCATTTTGCCAGGAGGAGTGGGTTGTGAGGCAACACCACAGAGCCATTTAGATGGTGGGTATTCCTTATTGGCTGATTGCTGTATCTAGATGATGCCAATTGAGTCAAGCTGTGTGTAATCAGTTAGGTATATATACCTCTGCTGTTTCCACAATAAAGCGGCTCCCGCTACCTTGGGTGCCTGCTACCTTGAGTTCCCGCTGAGTTTCTCTGCAATAAAGCAGTTCCCACTTCAACCTTCAAGTTGCTTGTCACCTCCCAGTTATTTTGCCAAGCTGGACTGCAGCAGTAGCATACCTTACTGAGGATGGTGGGGAACACAGGCTGGGAAGGGTGAGCATTAGGAATAGAAAAGACAGTAGAAGAAATATAACATAATTTTCCTGTGAACACGTATGAAAATACCTAAGTGAACCCCACCATGGTGTCCACCCACAAGAATAGGTTTCTAATTAGAATAAGATATAGCCTGTTGATATTGCTGTTGAGAATTATGTTTGAGTCCTTTCCCCCCAGTTTGGAAGACTGAATATCCAAGAAAAGCCAAGGAAAAAGCAAAAAGTGTTTATTTAAAGGATACAACAGAGATAGAAGGACTGAGGCTCCTCTGAAGAAGAAGGGTCCAATTGATGCCCAAGGGAGTGTGGGTATCCTCCTGGTTTTATACATTTTAGATTTCATGTTGTCTCATGCTCCCTCCTGTTCTTATCATCTATGTGACCAAAAGTTGGGTCAAATGTGGGAAAGGTGCCTTCCAGGGATACTGACAGGAAAGGAGCAGTTGAGGGACATTCACTAGCATCTCCTTGAAGGGAGGAAAAACTAATTCCCTAGAAGCAGGTCACCTTGGCAACAGGTTGGATAAGGCAGAAGTTCTTTGGAGGTATTAGAATTTTATTCCCTCTTGAATCAGCCCCATCTTCCTGACCCATTACCTATCCTCACTGTCCTTTTGCCATTCCCCTACTTTACTATGCTTATAATATTTTATCAAAACGGATTTGACTGCCATGCATAATTAAGAGATCTAATAAAATATAAATTTTAAAAATGTGTTAAAAGGCAATTAAAATTTGTCTGAAAGAATTGTAGAATGAAAACTCTCAGCCTATAAATAAGATATAAAAACACACAAAATAATAGACTTCATAAAATGATTATACAGTACATATATACACACAAACACAATCTGTATAAATTCAAAACAAAAGTTATAATGAAAAAGTATTGAGTGAGTGAATTGGATAAAGTAGACTGCAAAACTAGACAGAATTTTATTGATCTATGGGATAATAACAACAAAGATAATGGAGAAACCATTGGAATCCAAGAAAAAGAAGAAAGTTGTGTTAGGAATATAGTCAATGAAATAATGGCTGAAAAGTCCACAAGTGAGGAATAGTCCTAATTCTACATATTTAAGAAATTGACCAAACTCCAAGTAGGATAACCACAAATAAATTTATACAAAATTTTCAGAAATAAAATACAAATAAAAAAATCTTGAAAGTAACCAAAGACAGTAAAACTTCTAGGAGAACACAAATTTTATGATACTAGATTTATGACCTGAAATTATGAAGTCTAGAAGGAAGTAGAGTAGTATTTTTCACAGTTCATGAAAATGAAATGAATTTAATTTCCTGTAAAAATATACTTCAGCTGGGATCAGTGACATGACCCTATAACCCCATCTACTCAGGAGGCTGAGGCAAAAGACTATGAGTTCAAAGCCAATCTCAGCAACTTTGCAAGGCCCTAAAAAACTTACTGAAACCTTTTTTCAAAAATAAAAATAAAATAATAAAAAGAGCTGGAGATTTGGCTTAGTGGTTTAGTGCCTCTGGGTTCAATCCCTGGTATAAAATTATATATCTATATATATCTATATAGAGATATATCTATATCTATCTATCTATATATATATATATATATATATATATATATATATATATATATCTTTTTTTTTCAGGAGTTGGGTGAGGTGTTGTATACCTCTAATTCTAGCAATTCAGGAGCCTGAGGCAGGAGGATCACAAGTTAGAGGCCAGCCTTAGAATCTTAGCAAGGCCCTTGGCAACTTATGAGACCATGTCTCAAAATAAAATAAATGCTGGGATGTAACTCAGTGGTAAATTGTCCCTGAATTAAATTTGCAATGTATGAGGAAATAAAATAATTTTAGATGAATAAAATGAAGAGAATTTGTTAGTAGTGAATTTACTCTTAAAAATGGCTAAAAGAAATTCTGTAGACAGAAACAAAATGATGTGAGAGAAAGGCTGAGAACATTAAAAAGTTAAGAAGAATTGGAAATGAGAATAACAGAAACAAATATAATAGACTACCCTTCTCCTCATGAATCTTTAAATCACATTTCATCATTAAAGCACATATTATAACATGATATTTAAGAAAATAAAACCATTTACGTAAAGTGACCTAAATGAATATAATGCTCAGGTTTTACTACAGTTAGCAATATCTTGATAATAGTAAACTCTGATGTCATATATGTAAATTCAAAAATGGAGGAACAACTTAAAATAAAATAAAATTAAATGACATACTCAAGACCTATAGATTATAAAATCTCAAACAAAATATGCACAATATAAATAATCTTATAAGAATTAAAATATTGAATTTTCAATTAGAATATGAAAAAGTTATCTCTTGGTTTTGTAACTAGAAAATTGTGTCAAACATGTTTCAAACAGAATCTTACACAAAATATAGGTGAGAAGAGAAAAAATCACAACTAATTTAATTAAGCAGATATTATTCTAATATAAAATTAAACATCTCAAAGCAAATCAAATAAACAAATATTCTCCACACCAATACCCCATAAATTTATATATAACATACCTCTACATACTCAATACAACAAAGTATAAATTGAATACAGCAAAGCATAAAGTATAAAGAGAATTATGCACCATGATTTCCAGATTTACAAGGCTGAATCTATATTGAAATTTGTGTGTGATACACCCATAGCAATGTCAAAGAAATAAAATCAGGAGATCATATCTGAAAGGAAAGTGACCAGCATTCGAAGTGACCAAGAGATCTTTATCTCAGTGATGTCTGACAGGGAAGGAAGGAAGAGGGGGGGAGGAGGGGGTAAGCGAGGGGGGTGTCTTATAGGAAAAGATCTTATATCCCAGTTGCAGTTTAAATCTAACAGAGTCTCTGGGTCTGCAAGCTGCCTTGTTGGCATATAATGATTGGATCATAGAGTAATTGCTAAAGGTTTCATCTTCTGCCTTCAGGCAGACTGGGCAGGGGCCAGATGTGGGTTTCCATTGCACCAGACCTGTGGGGGCTGGGTGTTCAGCCTTGAGTAGGGTTGAGTGTTCAGCTTTGAGGCAAACAAATGGTAAGGAACCAGATGGGTGGGCGTTGAGTGTTCAGCCCACCCTGAAGCTGAAATTTATTCAGCTTGCACTGAAGCTAACAATATCAAGTTAATCAGAAATAGCATTTTACATGACCTTGTTTATTATAGAAATTCTCATTAATCTATAAACATAAAGAAACATATTTAATTATATTAAAAATATATACAATTGGGCTGGGGATGTGGCTCAAGTGGTAGCACGCTCGGCTGGCATGTGTGCGGCCTGGGTTTGATTCTCAGCACCACATACAAAGATGTTGTGTCCACCAAAAACTAAAATACAAATATTTAAAAAATTATCTCTCTCTCTCTTAAAAAAAATAAAAAATATACAATAAAACCACAGTTAGTTTACTAAAAAGTAAATAAATGAATGTTTTCTGAAGATCAGGAACTTGGCAAGAATATCTGCTGTCATTTTTTTTGGTATTATGATAATGTATAGTTTAGACATTACAATATAGTAAGAAAACAAGCAACTACAAAAAACAGCCCATGATAGGGAAAAAAAAAGTCTGTCCATTTGCATGTGCATGGTTATCAGTTAGAATATATTAATTAAAGCTTATGTTATGTGATTATTGACAAAGGTTTCTGATAGACCCAACCTGATTTTCTCTCAAAATTGGGAGCCATCTTGCCACAAAGCCATGAAAAGATAATTTCGGCTTTACTATAAATTACTGCAAATTCTGAACCTGCTTGGAATGCCTGTCCGTTCCTTGAACTCATCCATGCCTGGCTCTCTGACCAGATAGCAGCCCTTTCTGAAACCTTAGTGACGTCTCACAAATCTTGGCCTTCCCTGGCCAGGCAACAACCCTCTCTGAGGCTCTAATGACCTTCATAAATTCTGATGTCGGTCCAGCAAAAATGTAAACTACCATTAGTGTTATGCTCGTCAGAGTTCTGTTATCTTTAACTCCCCTTTGTGTAACTTTCTGGGCTATAAAGCTGGGCTGCAGGAAAGCTGCTGCTGCTGTCTTATTTCCGAGGTTTTGGGTGGGAGAGGCAGCCTGGCTGGTCAAAATAATAAGCTTGCTTTAATTTGATTTTAATTGGAGTCAGTGGTCTTTTCTTATGTCCTTGTCTAACAGTTTCAAAAAATGCATTGGAGGAAAGACAGCCTTTTTAATAAAGGTGATGAGATATCTGGGTATTCATAGTTAGAAGAATAAAAGTACATTCCTATATCTAAGCCTATACAAAAGTCAACTAAATGTATATGGAAGACCTCATTATAAGAAAATAAATAAAGAAAAAGAACTGTGCAAATTCTGGAAGAAAACATAAAGGAAACATTTTCACATATAGGTAAAGGCTATGGTTTTATGGATAGGATTCCTATACTTTAGGAAATAGAACCAAGAATTGATGATTAGAATGATATAAAATCTTAAGTCTTCTTCACAGGAAAGGAAACAACAGAGTTAAGAGACAGCTTATATAATGGGGAAAAATATTTTACAGATCCTCTTCTGACAGAGAATTAATATCCAGAATATATGAAGAGCTCAAAAAATTCTACCATAATAAATGCATGAGCTAAATACTTTAAAAAGTACAAATGACCAACAATTATAAAAAAAGTTCAAAATCTTTGTCCATCAGATAAATGCAGATCAAAACTACATTAAGGACTAGGGTGTGGCTCAGTGGTAGAGTGCTTGCCTAGCACGTGCAATGCACTGGGTTCGATCCTCAGCAACACATAAAAAATAAAATAGTTAAAATAAAGGTGTTGTGTTCAACTACAATTTAAAAAATTATTTTAAAAACTACATTAATCATCCATCTGCAGTCAAAATTGCAATCATCAAGAACACAAATAGCAGTAAATGCTGGTGAGTATGCATGGAAAAGGGAACTCTTATACATTGATGTTGAGAATGTAAATTAGTACAGCCACTAAGGATATCTGTATGGAGCATTAAAAAAAAGTAAAAACTGAACTACCACATGACCTCATATTTATCCAAAAGAAATAAAAGTCACCATAATTTAGAGATACATGCATATCCATGTTCTTTTTCAGCACAGTTCAAAATAGTTAAATTGTGGAATTAGGCTAAATATGCATAAACAGACAAATGAGTAGAGAATGTGCTATATATACAAAATAGTGTTGTGTGCAGCCACGAAGAAAAAATGATGCCATTTTCAGAAAAATTGATGGGTCCCAAGAGCATCTTGTTAATCAAATTAAGCCAAACTCAGACAAGTTTTGTTTCATGTATATAAGCTAAGCAAAAAATAGGGAAAAAAAGATGTTATAATAGTAGAAGGAAGGCCACGGAGGTAGATTAGCAGGGTAGCAGCAGGGTGGACAGAAAAGTGAGAGGAAGAATTAGTTAAACTGATAAAATTATGTTATTTGAATATACAAATGTGACAATTCACCATTCTATAATTAATGCATCCTAATAAAAATATATAATTTTATAGATGTTTATAGATGTAAAGTATTTCAACAAATGTGCCAGGTACAATATCAACATGATAAAATTAATTGCACTTCTATCTACTAAAACAAATGTGGAATCCAAATTGAAAATTGATTAAAACAACATGTGATAGTTATAAGTTTAATAAACTTATAAGGGTGTT
Source organism: Urocitellus parryii (assembly GCF_045843805.1). Lineage (NCBI taxonomy): Eukaryota > Metazoa > Chordata > Mammalia > Rodentia > Sciuridae > Urocitellus > Urocitellus parryii. Next base: position 48,377,543 of record NC_135547.1, on the reverse strand, counting down.
ATATCAATAAAATTATGGAATGATCACTTATATTATATGTTTAAATTAAATTATTAGATTACATCATCAGGATAGAACAGGGCCTAAAGAGACAAGTACATTACATGAAATGTAATCCAAGTGTCAATGGAACCTGGGTTTTCTAGGGGAACAAAATCAACATTAAATTGGTTTACATGTCCAGAAACTGAAAAGTCCCATGATGGCTACCTGGAGGAATCATTAGCTTTTCTTTCCAAGAATACAAAATCTCAGAACAAGAGGGATCAATGATGTGGTCCCAGTTCCAGACTGCAGGCCTTGGAACTCCCTGGAAATCACTGAGTAGAGTCTACTTTGGAAGAGTAAAGGTGCTGGAGTCTGATGTCCTCAGGAAATTATAGCAGCAATCAAAAACCTGTTACAGAAGAATACAGCTTGAATTTGCTGCTGCTTTCTTGTCCTTCCAAATTTTTGTTTCTATATCCAACCTATTGGACAGTATTACCCAAACCTACAGTGGTCTTTACTTCAGTTCCCTGTCTCACATTCCAATCTTTCCTAGAAAGACCCTCATTAAGACACCTAGAAGCCTCTTAATCTTAGGCATCTCTTAATATCATTAAGTTAACAATTAAGAATTACCTTCACAAATCCACCACTTCTCAATCTGACACCAAATACAACTTTTTACATCACACTTAATCTCCAAATAAATAAATATTAGGGCCATCATTCCACCTACCATGATATAACTATCCTTTGTACAACCAAAAACTCACTAGTCCCTTCCTCAGAACAGAAAGAAAGACAAAACCAATTATTTTTTTTGAGTGATTCTTGCCCTTCTGATGTCTCACAACTTAAATACTCTAATGTAGATTTAATATCCCTTTAAGTACTGATATTAAGTAAATCAACATTATATTACATGATAAATAAATAAATAACAGGAGAGTAACAAACATTTCCACTTAATGCATGTATAAATATGAAAAAACATATTCTTAAAAAATAGGAAAGAAATATTAATGGCAATTACAATCCTTGTTTCTACAACTGGACAGTGGCCATAGATTGTATTTATAACTACTTTCTTTTGCCTCCCATTCCTGTATCCTCAGAAAGCACTTCAGTGGGTTTGGAGTCTTTACTTGGAGGGATGAATGACACTTTCATTCCTCAAGGGTTTGAGACACTTGTCATCTAACCTGGATTGGATTTTTGTATTTTCCCATTGACCTGAATAGCAGGATATGGTAATACCAAGAGACACCCTAAGGGATTTCCTGCACTCCAGGAATATGCTTCCTTACCTCCATTGTGGAGTAACAGTCCAGTCTCTCCTTGGTAATGTAGATCAGTCATTCCTGCCAACAACATAAGTCCCTTTTTATCCTGTGAACTCAGAGGCATGAGGAGCCCAAAGTAGCCAGGGGAAACTCTTAACTTCATGTTTAATGAAATAAGTGTTGTACCACCTGGTAGAAGCTTTTCTCCCTCTGCAACTAAGACTTCTAAGCCAGCAGAGTATAAGGTTGTGGTAACAAGAAGCAATTTTTTTCTAGTGGGTAACTAGGGTAATGGTGAGTGGTAATATTTCCATCTCCATCTCTTGATGCCTGGACCCATGAATCCTAGTGATAAGAGAGAAAATACATATAATGAATGCTGATTTAGAGTATATACAATCTTCTGGAAAACTTTTTCCCAGCTGTGCAAGGTATTGCCACTTACCTAGCACTACAACTGCATCTTTAAAAGTCCATTCCACCATTCTATCAGACCAGCTGTTTCAGGATGGTTCGGAACATGGTAAGACAGTGAATACCATGAGCATGAGCCCATTATCACACTGCTTTGGCTATGAAGTGAATTCCTGGTCAAAAGCAATGTTATGAAGAATACCATGATGATGGATAAGGCATTCTGTAAGTCCATGGGTGGTAGTTTTGACTGAAACATTATGTGCAGGGAGGGCAAATTCATACCCAGAATAAGTGTCCATTCCAGTAAGGAAAACTACTGCCCCTTCCCTGATGGGAGTAGGTTAATACTATCAACCACCACCAGTTCACTGACTGATCTCCCTGGGGAGTGATGCCATATAAGGTGCTAGGGTTCATGTCTGCTGCTGGAAAATTAGGCACTCAGCAGTGGTTGTAGCTAGGTTAGTCTTCATGAGTGAAATTCCATGTTACTGAACCAGTGCATAACCACAATCCCTGTAATCATGACCACTTTGTTCATGAGCCCATTGAGCAATGACAGGGGGGTGCTGGGGAAAGAGGTTGACTACTATACACAGACTGGGTCATCCTATCTGCTTGATTATTAAGATCCTCCTCTGTTGAAGTCACCTTTTGATGAACATTGACATGAGACACAAATGTCTTCACATTTTCTGCCCATTCAAAGAGGTCTATCCTCGTATGTCTTTGCCACCAGTTTTCCAATTATGTTCTCTCCATGTCTCTGACCAGCCAGTCACTGGCTACAGCCCAAATATCTGTATAGAGTGGCATATCTGACCATTTTTCCTTCCAGGAAAAATGTACAACCAGTTACACTACCTGAAGTTCTATCCTTTGTGAATATTTCTTTTCACTACTGTACTTCAGGGTTGTTCCAGAAAGGTGCATTGGTGCTACAGATTTCCACTTCTGGATGATACCTACATATTGTGCAAAATCATATGTAAAGTAGGTTCTAGACTTCTCTTCCTCTGTCAGTTGATTATAAGGTACACACCATGAGGTTATAGGTTCATGCTGAGGGACAGAAGGCACTGCAGGAAGAGTAGGAACTATGAGAATTTAGGCTTCTTCTTCATACAAACTACTTATGCCTTCTGGTACAAGGCCTGATTGGGTATGTACCATTTCTACTTGATGATAGAGTGCTGTTGCACATACAACTTTATGGCTTGGTGGGTCAGAAAATACCCACTTCATGGTGGGAAGCTCAGGTTGCATAACAACTTGGTGGCCCATTAACAGGCCCAAAGCTGCTTCTCAAGAGAAGAATAGTTGTCTTCACATGATGGCAAGGTCTTACTCCAAAATCTCAATGGTCTGCTGTGTGATTCACCTATGACGCCTGCCAAAATTTCCAGACAGCACCCCTATATGCTGTTGACACCTCAAAGTATCATTGCATCTGCCAGGTCATATGTCCCAAAGTGCAGAAAAAGCCAGGATCTTTTATAGAGTTTTCTTCCATTCTGTGCCCCACATAAAAAAAGGAAAAAAGCTTTTTGAGTCATTTAGTAGATGGGCCTGAGTAACACACCCAAATGAGAAATGTGCTACCTGCAAAATCCAAATAGGCCAACCAGATTTTGTGCTATTTTTGTTGTTGTTCATAGGAGGGAACAGTTGCAACAACTTATCCTTTACCTTAGAAGTCTTACCTTGGCAGGCCCCATAGCACTGGACTCCTAGAAATTTTACTGACATTGAAGACCCTTGAATTTTAGTGGGGTTTATTTTCCATCATCTGATATTCAAATGTTACGTTAGCAAGTTCAGAGTAGCTGCTACTTCTTGATCAGAATATCAAATCAACATAATGTCATCATAGAATGGACCAGTATAATTAATACCTGGTGGAGGAGAAAGATGATCAAGATCTCTGTGAATTAAATTATGACACAGGGCTGGAGAGCTGATATACCCCTGAGGAAGGAAAGTGAAGTTATATTGCTGGTATTGCCAGCTGAAAGCAAATTGCTTCTGGTGGTCCTTATAGACAGGGATGGAGAAAAAAAATATTTGCCAGACCAATAACTACATACCAGGTACCAGAAGATGTGTTAATCTACTTAAACAAAACAAATAGAAAACATCTGATATAGCAACTTAAATTGGAATCACCACCTTATTAAGCTTATGATAATCAACAGCAGGATCCAATCATCTTCTGCACAGGCCAAATAGGAGAATTCAATGGGAATATTTTGACAGTCACCAACCCTGCATCCTTCATGACCTTGACAGTGACACTAATCTGTGAAATCCTGCCAGAGATATGGCATTTCTTTTGATTTACTATTTTCTCAATTATAGGGATTTCAGAGGCTTTTATTTGGCATTTTCCACCATAATAACCCTCACTCCACAGATTAGGGAACCAATGTTGTTGTTTTACCAAGTTATATCTATCCCAATTATACACTTTGGGAATAGGAAAATATTCACGGGATAAGTTTGGGGTCACAATGACTCTCAATGGTATGAGTCAGATATTGGCCAAAACTCAATTGATCACCTGACCTTCATTAGTCCCATTGGAGGGCCACAATAATGTTTTGGATCTCCTGGAAACAATGTCAATTTAGAGCCTGTGTCTATCAATACCTGAAAGTTCTTATCATTGACTTTTTCTCAATGCAGCTACCCTGGTAAAAGGCCTTAGGTGTCTTTGGGGACAAATGGGAGAAAATTAACAGTAAAATATTTTGGTAGTACCCAGGGCCCTTCCTCAAGGGTACCTGGTCTTCCCTTTATTTAAGGTGTCACAGAAAAACAGAGAGCTAAAAGTCTAAACCTTGATTCTGGTGTTCTGAAGAAAGAAAATTTAAAATTCCACACCAAAATCCATGCAAAAGAACTTTATTTTAAGTGAAATTAAGTGAAAGTGAGGTGAAAGTAAAGTAAAAGCAAAGTGAGGCTTAAGAACAGAGCATTCTCAAGGGAAAAATGTGCCATTTCCAATCAGGGAATGACAAAGTAGACAATACTGTCTCCAAATTTATTACTCTTTTATGATTGACTTGAAAACTTGGGTCCTCCTTTAGCAACCTTTGCCAATCAAGTGTTTACTCCTTCATGTCAAATAGTGAAGATTTTGGCCTTAGTTGGTCCTATCTGGAATTGTCATACTGACTTTCCTATTTAGGAGGGCTTCATCTACAGGTTGATTCCATGTTTATGTGGGAACATGGGTCAGTAAAAAGTCAGAAGTTACCGTAGTGTTCCTATGCTACTAAAGGAATCTCCCTTCCCAGGCAAGTGGAGACGTGTATAGCATAATTCTTAGCTTCATTCTGAGCAATTGAATCATGAAAGATGTTTACCATTGTCATAGGCAAAGGCTGATTAGTTTCCCCCAGGGGAGATGGAGAGTTCATTACCACAGATCATGAGAGTAGGAATGCCTAAAGCTCAGGACTTAACATCTTCTGAAAAAAATATATTCAATAGAATTTAGGAATTCAAAATCCCTATCCTCCTTAGAGACCTCCCATATCTCTATCACAATTTAGAGGATCCCATTTTTTTCCCAAGCAGTGCTGTAACTTTAACTACGGACAACTTTTAAGGCTGGGAGTTGACTGGAATCTTAACTCAAGTGCAGTGTGGGGATTTGTGTTTGGTTTTCAGCAACTTCATTCATATGACTAAAAGAAAGATAATTCTACTCAGAGCACACTTAGAAGCTTTTAGATGGGTAATGAGTGTCTGCAGCTTAAAAACGAAATTTCCAACCTCATCCTTCTCCTTTGTTACTTTGTACAATGAAGCCAGAAACAACTAGTCAACATCATCATATTTCTTAATTTTCCAGAAATGTTCAAGAGTATCATATATAAAATCATAAAACTTCTTTTTACAGTTGGCAAATTAGTAGCTTCATATATATTTATTTTATGAATCTCTTTAAACAGTTCACACCATGGATTGTCAGAGCTCTTGATAATATGAGAATGAAAGACTTTAGTGACTTTAAGCCTAACCTATTTGGACAGTCAACTCTGGGAACCATAACACCAAATAAGTAAATTCGTCTTTATAATTCTACTTTTGTAGAAACATTTCTGGTACCAAAATCTGTATTAGGGTTCTCTAGAGGAACAGAAACAACAGGATATATATATATATATATATATATATATATATATATATATATATATATATATATATATATATATAGTTCTACAGTGGCCCTCTGTGGGCTGTAGAGCTGGAGGAACCAGTAGCTTCTCAGTCCAAGAAATTGAAGACTCAGAAAAAGAGGTATCATTGATGAAACATCTAACATCTATCATGGGACCAAAGGCTTGGACAGATCCTGGAGTTTCCAATGGAGAATCACTGACCATTTTGGAAGAGTGAAGGACCTGGGATCTGAAGTCCTTAGGTGATGGCAGCAGCAATCAATAACTCACTCAGGAAGAATTGAAATTATTTGTGTTTCTGCTTCCTTGTTCTTCTTTTTGTTACATCCAAGTCTCAACTTATCAGACTGTGCTGCCCATACTTGCAGTGGGTCTCCACTTCAGTTCACTTTCCTACATGCCAACCATTCCTAAAATGCCCTCACTAAGATTCCTAGAAGGCTTTTACATTTAAGCATCTCTTAATTCCATGAAGTTAACAACTCAGATTAACCATCAGAGTCCCCAATTATGATATATTGACTATCTCTGGGGCTATACCTATATCTTGTACAGACCAGGATATAGGTAGTATATGTCAATTTACTGAGGAAAGGAAGAGTTAGGCCTATTTTACTAATGGTTCCACATAATATGGAATTATTATCTAAAAGTAGACAACTGCAACACTAAAGTCCTTTTCTGAAACATCACTGAAGAACATTGGAAAGGCAAATATTCCCTTAGGAAAAATTCTGATCAATGAATCTGTTTTTTCACTTTGCTTGAAGGAATAAATAGTCATATGCATTTTTATATATAAAATAATTTACTGTGTCAAGTAGTTTGGCTTGCCAGTCAGGGATCACAATGAATATGATTGGAAAATTAATGACAAGTAGTATCATGGATGAGGCATGTGTATGAGGAATGACATCTCTGAATAGTTAAAAATATCGATGATATGTGGGCCCTATGTGCACACTCAACAAAGAGTGACTAGTAGAGGTATATTTTAATAGCCTAGTGGGTAAGATGATTCATTGTGTAAATAAAATTCATTCCATTTTCCAAGACATGCCTGTCTTCATTTGAAGGAATAATGAACAAAGAGACCATAATGTCTACAATGAAAGTTATGCATGGGCTTAGCAACATGAACTTTCATTTGCCAAGACTGATCTGTAACTAAGGGTATGGACAACCAAGTATGGGCCCACAACAATGGCAGGACTAAAGAAGGATGCCCACTATGTTCCTGCTTTCCTCCCCTCATGATATGTTTGTGTGAGTATTGCTTACAGTTCCAGGAATAAGCAACATGGTTCTGCCCCTGTGCTGCTTTTGAACTTGCAGATCTTTGAGGGGTAGGTGTGAGCACAATAGATATTGTGCTACAGTCCCTATCACAGCTTCTCCCCAGACAGTGTCTAGGCCTACACTACTGCTCATCTGAGAGCAGATGCTTTAAGACCACAGTGAGGCTGGAGCTGAAAGTTATAGAGGCTCTTGTCAGAAGTAGAACTCACTTAGACAGTGTCTAGGGGAAAGATCTATCATCTGGATAATACCTCCAATTCCATTGTAAAAATGATCACAGAGTAAGCACCTCAAAACTGTTGCTGTCTGCACCATATTTGAGTTGCTAGGATGTCACTACCATTGCATGGACTCCAGTGGGCATTTTTTACTTTGGAGCAATAAGCACTGTCTGAAGTCATTATGTGAGCCCAAGGAAGTTATAGGGAGATTACACAGTTGTTCCCAGCTTGAACCAGACAATGTGACATAACAAGGTGAAACACCCAGATACATGTTCAGGAAAAAGACTCCCTATAGAAGTGGCAGAGATAACTGAAACCTCATATGAAAATCTCAAATTAGCAGCCCAAAAAATATGAAAAAAGGTAAATTTATGACTTTTAATAATATAATAAATCTGAAACAACAGACCCCAATGACAATGATATTGATGAAATGCCCCCCCACAAAAATTAAAACAATGCTTATGAAGAAACTCAATGGAATCCAACAGAATGAAGATAAACAATAAAATGATGGAAATAAGTCATGTTTTTAATAAGAAATTTACCAAGGGATAAAAGTCAAGAAAAAGAATCTTAGATTGTAAGATCCCAATATGTTAAATGCACATTTTAAGCAATCTCTATTATACTAACCATAATATTTCTCAGAAGAAACATTATAGGCCATGAATAAATAGAATGATATATTACAAGTTCTGAAAAATAACTTTAAAACAAGAATACTATAAATAGTAAAGTTAACCTTCATACATTAGGAAGAAATAAAAACTTTTCAAGACAGGCAAAAACTGAGGAAATCCATCACCACCAGATCATATTTACAAATGATGTTTAAATACTTATGGGAATCTTGCATCTAAAAAACAAAAGAAAGATAATTAACACATTGAATTAAATACATTAAAAACATTAAAATTTAAAACCCATGGAAAAGTAGACACACAAGAGAAAAAATTAATCAAATCTTATAAATGCAATAAACTACCAAATCATAAACTTGAACAGGAGAGGAAGAATAGAATAAGCGGGGCTGGGGATGTGGCTCAAGTGGTAGCGCGCTCGCCTGGCATGCGTGCGGCCGAGGTTCGATCCTCAGCACCACATACAAAGATGTTGTGTCTGCTGAAAACTAAAAAAAAAAAAATAAATAATTATTAAAAAAGAATAGAATAAGCAAAACTGAAAGAAAACAAGAAATATAACAAAATGATAGCAGATGTCATTGCATACATATACCAATCTTGAATGTAAATAAACAAATTCTCCAAATTAAAGATAAGACTGGCTAAATGTATACAAAAAAGTAATATTAGTTTTTAATTGTTTTCTTTTAGAGCTTGGATCATCTCATTCCAAGCCCTTCTGGAATTTAGAGTTCAAGCTTGAGAAGTGAGAATTGATCTTTTACTTCTAAATTTGACCTGACATGATTATTTTGCAATTTTTAATATACAATCCTTATTATATGTTAGGAATTTTAAGAGTTATATGTCTTGGAGAGGTTCTCTATTATTTTCTTTTTAATTTGGGATTCTATATTTATACTGAATATGGATGGCTATCTCATTCTTAAGGTTTGGAAACGATTCTAATATTATTTCACTTGGAATGATCTTAATCCATTAACCTGTATCTCCATGACGTACTCATTTTCAATGTCTCTTAAATTTAATCTCATAATCTTCTCCCAGAGTTGTATGTTCTGATTTTGGCCTTTGTATTTTATTTTTTCTTTTTAAACCCACTGAGTGTTCAAATTCATATCCACTGTATTTGAGGCCTGAAGTTCTGTTCTCTACATAATCTAACTTATTAGTAATACTTTCAACTAAATTTTGACATGATTTATTGTGACTTTCATTTACAAGGATTTATGATTGGTTTCTTTCTAGAATATCTATTGGCTTATTGAAATTATCTTTCACCTGCTGTATTTTCTGTTTGTTCATTCGTTATATCATCTTTCAGCTCATTGATGTGTTTAATAATCAAATATTTATTGTCTTTCTTTGCATTTTATTTTCTTTCTTTGCTTCTTTTCTTTTCTTTTCTTTTTTTTTTAGAAAATAAAAAGGAAGATTTATTGGTTTGTTAACAAAGGAGAAATACAGGAAACTCCTATCCCAGAGGTTGTGATTCTTCCCATCAGCTGGAGCAGGGTGCTTTTAAAGAGGCTACATATTGGAGTTGCAATTCACTTGTTAATTTGTGACATAGTCATTTCTGAGATCTTCTGGTACCATACCCAAAGTCTGTATTACTTTGTTCCTATGGTGGATTTGCAAAAAAAGAACAAATAACTTTGCTTAGAGTGGGGAAGAAAGGTCATCTTGCTTTCCCTGAGATTAGGGAGTGGTAGGAGCAGGGAGAGAGGAAAGGAAAGAAACATGTCCATTTAAAAATAAGTTGCAGTGGCAGAGCAGCAAGGGTTATATTCAAATCAGTGGACCACTGTTACATTTTTCCATTGTCAATTTCTACATTCCATTTCTATGGGAAAATGGGTGATGACATCTCCAAACTTCTTCCTGCTGAAAGAGGGCAGAAATGGGGAAAGTAACCCAAAGTATTTTTTTCTCTATCAGGTGAGGTGTGGAGAGTTAAGGGTACTCAGCATAAGAGCAGTTCAGAGGTCCATGGTGGCTGATGACATATGACTGGACAAGGCATACATAGGGCAGGAATCATGCTAAGAAAACAATAAACAAGACAGCAAAGCATTACTTTTTCGGTAAACAATTAGCACAAAAACAATTAGCATTTTAGCCATTTCCTTAAAACCACAAAGACAGTAACTCATAATGATATCAATGAAAAATTGATCAAGTTTTTGAATATAGGAAGTTAGGATGATTTGTAAGTCTATGAGATCCAGCTCAAATTAACTCAGGACAAACATGTGATTCTTGAGTCCTTTGTGATCATTATTATTAGGCACTTTCACACAAGAAAACTTCCTTTATAGCCTCTAACATTACACTTGGCAGGGCTGACACAAGTGTATATTTTAAGTTACATTTAAGAAAAAGCAACAAAACATTGTTCTGTCTTTTAAATATTCCTTTAGGATAATGCTAAGGCTATTCCCTCCTGCCAGGTGTTTAAGACTAAGTCAGTCAAAACTGACGTTGTTCCTATCTACTATTAAGAGTCAGCTGAGATTTCTCAGAGATCATTCTTGGGCATGTATGCAAACCCTCTTGGCTCTTTTAGCTTTTCTCTACCAGAAGTGTCATCTACCAGGATGGGTCAGAGTCCTGCTGACCACATGTGAACTCTCTTGGAAGCATCAGGGATATTTCCATCTCCATTGACCCTCACTTTGCAAAAAATGCACTGGTTGGCTTCTGGTTGTCTAGTGTCCTCTAAATCTCCTTGTTCAGTAGATTGGGTGACTCACCAGATTTGTAGGGCCCAGAGAGGGGTTCCATCATTCTCTGGGTCCTGGCTGACCTTAGAGGGCAAGGGCCAAAATGTTGGCTGTTTTTTCCTTTCCCCTTTTACTTCCTTGACTTTGATATCCAAGCTTTTGGTTTTAAACACATAGCAAGCAAGTTTCACCAGTCTTAAAAGAGTGAGCAACAGGTTATAACTTAAATATCTATAATTTTACAGTTACTCCTTTCATTTAATTGGGGTCAGTATTAGTACTGGATGTCAGCATTATATACTATCTGCATGTGATGGTTTATTATCTCAAATTAACCCAGGTGGGTTTCTTGTTTGTTTGTTTTTTTCTTAAGCAGTACCTCTGCAAAGCATTAACATACAATAGTTACAAAGTTTATAAGGAAAATGCAAAATAAAACTAACAGAGAAAACATATTCAGTTTGTGTAATATGAACCAAAAAATGACTTATTTTCTTGCTCTTTTATCTAGCTATAGAGTGTATTCCCTGTTCAAGATCATAGTGATCTTTACAACAAAAACCAAACTTTTGAACACTACTTTAAATGAGTTGAAGTCTAGCCTCTTTTTGAGCCATTCTTATATGTACTAAGATAGGAGGCAGAGCCTTATCTCAGATAACATGGAGTTGTTGACAAATACCACAATACACCATTATATCTGAAACATGAATCAGAGAAAGACTAAGAGTAATCCTTTAACTTTCTTTTTGTGGAAAAAGTAGCAGAATGCTTCCATGTTTTACAATGTTACCTTAAACAAATCAGGCTCTCATTATTATCTCCCCAAAATGCTTTTAAATTACAATTTCAATGTGATAAGTAACACAAAATTGTACATATAACTTATTGACAACAGGTTACTTCATCCAGCTATAAACATCAAAGGACATGAATAAATACCAATCAAATTTTTTATTTTTATAACATTTGAGATTTTGCTACACATAATTTAAGTTTGGAGAACACCAACTTGACAAGGTACTCTCTTAATCTTTACAATTCATTAAGTTGAAATTTTAAAGTACAATTTAGAATCTAGAATGTAATGGCAACAATAATCACAGGTCTGCATGGGTTAATAAAAATCAAAGGATAGCCTTAAATCTCCTATACATTTAGCAAACAGTGTTAATCATTATAAATTGATTTAGTCAAAGCAAATGATATAAAATAGGTGTTCAAATGACAGTGTGGCCCTTCTATGTCAGATACAATGTATAAAAGAGAACAGTTATTGGTTATCTTGCCAGGAAATTTACATAAACTTTATATATATATATATATATATATATATATATATATATATATATATATATGTATTTTTTTTGGCTGTGTGTGTGGGGCCGGGTACCAGAGATTGGAGTCAGGGGCACTCAACCACTTAGCCACATCCCCAGTCTTATTTTGTGTTTTATTTAGAGACAGGGTTTCATTGATTTGCTTAGCACCTTGTTTTGTTGTGGCAGGCTTTGAAATACAGATCCTCCTGCCTCAGGCTCCTGAGCCCCTAGAATTACTGGCATGCACCACTAGACCTTGCTGATTTCAATAATTCTTAAATTTTATCTCTTAGTTTTGAATTAGAAGTGATGCATATTTTGATCATGATTACTTACATTTTTGTTATTGTACACTGAATGTTCAAGTTCATGTAACTTGTCTTCATGATCTAGAAATCTGTATTTTATATAGTCTGATCTACCAGTGAGAATTTTATCTGAATTTTTTCTTTGATTTTTGGGTTTTTTATTCACATGATTTCTAATAAACTTTTACATAACACTTAAACAAGGCTTAGGCAGATCTAGTTCTCAGATGCATATGTATAACTAGTCCCATATAATCTGGGTGTTGACTATATTGTTACAAATAACAGTTTTGAACCAGTTACAAAGTAATCATTTAAGACTTTAAACAGGAAAAAAAATAATTCCTTTAGGACTTAGTTTCCCCCAAGTAATAAAACCTAACAAATACAATAAAACTGTTTTGATAGATAAGAGCAGAACAATGTTTCATAATTTGCTGTGTATCAGTACATTAAACTTCTAAGAACTTTGTTATTAATTATAGCCAATTTAATCACAAACACAAACTTTTTGAGATTTATCTTCCACAGACCTTCTGTGACTTACTTACATTCACAATTTTGCATTCTTACTTTGGTCGACTTTCATTTTGGACTTTAGCCAGAGAATATTACTTTACCAGACAAAATACTTTCTCATCTAGAAACATTTATTTTACCTTCTAACCCTAACCCTAACCCTAACCCTAATCCTAACCCTATATATATGAAAATATATTGCCATACCTATACCTTTCTTTTCTAGTTTTGGACCTTTTTCAAAATTCATATTCTGAAGCAGACCTTATGAATGGTATCTGTGCATTTTTTTGTTAATTTATTTTTATGTGGTGCTGAGGATCGAACTCAGTGTCTTTCCCATGCTAGGTGAGTGCTCTACCACTAAGTAATAAGCCCCTGTGAATTTAGTTTAGACAACAAATTTCATCTCAGAAGAGAGTTTGAAAATTCAGCATATATAAAAACTTTGCCTTACTTTTTTTCCTCGGAGGTTGCATTCAAGGGGTTGGAACACAGAATATTTTGATCCTGACCTGGCTGTCTTATTATTATCACATGCACTCAACTTTAAGTGAGTTTCCCACTGTCATTTATACCTGGAGGCTTTTTTTTTCCCCTTTGGCCATTTTCTTATGCTAGGCATATTGTCATACAATGAAAGAGGCCCTTTCCATTCTTTTTTTAAGGCTTCCTTGAGGACCCATTTGAAGAGGCTTCCTACAAAACATAGGTTGGCTTTAGTTTCTGTTGAGAGCCACAGCCTAACCGGCCCCAGCAAACTTCCAGCTGATTGGCTCCTCTGCAGTGACGCTCATTGGGCTGTTTCACTGCCCTTTCAGACCAAGGAGCTGTTCATTGGGGGACTCTTTTGGCTTCACCCACACGATCCAGCCAATCGGCCTCAAGAGCTGAAAGAGTGCGGGTTGAGGTGCTCTCCAAAAGAGTGGCAGTTGGGCTCTGAGGGAATTCCTGGAGAGCTCGCATGGTGCGGTGTGCGTTCTAAAAATAAAGTTTGTTCCTGATTGACAAGTGGCTGGTGAATTGTGCCCAGCCAGACTCTGGCAAGTTTCTATCTTTTTTTCTTTTCTGGGTACAGTTATTTATTCTGTCATTTTCTCCAGGCATTTGGTTTGATGGGATACTACTATAGCAAGAATTGCTTTGCCCTAGTGATTAATATGCCCTGGCCAAATGAGGTACCCTGTCACAGCTTAAAAGGGAAGACTATTCCTTTCTCCAGTCATAAACTGACTGTGCTGGAAACTATTACCAGATTGTTTATAGCCAGTAGCCTCCAACATTGCCCCCCAATGCAAAAAGAGGTTGAAGGCATGACAGAAGCCAGGTTATCTTTAGCCATTTTTCTGTAGCCCAGGCAGGTTTTCTGGGATTATTTTTCTATTTTTAGATAGTATAGGGCTTGTGTCCTTGGCCCACAATAAGATGATCTGTGGCTGCCAGGGGCCAGGCTGAGAAATAATGCTGGGAGTGTCAACACTGAATTTAAAATATTGATTTTTTTTTAAAACACTCTTTCTTCTCGTATTCTGCTATCCTTGCACACCAGAGGCAGTGCCTTTTGGCTCCTTTAAATTAGTTTTTGACTGTTTAGACCCCTTGTCATGCAACTGCACAAATTCCTATACATACAGAAAGAATCTTTTTCATATACTTTACTCCTGACAAACTTCAATTTCAAGATTATATAATAATCCAGAAAAAATACTTAAAGTCCAGATTGTGTTACACTAAACTATCTTTCTCTTAGACAGGTTTATACCCATATTTGGCTGATGTGACCAATATGTCTCTGCTCAAGAGACTACCATTAAGATCAATGCAGCATGGCCCATGTCTTAAAGGGCCAGTAACAGAGAAAAAAACAGACAAGAAAGGATCACCAAAACCAGGTGGACAGATGGGAACATTTAAAACAGACAGATCCACCCAGCCAGACTCTGGCAAGTTTCTATCTTTTTTTCTTTTCTGGGTGCAGTTATTTATTCTGTCATTTTCTCCAGGCATTTGGTTTGATGGGATACTACTATAGCAAGAATTGCTATAGTAGTAGAAAATGTATTCTACTCTTTTTACCTTTGATAGACTTACTCCAACTGCAAGATTATACAATAATCCAAAAAGCTATTTAAAAGTCAGGTCATTACAGTAAAACACTATCTGAGACTTATAGGCAGCACTTTCTTCAACTTTTCTTTTTTTATCTCTGATATGCCAACTCCAATTGCAAGATTGGGGAAAAAACAGAAAGAGAGACAAGAGACAACCAGAGAGAAGCCCCCAAACCATGACTGGCAGATGGGAACCTTTAAATAGAACAGCCAAGATCATTCTCAAGAGTTTACCTATAGAATCAATGCAATACTGGCCACTTCTTAATAGGAGCAGTAACAGATACAAACAAAACAGACAACTAGAGGGAATTACCAATCCCAAGGTCAACAAACAGATGAGAACCTAGAACAGATCAGAAGGAAGTTCATATCCCTCATATCCCTATGTTTTCAAGTCATGCTTTACCATGACTCCTATAACAGTGGTGTTACAGATGTCCCCAAAAAGAAGGACCAGGTGTTTCCACAAAGAAGAACCCAATGTGTAGGATGAAGGTTTTTGGCACACACACCAGGGGACTTACCAAATGGCCAAGGTTGTCACCATTTTACTGAGTTCAGTTTCCTTTCTCTCAAAGTGGACCATGATGGAACAACCTATACTGTTCAGAGAGAGAAGGCAGAATCCCAAACCAAAAGGAGCTTTAGCAGCTGCTGGGATGCTCTCTCAGTCCCTCCCTTTACTGACAGGAATAGATCCTCTTCTTTGACCACAGGCAAAATCACCTGTCTCCTGAATCTTTTGCTGTTGGCTCTCAACAAGTTAGCCAGCACCTTGGTATGGATGTGGGTTTCCTTGGATCCAGGCCTGCTAAAGAAAGCTGGAGTGGGTGCTGCTCTTGGGTCCCATCAGGGGTGTGATATTTGTTGCTAAAATTTGGTCCTCATCCCCAATGCCAATCTAATAATGAGGAAATTATTTGCAAAAAAAAAAAAAGGAAGTTTAATGCTTTGTTAGCAAAGAAGAAACAAAACACAGGGTACCCCTGTCCCAGATGCTATGATTCTCTGGAATTTCTTCCAGTTACTGTCTGTTGGTTCCTTTATTGGTGAGTTGTAACTATTAGGGTTGGATTATATTATTCTGTTTCCTCATGTTTTCTGAGGTCCCAGATTTGTCCATCCCTTGAGATATATTCTTTCTCTTTTATGTGGGGACCCTTCAAGATAAGATAGATAATAAACTGGGTATGTAGTCAGGTTAATAGACCCCAATTAATTTAAAGGCGATATTTTGATCATTTCAGCCAAGCTTTTGTCCCAGAAAAGCAGGAAAATTGGTAAGGACAGATCTGGATAGAGGTTAGGAAAGTTGCAAAAAGTGTTTGGTCAATCAGAAGGTCACCAGCTGAATCAAAAGACTCAACACTTTCATATACTTGTTTCACAAAGATTTTGACCAGTGACCCTATATTATTAACCCCTAGGCTGACACACTGGGAAGGAAAAAGACTGCTATCCGACCCCCCTACTCATTTTAAGAAAGCACTGGTAATTTTCTTCTCTCTGCAATAAATCCTACTCTTTTACATTCACACTTCATTTTCCATGGATTTCATTATTCAAGTTCACAAGAAAAGAACCTGAAGCAAAACTTGGTGAGCTCCTTGGGTCTGCTACTATATGGAGAAGGGTACTCCTCAGCACTGAGAAGTGCAACATGCCTGTTGCTGTAGCAGCAGAGAAAAATCTGACTTCATTGTTTTTAACCCACGGAGCTGATAACAGCACACATTTCTCTGCTGTGATTAGCTGCTAACACTAGAATAGGCTTTCTTGTCTGCAGAGGCCTTAAGTTAGAACTCCCCTACTCCACACACTGCAGAGTGGAAAATTTGGTTTTGTCAAGAACTCCAGTTTCACTGGGATGAGTAATTGTTTCTTTAGAACCAGTCCTGTGCTGACAGTACATCTTAGGTTCAAAACATATGCTCAGGCTAATCCAAGTGCTAATTTCAATCTTCAGTGACCCTGTGGAAGAATAGAATGCCAAAAGTAACAGTTATAGATTAAAAGTAAATGATATATCAATATATAATATAAATATAATTATGAATGATCTCTACAACTTTCTTAACATAAGCATAATGTGTGAGGTGTAATACAGAATTGGCTGAAATGGTTAAAAATTAATAATTGCATAATAAATTGAATTTGAAAATGCAATGAAAATAAATAAGACTGAAATAAGATAAATAAAAAATAAAAGATGGTAGAGAATGGGGTCAGAGGAAAGACTGTTTAAAAAGGGAAGAATAAGATGAGTGCAAAAGAAAAGGGTGACATGGAATAGTTGTTTATAGGAGACACTAGGTATTAGATAATATCAATCAGTTAGAACATCACTTATCATGCAAAGATCCAGATTACTTTTGTGTTTTGTTTTGTTTTGTTTCTTTTTTTTAATATGGAACACTTTACAAATTTGTGTATCATCCTTGCACAGGGGCCATGCTAATCTTCTCTGTATCATTCCAATTTTAGTTTATGTGCTGCTGAAGCAAGCACTTGTTTTGTTTTGTTTTTTTTTTTTCTTTTCTTTTTCTTATTCTTTTTTAAATGGAGTCTGTGTCTGGTGTTTCAATATTTAGAAACTGCCACCTATGAAGAAGCCATTAAAACAAATTCTGATACCCTTTCAATTTAGCTCTGACAAAACTGGCCAAACATATTAGGTAAATATGATACAAATATGATCCCCTTCTTGCATGGCCACCTCTATTGGGGGGAGCGATTAGGATATACTACTTTTCACCCTCAGAATGTCTTTTTTAGAGTATCAGTAGGTGAGAACTAAGTTTTATGGGGCAATTGGCCAGATTCCTCACTTTCTTATTCTACAGATTAATCTGGCCTGAATTGCACCTCTCGTTCTAAGAGTACCTATGTGTGTGCTATGGAGACATGGAGGAAGAACTACCCTATCTTTCAGCCACTTCTGTGGTTGAGGGAGGTAGGATTTTTCATCAACTTCTGATTAGTCCCTGACACATGTCCTTGTCAGCCACACCTTTATCTTTCAAAATAGACTGTCAATTTCAAAAGATAGTACACTTTGCTCTCCTCTACTCTTCTGA
The DNA here is from genome assembly GCF_045843805.1 of Urocitellus parryii. NCBI lineage: Eukaryota > Metazoa > Chordata > Mammalia > Rodentia > Sciuridae > Urocitellus > Urocitellus parryii. Next base: position 48,359,429 of record NC_135547.1, on the reverse strand, counting down.
GTCCCAGCAGGAATCCAGTATCTCTTATGAACTCAGATTGGCTGTCATTATAAGTACCCACTGATCCAGTGAGAAGTACATCCTAAATACCTGTTCATAACAATTATATAGAAATACACCCAAGTATTTCTATACTAATGGTTCTGTAATTCATAAATATCACCATTACTTATAATAGTGTGATGATGATGATGATGATTATTATTATTATTATTATTATTGGTACTGGATATTTAACCCAGGGATGCTATATCACTGATCTACATGCCCAGTTATTTATTTTTTGTTATATATGTTATTGTGAGATAGGGTCTTCCTAGGTTACTTAGGGCCTCACAAAGTTGATGAGACTGGTCTCAAACTTAAAATCTTCTTGCCTCAGCCTCAACAGTTGCTGGGATTACAGACATGTGCCACCATACCTGGTTCAAATATTCTCTCTAATATTTAGATAATACTAATGAATTTGACTAAAATGTCTCAGATTGAAAAATACTCTTAGTATTATTTTAGAGAAGACTAGGTTTTTACAAAAATTATATATATATATATATATTTCAAAAGAATAAGGAAGTTTGAAAATCTAATATTTTAAGCATGTTGAAGTAAAAAAACAGTCATATAGAAATTAATCAGAATTAGTTTTTAAGAATTGAACTTTACATAAAAAAGGTAAATATTTGGGTAAAAAGGCTATTATAAATTTTGTTTTACTGTAATAGATGTTATTTTATTCTATTATTTCCCCTAAATCATTACAGGTTTATTACTTGAGAAAGTTAAAATTGCCACAACATAATGTTAAAAATTATCGAAATATAGAACTTTTATAAGTTAGTTTCTGTAAAGACTAAATGAGTTCAGAAAAGACACATGACATAAGATTAGCATGCAAAAATGTATTAAAATTTTATATATTAATAAAAATAATGGAAATAAAACTACAAATAAACACAATTCTATTAGCTATTGCTCCCCTAAAGTTGAAGCACATACATATAAGTGTAACAAAATATATTCATAATTCATTTGTGAAAATTACAAAACCTTAATCAAAAATAGCAGAGAAATCAGACATGGTGGTGCATACCTCTAATCTCAGAACCTTAAGAAGCAGAGGTGGTAGGACTACAAGTTCAAATACAGCCTCAGCAATTTAGTGAGGCCCTACGTAACTCAGTGAGACCCTGTCTCTAAATAAAATACAAAAAAAAAAAAATAAAGTCTGGGGATGTGGCTCAGTGTTTAAGCACCCTTGGATTCAGTCTTTACTATAAAAAATCAAAGTTAAATAGAGGGATATGAAGTGTCCATGATTTGAAGATTCAACATAGTAAAGATATAACATGTCCCTAACCTAAAAGGTCTGTAAATTTAGTGTATATCCTATATTTACACAAATACAATTTTATTTTAAATTTTATGCAAAATTATGCAAGCTCTAGAATAGCTACAAATTGTGAAGTGAAAAAATGACATAGGAGCAACCAGTCTTCTCAATATTAAAACATAATAAAATAATCAAGATAGTAGGGAACTAGTGAAGGGATAGAAGCATAAATTAATAGAGTTGAATAAAGATCCCAGAAATATGTACACAGATGCTTAATTAACATCATAGTAATGTGAAAACAAGAAGTTTGATGGAGGAAACTGATACATCAACAAATACCACTGAAACAAATTGATATCTGTAGGTAAGAACATCGAAGTAATCTTCATATCTTATGCAAAAATTAACACAAGTGGATGGCAGACTGTATTAGTCAAGAGTTCTAAAGGTATAAATAAGCAATAGAATCTGTGCATGTGAGAGATTGATTGATAACAATAAAATGAAAAAACCTAAGAACAAGGGGAATGAAATGTAGAAGTCCCAGAAATTCGAGACCAAGAATCAAGAGCTGTGATATCAAAGAACAGGAGAAGAAGGATTTATCAGCCATAGAAAAGGGAGAATTTGCCTGTTAAGGATGAATTTTAAATGCCTCACAAAAGCCTTATTTTGAAAGTTTATTCACTAGTCTGTTTTCCTATTGAGAGGTAGTAAAGCTTTTAAGATGTGAGACCTACTGGAAGAAAGTTAATTCACAAGAAGAATAAACTTAAAGGAAAGTTTGGGCCCGGTTTCTTATTCTATTTCCTTCCCAGGCAATGTTGTAAGTATCTTTCTCCACAAATCTCACCATGCCATGATGTTCTGCCTCAACCAGTGCAAAATGATAGGGCTAAATGACCATCATAAGCTGAAACATCTGAAACCATAACCCAAAATAAATATTTATTTGTTTTATGTATGTCAGGAATTTTATCACATCAATAAAAGGCTAATACATGTCCATCTTCCATTTTTTTCTTTTTCTCTTTATCTCTTTATTCTCAAGATATTGAATGATGCCTGCACACTTTGGTGATTTACACATACTATGTTAGTCTACTTACTCAGGGCTATTTCTCTCAGAGAAACCTTTAAAAACACACCAAAATAAAGTTGTACCAGATATAGTAAATCTTTAAACCAGAAAAATGTACACATAAAATTATCCATCTCACAGATGAAATGTAAAATGAAAACAAAACTATAAAATAAAAACAGAAATATCTAAAAAACCCTTGTGATTTAGGGCAATGCAAATAATTGTTTGGATTAAAATCAAAAGTATAATTTATAAAAGATTTAATTGAGCAATGGAACCTCACAGAATGAAGGAAAAATACTATTCAAAAGATCACATAAAAATATAAACAGTCAAGCTATTTGTAAGGGTTCTGTGTTTGTGATTGGAGTCTCTGAGAGCTTCATGGCTATGACATACTTGATACCTAAGGAAGTTTCTGTGCAGAGGCACAAAATACCTGGCTGCTATGAAGTTTCTGTGTAAAGTACAGAATGTCTGGCTGCTAGGAAATGCCTGGCTATTGTAGCAATTCCCTGCATGAGGAGGCTGTGTATTAGAGTCTTATCAGACTCGACCTTGATTTCAGGCACACAGTGCCTGGGAATAAAGAAACTCTCCACAATGTTTCACCAAGCTCCACTGCATCTAGACCTGTCCACATAAAAATAACTTTAAACAATGGAATTTCTTGAGAGCTACACAAAACTCCTAATAATTGCACATTGCAACTATTGTATGTAACTGAGGAACAAGCAGCATAATGTTGATAACTCTGTAACCTGCCTAATGACAGAATGAACAATAATGGATTACTGATGCCAGTGTCCTAATGTAAATATTAATATAAATAAAGTTGCAGCTTGGCCATTTGGCCATTCTGCCATCTTTCCTGCCTCTGCATCTTGTCTCTGTCTCTTTATATTTTTACTTACAGCTATTGAGAAAATATAGTTCCAAAGTACATATCCCATAGAGAACTCAAAACTAGAATAAAGTTTACAGCCCTCAAAACTAAACTCTAGATATCTACTATTGAAATGGTAGCATGAGAATCTCAGTGAATCCATTCTTAAATTAACTACAACTTGAGAAAATTATAAAGTAAAACATTTACAGTATCTGAAATTTTTTCTAAGACAGTGGAACAAAGGAGAAAATATATATTCAATAAAGCCTACCAATTTTTAATTTTTTTCATTTGTTCTTTTTAGATATACATGAAAGTAGATTATATTTTGTAAAGAACAGTAAAATTGTGAAGCATTTGAACCATTACAAATTTTTTCACCTTCTATCCTAGATCACCACGATGGAAGTTTTGTTCCAGGTAGGAGTAGCCAAAAACACACAGCTTTATCTTTCCTCAGTTCCTACCATCTTTCCTCAGTTCTTAGTCACATGACTATGGGTATGATCTTTTACCTAACAGGACAATACATCAGAATTCCATCTTCTCTTTTTTATTTACTTAAGAAAATAAGTTTCTCTTCATTATCAATTTTTATAAAATCCTCTGTTTGCTTTTATTGGTTCTTTTTAGTTATAAATTACACTAGAATTTATTTTGACATAATTATACAAGCATGGAATATATAATGTTCTAATTAAGACCTAATTACATATCCTTGTGTTCCAGAGACTAAATATATGGCAACTCTGGTTGAGAAATTTGTATATCCTTTTCTCCACCAAGCCCATTCACAGAAATATTCTCTACTACAAGGGCATCAGCCCTAAAATAATGATAACATCACCATTCTCACTCAAACATGATATATGACAAAGTTTCAAACAAAAGGAAATAAAGAACATTGGAAGATACCACCTCTCTTTATGCCCTGTTAATATTCAAACAAGGGTGGCATAACCACCCCAAGTCTGAAAGCCATGGCTCATAGACTCCCAGTGGGAAAGGCTATCCATATGAACAGAATTTCAAAGTATACCCCCAAACTAATTTTATCTTGTAAACTATGTGAGAATTAGCAGGATTAAGAGTTCTCTTGAAAGCAATAGAAATTTTGAAGGCAAACAACAGAGAGCAGCATTATGGTGCAAATAGCTAAAACATGGGACACCTAGTTTACAGGAGGGAAACAGGGAAATAACCCACTGATGGGCGGACACCAGATAAATGCAGTCTGGATTAGACTTCTCAAGAAAACAGCCTAGTAATTCTCCAAAATGGCACTTTTTATTTGTAGTGTATTTTTAATCATATGGTATATCCTTTCTTCAATTGAACATCCTTCTTTTATGGTTCTTAATAACTTCTTCTGTATAGGACAGACCCTCTATCTTCTCTAATACCTTTCTTAAGATATGAATAGATTATGGATCAATGGATCAGCATCAGCATATCAGAGAATACATTCAGCCTTTGGATTAGGGGACTGGCTTATTTTGCTTAGCATGATATTCTCTAGTTCCATCCATTTACAGCAAATATCATAATTTCATTCTTCTTTAAGGATGAGTAACATTTCATTATTCATATATATATATATATATATATATATATATATATATATATCACATTTTCTTTATCCATTCATCTATTGAAGGACATCTAGATTGGTTCCATATTTTGGCTATTGTGAATTGTGCTGCTATAAATATTGTAGTGGCTACATAACTCTAGTATACTGATTTTAAGTCCTTTGGGTATAAGCCCGGGAGTGGGATAACTGGGTCAAATAGTGCTTCCACTCCAAATTTTCTGAGAAATCTCCATAATGCCTTCCATATTGGTTGCACCAATTTGCAGCTCCACAAACAATTTGTGAATGTACCTTTTTCCCCACATCCTCAACAACATTTGTTTTTGCCAGTATTCTTGATGGTTGCCATTCTGACAGAAGTTAGATGAAATATCAGTGTAGTTTAATGTATTCTTCTCTAATTTCCAGAGATCTTAAACATTTTAAAAGAAATTTAACACCTGATCCATAAATGGGGTAGGAATAAGAAAGAATGGAGGAACTTTGGATTGGTCAGAGGGGAGTGAGAGAAGGGGAGGGAGGGAGGAGCATGGAGGTGGGGAGGATAGTGGAACGAATTGGACATTATTGCCCTATGCACATGTATGATTGCACAACTGTTGTAATTCTGCATCATGTATAGACAGAGGAATGAGAAGTTGTGCTCCATTTAAGCACAATATGTCAAAATATATTCTGCTGTCATATATAACTAATTATAAAAAATAAAATAAATGAATAAATAAATAATATATTTGAATAGATTAAAGCAAAGGTGATGATTAAACAAAAAAGCAGAAAGTTATGCAATGCATTCAAAAACTTTTTAAAATTTTGGGTTTATTCTAATTCTTAAACATGATTTCTATAAAAATACTTTTTTTCTATAAAAAAACCTTTTATTCCTCATGCACAGAGCTTTTTCAAAGAGTGTAAGTAAAAACAAGACAATTTTTGTTAAACGTAAAAATTTAATTACTAATTTAATTACACACTGATAACAACAGCAAAAATAACACATAAACACACACAACAAAAAAAGAAAAACAGAAATCTGTTTTTTAAGGAAATACAGAGAAGGGTGAAGATGCAAATGATTTTTATTTTTCATAAATGCTTTTAAAACTTTTCTCTTCCCCTGAAGATAAGCTCACTATAAAATATTCCAAGCTACTATGAGTGCTTAGGCTTGAATCTTATTTTTGATTTTATGATCAAACCTGATAGTGATAAATATAAGACAGTAGAGCATGGCAACTCTTTAACATATTGTCCATATTTGTGTGACTGATAAATTGAAATAATACATAAGAAAAAAAAAACTGGAGTGGACTTACTCAACCTAACCATCTGAAACCATGAACTATCTGGAATTTTATTCAGTATACTGGATAATTGGATCAGGTATGTTAATGATACATTCTGCATTGAGATTGTTAACCTATTGAGATTGTTAACCTAATTGCCTTATTAATGCATTACCTGTTTAGTGGTCTCAACATTGTAAATTATTTTTTTCCAAGAAAGAAAATGCATTTCTTTTTTTTTTTTTTAGTTACAGTTGGACACAATACCATTATTTATATGTGGTGCTGAGGATGGAACCCAGAGCCTCACATGTGCTAGGCAAGCGCTCTGCTTCTGAGCCACAACCCCAGCCCCAAGGATTGTATTTCTTATATCTGTACCTTGACTCTCAAAATACGGCCTCAGATTTGGAAGGCATTCAAATCAACCTCAACATAGTAGCAAAAATTGTGTTGTACTTGAATCAATGCCTTGAACTACATAAAAAATGAAAAAACTTAAAGTTATCATGGTATCTAGAATAGACCTTAATAGACTGTGGGACATCTTCCAGTGGCTTGTTAATTTATGGGACTAGATATTGCATTGAGTCCTCTAGGAAGACCTGATAATTTAGCTTTAATTGAACTTGATCATGACCATGGTCCATTGTTGTTCCAGACTAATTACTGTTCTTGTCACAGCCCGTCAAAGTCGAACCTATTAGGTTTCTTGATGCAGAGTCTATGTTTCTTCCTCAGGTCTTGAAAAAAAATCAAAGGGGTAGAGTTGAGGTGTTAAGCTCCTTGTTGGTAACATTTATATAATTTTCAGGCTCAAGCATAACAAATTACAAAGATTTTACGTAGAAGATTTCATGTTTGAAATCCACCTTTCCCACTACAGACATGTTGCACAGACTGCATTGCAGTCTCTGAAGGGAAGTATAATCTGTGACTCAAGCACCTTGGTCAGTAATATATTCTCATGAATATATTTTTTCATTCTTATTTCAGGCATTTTCATTACTAGGTGTCTTCAATCCAGTCATGTTTATTTCTAGGCTTTTGCTGAAAGTACCTCTTAAAAACTTCTTCATGGAAGAAACAGGAACAAATTCCAAAGACACTTTTTTCTAAAATCTGACCCCCAATTTTTCTACTCCTATCTCTACCCCAGCACTGTGCCCCTATTTAGGGTTTATAAATCTGCTCTAGCCTTCTACTTATGGCTCCATAAATATTGAGATGATGGTGTCTGTTAAGATTCACCTGATCTTTGTTGCACTGTTCCACAAGGAACAAAGAAACTGAGGAGTCTGTGGTTATTATGTTTATTTCTCTCTTGCTTACCATATCAGTAAATGATTAAATGTTTCAATGCTACTTTTATTTTAGATTGTGTTTTATTTAGGTTTTCCACTGCTGTAACTAAAAGGCTGGACAAGAACAATATTAGAGGAGGAAAAGTTTATTCTGGGGATCATGGGTTCATAGGTCTCAGTCCGGAGACAGCAAGCTCCAATCCACAGGGCTAAAGATGAGACAGAACATCATGGCAAAAGAGTGTGGTAGAGGAAAGTGGCTAATGACATAATCAGGAAGCAGGGAGAGAATACACTCAGCTCACCAAATATAACCCAATGACATGCCCCAGTGACCTACCTACTCCGGTCACACCCTACTATTGGCAGTTATCACTCAGATAATTAATACACTGATTGGGTTAAGGCTCTCATAATCCAATAATTTCTCCTCTAAATCTTCTTGCGTTTTTTATTATCTTTATTTATTTCTGTGTGGTGCCACCCACATGTGAGGCAAGCACTCTACCACTGAGCTACAGCCCCAGCCCTTCATGCATTATTTTAAACATGAGCTTTTGGAGGATAAATATCTAAACTATAACTGATTGTATTTACTTTATTTAATTACTGTAAAACCCAGAAACTTAGTTCTCTATTTTACCAAGATGAGCTTCTGACAATATAAATGAATAATAGCATGAAAGGTAGGATGGAGATAAAGTTATACAGAAGTATTGTTTCTATCACTCACTGAAATTCAGTCTAATTTTGAAGCATATATTGATAAGTTAGGATATATCTGTATTCTGTATAACTACTGAAAAAATAAGTTAAAAGTCAGTGAAAAATCAGTAAAAGGATTAATGCAGTATTAAACACTTTTATAATTATATAAATGGATTAAAGGAGGAATAAGAGCACAAAAATAAATTAAAATATATGCAAAACAAAAGTACATCAGGAATATTATAAGGCAGGAATATCTCAAATATATAAATATAGAAATTAAATGTAAATGGATTAAGCAATCCAATCAAAAGTCATAGATTTACTAATTGGGTGTAAAACAGTTTTCTACTATATATTTTTAACAAGAGACACAATTTAGACTCAAATGTGAGAGAGATTTACAGTAAAATGAAAGAAAAAGAAATATCACACACACAAATAAAACAACAACCAGAAAGCTAAAATGGCTATAATAGATTTTAAATAAGATACTTTTAGATACAGGCAACAGTATATCACACTAATAAAAGTGTTAACCCATCACAGTAAGAATTATAACACATATATCTAAGAAAAGCATCCCAAAATATATTTTAAAATATTGGTAGAATGAAGGGAGTAATAGAAGAGTCAATCATATTAATTTCTCATTTTAGTACCTCAATGGCATAGTGGATAGAATAAGTAGTTTATATAAAACTAGTAGATTGATGAGGAAACTATTCAAATAACACTATAAACCAAACAAATTTGTCAGGCATTTATTGCGCAACACTTTGTGATAGTCTTTTTTTTTTTTTTTTTTTTTTTGTGTGTGTGTGTGACCTTATCTAGGCCACATGATTTTCAGATAACTGGTACATCATTCCTTTTTTAACCATATAGAACACATTTCAAGACTGTTAGTGGATATCTGAAACCATGAATGGTACCAAGCCATATATATACAATTTATACAATTTATTTCTATACATAGATACATAAATTAATATCAATTTTAAAGTTCAATATTTTAATTGGGTATTGTACTATCCAAATCTCTGGTGACTATAGAAATTGCCAAATAATCTTATTATTTGGGTATGAAAGACACAAACATTGACCTAAACAATCAACCAATCAAGGGAAAGAAAAAACGAATATAATGATTGAAAAACATGTATATATATATATATATATATATATATATATATATATATATATAATTTATTTATTTATTTATTTTTAACCAGGGATTAAACCCAGAGTTACTTAATCATGAGCCACATCACGTATCCAACCCATTTTATTTTTTTGAGACAATGTCTCACCAAGTTGCTTAGGTCCTTGCTATGTTGCTGAGACGGGCTTTGAACTTGCAATCCTTCTGCTGGGGCCACCTGAGCTTCTGGGATTACAGTTGTGTACCACCTCACCAGGCGTCACACTTCTTAATTTAAAAAGGAAATATAAAGGTACAGAGATGAATATCATATGGTACTCAAATATGGATAAGTGTATACATTAATGAGGTAGAATTGAGTCCAGAAATACATTGTCATATTTATATTTAATTGAATTTTGAAAATTATGCAAAAGCAATTAAATGGAGACAAATTGGTGCTGTTTAAAGTGGAAGTCCATATATATATAAATAAATTCAGACTCCTAACTCACAATATATACAATAAATTCACTAAAAATGGATCAAATATCTAAATAGAAGTCTTGAAACAAACTAGAAGAAATCTTAAGCATAAATCATTGATATCTTATGTGTTGATAAATGTTATATCAGCTTAACTGTGTTAGGAAATGTCAAAATGTCTTGTACAATATTATTTCAGAATGTGTCTGTGTATGTGTTTCTCAAAGACATTACCAACTGAATTGTAGTATGAGTAAAGAAGATGAACATTCCCAGTGTTTGCACACTGGCATCATTCAATCCACTGAGAGTCTAAGTAGGATGAAGAGGTGGACAAAAGATGAATTTGATTGCTATACAGCTTAAGCATTTATCTTTTCTTGTCTTCAGGCACTGGTCTTCATGGTTATTAAGACTGCATACAGGAACTGAGTTATAACCCTGGTTTTCCTGGTTTTTGAGATTGCAGACAGCAGAACATGGAACTTCATGTGAAATGCCAGCATATGAACTAATTCCTTTAATAAATCTCTCTCTTTCTATTTGATATGTAGAATTATATATACACATAATTGTGTATTATATATAGATACATAAATAGACCTCTTTCTCCAAATATATATAGAGAAATAACCTATAGAAAGATACCTATACTTAAATAAAGTGACATATACATGACATATATGATATAAAAACAAACATATTTTTATGAGTAATTCTTACTTCTATACCTTTTATTTAGGCAAAGTTTTCTAAAATTTAATACAAAAAGTAGAACACAAAAATTACAAAAATAATTAAATTTTTATAAATATGAAATTTGTAAAAATATATAAGTAATAAAATAGATGATTTTTTGTAAACACAAAAAAATATTTTTTAAATCACCAAGAAAATGAATACAGAATATACATAGTATGAGAAAACATTTGAAGACTACAGAGTTGATAAAAGACTTATAGCTGAAATATCTAAGAACTATTACAATTCAAAAATAAAATATATACTCTTTTAAAAAAAGTGAGCCAAAGCATATGAAAATTTGCTCAGCATCTGTAGGTATCAGGGAAATTAAAATCCAAACCATAGTCAAATACCCCTATATATCCACTTGGAGGACTAAACAAACTGGTGTTATACTTTATATATGAGGTATCTCTCAAAAGCTCAGGTGTGAGACAATGTGCAAAGTTTATATGTGAACTGATAGGGTTATGAGAACCTTAACCTAATCAATGCATTAATTCAATGATAAGGATTAACTGGGTGGTAACTATAGATAGTTATAATATGATTGGAGGAGGTGAGCCATTGGGGGTGTACCTTTGGGGTTTATATTTTGTCATGGTGAGAAGAGCTCCCTCTGCTTCCTTGTGGTGCCGTGTCCAGAGCTGTTTAGCACATTACAACCTTCCACCATGATGTTCTGACTCATCTCAAGACCAGAGCAATGGAGTTGGCCTTCTATGTACTGAAACTTCTCAAATCATGAGCCAGCAAATAAACTTCCTTTTCTAATTGTTTTGTCAGGTCTTTTGGTCACAGTAGTGAAAAAAAATAATTAAAACAGTTATATTTATGAAGTCATAAGGAGACTGGAACTATTATTAAAAAAATAAAATAGTGCAGTGCAGTGGATAACAGTCTGGAAATTATTTAAATATCAAAATCAGACTTAGCATATGGTCCTGTAATTCATTCCTTGTGTGTGTGAGAAAGTGTAAGTATAAAATAAATATTTATGTATGTATTAGTGGCATGCAAATATATGAAGAAAACTTGACAGAATTTAAGACTTCACTACTTTACTTTCAATAATAATAATTATTTTACACTCATAAGGATGGATTTTTAATATTTTTTTAGTTGTAGATGGACACAATACTCTTATATTATTTATTTATTTATTTATTTATATGTGGTGCTCAGTCTCAAACCCAGTGCCTCACACATGCTAGGTGAGCGATCTATCACTGAGCTACAACTAGAGCCCATAAGGATGGATTTTATAAAAAAAATAAATTTAAAAAGAAAAGCAATCAAAAATGTAAAACAAAAATAAATGACTAAAGTTGTCAAGGATAAGGAGATATTGGAACACTTGTTTGTTTAGTGTAAAAATGTAAATGCTGTAAGAACTGTGGAACATAGTTTGGTGCTGCTCCTCAAATAATTAAACAAAATTATCATTATGATTCACCGATTTAACTTTTGGCTATAAACATTAAAATGATTAAAAGATGCAGAATGAAAGTTATGGAATCATGACAAATCTAATCAATTAATAAACAAAACCTGGGAAGTCAGGCACAAATTTGATACAGGGTCAGAACCCTTGTAATTAGCCCTTGATATAGGAGTAAAGTTTCAGCATGGACCAGACAAAGATAGAGCTTTCAATAGTGTGAATTTTCCACCCAGAAAAACTGAAGACAGGAGTGTGCTTCCCAAAAGAATAAGTATGTGGACCAGCAAAGTCATATGTGTAGGCCTACTGAAGGTCTTCTGGACCCACCCCTTTTCTGGTACACCCAGACCATGATGCAGTCTATGGAGGATGATGAACTTGGAAATATAGGATTTGATGTCTGCCCTGCTGCATTTTTTAATTCCTTTGGGCCAATGTGCTCCCTTCTGCTTCACTAGTCCTGTCTTTTGGAATAGGACTGTTTAATCTTATCTCTTTTTCTCAAGTTTACCTTTGAAACATTCAACTGAAATGTTTTAAAAAGACAGATGAAAGAGTTTGTCTTCAGTATTAGGGGAGACTATGAGCATAAATTTTTAGTGGTGGTAAAGCAGTTAAGATTGTGGTGTTCTTGAGGATAGAATTAACGCATTTTGCATTGTGAAACTGATAAGAAACTTAGCAGATCTGGGGTAGAATACTATAGTTTGAGTGTATTCTCCAAGTATCCATGAGTTTGAGACTTGGTCCTTCCTATGGTGACAAAGGGGTGTTGTATGGATCATTAAGAGGTGGAGGCTAGTGAGAGAGTCATAGGTAAATGAGGATGCTTCTTATAGAAGGGAAATGCAGTTCTTGCAATAGTAAAATTTCACAAGAGTGAGACTGACCCCTGAGTTTCTCTCTTCCTTCCTGTTTGGAGATTTGACCTCTCCCTCTTTCTTGTGCTTGTGCTATCTGCCATGTGGACCTCATGGGAGCTGAACTTGAGCTGGTGCTGTGTTCTTGAATTCCCAGATCTGTGGCCTAAATAAACCTCTTTAAAAAGTTACCCTTTGGGCTGGGGATGTGGCTCAAGCGGTAGCGCACTCGCCTGGCATGTGTGAGGCCCGGTGTTGTGTCCGCCGAAAACTAAAAAATAAAAATAAAAATTCTCTCTCTCTCTCTCTTTAAAAAAACGTTACCCTTTGTCAGGTATTTTGTTGTAGTAACAGAAATCAAACTCATATGGTATTAAAGAATAATAGTTAAAAGCAGAAACACTGGAGTCAAACACAAGTTCAACTTTTTCCTCCACTCAAGACTCTATATGTGTCCTTATAAAAACTACCTTCCTCATCGGTCAGAATTTTATTTAATTTTTCAACACACATATAATATATATATATATATATATATATATATATATATATATATATATTTATATTTATATTTATATTTATATTTATATTTATATATATAATAGGTTGTATCTGCCAGGCAAAAAGGATTCCCTTTAAAAAAAATGAGAAAATTTCTATTCAAAAAAATTTCTTGATATCCTGATGTGAGAAACGTGCTTAGCTGGCAATCTGCCCCATTAGCTACTACAGTCTACATTAGCCTTCAAGCTGACCTCTTGCTCTTTTTTAATGGTCTCTGCTAATGACAGAGCAAGGCACTTTTAGAAATGCCCTCCATTTCTATCCAATGTGGAACACTACTAATGAAGAATATTTGCTCTTAAGTTATCTGTACATCTGGCAGAAAAATTTTTCAAAGATCTGCATTAGTCACCTGATAATTTCCCTTACATAGTCCTATTCTATCAAAACCCATCACATACTACTACTCAATAAAAACTACACCCTTACAACTTTGATTCATTGTATATTCTTCAAACAAGTTGACATCAGGCACTATTCTAGGAATTGTGACAATAAAATGTATTTTTTCTTCTCAATACATTGATCACTCACCTTAGGGACATTATACAGGAGAACAAAAGAAAAAAATTAAAAAAAAACCTGAGACCAAATGGATAAATATTTTTCTGATCTTTTGTAATCTTTTTCATTTACTAGATAAGTAAAGTCAATTGAAAAATTTATATTTTAAGCTGACATTTATTGCCTATTTTTCACATGTGGTGGAACTAAGTATACTATACATGTGAACTCATGTATTCCTCAAAGCATCCCAGTATGAAATAAATTATCATTATTGTTTCCATTTTATGAGTGAAAATGATACATACATTTTGTAAATTTACCAATTATACATTCTGTATATGAGAACACTTAAAAAGCTAGATACCCTGAATACAGGACACAAGTTTTTAAAACATTACCACTAAATATAACTATTCCATTAAAAAATAAGAAAATGAAATTATTAGACATTGTCTTCTGATTCACTGGATAAACATCAAACATATTATTTGATTAAAAATTACTATTATCATTATTTGATTTATTTTCTGTCTTACACCAACTTTGTTATATTTGTCTGAAACAATAATCTTTCCTTCTGATGTACTAAAGTAGTGTGATATTCTACTAAGTTTTCATCCTCTTATAAAATATTTGAATTTATTCTATAATATATATGTGTATATATATAATTTTAATTTGTTACTATGTTTACATTTACATATATTTTCTGAAATTTCCTCATGGACATGTTTCCTTTTTCATTATTTTCATAGGCTATAAGAAACAATTCTTAATAAAAAGGAAAAGCATTCCTCAGAGTAACAAGGTCAGAGTACAACAGCTTTTACATATGTTTTTCAATTTCTCTAACTATTTTATTTCTGCTGTAGGGTATTTCACAAAATAATCTGTTCTTGAAGAATTGAACTGTGAATTTTTTTATCATAAGAATAGCATCACACTCTTTTGTTTTCTTTCTGAAGTGGCCAGGGAAATCTGTGGAATCCCTGATACTCTTCTTAATGGGAGTAGTGACAGAATGTCTACTTGTAGGAAATTTACACTATTTCATTTTTTTGTATCCAAAGAGTTAGAATTACTTGAAGCTCCACATTTTTTGATTGTTATGAGTTGGTAAATAATTAATTTAAACAAAATAGATATCTATGAATGCCATTTAGGTGAATACTTACAAAATAGATAGTTTTGGTTCTCCAATATTTTTATTGTGAAGATTTACAAATAAACATTTTAAAAAGTCATATTATATGAAATCTTAATTTTGTGGCAATTAAACACATTGATACCCAATAATTTTTAATATGGATTTTAAACAATAAAATTAAAGAGCACTCACATTCATTGATGGGAACAAGCATATTCAAATGAACTCAGCAGAAGTTTTTGTGCCTTAAATGGGAAAAAGTCAGAAGTTTCATTGCTCCAATTTGTTTCATTTAGCACAATATTAGTGCTAGTAGAACCATAAAAATGTTTCAGGATTTTATAAAAAATGTCATAACTCAATGGTATAAAAGGATTTATTAAAAAGAAAGCAAGGGCAGGACGTGATGGAATTGATCATTGCAATTTATTTATCTGGCAATAAGTTGATCTTCAGATCACAAAAGAAACCCCAAAGACCAAATAGCAAAAAAGAATTTTTAGATAAGCAATAGCTTATTTTTAGATAAGCAATAGCTCAAAATAAATATTTTCATAAAAGTCATGTAAATGGTTACCAGGCACATAAAAAAATGTGCTCAACATCATCAATCATCATGGAAATGCTAAATAAATCATAATCAAGATATCATCTCACCGTAATATAAATAGCTAATATTTAAAAAATACTAAATATAACAAATACTGGTAAAGAATGTGGTTAAAGGGAAAGGATATTCCTGTATTTTTAAAATACTGAAGTATATAGTATTAATATAAAAATATTTAGTTTGTTTTCTGGCAAATCAAGAGATTGCATTGTGTTTACTTCCTTTGTTTTTACTGTACATAAACAATTGAGGCTATCTGTGGATAGTGATAATGAACTTAATACTTGAGGACTATTTCATCATTGTATCCCAAGAAAGTACACTGATAATCAGTATTTGTGTTTTATTTGGTGGTGATATATGGTTGAGAAAGGCAGAGATAAATTCTTTCCTGTAATATACTTTGCCTAGATTCTGGAAATTATTAAAATATAATATAAAGAATTCAAAGGACACAAATATTCAAAATGAAGACTTTTACCTTAATATAAATACATTATTTATTCAATTAGAAAGATAAATTAGACTAAATTTTAAAATACCAGTGTAGTATTTAAGCACCAGTTGTTAGAATTTTTTTTTTATCTTGTCATTGATTTCTAATTTCACCCCATTATGATCTGGTAGAATACAAGGAATTATCCCATTTTTGTATTTACTAAGATTTGTTTTGTGAGTTAAAATACGTTATACTTTAGAAAATGTTCCATGTGATGATGAGAAGAAGGTAAACCCAGTAATTGATGGATGAAATATTCTAGAGATGTCTGTTAAGTCCATTTGGAAAATAATATTTTTTTTATTTGAAGAATCTTTTTTCTTAGTTTATATCTGGGTGATATATCTAGTGATGAAAGAGGTGTATTGAAGTCACACACAATTGTACTGTGATCTATTTTATTCTTCATATTGAGAAGAGCAGATTTTATGGGGAATAAATATTTATAATCATTTTTCTTGTTGAATGACTCTCTTAACCAATATGAAGTGAACTTCTTTGTCTCTTATGATTAATTATGACCAAAAGTCCATTTTGTCTTATATAAGAATGCTTACCTCTGGTTTTTAACAGGTACAATTTTTAGGGTGTGATATAATATATCAAAATCTCTATCAGGGGCTGGGGCTGTAGCTCAGTGGCAGAGTGCTTGCCTAGCATGAGTGAGGCACTCAGCTCAATCCATAGCAACATACAAATATAAACAAATGAAATAAAGGCATTCTATCCATTTTCATCTACAAAAACATTTTTAAAAAAATCTCAGTTTGGGGCTGGGGATCTGGCTCAGTGGTGGAGCACTCACCTAGCACGTGCAAGACCCTGGGTTCAATCCTCAGCACCACATAAAGATAAATAAATAAAAATAAAGGTATTGTGCCCAACTACAAAGGAAAGTTTATAACATTGAGTTTCATATTTAAAGACTTAGAAATATACCAAGTAAATAATATAACATTACTCCTAAAGGCCCCAGAAAAAGATGAAAAAATCAAATTTGGTAGAAGACAGAAAATAGTTAAAATCAGAACTGAAATCAATGAAATTGAGAATTAAAAATTTAAAAGGATCAGTGAAACAGAATTATTATTTTTTGAAAGAATAAACAATATTTATAAAACCTTATCCAAGCTAAACAAAATAAATACACAGAAGGACCAAATAAATAAAATTAGAGGTGAAAAAGGAAATATCATCATGGACACTACTGAAATACAAGGGAACATCAGAAACTTTTTGATAACTATACTCCAATAAGCTAGAAAATCTTGAAGTTACAAATTCCTAGAGACATATAAACTACCAAATTGAAACATGAGGACATGGAAAACCTAAAGAGATTAATATCAAGTAATGAAATTGAAACAGCTAATGAAAGACTTCCAGAAAAGAAGAAAACCCAGGAACAGAAGGACCTTTATCTGAGTTCTGCCTGACTTTAAAGAAAAACCAGTGCCAATCATTCTCCAATTACTCCATAGAAATAGAAAAAGAAGAAATACTGCCAAATTCTTTCTATGAAACTAGTATTACCCTAATACCAAAACCAGAGAAAGACATCAAGGAAAGAAAACTTCAAGCCAATATCTTCAACGAACATTGATACAAAAATTCTTAATAAAATACTGGAATGTGGCATAAAAATGCATTAAAAATGTTGTACCATGATCAATTTGGTTTCATTCCATGGAACCAAGTTCCGTTCATTGTATACAAATCAATAAATGTAATTCATCACATAAATAGAGCACATGACAAGAATCATGTGATTATCTCAGTAGATGCAAGAAGAAATATTTGAAAAATCAAACACACATTTATATTTAAAACACTGGAAAAACTAGGAATAGAAGGAACTTACCTCAGCATTATAAATGGTATATATGACAAACCCAAGATCAGCAGAATAATGAACAGAGAAAAACTGAAAACAGGAACAAGGGAAAGAAAAACACTCTTATCACTACTATTCAACATAGTCCTTGAAACTCCAGCCAGAGCAATCAGGCAAGAGAAGGAAGTTAAACACATACAAATGGGGAAAGAAGAGTTCAAATTATCTGTTTGCTGATGACATGATCATATATTGAGAAGATCTGAAAATTCCACCAAAAGACTTCTAGAGTTGATAAATAAATCAAGTGAAGTAGAAGGATACACGAACAATATTCATAAATCAGTGACTTTCTTATATGCCAATAATTAATTTGCTGAAAAAAAAAACTTGGGAAAACTATGCTCTTCACAATAGCCTTGAAAAAATCAATATTTGTGAATTAATTTAACAAAATACTTAAAGGACCTTTATGATGGAAACTATAGAACACTGAAGAGAGAAAGTGAAAATGAACTTAGAAGATGGAAAGACTTCCAATGTTCTTAAATAGGTAGAATTCATATTATCAAAATGGCCATGCTACCACAAGCATTATACAGATTCAGTGCAACCCCTACAAAATACCAATGGTGTTCTTCACAGAACTAGAAAAAGCAACTATAAAATTTATTTGGAAAAACAAGAGACCCAGAATAGCTAAAGCAATCCTAAGCAAAAGGAATGATTGCTGGTGGGCTGGGGCTATAGCTCAGTGGCAGAGCACTTGCCTTGCACGTGGGAGGCACTGGGTTCCATCCTCAGCACCACATTATAAAAATACATAAATAAGGGCTGGGGTTGGGTCTCAGTGCCAGAGTGCTTGCCAAGTATGTGTGAGGCACTGGGTTCAATTCTCAGCACTGCATATAAATGAATAAAACAAAGGTCCATTGACAACTAAAAAATAAAAAAATACACAAATAAAATGAAGGCATGCTGTCCATCTACAACTACAAAATAAAAATAAACAAAAGAATGATTCTGGATGCATCAATAATGGACCTCAAATTATGCTACAGAGTTATAGTAACAAAAACATCAAGATTACTGGTGTTTTATTCAGCTTTTTCGCTGCTGTGACTAAAGGATCTGACTAGCACACATATAGGGTAGGAAAATTTATTTGAGGGCTCACAATTTCAAAGGCCTTAGTCTAGATAGGCTGGCTCCATTCCTTGGGGCTTGAGGTAAGGCAGAACATCATGGAGGAATACTGTGGCAGAGGCAACAGCTCACATAATGGTGATCATGAAGCAGAGAGATAATCCAGCTCCAGATACAAAATATATACCAATAGCCATGCTCCCAGTTAACCACTTCCTCCAGTCAAACCCCACCAGCCTCTAGTTACCACTCAGTTAATCCCATCAGGGATTAATTCACTGCTTGGGTTAAGATTCTTATAATCCAACCATTTCTCCTTTGAGCCTTCTTGCATTGTCTCACACATGACCTATTGTGGGACACCTCATGTCCAAACCATAACAACTGGTACACAAAAACAGAACAAAATAAACAAAGATACATGAAGATCAATGTAATAGAAAAGAAGACAGAGAGATAAAACCACATAAAAACAGTTGTCTGATACTGACAAAGATATCAAAAACATATATTGGAGAACAGATAAACATTTCAACAAATGGTGTTAATAAAACTGGAAATCCACATGTAGAAGAATAAAATTAGACTCCTATTACCCTGCACAAAAGTCAACTCAAAGTGAATAAAAGACCTACAAATTACACCAGAAACTCTGCAACTGCTAGAAGCAAATGGAAGACCAACACAGGAACAAGCTTCCTCAACAAGAATTCTAAAGCACAAGAAATAAAGCCACAAATCAATAAGTGGGATGGAATTAAATTAAAATGTTTCTTCACAGCAAAGGAAACATTTAAATGTCAACAAAGAGTCTACAGAACAGGAGAAGATAGGGCATTGTAACTTGAATATATAAATAACTCAAAGTTTAACATAAAAAAGCCAGTGAAAAAATGCTCAAAAGAACTGAACAGACATTTCTCATAAGAAGAAATACCAATGATCAACAAATATAAGAAAACAACATTCAATATCTCTAGCAATTGGGGAAATGCAAATCACAACTACATTGAACTGGGTGTAGTGGCACATGTCTATAATCCCAGCAGTTGGAGAAGCTGAGGCAGGAGGGTCATGAGTTCAAAGCCAGTCTCAGAAACTTTAGTCAGACCCTGAGCAACTCAACAAGATCCTGTATCTAAATAAAATACAAAAAGAGGGCTGGGGATGTGACTCAGTGTTTAAGTGCCACTGGGTTCAATCCCTGGTACAAAAATAAAATTCATATTTCATCTCTAGTCAGAATGGCAATTATAAAAATACAAATAATAATAAATATTGACAAGGATGCAGGGGAAAGGGTACACAAATACATCATACTTTTTGGACTGAAAATTAGCACAACAATTCTGGAAACCACTAGGGAGATTTCTTTAAAAAAACTAGGAATAGAAAAATCATGACCCAGTGATCCCACTCCTCAGTATATAGGCAAAAGATCTAAAATTAGTGTAGGGATGTGGCCACATCAAATTATGGCACCAAAATTTACAATAGCCAAGCTATGGAACCAACCTAGGTGCCTAGGTGCCCTTCAGCAGATGAACGGATAAAGAAAATGTGATATATATACACACACACACACACACACACACACACACACATACACATAATAGAGTATTAATGAAACATGAAGAAGAATAAAATTATGGCATTTGCTGGTTAATGGATAGAACTGGATACTCTCATGCTAAGTAAAATAAGCCAGACTCAGAAAGTCGAAAGTAAAATGTTCTCTGACATGTGGAAAAATGAACAAAATGAAGGGGGAAAAGAGAGAAAAATAAAGGGAAATTGCAGAGGGGTCCATCAAAATACAAGAAAGATTAGTGTGCTAAATGAAGGAGATTGACAGAGAGAGAATGGATGTGGAAAGGGGAGAACAGTTGAATGAATCTCCTATGATCATATATGAATATACTAGAGTGAAACTCAACATCATAGATCCAGGATACACTAAATAAAACAAAGTAAAAAAAAAACTAAAATAATTAGCAGAAAGATCAGTAAAATAGTGCAAAGGAAAGAGGCAGAGGTAGGAGGGGGAGGGAAAAGGGAAATACTGGGAAATGAATGACTGCAAATTATATCCCATGCTTTTATAATTATGTCAAAATGAATTATAAGGTTATGTATAAGTGAGAAGAACAAATAAAAAGAAAAAGAAAAAGAGAACAGGGTACCTCCATGAACAAAATACAAATGACCTTTTCAATAATTGTGTAATAAAAGATAAATATATAAAAAAATGAAAAGAACAAATGTCTTCTTTATATTTAAAAATGGTTATGTGTTAGAAAAAAACAAATATTTTATATTTATAATAAATATCAAATTTTTATTATATCTGATAATCTTACTAATAAAGTGATAATGAAGATAATACAGATAAAAAAGAATGTTTTCTAGATCCACAATGCAAAGCTTGCCAAGAAAGTTATTATTACTGTTATCACCATTGTTTACTTAAGATCCATGATGATTGTTAAGGTAAGAATGATTAAGTCTGAAATTAGATGTAATCACGTTTCAGCACCAACATATGTGGTGATATTGCAAACACATATTTTTTCTGGAAGAAGAAAAAAACTACTATATATATATATATATATATATATATATATATATATATATATATAATCCTGTGAGATTTATTTCATATTTCTTTCCCTTTCCCTTCCTTCCTCCCTCTCATTCTCCTGCTTCTAAACCTCTGATCTTTCCTTTGTCTCTATATATCTGATAACTTTTCTCACTGCCTTGTTTCCCTTATTGTACTTTAAACTCACATATGAGAGAAAACAGTTGACCCTTAAGTTTCAGAGTTGATTCTTTTTTTTTTTTTAACTTAACATGGTTTTCTCCATTTCAGTCAATTTATAGGCAAATGCTATTATTTCATTCATCTTTATGTCGAAGTGAAACTACATTGTGTGTATATTCACCTTTTTTTTATTCATTCATCTATGGATGGGTATCTGAGTTGATTCTACAATTTGGCTCTTGTGAATTGTGCTGCTATAAATTTTGCAGTGGATATATCACTATAGTATGCTGATTTTCGTCTTTTTTTTTTTTTTTGCATATATACCAAGGACTGAGGGAGCCAGTTATTATGGTGGTTTCATTCCTGGTGTTTTGAAGAATTTCCACACTGCTTTCCAGAATGATTGTATTAATATTTGTAGTCCCACCAACAATGTAAGAGTGTGTCTTGACCCCCAGATCCTTGCCAACATTTATTATTATTTGTTTCCTTGATAATTGCTATTGTCACTGAAATGAGATGAAATCTTAGTGCAATTTTGATTTGTATATCCCTGATTACTTGAGATTTTGAACATTTATTAATTCCTCTTTCAACATAATGATGGAGCCATCTACTTGGTTATATGTGGAAAATATACAACTGGTCAGTGGATAAAAAATCCAGTGTTTTTTTTTAAATTTTTGTAATTTATTTTATTGGAAGATAGCTAGAAAAAATGGTTTACAATTTTATGTGGAAATCTGCATTGTCTATATAAAGATTATATGAACAACTCTACATATTTTACCATCTTGAATATTGCCCTTTATTATGGGATTCTATAGTCTCCTCTAAGGTTATAATTTGCAAAAACATATAAATAGAACAAAAATTAATATCAGCTCTTTTTCTAGGCATGAATACAAGCTCATTGAAAGTGATTTCATTATAAGCTAAAAATGAACATTGATGGTTAAAATATTAATGTTTCTTTTTGATGATATTTTGTAACTTTTTGCTACTTGATGCTTGGGCAAAAGTTGTGTTTGTTTATTAGGTTCACCTGGATCTACTGATAGTAGAAAATAAGAAGAACTCTACTATTGTCAACTCACTATTTTGGTAGTAGAAAACATTATACTACCAAAACATTATGCAGATTTAATGCAATTTCTATTATAATTCCAATGACATTCTTCATAGAAATAGAAAAAGCAGTTGTGAAATTCATTTGAAAATATAAGAGACCCAGAATAACCAAATCAATCCATACAAAAAAAGTGAAGCAGGAGGCATCACAACACCAGATCTTGAATTATGCTAAAGATTCATATTAATAAAATTGGCATGGTATTGGCACCACTGGTCTACACCAATGGCACAGAATAGAAAACAGAGAGACAAACCCACATAAATATAGTAACTTCATACAAAACAAAGGCACTAAAATCATATGTTGGAGAAAAGAGCCTATTCAACAAATGGTACTAAGAAAATTGGAAATCCATATGTAGCAAAATGAAATTAAGCCCCCATCTCTCAACCTTCACAAACTCAAAGGGAATGAAAGACATGGGTATTATAAAAGAGACCCTTTGCCTAATATAAGAAAAAGTAGGCCCAAATCTTTATCATGTGGGCTTATGAACTGACTTCCTTAACAAGACTCCTGGAGTGCCAGAAGTAAAATCAAGAATCAATAAATGGGATGGATTCAAACTAAAAAGTTTCTTCTCAGCAAAGGAAATAATCAATAACATAAAGAGAGAGCCTACAGAATGGAAAAAAAATCTTTATCACATGCACCTCACATTAATCTCTAGGATATCTAAAAGAACTCAAGAAAAATTAATACCAAAGACAAAACAAATGTGATGGTCATCATTTGACAAAATATATGTATGAAGATTTGAATTTCATGTCAACATACCTTGTGTACTAACAGAGATATGAAAAACTGTAGTATATATGTGCATTAAGAATTGTAATGCAAAAACAGTACATGTATAATGGCATAATTTTGGCGTGAACATACTTTATATACAGAGTTGTGAAAAATTGTGCTGTAAATGGGTAATAATGAGTGTAAGGCATGGCATTTTTTACATGTATGTAACAAACAAACAAACAGATAAATAAATAAAACAAATCCAAATAACCCAATCAATAAATTGGCTAAGGAACTGAACAGATACTTGATAGAAGAAGCAGTACAGTTGATCAAAAAAAAAATGAAAAAAATGTTCAACATCTCTAGCAATTAGAAAAATGCAAATTAAAACTACTCTAAGATTTCATCTCACTATAGTCAGAATGGCAATTATCAATAATACAAGCAACAATAAATATTGGCCAGCATGTGGGGAAAAATGTTTACTCTTACATTGTTGTGGGTATTGCAAATTGGTGCAACCACTCTGGAAAATAGTATGGAGATCCCTCAGAAAACTTCCAATGGAACCACCATTTAATCCAGTTATTCCACTCCTGAACTTATACCCAAAGGATTTAAAGTCAGCATACTAGAGTGATGCAGCCATATCAATGTTTATAGCAGCTCAATTCACAATAGCCAATGTATGGAACCAAAATAGATGTCCTTCAACTGATGAGTGGAAAAAGAAAATATTGTGTATATACACAATGGAATATTACCCATCCTTAAAGAAGAAAAGAAATGATGACATTTGGCACTAAATGGATGGATCTGGAGAAGATCATGTTAAGTGAAATCAGCCAAACCCCAAAAACAAAAGTCCAGATGTTTTCTCTGATATAAAGATGATAACCCACAATGAGGAGTGGCATCTAGGGAATTATAAAGGTACTGTAGTTTAAGGAGAAGGAAGTGAAGTGAGGGAGGAAGTGTGACTGTAGGAAGGATAGTAGAATGAATCAAACATTATTACCCAATATGCATACATGACTACAAAATCTGTGTAAGTCCACATCATGTTCAACTGAAAAATGAGAAGTTATCCACCATTTATGAATGATGAGTCACAATGCACTTTAGTGTCATGTATAACTAGAACAAATGAAAAAATATGATGTGCAGTATGAGGACTACACACACAAAATCTTCTTTTATATTGTTTTTAATGAAAGAATATTTGCTTTCAAATTTATTCTTTTTATTATTCCTATTGGCATCACCCCCATCACAGCTTTCCTTATTTTTAAAAATGTTTTTTAGTTGTGGATGGACAGAATGCTTTAATCTTATTTTATTTATATGTGTTGCTCAGGATCGAACCCAGTGCCTCACACCTGCTAGGCAAGCACTCTGCCTCTGAGCTACAGAATTCCATCACAACTTTTTGATAGAGGAATAACAAAAAATACACCACAGTTCAGTTGCACATTATTACTAATATTAAGTTGATACTCTGGATCCATGAATTCCACATCAGAGGATTCATTCAATGTGAATTAGAATGGTATTTGAAAAAAAGTATGTATCTGTACTGAGCATGTATGTACTTCTTCTTGTCATTATTCTCTGAACAATATAACAACTATTAACATAGGCTTTAATTTATGGTAGGTGTTATATAAAACCTAAAAAAGTATTTAAAATATATAGAATGGTATTATGGCTTGTATGTAAACACTATTCTATTATAATAAAGAACTTGAATATCAACAGACTTTGATATTCCCAGGAATTGTCTCCTGAGACTAATACAGATTCTAAGAGATGATTTTACTTTTCTCCATATAAATTTGAAATATTACCCATATGAACAGATTCTTTTTAATTACCAGTGTAACTTCCCTATCATTGTACAAATGCAGAAATGACTTAAAAGCTGTTATGTTTGACCTCTGTTATCATAAAAATGTAATCCCTGGGGCTGCTTAACTAATATGATTCAAATACTTGTGTTTCAATCAGTGCTTGGTATCCACTCTTATATATTTTATATTGTTTCCTTTCCCACCATTTACCATGAAAATACACACACACACACACACACACACACACACGTGTGTGTGTGTGTGTGTGTGTGTGTGTGTGAGAGAGAGAGAGAGAGAGAGAGAGAGAGAGAGAGAATGAATGTAAGTCCTTTGGGTATTAGTTCAGGAGTGGAATAATAACTGAACCAAATGGTGGTTCCACTGGAAGTTTTCTGAGGAATCTCCATGCTGTTTTCCAGAATGGTTGCATCAATTTGCAATTCATTCTCTCTCTCTCTCTCTCTCTCTTTCTCTCTCTCTCTCTCTCTCTCTCTATATATATATATATATATATATATGTCCAATCTGAATGGCAGTCATCAGTGTAATTACTGTACAAATAACTAAATACTGGTTAGGATGCAGAAAAAAAATAACCACTTTAGATTTTGGTAAGAATAAATTATTACAGCCCCCACAAAAATCAATATACAAGTTCCTCAAAAAAACTGAAAATGGACCTTCCATGTGATATAGCTATAACATTATTCAGTATTTATCCAAAATAAATAAAGAGAGCACACATATTCACATGTTTATAGCCGCACAATTCATAGGATCCAAGTTACGGAACCAACCTAGCTCTCTGAGAACAGATGGAAGGATAATACCAATATGGTATATATACAAAATGAATCTTTATGTGGCATAAGAACAAAATTGACATTTGGAAGAAAACGAATTGAACTGGAGACCACGGTGCTAACAAAATAAGTCAGACTCTGAAAGATAAATGTCCTATGTTTTTGCTTATATGTGGAAGTTAGACAGCAAAAATGATATAAAGGGATAAAATGAAGATAGAAATTAGATTATTAGTGTGCAAAAAGTAAATCAGTATGTAAACAAATTACATGAATCACTTCCTGTGTGTGTTAGCTAGTTTACCTGGACATATTGGTTTAAAGCAACCTATTTTTAAAAAATGTTTATTTATTTTTTAGGTGTAGATGGACACAACACAATGCCTTTATTTTTATGTGGTGCTGAGGTCCCTCCTGTGATAGGTGAGGGCTCTACCACTGAGCCACAATCCCAGCTCTATTTTTTTAAAATCCATATTAAATCTCTAGGGATTTTAAAATCCATAGAGAACTGAAACTATAACCTAGATATATAACAAAGAAAACAAAAAAATGCAACATTCATAATTGTAAAGAAGTGGAGAAAAACTAAATATTTATAACCATTAGAATATGTAAATAATATGTGGTATGGTTATCCAACAGATTATTTATCAGCCATAAACCCAAAGCACAAGTATATGGTACATAGATGAACCTTGGAAACATTAGGGTAAGTGAAATTATTCAGTCATCAAAAAGTGCACATCATATAAATCCATGTGTATAAAATGCACAGAATGACTAATATATCAAATAGAATATCAGAGATACCTATGGATGGGTGGTATAGTAAAGATGAATGGAGTATGGCCTTATTGGGCACAGGCATTCTTCTTGATTAATCCTTTGTTTGTGTCAAGATATCTGATGATCTGACCTATTTCAAGTATATAGAGAGTGGCCTGAGAAAATGTATGGTAACAAGAAGATTAGGTAAGGGCTTACACATGCACAATAAACAAAGTGAATTTTTTTTCTTGAAATAAGTGGGATTGGAATGCTCTCTGACACACAATATTACCTCAATTATTAAAATTCCACAGGGGGTAGTTTGGTAAAATGCACAGTGGAAGTGAATTTTATGAAAAATACAGCAATGCAGAAACTTGAATAACAGAGAAAGAACTACCTAAAGAGATAGATTTGTCTGGTTACTACTAATTTATATTGTCAAGCTATAAAAGTATAATGAGAGATAATAGGTTTTTAACAAGCAATTAATGGCATAGTGAAGAGTTCTTAGATAATAATGAAGAACTAAACCTTTATTGCTCCCAATAGAAGGTCAGGATTAATTGACCAGTAGACTGAAGACCTACCTGTAAAAGTTGAAAAACTCAAGAGATATTAGAATGCTAACACCAGAGCTCTTTGGCTTTTCAACTAAGGCATTAACTTAAGCCCTTATCCTTTATATTGTCTTTAAACTTGTACTTGTTCCATTATGTGCATGGAGATCAAGGCCCTAAAGGGGAAACTCATAATCACAAAAGCTGAGACAAAGACATCTGGTTCATGTTGACTTTATAACACATCTTTCTCTGAATATATTAGAGAATGAATTATAGAAATAGCTATCCAATTCTTAGTATAAATTAGCATGTACAGTGTGTTAGAAGGTACAACAGATTTTTTTTCTCTCAGAAATCCATAAACACCTTCATATCTTCACTGGGCTGGTAGCTAATGTTCAATATCAACATAATGTGACCGTGGATATGCTGAGCCTGCAAGTAGAGGAAAGAGGAAATAAAACTAAATAATTGTTTAAACTAGCCAGCATGCATTGGTAGAAAGCTGGGCAATATTCCAGGAACTTCATTTTCATACCATTTGATTAAGTAGAGTGGAACATAAGGCTATATATAAGCAAGACTCACAACATGGGATATAACATCCCAGCTAAAGATGTTAGAGAATGCTTCTTGCTGAGATGGCTCCTTCAATCTTGAAGAAATACAGGCAAAGTTTCAGTGATATAAAAATTCCTGATTTGCCCTGTAAGATTATAGAGGAAGAAATAAAGAAATCGAGGATATACATATGCTGGATTGGATATATAATGTTCCATTAGAAGGCCAAGAAAACTCACTATTTTCTAATATCATTAGGAATATATTGGTGAGAGGGGCAACTGAATTTCTAAGGTCAACAGCAGCTTTCCTCTGTAAACCTGTAATGATAATGAGGTAAGCTCATTAACATTCATGGAAGTGGTTTGAAATTTTAAAAAAAGGCCAGGTAGTGTCACATTAAGTGCTAAAAGACAGGAGACCATGATTACCATAATGATCTGGAAGGCCAGAAGGGCAACCAAGGAGCGTTAAATCTCCTTGAAGTGGTGAAGGTGTTCATTAGAGCATGTAGTACATAGGGGCAAAATGTATGGTTAAATAGCAAGGGTTTTGCTGCTGTGTGTGTTTCTCACACATAGAGAGAAAGCGGGGGAGAAACAGAGAGAGAATAAGAAAGGGTTGGGGATGTAGTTCAGTTGTATAGCACTTTCCTATCATATGCAAAGCCCTAGGTTAGATCTCCAGCATTACAAAAAAGGAGGAGGAAGTGTAAGTGTGAAAGAGTTAAAAGTCAAGAGCAATCACCTCAATAAAATCATATGACATTCCTAATGTTCCACTTCTGAGCTTAGGTTCAAAATTAGCAGAGGATCTTACCTATATGAAGGAAAAAGGAGAGCGGATCCATGACTGTTGATACCTGTTTCACAGTGTAATAAATAGGTTTTAGTTGGGGCTGGGAATGTGGCTCAAGCAGTAGCGCACTCGCCTGGCATGCGTGCGGCCCGGGTTCGATCCTCAGCACCACATACAAACAAAGATGTTGTGTCCGTTGAAAACTAAAAAATATAAATATTAAAAAAAGTCTCTCTCTCTCTCTCTCTCTCTCTCTCTCTCTCTCTCTTTTAAAAAAATAGGTTTTAGTTCACATCATGTGCCACAGTCTGGCTGGGCACAAATATCCGGGAGGTCAACCCACTTGTAGATTCAAGCAGGAACGAACTTTATTTTGGAACTCACGGGAATGCCACCCAAAGTTCAAAGCGACCCTCCAGGAACTCCGTGCAAGTTCAATCAGACCTCAACCAACCAATGCGAACTCTCTAGGAAGTCCGTGAGAACTCAAAAATAGTGGGCACCCAAGGCAGCAGGAACCGCCCCTTCTGGCAAAATGCCAGGCACCATCTTGACCTGGCTGTGGCCCTCAACATCTCCCCCCTTTTGTTTAATTAAACAACAAGTATGTGGCTTAGGGATCATGCCTGTCTTACGTTGTCCAATACTACATATGGTCCTTCCCCGTCATTGGATGAGCTGACCTCAAGGCGTCAGCCTCCTGTCTTAGGTTGGTACCATTGCAATTGGATCTTACCCGTTATTGACTACTGGCCCAGCATTTAGCCACATTTGTGGATAGTGGTTTTTACACAAACACCATAAACAACCTTCTACAAGCAGAAAGGGGAGGATAAAAAGCGCTATGACACCAAGCCAATTGACGGCCCCTTTTGGAAAACTTGTACCACTGATGACATCATCAGCAAAGATACCCCGGCACGACCACAATTCGCTGCACCAACAGATAGTTCACAATGCATACAAGTGATACATAGTCCAGGCAAGTTCCGCAAGCAGTTCAAAGCAGAGAAATCCATTAATATGTCCATTTCCTCCCAAAGTAAATCAACTCCTAGATTGAGTATCACTTGTTGAGTTACATTATTCATTGATGCATCAGTTTATACAGTTTGTTGTGATACCTATCGCAGAAGCTGTAGTTTGGTTTTATCTTTGTCTTCACCGGCACTGGGATGAAGATAGGAATCCTGGCAGTGATGGCTAAAAAAAAAATTATGTAACATTCCAGCAGGAACTAAAAAAAAGCAATTTTCTGAACAATTTAGTATCCTGAATAGAATTAGATATAATGAAAAGGAAAGGTGAAAGTAAACAAAAAGATCTGTTAACCTCTTTTTTGTTCACATTTTAAAACAATCCTCAACAGCTGTTTACCCAATTTAAATTAAACCATTTAAATCACATGAATAATAAAAAAATATATTTGGATCCCTTTTTTTATGAGCGCTCCTCATATATGATATAAGGACATATGCACATACAGACATACAACACAAAACACAAGTGTGCACACATAACACAATACATACAACACATAATAGTAAAGGCCTTGTAGCTTTTTACAGGTGAAATCCCCATTGCAATGCTCAAAAACTCCACAGTCAAAAAATAGAACTGATCAGAAAAACATTAACCTAGGTCTGTATGAGCTCAAAAAACAAAATAAAACTTCATGATGTTGAAAAGGGCAACAATAAAAATAGATATTGAAAAAAGCATCCTAGTTACCACCGGGGTTTGACTCTTCTTTTGATATCCCATCCTTTTTCCTGTAACTTGCATATGTGTCTGAAGGTATTCCCACAAGCAAGCCCCAAGGTTTCTTACATTTGAAATAGGCCTTAATGGTGTTCATTATTCATGAGCCTCCTGGTGTGGGAGAACCACTGTCACAGATGTAAGGTTAGCCAAACTGGAGTTCTGGATATCAGGTGTTATGGATTTGAGCCAAATCATCTTCTTTTTGGTCTGTAGAAATCGCTTTAGTAAGAGTCTCTGGAATCCAAATCAGCTGCTGTTCTCCCTGTGGAAACACACAAACAGACCTCTGACTCCAGACAATCACTGGGTCAGGACCTTTCCATTGTCCTTTTAGAATATCCTTCCAAAGTACCTTGGGCTTATGTACATTTTTTGGACACATATGCCTTTCTGCAGCACTAAGCCCTGATGAATCCAAATTTAAAAAGTTTAGAGTAAAAAGGGTTATTTTAAGTTTATCTTTGGGGGATATATACCCTTTGCTAATTCCCTGTTTTTCCTTTAATAAGTACATTTTAATAGTTTGATGAGCTCTTTCAACTATGCCTTGTCCCTGTGGATTGTATGGGATTCCTGTTATATAAGTAATGCCAAATGATGAGCAAAATTGCTTAAAAGAGGTAGAAGTATAGCCAGAGCCATTATCTGTTTTTAACTGTTTTGGAACGCCCACAGTGGCAAAATTTTGTAAGCAATGGGCTATAATATCTCTAGTTTTTTCTCCGGCATGAAGGGAGCCCATCAAGAATCCCAAAGAAGTATCAATTATAACATGCAAATATTTTAATTTTCCAAATTCTGTCAAATGTGTGGCATACGTCTGCCAAATATGGTTAGTATCAGTCCTCTAGGATTGACTCCAAGATTAACTTGTGGTAAAAAGATCACACAATTTTGACATAGTTTTATTATTTGTCTAGCTTGTTTCTTAGTTATTTTAAAACACTTTTTTAAAGTATTAGCATTGACATGGAACCTTTTATGAAAATTTGTAGCTTATTCTAGTGTAGAAAAAATATGTATGTCATGTGTAGTTTTATCTGCTAAATCATTGCCCAAACTAAGGGATCCAGGAAATCCTGTATGTGCTCTGATATGTCCTATAAAGAATGGATCTTTTCTGTCCCAGATTAGACTTTGTATAGTGGAAAACAAAGAGAAAACAGTAGAGGAAGGGGAAATCCTACCAGCATCTTCAAGGGATACTATAGCA
This sequence comes from Urocitellus parryii, assembly GCF_045843805.1. Lineage (NCBI taxonomy): Eukaryota > Metazoa > Chordata > Mammalia > Rodentia > Sciuridae > Urocitellus > Urocitellus parryii. Next base: position 48,327,283 of record NC_135547.1, on the reverse strand, counting down.
TTAACTATATACTGATTATCAGAAAATAAATGAAATACACAATGTTTAAACATCACAAAAGCTTGTAATACCGCATTAAACTCTACCTTTTGAGCTGATTGTTTGGGTACTAAAAATGTAAAAGTTTGATCAGGGTTGACTACTGCTGCTGTACCATTATTTGATCCATCAATGAATATATTTGGAGCATTCATGATAAGTTTTTTTCTTGTCAATTTTGGAAAAAATTACAGGATGCAATGACCAAAAAGACAACAAAGGATTAGATGGTAAGTGGTTATCAAATGAAACATTAGATTTGCACATGATTATTGCCCAAGTATTTAACTCATTAGCTAACTCATCAATTTGATCCATAGAATATGGAGTAATAATTTTATTGGGAGAAATTCCAAACAATCCCTTTTCTGCTTTTATTCCTTTGAGTATTAATTGTCCTACAGCCTCAGGATAATTAATAAGAATAGTGTTAGGAAAATAAAATAAATGTATCCATAATAATGGACCTTCTTGCAAAAATACTCCTGTAGGAATACTTTTTGTTGGTTTTACAATAAATAATAAAGGCAAACTTATATCAATTCTATCCAAATGCATATTTTCTGTATATGTTTAAATGATTTTTAATGTCTTTCTTGCTTCAGTCGTTAACATGCGGGGTGAATTTGGATCTGATAGACCTTTTAGGATATCAAATAAAGGTCCCAACTCTCCTGTTGGTATGCCTAGATAATACCTTATCCAATTTATGTCTCCTAATAACTCTTGAAAGTCATTAAGTGATTTGAGTTGATCTACTCATATTTGAATTCTTGGTGCATGGACCATGGTCGAGGATAATAGAATTCCTAAATAATTAATTGAAAAATTTAATTGTACTTTATCTATTGCTATCTCTAGATTATAATTTTTTAATAAATTTGTAAGTGTGGCTTAACATTTTTGCAATATGTTTTTATCTTTGGGTGCTAATAATACATCATCCATATAGTGAAAAATTTGTAGTTCGGGATTTTGATTTCTAAGTGGCTTTGTTAACATAAGTTTGACACATAGTTGGGCTGTTAGCCATCCCTTGCGGGAGTAATTTCCATTCATATCTCTGATTGGGACCTTGATGATTCAGCGCAGGGATAGTAAATGCAAAACGTGGACTATCCTCAGGATGAATTGGAATTGAAAAAAAAACCAAACTTTAATATCTATAACTAAAACATAGCAGGTTTTTGGCAAAGCAGACAATTGAGGAATCCCTGAATGAGCAGATCCCATAATAACCATCTCATTATTAATGGCTCTTAAATCTTGCAATAATCTCCATTTACCTGATTTCTTTTTGATGACAAAAATGGGAGTATTATAGGGAGATACAGAAGGTTGTATATGTCCCTCCTCTAATTGTTGTTTGACCAGGTCATGAGCTGCTTGTATCTTTTCTTTAATCAGGGGCCACTGAGGAACCCATAGTGGTATTTCTGATTTCCAAGTAATTTTTATTGTCTCAGTGACCCCTCCTGAAAACCCAATCCATGTCTATCTATTTCTTGATCTATTTGTATTGGTGTCACTATACTTTGTCCTTTTTCTCCTAATCCTTTTCCTTTACTAAAACCTTGTCTAGCCATAATAGTGGGCACATTTGAATTGATGTTATTTGTTAATATTAGTCCTAATTGATCTAGGACATCTTGTCCCCATAAATTTATAGAAGATGATCCAATACATATGGCTGTATAGTTCCTTCACATCCTTCAGGATCCTTCCAATCTAATACCGTCGCACTTCTATGGGGATTAGTTGCCACTCCTAGGCCTCAAAGCTTTTGAGTGGCTTGTTATAATGGCCAATGTTTTGGCCATTCTTGACGAGAGATAATGCTAAGGTCTGCACCTGTATCCAGTAGCCCATTAAATTCATGTCCTTGAATATTTAGTTTTAGCATGTGGTGAGAATCTAAATTTAAAGAAAGCATAGCCCAATCTACACCTGTGGATCCTAATCCCCTGGAACCTCTTTCTATAGTACTACTGGAAAATTTATCATGCAGGCTGGGTATTATTAATAACTGTGCTATTCTATCTCCTGGTGAAATTACTGATATACCCCTTGGAGAACTGGCTATGATTTTTATTTCACCTTCATAATCGGGATCAATTACCCCAGGACTTATCATAAGTCCTTTTAGAGTAGAAGAACTGTGTCCTAATAATAAGCCTACTGTTCCTTGGGGAAGAGGTCTTTTTACCCCTGTGGGTATGATTTCAACTCCCATCTCTGGAGTTAGTACTGCTCTGGCGGAGGTGCAGATGTCCAACCCTGTGCTCCCTCTGGTTTGTCTAATGAGGGATCTAATGGATAATGTGTCCTGGGCACTACACTGATGGTGTTGCTGGGTTCCTCCATTGCCCTGTATATTTGTGGTCATGGGCCCCAGAGCATTGGGACCCTTGTCGTTATTTTGGCAATGGAGCCCAATGTTTTTCTCCATGATATTGTGGGTAAACACCTGGTCCTTGTCCATTTTTTGATAAGGGAGTACCCTCTATAGTGGTTTGAGAATGGCATTCATTAGCCCAATGTCTCCCTCTATGGCATTTTGGGCAAATACCCGGTATTCTACCCCTTTGATACCTAGTTTTGTTAAACCCTCCTCCTATGGGGCAACTCCTTTTAAAATGTCCTCTTTGTTCACAATTGCAGCATGTTCTTGGCCTGGCACCTACAGCCTGTTGTACTGCAGCTGCCAAGACTTGCCCTTGTTCATTAATGTCTCTGAATAATTAAATATATGTGTTTAAATCTCCATGTTTCCATGGTCTAATGGCCTCCCTGCACCATCTGTTTGCTTGTTCATAGGCTAATTGTTTTATTAATGGCATCACTTCTTCTATATCCCCAAATATTCTGGTAGCTGTTTGTATAAGCCTATCTACAAATTCAGCGTAAGGTTCATTAGCTCCTTGTATTAGCTTAGATAATTGAACTTATAAATCTCCATGCTCCTGTAAAGTTTTCCATGCCCTAACTAGAGCTGAAGCAATTTGTGAGTTTATGGCAGGATCATATATAATTTGTTGCAGGTGACCCTCAGAAGGTCCCTTTCCTAACAACATATCTAGATTTCTCTGAGAATAACGGGCTGCTGCATTTCACCTGGCTGTCTCCGTGCAAAATTCCTGATTGGCAACCTTTCATAACAGATATTATCCTCCATTTAGCACAGCTTTGCACATACTAGCCCAATCTGCTGGCGTCATGTTCAAGTTGGTAATGGATTCGACCATACTTACAGTGAAGGGCACTTGAGGACCATAGGTTGTTACAGCCTCTTTCAGCTGCTTCACTGTTTTGAAATCTAAAGTATGGTGAACTCACTGCCCTCCTGCCTCCTCAAATACAGGGCATGGTAATCTTTGAGGTCCTGCTTCAGGATCCCATCTATCAACTATGGGGTTGAGGGCCACTCAGCATATGTTGTCTCCATCGGTGGAGCTGTTGGTTGAATTACGCCCTCAGGTGATAGGAAGGTATTAGTAGAAGCCTCCTGTTGTAACTTCTCCCCTGATTGCTTTTTCTCCTCTAAACTTTCTTCCCCTTTCTGCCTATCTCTAGAGGCCTCCTCTTTTTCCTGATTTAATATCTCTTTTACCATAATCTGAACTGAAAGCTTTGGAATAGGCAAACAAAAATGTATAATCATCCACAATGGCAATGTGCCAACTGGCAAAGTTCCTGGGTTTTTCTTTTCCCTCTTCCTTAAGTCTTCAGCATGATGGTCCCATTGTGATATATTCAACAACTCCTCCTTAAAAAGCCATGGGTTACATTTTTGTACCATATCAACGTATGCCCTAACTGTTCTTGGTTTTACTGGGGTGCCTCCTTCCTCTAGCAATTTACTTAACACTCTTTCGGTTTGTTTTTCGCTAATTTCTGACCCCATATTTCTGCTACAAAGATAACGCAACCCAGCAAGATAACACAAAACCGAAAGAGAATGAAACAAAAATGGAACAAAAATACATTATATAAATTTTCCTATTTTTTTGAAATATATATCCGTGGTCTATCTCTATCTCTTCCTCAGGGCCGAACAACTTTTCTAGCATGCTATTTATTTCTAGGGGCAGGCAGCTTGAAACAGAAACGTGACAAATCAAAACAAGGACACATTGTTTTTTGAAATGTCACCCATTCTCTCACCCTACCCTCATGGGCATGCAGTTTCACTTACCCCCAAGCTTCAGCCGTTCCGCGTGTGGGCCACCAAATGCTTCAGTCTGGCTGGGCACAAATAACCAGGAGGTTGAGCCACTTGTAGATTCAAGCATGAATGAACTTTATTTTCGAACTCACGCGAACGCCACCCACGCGACCCTCCAGGAAGTCCATGCAAGCTCAACCGGAACTCAATCAAACTACGTGAACTCTCTAGGAACTTCGCAAGAGCTCAACCGGAACTCAACCAACCCACAAAAACTCTCTAGGAACTCCGCGAGAACTCAAAAATAGCAGGCACCCAAGGCAGCAGGAACCGCCCCTTCTGGCAAAATGCCAGGCACCATCTTGACCTGGCCATGGCTCTAAACAATCATGGGGCTCCAATTAAGAGCCTAATGGACCAGGATGCTTAGATTCTTTTTCTGAAATCTATTACAAGCACATGCTTCCTAATTATTTCTCACAAACAGTGATAAGTATAGAATGGACAGTAACAAAGGCCTGTCTCTTGGAGAAATAGGACTGTTTTTACATCTAATGTTTGTGCAAGGACTATGTGTTGTCTTGCAGAACCTTCCTTAGAATACATGAGAGTCTAAAATGTTCCCAATTTTCTCATCTTCTTTTAGTATGAGTGTTTCATTAAGATCTCTTAGCCAACCTCCCATTATAGATTACTTTGTCTCATATAAGCAATCTTTCCTACAAAATATTTTTATAAAATTATTTAAAGGATAGTCCTATTTGGTATTTTTTTCTCACAGACTTGGACTCAGTGTGAGTGCATATGTGTGTGTGTGTGTGTGTGTGTGTGTGTGTGTGTTTGTGTGGCTATACATGCATGTGTTTTTGGGAGGAGTGACAAAGAGACAAAATATATACCCCACCACCTTTAGCCACATCTAACATGCCTATAGTTACCACCCAGTTAATCCCTACAAGGGGCTTGAGACACTGATTATATTTAAGCTCTCCTAACCCAGTCATTTCATATCTAAACTTTCTTACATTCTCTTACAAATGAGTGTCTGAAGGATATGTAATATATAAACCTTGACAGGTTTCAAGAAAGACAAATTGATTTAGATGAATTTAAAATCTTGAATTTTCTGACTAGAGGCAGAAATACTAGTATATATGTTTCTTTTTGTTACATAATGGATACATGTTAATATTTCTAGAGTATTTAAAAAATACTACATATTATAAATTTTTAAAATATAGAATCATCAATGTAGCAGAGGAAAAAAATAAATGCACTTAATCAATCAAAAGCCAAAAAAAAAAGAAAGACATTTTTTGTAACATGACAGGAGCTATAATTTTTTTATGTTAAGGATGATGCAGTCTTTTATAATTACTATACCATGCCAAAGTAGAAAAAAAATAAAAGTACAAACAAAATGTGTGTTGCTATGTGCCAAAACTATTCATAAATAGGATGACAGTTGATTTAAATTCAGAATAATAATATTGCATTTAAATAGTTTTTCTTCATTTTCAAAAATAAATATAGTATATTTCATATAAGAAAAAGAATCCAAATATTTGTCAGTAAAGATTGAAAGAGTATGAATAAAAGCAAAAAACAATTATTTATATATAAATATTTTATATATATTATATATGCATTGTAATATGTATATCATAAATACATTGTAATATATTTACATTGTATATACATTGTAATATATATATATATATATTGTTGTACACACACACCCACACACACACACATTTAGATTGGCAACATAGACACTTCAGGCAAAAAACAAAACAAAAAGGTCCCTAAAATAATAATAATTAAAAAACCAATAAGTTGAAGAAATAGACTTTACAATAATAAAATTATTCAGTGTACTTGGGATGTATAAAACCTTAAACTGCATTTATCTAATTAATATGGCCATGGAAGCCCAGGCACGGTGGGACATGTCTGTAATCCCAGGTGCTCTGCAAGCTGAGGCAGGAGGAATGTGAGTTCATCCCAGCCTCAGCAAAAACAAAGTGCTAAGGAACTCAGTGAGACACTGTCTAAATAAAATAGAAAATAGAGCTGGGGATGTGAATCGGTGGATAAGTGCCCCTGACTTCAATCCCCAGTATACCCCCTAAAAATATGGCAAAAAAACCAGTAATATTATAATAAACCTTAGTAAATTTTCATAGAGTTAAAAATAGTAATTAATACTAAATTTATTAAAAAATAAATGTATACACACACACACACACACACACACACACTTACACAGTCTAAACCAAAGATCAAATTCCTCAGTAGGACACCCATAGCACAAGAGTTAATAACTAGAATCAACAAGTGGGACTTACTCAAACTAAAAAGTTTTTTTCTCAGCAAAAGAAACAACAAGAGAGGTAAATAGGGAGCCTACATCCTGGGAACAAATCTTTACTCCTCACAGTTCAGATAGAGCCCTAATATCCAGAGTATACAAAGAACTCAAAAAATTAGACAATAAGATAACAAATAACCCAATCAACAAATGGGCCAAGGACCTGAGCAGACACTTCTCAGAGGAGGACATACAATCAATCAACAAGTACATGAAAAAATGCTCACCATCTCTAGCAGTCAGAGAAATGCAAATCAAAACCACCCTAAGATACCATCTCACTCCAGTAAGATTGGCAGCCATTATGAAGTCAAACAACAACAAGTGCTGGCGAGGATGTGGGGAAAAGAGTACACTTGTTCATTGTTGGTGGGACTGCAAATTGGTGCAGCCAATTTGGAAAGCAATATGGAGATTTTTTGGAAAGCTGGGAATGGAACCACCATTTGACCCAGCTATTCACCTTATCGGTCTATTCCCTAAAGACCTAAAAAGAGCATGCTACAGGGACACTGCTACATCGATGTTCATAGCAGCACAATTCACAATAGCAAGACTGTGGAACCAACCTAGATGCCCTTCAATAGATAAATGGATAAAAAATGTGGCATTTATACACAATTGAGTATTACTCTGCATTAAAAAAATGACAAAAATCATAGAATTTGGAGGGAAATGGATGGCATTAGAGCAGATCATGCTAAGTGAAGCTAGCCAATCCCTAAAAAACAAATGCCAAATGTCTTCTTTGATATAAGGAGAGTAACTAAGAACAGAGTAGGGACGAAGAGCATGAGAAGAAGATTAATATTAAACAGGGATGAGAGGTGGGAGGGAAAGGGAGAGAGAAGGGAAATTGCATGGAAATGGAAGGAGACCCCCATCGTTATACAAAATTACATATAAGAGATGGTGAGGGGTAAGGGAAAAATAATACAAGGGGGAGAAATGAATTACAGTAGAGGGGGTAGAGAGAGAAGAGGGGAGGGGAGGGGAGGGGAGGGGGGATAGTAGAGGATAGGAAAGGCAGCAGAATACAACAGACACTAGTATGGCAATATGTAAGTCAATGGAAGTGAAACTGATGTGATTCTGCAATCTGTATACGGGGTAAAAATGGGAGTTCATAACCCACTTGAATCAAAGTGTGAAATATGATATATCAAGAACTATGTAATGTTTTGAACAACCAACAATAAAAATAAAAAAAAAGATTAGGGAATGAATTAGATTTGAGTGCATTAAAGTGGGTTTATAATTTTGAAAGCACACTAATAACAAAAACAGTAAGACATTTACATAGCATTTAATTTTTTTTTTAGTTGTAGGTGGACACATACCTTTATTTTGTTTATTTATATTTTTTAATGTGGTGCTGAGGATTGAACCCAGGATAGAACCACATGCTAGGCAAGCACTCTACCACTGAGCCACAACCCCAGCCCCTTATATAGCATTTTCTATAACCCAGGCCTATATCTTGTTACCTAAGAAATGAACTGAGTCAGAGAAAGGACCTAACAGTATTCCTGTTCTTATATAATAAAAATTCTGTTTATTCTATTAAAAAAAAAAGCAAGTATGTGGTCCTGGGTTCAATCCTCAGCACCACATAAAGACAAATAAATAGCAAAGTGGTTAAATTATTATACAGAGCATTACTGATGTGAAGTATCCTTAAATGCAAAATTGTTACAAGATGAGGTTAAACTTATAAATTTTGATAATATCCTTAGTCATATAGCTTATCTTAATATCCAGGAATAAATCTTTATAGCATGTATTTACCACACCTGAGTCCAACAATAAATGAAAAAGAACCCCATATTTCAAACATTAAGCTGCATCAATTAAATAACCAATTATACCATAAAATAATTTTATTAGAACTACAATGCCCATATCACATATCAACCATATTTGGAAGTAAAAACAAGTCATGTTCAAAATGATATAAGTAATATATTGTCTCTTATATATATATATGTATAAAAACAATTGAACATAATGTAATTGACAATTCACCAATACAAATTTTAAAGGAACAGTAATTTACATACTAATAAAAAAGGTAATTTGCAAACAAATAGTAGAAAATATTGACAAAGTTGATAATTGACAAAGATAATAATTACTCAAAAAAAGAGATTTAAACAAAACCATTGATTGGCTGTTTAAAAAATAATTAAACTGATGATCTGATTAGTTTGACAAACAATAAGTAGAGAATTTTTTAATACGAAAATGAAAAGTGAAAATCATTTCAGGCCTATAATCAAAATAAGATAACCAAAATGCTTTTGGTTTGTCTGTGTAGGTTTTCCTTATTGTCCTAGTTCAATTTTGGCAGGGCATATACGTCTAGAATTTTGACAATGTCTTCTAGATTTTCCATTTTATTGCAGTATACATTTTCAAAATAGTTTCTATTGATCTTGATTTCAGAAGCATCTGTGGTGATATGTATTTTTTAATCTCAAATTTTGTTAATATAGGTCTTCTCTCTTACTTTTGGTTAGTTGGGCTAAAGATTTATTATTCTTGCTTATATTTTCAATAAACCAAATCTTTGTTGCATTGCTCTTTGTTTTTAATTAATTTTAATGTAATTAATTTCAGCTCTGATCTTCCTGTCTTCTAATGATTTTTGAATTGATTTTTCTCCCTTTTCTAAAAACTTGAGATGTGGGGCTGGGGTTGTGGCTCAAAAGGCAGAGTGCTCGCCTAGCATGTGTGAGGCACTGGGTTCAATCTTCATCACCACATAAAAATAAAATAAAAATTTAAAAAATAAAATAAAGTTAAAAAATTTGAGATTTGGTATTAGTTTATTTAATTGAAATATTCCTCTTTTTAATGTAGACACTAAATGGTATCAATTATTCTCTCAAAGCTGCCTCACATTGTTCCAGAGACTCTGATATGTTGTATCTCTGTTCTCATTGTTTCTAAGAATTTCTTAACTATTTATTTCATTTCTTCTATTATCCACTCTTCATTTAAAAGAGTGTGGTTAAATTTCCATTGTTTATATGCTTTATATTATTTTCCTTGCTGTTGATTTCTAATTTAGTTCCAAATTATCTGTTAGGATGCATGGGATTTGTTTGTTTGTTTGTTTCCTAAGACTTAAATTGTGACCTAGAATATGGTCTGTTTTGAAAAAAATTTTCATGTATTTATGTTTTGTGGTGAAATAGTCTGCAGATGTCTATTAGGTCCTTTAATTTATAGTATTACTAAGTTCAGAAACATCTTTTTTGGTTTTATGTTTTGATGACCTGTCTATTGGTGATAAAAGTGCATTTTTATTGCCCAGTTTTATTATATTGGTGTCTATCTGGAATTTAAAGTCAAGAAGTATTAAACATTTACTATTATTATAACTACTTGTTGGATTTTTTTCTTTATCAGTATGTAGTGCCCTTGTTCTTCTGATTAATTTGTGCTTGAAATTGGCTTTGTAAGATTTGAAAATAGTCAATGCTGATTGTTATAAACTCCATTTGTCTGGGATATTTTTCCATCATTTTATTTTTAGCTAATGAGTGTCTTTTTTTATGAGACTAGTCTTACAAACATCATATAGTTGGATTATTTTTGTAATACATTCTTCTAATCAATGTCTTTTTTATTGGGGAATTGAGACCATTACATTCAGTGTTATTTTGGATAGATGTTTGCCATTTACTGCCATTTTGAATTGTTTGCCATTTTTAATTCAGTCTTAATTTTCATTTGGCTAGTTGCTCTTCTAGAAAGCTTCATCTATTTGGGAACCTTGAAATTTTGGCTTAATGATCAACAATTCCTTTATTTAATCCTTATCATACAAAGTTTTTACTTTGAATCAATTCTGAAAGAGAGCTTTGCTGGATAAAGCAATCTTGCCTGGAAACCATCTTCTTTTAGAGCTACGAATATCTCATTCCAACTCACCCTTCCTCTTAGGGTCTGATTTGAAAAGTCAGAAGTGAGACTTATTGCTTTACATCTAAATATGACCTCACATTTGTTTCTGGCATATTTTAATATTATTTCCTTATTCTTGGTAATAGGCATTTTGATTATGATATGTCTTGGAGAGATTCTTCATTGATCTTGTCTATGTGCACTTCTATCAGTTCTACACAGTTCTATATAATTCCTATTTGTAGTTGTCTCAGTTATGAGGAAAGTTTTCTGCTATTATTTTCCTTAAGAGATTCTTAATGTCTTTAGCTTAGATCGCTATGTTCTCTTGTATCCCAATGACACTCAGCTTTGGTCTCTTAATGTTGTCCCAGACTTCTTGTATTTTCTGACAATGGTCTTTTATTTATTTATTTATTTATTTATTTATTTATTTATTTATTTAATTTTTTTAAATTTATTTTTACTTCATTGCATATAAATGTTCAAATTCATATACCCTGTCTTCAAGGCTTGAATTTTGGTCTTCAGTACCTAAAGTTATTTTTTTCTTTTTTGTGTTAATGGGGACTGGACTTAGGGGTCCTTGCATGGTAGGTGTTTTAGTCAGCATTTTTGCTGCTATGGCTAAAATATCTTAACAGAACAATTGGAAGAAAGAAAAATTTATTTGAGGAATCGTGGTTTCAGAAATCTCAGTTCATAAGTGGCTGGCTCCATTCCTCAGGGCTCAAGGTGAGGCAGAATATCATGGTGGAAGCATGTGGCAATGGGAAGCAGCTCACATGACGATCGGATAGCAGAGAGAGAGAGGCTCCACTCTCCAGATACAAGGTATATACCCCATAGCTATGCCTCCAATGAATACTTCCTCCTGCCATACCACACCTGCCTCCAGTTACCACCCAGCTAATCCCATCAGGGATTAGTTGACTAATTAGATTGAGGCTATAGCCCAATTATTTCTCCTCCAAAGCTTGCATTTTCTCACACATGAGCTTTTGGAAGACACCATATCTAAACATAATCGTAGGTAAACACTTGACCTCTGAACCGCATCCCCAGTCTTGACGTTGTATTTTGTTATTAATCCAGTCTGTTGAAGATGCTTTCAACTGACTTTTTGATTGTGTAGTGTATGTTTTCTCCAGAAGTTCTAATTAATTTCTTTTCAGTATCTCTTGTCTTTTACTTTATTGTTCTCTAAATGTGTTTGATCTTCTTTTAGCTCATTGAGTGTTTCAATAATAATTTTTATAGTTGTTCTCTGCAATTCTATCCACTTCCATATTTGAATTTGGAGGGAAGGCTTATTTCCTCTACCCTCACATTTTTAGAGACTTTGAACTTTAACATCTGTTTAAATTGATTTCTCTCACTCTTTATACATATCTCCTTTGATGCACAGTGTTTTGTTGTTGTTGTTGTTTTAGGAGCTTTTTCTGTTTTAGCTCTATAAGAATATGTTCATGCATGAAACATAGGTCCCATTTTACTCATTCCTACTTTGGCTTGGTTGTTAGTTTGGTGTATTTAATTTCCCTATTCTGTGCAATGAAATATCACTGAGGCTTGAGTAAAGCTAGTTGAGGTATAGAGTGAGTTTAAATGTTACAGTGCTGAATTATGACTATTATTCAGCATCATGAACTCTAGTATGCGAAATAGAAGTGTACCAATCACTTTCAGTCCCTCTTAGAGAAAGGGGATCAGGAATAGCAATAATGTTAGCAACATATGCACAACGTTAAAATAGATATCTATTGTTTACTTTGGCATCTATATCATTAATTACCACCTTTATAGGTATTATGAGGTCAGAATTTAACATCAGCAACAACAATAAACATCAGTGAACTAGATCGGCTATTTAACAGCAAGTATCTATTACATTGTTCACTGTATTAATAATCACAGAGCACATATGGGGTATGAGTTACATAAACTATATAATTCTATCAGACAGTACAATTACAATTTATTAAGAGAAAAAATGTTAGGATAGCAAGATAAATTTGAAATATTTAAAAAGTGAACAGAGGATAAGCAAGGGTGAGGTAGCAGATGATGTCTATAAAGAATGAATAAATATAATTAAAAACAAAAATTAGAGGATGATGGAGGAGAAAAATTGGCTATTCCCTGGGAAATAGAATAAATATGGGATAAGAGAATTAAAAACCAAAGTACAAAGAAACATATATAAGTTTAATATAAATTTAAAACTATATACTATCAAAAAAGTTAAACCCACAAAAATTTTTGTCTCACCAAAATTAATTAAAGACTAAATAATGAGTGAAGAAGAAAGCACAACAAAAACACATGTATACAAATAAACTTGCAAAATGGGGAAAATGTTAGGGAAAAAAAGGTAAGATAAATGAGGGAAATCAGAATAGAAAAGCGAATAGAGGGCTGGGGATATAGCTCAGTTGGTAGAGTGCTTGCCTTGCATGCACAAGGTCCTGAGTTTGATCCCCAGCACCACACACACACACACACACACACACACACACACACAGTAGAATATATCTAACATAGTTTTCCTATATACACATACGAAAATAGCTAAGTAAATCCTACAATAGTGCCCACCCACAAGAATGGAGTCTTAATTAGAATAAGATACATCCCATGCTTGTATAATGCTATCAAAATGGATTATATTGTCATGTATAACTAAGAACTAATAAAATGAAAAATAATACAGAAATAAAATCAAAATTATAAAATGTAGAATAGAAAAAAAAGTCCTTAATGAGAAGTATGAAGAGTTTGTTACCTCTGAGTTGGTGAAAACTGTTGGCAAGAATGGATGTTAATTTCTTTTGCTTTTGTGCCAATCTTTGTATTTATCTGTGGGATCTGTAAATCTTTGGTCAAGAGATGTGTATCCTTAAGCCCAACTTCCTTAAGTCTCTCAGCAAGTTGTCAGCCATTGTGTCCTGGAGTCAAAAGTAGTTGTAATAGTTCTCAGCTTCCCATCTCACAGTATAGGATGAGATAAACTTCAGGGTGCTGACAAATGATATACTCCCATAGTAGGACTGGTGCAGAGTTAGAAAGGGAAATTTCCAGTACCTAGGATTTGGTATTGTTGTCCTTTGGAAATGTTTGTATTTGAGATTTTAACCACAAGCCCTGTTGTTGGACAGAAGCTGATATCTGCTGGATGTTTGGGTCTTTTGGGCTTCCTGAAAATTCCACTTTTAGAGGGAGAAATGTAAAATTTTATAGGCTTCACATATTTCACTGTCATGGATGTGAATTACTCAGGATCAGACTTACAGTGCAGATGTGCTTGTCTTATGGGGTTACTGATATCTTCCCAGTTGCTCATATATGGCAATGGCAACAAAGAGAGTTTTCTCTTCTTTGTATTCCCCAGCATAGTTCACTCCAGACACAATTCTTTCTGTGTCTATTTCAATGACACTGGTCTAGAAAAACTCTGGAGCCCACAATAATTGACTTCCTTTATTAATTCCCAATCTTCCTTCTTTTCCCACTAACCTGTGGCTATTAAGAAATAGTTATCACCACCGCAACTTTCTGGTTTCTGCCTTTCATTTCACCTGTGGGCCAAACAATTCTAATTACATTTAACTCATCACATTCCCCGACCATTCCATTTATTAACTCTTGGCCTTATTTCTTGAGTTTTAGGGATTCTATTGAGAAAGTTGTTGCCTATGTCTATATATTTGAGTATTGACCCTCTGTTTTCCCCTAATGATTGCATATATCTGATCTAATTCCTAGATTTTTGATCCATTTTGAGTTAACTTTTCTTTTTCTGGGTGAGAGATAAGGGTCTGTTTTCAATTGTCTAGATATGGATAACCATTTTCCTCAGTAATATTTCTTTCAAAAGTGGTTTTTTCAATGCATATTTTTGATAACTGTCAAGGATAAGATGACTGAAGAGGTGTGGGTTTCTCTGTGTGTCTTATATTCTGTACCATTGGTCTAGATGTCTGTTTTTATGTCAGTACCATGATTTTTTTGTTACTATAACCCTGGAGTATAACTTGAAGTCAGGTATTGTGATGCCTCCAGCATTTCCTTGTTTGTTTCTTTGGCTTAGAATTGCTTTGGCTATTCTGGGTCTTTTGTTCCTCCAAATAAATTTTAGGACTATTTTTCTAGTTCTATGAAAAATGTTATTAATATTTTGATGAAGAATTTATTAAATATGTATGTTGCTTTTGTTACTATGGCCATTTTGACAATATTCATTTTGCCTACCCATGAACATGTCAGATCTTTTAATCTCATGAGGTCCTCTTCAATTTCTTTCTTTAATATTCTATAGTTTTTATTGTAGAAGTCTTTTATTAATATTTACTTTTTATTTGTAATTGCACACAATACTCTTACTTCACTTATTTATTTTTATGGGGCACTGAGGATCAGACCCAGGGTCCTGCACATAAAAGGCGAGCACTCAACCACTGAGACTCAACCCTAACCCCTGTTGTAGAAGTCTTTTACCTGCTTGGTTAGATTTATTCCTAGGTTTTTGGAGCCTATTTTGAATCAGATTGTTTTCTTGATTTTTTTCTCAGCAGATTCATTGTTGTTGTATATGAAAGTTATTGATTGTTGTATATTGATTTTGTTATCCTCTAAAGTGTCATGAACAAGTTCCACATACCTATAAGAATTCTGGTCTTCTGAGCTCCCACCAGAGTCACCCATTAAGGTTCACTTGAAACACTCTAAATCTTCTCCAGCCTGCATTCCTCAGCCTGTAAAATGTGTGGTCTTGCAAATTCCCATGAAGCCCTCAAGACATCTTTCCTCTTGTGTCTGTGCAAAGTACTTAGTATCTCTCTAGTGGCTATAAGCTCTTTAACAATAATTTCTTTCTTGACTCCAGTTTTATAAGCACTTTCCTGGCCAAACTGAAACTTTTCCAAATTCCTTCCACAAACCCCTTACAAAGGCGTCACAACCACAAGGTCATGTGTTTCCCATTTCTGCGGACCAATTTCTATATCCATCAGCTTTGCATTGCTATGATCAAAATACCTGACATGAACAACTTACAGAAGAAAATTTTTGTACTATGTTTTCAGAGGCTCAGACATTATGAGATGAATCCATTCTTCTTGTATTAAGGTAAAGCATATCTTCACAGTGGAAATGTGTAGTGGAGGACTGCTGTTCCATTCAGGGCTTGCTAAAAATTAGTTAGAGAGAAAAGCAGGGAAGGAGACACAGAGGATATTTATACTTTTAGAGCAAGCCCCAAGTGATCCACATTCTGCAGCCACTATCCACCAGCCCACAGTTCCCAGGGAGTGAGTCCATTCAAACTAGTATAAACTAATTTGTTTACAGCTCTCATAATGGAATTATTTACCCTGTGAATATTCCTGGGTTTACATAAAAAGTTTGAGGGGACACCTGTTGTTCAAACCATAATAGTATCACATTTAATTTTTTAAAATATTTTTTAGATGTTGATGAACCTTTATTTTATTCATTTTATTTTTGTGCAGTGCTGAGGATTGAACTCAGTGTCTCATATATGCTAGGCAAGTGCTCTACTACTGAGCCACAACCCCAGACCTCATATTTTTTAATGTTTCCATAAACTCTTCTTACCTATGTCTTTTTATGTATTTCTTAATCTTAATTTTGAATTTTTTGATTTCTTGTTTTGATCAGTTTGTAGAGTACTGCTTAAGCAATTTGTAGAATTCCCTTAATTTGGATTTTCTCTATTGTTAGTATCTTGGTCAGTTTAGGGTTATGGGTTTTGTGATGGAAAACAGAAGATATACATTGCCACTCTTATACAGAACATAATATTAACCTTACATATTATTGTTGATATAAAGTGGTTCAACTGGCTAAGGTAGTTTTACCTTAGTTTCTCCACTGTAAATTTACATTTTACCTTTGTCTTTTTATCTCTTGGAAGAAAAATTACTATGTGTAATTCACACTTAAGGAATAAAAAATATGCTTAATTTCCTTGAAGGTTGATTATGTATATAAATTATTTGGAATTGAACTGTGCAGAAGACTTGTTTATTACATTTATTATTCATTTATATTGAAATGGACTCATGGCGATTTGTCTTTCTCTGAATTTTAGTCCAATGTTATCTTTTGCTCAAATTGTTCCAGTTTTTTTTTTTATTTTGAACTCTTTCACTTGGCTCTAGTTCTGTGTTCATGTTTAGTTCCTAATAAATATAATGATTTGTACCCAGTCTTTCCTTTGTATATAACTTTAATATATTCACATGTGTTGTGGATTGCATTTACGTGCATGGTCATTGTATCAAACACATTTTGTAGAAAAAGGTAGACTCATACATTGCTCATGGGATTGCAAATTGGTGTTACCACTATGGAAAGCAGTATGGAGATTCCTCAGAAAAGTTGGAATAGATTCACCATTTGATTCAGCTATCCCACTGCTCGGTTTATTCACAAAGGACTTAAAATTAGCATACTACAGTAATTCAGCCATGTCAATGTTTATAGCAGCTCAATTCACAACAGCTAAACTATGTAAAAATTCTATGTGTACTTCAATAGATGAATGCATAAAGAGAATGTGGTATATATATTCAAAGGAATATTACTCAGCTTTAAAGAAGAATGAAATTATAGCATTTGCCAGTAAATGGATGGAGTTGGAGAATATCTTGATAAGAGAAATAAATTAATACTGAAAAACCAAAGGCTGAATCTTTTCTCTAATATGAGGATGCTAATTCACAATAAGGGAAGGGGTACTAGAGAAGAATAGTGTTACCTTAGGTTAGGTAGAGGGAAATTAAGGGAGGAGATGGGAGGAGATGTGGGGATAAGAAAGATAGTAGAATAAAACAGACATTATTACTTTCTGTATATATGTGATTCCATGACCAACATGTACACTCAGAAAAATGAGAAATTATATCCCAACTATGTATTACATATCAAAGTGCATAAATGCATTCTACTGTTATCTATAACTAATTAAAATAAACAAACAAAATTTTAAAAAACACATATTGTAGTCATATGAATAAACAGTAGCTGTCTACAGATACTATCTCTGTTATCACCCTGAAAAAAAATAGGTATGGAGTTAGTACTGTTATATAACAGCTTCTCAAAACTTCCAGTAATTAATTTTTTAAACATTACCATAAAATATAATTTTCTGAATATTGTTACAGAGACTATATAACATAGATATTAAGATATACTATTTGTAACCTTTATTCTTACTTGAGCTAAAAATAATACTTTTTATTTCAGATTGTTTTTCTTAGAGTGTTCCATCAATTTTATCCCCCAGTTTTGTTCTATTTAGGGTCTAATTCCCTACCAATAACTCTTTTTTTTCAAAATATTTCATGTTTTTGCACTAACAACTATTGCTTTTCCCAAGCATATTAAAGCATGACTTATTTATATAAGACTAAAAACTTCTCAGAGTAACAGAGATTATGATAAGTATTAAGGTAGATTACTAGCCATAGTATTTATCCAGGTGAATACTGCACTCATACTATGGTAAGATCTTTTTATGTTTTTCCCAGTAATGCAAAGTATAAATGGGAACTATATGCTTTGGAAATAATAACACTCTCATAGTATTCTTGAACACATAAATTCAATACTTTTGGATTCAGAATGGCTAGGGGAAAGCACTTGAATTTGCCATCTATCACTGTGCAAAAATGGTAAACCTAAAATTAAGTCATCAATTACAGAATACCATTATTATAGATACCATTAAATAACTGAAAGGTCCCGATTCAGAAGTTTATAGAGCATTGCCATTTATCTTCTGTATTGAATTGGTGGAAAGTTATATGAATATGGAAAATAAATAAAACATTGCAAACTGAATCAAGTTGTAACTTCAAAAATAACTGTATTTTTAGGCATTATATTTGTATTGGTACAAACCAACAAAGAAAAAAATGCTGACAAAAAAATGCTTTCCTCCCATGTATGTCAGTAAAGGGAAAGATTTCCCCCCATGTATGTCACTACCATATAATGACAATTAAGTGATTCAGTATTTTACCCATAGGTTATGTCAACTCCTGATCTTTATCCTGCTTTAGAGAGACTTTGGTCAACATGATAGTTTCCAGAACACATTTCACTCATCCATTATATTAATGGTATTATGCTAAGTTGATCTATTCGGCTAGAATTAGAAAGCAACTTTGATTCGTTGACTTCTAGGGCTTGGGGTTAAAGGGTTTACTCAAAAACTACCAAGTACTCAATATTTTAAAGTACATTCCAAAAATTGTTATTTAATTCTGGATGATTCTGAACACATGATTGTGAGTAGTTTATGGAAACCAATTGGCCCATGATGAAAGAACTATAATTTGGTCCACCAAATAGCAAAGTTTGGTGTGAAAAAGATTTATGTGATTCCAGTTCTATACAATTCTACAAAAATAAGTAAAATTGATGACATTGTGGCTTATGCATCTATAGTATTTGGTCTCACTTGTGCTGATTCTGGGTGCCTAATTTTCAAACTCCATTGGACAGTACTTAGCACACTAAGCTATAACATAGGGGTACATAGGACAAAAAACCTGGTGACATGCTGATTAGTATTAACTCATCTATGTTGAAATAGTGACAAAGAACATCATGAAAGGAAGACATATATTATAGATAAATACTTTTACTCTATTACTGTTATCCTTCTGCCATTACAAATATTAATGAATTAAAAATGTATGTTACAAATTACCATGATATCCTACTCATAATCACATGTGAGCAGGGGTATTGCTGCATAAAAAAGTACAAAAGTAGCCTCAAACAAAATGGATTTTGTTAGCTATAATGTATAATGTATTTCTCAATCCCAAAGTATAGTTTGATAAAATAGTAAAGTGGACTTTTTAAGCTTACATATAGTAAATTGTGGAAGATAACATCCTCTGAAGTTGCAATGTTGTCCAAAGTGATAAAGCATAGATGTTAACACAATTGTTAACATATAGTGTTCTCTCTCCAATAACAATAATTCAAAAGATAAAGATTCAGTGGATATAAGTGGGAATTTTCCCTTATTATTTTATAAAACTTTTCTTTTCAGTTATTTTTTTTTCAGTATTTTTGAATGATAGTAACATTGAGATCACCTAGTCTGGAGAACCCAGTGTCCAAATGAAGAATTACTGTGTAAGGGAAAAAATTAGTAGATATATCATTTTGTAAGTGAATCAATCCCCTAACAACTGTTACATTGTTGTGATAACAATTCAGAAATAGAAGGGGTTTTGGAATTGAGGATGAAAAAATGAGCTATATTTATCAATTTGACTCCATGACTAGCTTCAGAATCAAGAAATATGTCAGACAATTGTCATGTCATTTTCTTATGATCTTGCTGTATTTTTATATTCTACAGTCTATGTGAAGCATGTTTTGTAGCTAAAGAACTTGAATTTAGGGGGTTGATATCACACCTTCTTGGTGATGTAGCTGATGGGATGTATGTATCTGCTTTGTATTGGGAATAAATGATTTCAAATGTACAAAAGACAACGTATATGATGAAGAATAAGTGTTATTCTTTGGGGGGGCATTTTTCCTTTCCTTTCCTAGGAGTAGTCACATGATGGGCACTGCACACCCACTGCTATGTGCATCACATTTTTCTGGGCCACCCAAATGTCCCTGTTCATATGTTGTCCCTAGAGTCAATGTGTCCCTTTGACCCTGACATGGCACACACCATACAGAAGAATATAGCAAAAGAAGCTATAGCAAGATTACAATATAATAAGTCACTGTAATAAATGCCACTGTTTCATTCCATTATGACATCCAAAGACAAGGAGAATATTAAAAGAATAAAAGTCAACTTACAAATGTGGCAGAGAGAATTGTTCCACCAGATGTGCAAATTCCAATGTAGTATCACAGGGATTAAAAAAAAAAACAGGTGTCATGACCACCAAACAGTCACAATAATTGTAGATAATGATAATGTTGAATGGCTGATAAAGATTTTGAAAGCATAATTACAAAATAACTCAATAGATTAAATGAATATACACACTTGAAAAATTAGAAAAATAATGTGTGATATGAAAGAGATTCAGCAAAGACAGAAATCTTGAGAAAGAAAGAAAAATCTTGGAGAGAAAAAGCTAAATAAATGAAATAAAAATACAGTTGAAATCCCTGACAGCAGACTAAATGAAGGAAAAGAAAAGAATATCTCAATGTAAAAGCAAGTCATTTACACAAGTTATTGAAATAACTTAGTAAAACAAAATTAAAGAAAATAAATGAAGTGTAAAATTGAAAAAAAAATCAGAAAAAAAGACAGCTTGTTAGATTTCTAGGACACCACTGAACAAACCAAGAAGTTGTTTTAAATTACCGGGGTACCTGAATGGAAATAAAAGAATAAAAGCAAAAAATAAATATTCAATTAAATAATAGAGAAAATTTTAGAAAGATATGGACATCAAGGTATAGAAAGTTCATAGGACACACAAATACAAATGACAAGAATAGGTCCTCAACATGACATATTATTGTTAAATTGTCCAAAATATATGACCAAGAGTTTTGAAATTTACAATAGAAAAGCACAAAGTCTCATATATAAGGGAACCTTCATTGGACTTATTGTACTGGCAGTGGGTCAATCAAAAGAAATCTTCTGGCTTGTAATTAAGGAATAGGTAATTAATGGAATTACCTATTCAAAATTCTGAAAGAATATAACTTTCAATAGAGCATCAGAAAAGTTCCCCTTCAGAAATGAATGAGAAAAAAAAGACTCTTATAAATTTATTTTTATTTATTTAATTTACTGGTTCAGGAGATTTAATTCAGGGACTCTACCACTTAGCTACATCCCCCAAATTTTCATTTTATTTTGAGAAAAGGACTTGCTAAGTTGCCAAGACTTTCCTCAAAATTGCAATCCTCCTATCTCAGGCTCTCAAGTAACTGGAATTATAGGAATGAATTCACCTGCCTGACCATAAAAGACTTTTAAAGAAAAGCAAAGACTTAGGAAATTCATCACCTTAATAGCAGACTTTAAATATGCTTTAGGGTGTCCTATATATAAGACAGATATAGAGCTGGGAATGTGGCTCAAATGGTGTCGTGCTCACCTGGTATGCATGGGGCTCTGGGTTCGATCCTCAGCACCACATAAAAATAAAATAAAGATGTTGTGTCCACCGAAAACTAAAAAATAAATAAATAAATAAATAAATAAATAAATAAATAAATAAAATTTTCTCTCTCTCTCTCTCTCTCTCTCTCTCTCTCTCTCTCTCTCTCTCTCTCAAAAAAAGACAGATATAAAAAATAGCTGCTATCATATAAGCACATAAAACTATAAAATCCCTTAAAAATAGGCATAAAAAATAAAGAAAAGGAGCAAACCTTTTGAATACAGTAAACGACAAAACACAAAGATACTTTATTTTATTTTTAAATACATGACAGCAGAATGCATTACAATTCTTATTACACATGTATACCACAATGCCGCAGTCTGACTGGGCACAATTCAGGAGCCACTTGTCAAAAGAAACAAACTTTATTTTTAAAACTACAAACGCCAAACAAAACAGCTCCTCAGGAAAAACCCTCAGAGCCCAACTGCCACCACCGGCTTCCACAAGCCTCTCCCACACACCAACAACCACCTCCCACAATCCTCTTGCTCTTGAGGCCGATTGGCTAGGTCGCGTGGGCGGAGCCAAAGAAGTCCCCCAATGAGCAGTTCCGTAGTCTGAAGGGCAGGGAAACAGCCCAATGAACATGACTGCAGAGGAGCCAATCAGCTAGATGTTGCTGGGGCCACTGTGAGCCAATCATCAGCTGGCAGCTTGAAGGGCAGGGAAACAGCCCAATGAACATCACCGCAGAGGAGCCAATCAGCTAGATGTTGCTGGGGCCACTGTGAGCCAATCATCAGCCGGCAGCTGGGAGTTTGCTGGCAGCTGGAAGTTTTCTGGGGCCCCTTTGGCTGTGGCTCTCAACATCTCCCCCTCTCTGTTTAAACAACAAGCATGTGGCTTAGGGACCGTGCCTGCCTTAGGTTGTCCAATACTACATATGGTCCTTACCCGTCTTCGGATGAGCTGACCTCAGGGCGTCAGCCTCCTGTCTTAGGTTGGAACCATTGTAATTGGATCTTACCCGTCATTGACTACCGGTCCAGTATACAGCCACACCTGTGGAGAGGTACCAGCGGGGAGGTGAGGTTCTTTGCCTCACCTCTGTTGGCCCCCAAATAGCTGAACGATCATGACAAGCAGAAGAGAGGAAGATATACCAAGCCAATTGACAGCTCTTGTTGGAAAAATTGTACCACCGATGACATCATCAGCAAAAATACTCCAACACTACCACAAGTCGCTGCACCAACAGATAGTTCACAATGCATACAAGTGAGTTCACAATGCATACATGTGACACATAGTTTAGGCAAGTTCTGTAAGCGGTTCAGTGATGGCTATTGCAGAGATTGTAGATTAGTTTTATCTTTGTCTTCACCGGCACAGGGATGAAGATAGGAATTCTGGCAATAATGGCTAAAGAAAAAATTATATAACATTCTAGAAGGTACTAAAAGAAAACACCACCACCGGCTTCCACAAGCCTCTCCCACACACCAACAACCACCTCCCACAATCCTCTTGCTCTTGAGGCCGATTGGCTAGGTCGCGTGGGCGGAGCCAAAGAAGTCCCCCAATGAGCAGTTCCGTAGTCTGAAGGGCAGGGAAACAGCCCAATGAACATGACTGCAGAGGAGCCAATCAGCTAGATGTTGCTGGGGCCACTGTGAGCCAATCATCAGCTGGCAGCTTGAAGGGCAGGGAAACAGCCCAATGAACATCACCGCAGAGGAGCCAATCAGCTAGATGTTGCTGGGGCCACTGTGAGCCAATCATCAGCCGGCAGCTGGGAGTTTGCTGGCAGCTGGAAGTTTTCTGGGGCCCCTTTGGCTGTGGCTCTCAACACCACAATTTTTCATATCTCCGTTTGTATATAAAGTATGTTCAGACCCAATTTATGTCTTCAAACATGTACTTTGAATAGTGATGTCTATCATGTTCCACCATTATTGCTAAGTCCCTGCCCTCTTCCCTTTCTCTCTCACCCCTCTTCCCTATCAAGAATTCATCTATTCCTCCCATGCAACCCCTCCCTACCCCACTATGAGTCAGCCTCCTTATATCAGAGAAAACATTCGGCATATGGTTTTTGGGGATTGGCTAACTTCACTTAACATTATCTTCTCCATCACCATCCATTTACCTGCAAATGCCATGATTTTATTCTCTTTTATTGCTGAGTAAAATTCCATTGAGTATGTATGCCACATTTTTTTTATCCATTCATCCACTGAAGGGCATCTAGTTTGGCTCCGCAGTTTAGCTATTGTGAATTGTGCTGCTATAAACATTGATGAAAACACAAAGATATACAAGAAAAAAGAATAAGGAAAAGGTTTTTAAAAACAAATTGAGGAAATTCAACAAAATCACAAGAGAATTCCTTACTAATTGATAGTAAAATTCAAAGTGAATTCCTGAGTTTTCCAATTAAAAAATAACAACTAGATGAATGGATATAAAAATAAGACACTGTAGTATGTTGATAAATACGTCTAAATATGAAGGGATGAATAAATTTATTTTAGAGAAATATAAAGTGAATGCAAGCAGGAATAGTTACTTCTTCATCTTAAAGACAAAAATTGAAGAAGAGCCAATATCACTATATAATTATCAAGCAATCAGTTAAACTATTATGAAACTCTAGCAACAAATGTCAGAACCCCAATGTTTATAAAAACACTATTAGAACTAAAGAGACCAACAGGCTCAAATAAAATAAAAATGGGTGACTTCCATACCCATTAATAAATCAACAGCTCATCCATACAAAATAACTTATAAAAATCAAAATAAATTATATTATATATCAAACAGAATTAATAGACAAATGCAAAAATATTTCATCCAACTGCTGTAAACTACACATTCTTCTCTTTAGCACAATGACAATTTCATATAATACACCATAGAGTAGGCCACAAAAAGTCCTAATAATTAAAACACTAGAAATCATATTATGCATATTTTTTTTACAAGAACAGAAAAGAATAGACAAAAAACATTGAAAATCATACAAAATCATCATGAAAACAAATGAAAAAAGAAACGCCAAAAATTATGGGATAGAGCAAAAATAATTCTAAGATGAAAATTTATAGCAATGATATTTATACAAGCAACCTAGATTTAAAATAAACTAATGATATATCCCAAGGACTAAAAAAAAGCAAAATGAACAAAAGGGAAATAAAAAAATAACAGCAAAGCAGAAATAAATGAAAATGAAATAAAGACTAATAAGCACTAAAAATGATCAATGAAATATAGTTTTATTTTTGAAATGTTAAAAAACCCAAATATTTATTTGTAATAACTAAGAAAAATATGGATTGCCCAAGTAAATAAGATTAAATGTGAAAAAGAAAATATTACTACCAACTTCACAGAGTTTTTTTAGAGATGGTTAAGTGGATCTTCATACCGTCACCATCAAATTAGAAAACAGAAGAAATGGATACATTTTAGGACACATACAATGCTCCAAATTACATCATTAAGACATGGAAAAATTTAAATAGACCTAATTATGAATAGTGAGATTGAAGCAGCAGTAAAAGGTCTCATAACAAATTCTAGGACTGAATAATTTCCCTGCAGAATTTTATCAAATGTTTAAGGGAGAATTAATACAATTTCTTGTCACTATTGAAAAAAAATCAAAAGGAGATATTTCTCCCAATCTTAGTCTACAAGACCAGAATTGCCCTTATACCAGAACCAAACAAATTTACAATATTATAAGAAAAAACTAAAGACAAATATCTCTAAAGAACATAGATAATACATTTTCAACAAAATACAATGATGTCAAACCCAAAAATATATCAGAAAGATCATTCATCATGATCAAATTGAACTGATTGCAAATACGCAAGATATTTCAATATACGCAAATCAATAAATGTAGCACTACATATCAACAAATGAAGAAAAGCATCATATAATTATTTAAATAGATGAAAAACATTGAAAATAATTAATCATACCTCAACATAGATGTAAAATATCTTAATAAAATACCAGCAAATCATATACAAAATTATGAAATTGTGCACCATGATAAGTGGGGTGATCATAAACAGTTGGTTCAACATATGGAAATCAATAAATGTAATTCACCATATCAATAGACTTAAAGATAAGAATCACATGATTATCTCAATAGTTTCAAAAAAGGCATTGGAAAAACATCCATTCTTACTCCAAACACTGGAAAAACTAGGATACTAGGAACATACATGAACATTGGAAAAGCTATATATGCTAAACTCAAGGCCAATGTCATTCTAAATGGAGAAAAATTGAAAGCAATCCCTCTAAAAACTGGAACAAGACAGGGATGCCCTCTTTCACCACTTCTATTTCACATAGTTCTTGAAACACTCGCCAGAGCAATTAGACAGATGAAAGAAATTAAAAGATGGAAAGGAAAAGAAGAACTAAAATTAGTGCTGTTTACTGACAATATGATTCTATACCTAGAAGACCCCAAAAATCCATCAGAAAACTTCTAAAACTAGTAAATGAATTCATCAAAGTAGCAGGATACAAAATCAACACCCATATATCAAAGGCATGTTTGTACATCAGTGCCAAATCCTCTGAAAGTGAAATGAGGAAAACCACCTCATTTACAATAGCCTTAAAAAGTAAAATAAAATAAAATACTTGGGAATCAACTTAACTGAAATTCTAGCCAGAACAACTAGATAGAAGAAAGAAAGTAAGGAATAGAATAGAAAAAGAAGTATTCAAAACAATTCCTATTTACAGATGTCATGATTCTCTATTTAAAAGACACCAAAAAAAAAAAAAAACTGCACCAGAAACTTCTAAAATGTGTAAAAGAATTCAGCAAAGTACCAGGATATAAAATTAACATCCATAAATCAATTGCATTTCTATACACCAATGATGAATCAACTGAAATAGAATTTAGAAAAAATATCCAATTTACAATATCCCACCCCAAAATAAAATACTTGGGAATATATATAACCAAGAGGTAAAAGACCTCTACAATGAAAACTACAGAACACTGTAGAAAGGAATTAAAGAAGATCTTAGAAGATTAAATAATTTCCTATTTTCTTGGATAGGCAGAATTAATATTGTCAAAATGGCCATACCACCAAAAGCTCTACACAGATATAATGCAATTTCTACTAAACTTTAAACAACATTCCTTGTATAAATAAAATAATCAGACACAAAATGGAAAATAATAGACCCAAAATAGTCAAAGCAATTTTTTTTTCCTATTTTGTACCAGGGGAACTCGGGGGCATTCAACCACTGAGCCACATCCCTGTATTTTGTATTTTATTTAGAGACAAGATTTTATTGAGTTGCTTAGCACTCTGATTTTGCTGATGCTGGCTTTAAACTCTTTATCCTCCTGCCTGAGCCTCCTGAGCCTCTGGTATTACAGGCATGTGCCTCTGTGCCCAGCCACCTAAGCATTTTTTAGTGAGAAAAGTAAAGCAGAGGCATCACAATACTAGGACTTAAATGATACTACAGAGCTATAGTAACCAAAATGGCATGATCTTGGCACAAAAAAGACATGAAGACCAAGGGAAAAAAATAGAAGACACAGAAAATTTAGACAAACGTGCTATAAATATGCATTGCAGAAAATATAGCCTCTTCAACAAATGGTGCTGGGAAACCTGGAATACATATGCAGCCAAATGAAATTGAACCCCCAACACTTGCTCTGCACAAAACACAACTCTAAGTAAATCAATGACCAAGGCATCATACATGGGACCCTGCACCTACTAGAAGAAAATGTAGGCATGGCTCTCCATCATGTCAATCTAGAAACCAGCTTTCTTAACAAGGCACCTAAATCACAAAATTAAAATTGAGAATAAATTGGATGATGTCAAACTAAAAAGCAAAGGAAACAATCAAAAGCATGAAGAGAGAGCGTAGAGAATGGGAAAAAGTATTTGCCACCTGCACCTCAGCTAGGGCATTAATCTCCAGGATATATAAAGAACTTAAAAATTTTAACACCAGGAAACCAAATATCCCAATCAAAAAATAGGCAATGGACCTGAACAGGTATGTCATAGAAGAAAAATGAATGATCAACATATATATGAAAAAATTTTTCAACATCTCTAGCATTAGGGAAATGAAAATTAAGACTATACTAAGATTTCAGCTCATTCCAGTTAGAATGCCAATTATCAAGAATACAAGTAACAATAGATATTGGTTGAGGATGTGGGGAAAGAGTCTCACTCATACATTGCTGGTGGGATTACAAATTGCTGAAACTACTCTGGAAAGCAGTGTGGATATTCCTCAGAAAATTTGGAATATAAATATCATTTGACCCATTCATCCCACTCCTCATTATGTACCCAAAGGACTTAAAATCAGCATACTGTAGAAAGATAGCCATATTAATGTTTATAGCAGTTCAATTCACAATAGCTAGTGTCTGGAACCAACCTATGTGCCCTTTAAATAATGAATGAATTATTTAAATATGTTAATATGTGAATATTAACACACAATAAAGGAGGGTGAAAAACAAAATGTTTTTGGATTAGACAAAGGGGAATGAAGGGAAGGCAGGGTGTATGGGAATAAGAAAGACAGTAAAATGAATGGGACATAACTTTCCTATGTTCATATATATAATGCACTTCTAGTGAAAATCCATATCATGTAACACTCAAAGAGTGGGGTCCTAATTAGAATAAGTTATACTCCATGTATATGAAATATGCCAAAATTCACACTACTATCATGTATATCTAAAAACAACAAATAAGTAAATAAAATATTTAAAAATTAATCATACCATCATTATCAAAACTTTAGATAAATTATGTACATATATAACATAATAAAAACTATATATGACAAATATGCAGCCAATATCATACTGAGTGATCTAGAATACAACATGAACATTCAATGTCACCACTGTTATTTGATGCAGCACCAGAAATTAAAGCCAATGTAGTTAGAAAAGATAAAAAATAAAATGCATACAAATAGAAGGAAAGTAAAATGATATAATTTTGCCAAGCACATGATTGGCACATTTGCCAAGGACATGATTGCATATAGAAAGAATTTTAAATACTTTAGTAAAAGACTCATGGAACTCAAAAATAAATTTAGGGCTGGGGTTATGGCTCAGTGGTGGAACACTTGTCTAGCATGTATGAGGCCTTGGGTTCAATCCTAAGCACCACATATAACTACATAAAATAAAGGTCCATCTACAAGTAAAAAATATTTTTAAAATTAAAAATTTAAAAAGTAATTATAAATATAGTCAAGTTGTAGGCAATTAAATCAAAAAAGAAAAATCAGTAGCTAGTTTATACACCAATACAAACATTACTGAGAATTAAATTATGCAAGAATGCTATTCATTATAGCTACAAAAAATGTAACACCTAGGAATACATCAACCAAAAAAGTAGAAGAAATCTGCAATGAAAATTTAAAAACTCTGATAAAATATTGTAGAAGAAGCACATATAGAAATGAAAAATATCTCATAATTATGGATTAGAAATATTATTATTACATTGTCTATACTGTACAAAGTGATCTATGAACTTGTTCAATCTGGATCAACATACTAGTCATATTATTCAGAGAACTTAAGAAAAGTAATTCTAAAATTAACATGAAAACACAAAATACCCTCATTAAACAAAGCAATCTTGAGCAAAATAAACCCAAACCTGGAGATATCACACTACTGTCTTTGAATACTATTGTAACCAAGACAAGTATTGATATGAAAAGAGATAGAAAAATAGAAAAGGGAGACATACTTAGAAACAAAGGTATTCATTTCCAGCCAACTGGTATTGGAGAAAGGTGCCCAAAACATACACTGTAAACAGTACAGCCTCTTCAATATATTGTGCTTGGAAAACTGCACATTCACATGCAAACATTGAAAATTATACCCCGTCCTTTATCCTGTAAAATATAAACTCAAATTGAACAAGTACTTAAATGTAACTCCTAAGACTACAAAATTACTAGAAGATAACATAGGGAAAATACTTCTAGATATTAGTATAGGCAATAATTTTTGTTCAACTTCCCCAAAGTTAAAGAAATAAGAAAAAGATAGCCAATGGCAGTGGGGTGCAGTTTGGAGGCAGACGCGGTGACACACACCCGTAATACAAGTGGTTAAGAGGCTGAGGCAGGAGGATCTCAAGTTCAAACCTAACCTCAGCAAAAGTGAGGCCTTAAGCAAATCAATGAGACCTTGTCTCTAAGTAAAATACAAAATAGGGCTGGGGATGTGACTTAGTGGTTGAGCGCCCCTGAGTTCAATCCCAGGTACCAAAATAAGTAAATAAATAAATAAATAAATAAGCAAATAAACAATTGGATTATACTAAACTAAGAAATTTCTGCATAACAAAGGAAAACATCAACAGAGTGAAAAAATTTTACATTTGTGGAGTAAATACATTTATTAATGTCTGAACCAGTGAGAACATAAATACTGTTGTACATAGGCATGATAGAAAATTAGGATTTTTTCCATCTTTATGTTCATGTGAAAGATTTTATGTAATTCCCAAACTACGTATTTTAAATGACATATCCCAAATGAAAAATTGTATACTAACATTGAATTTTAAACAGCAGTAACATAAAAAATTCTGATACTTTGGTGGAAAAGAAACTGGTGCTTATTCTATGTAACATCTTCCTGACTTCATTGAAAAATAAGGGTTCCCAACACCTAACTCTACTATTATCTTGGTCCATTATGACTGTTATAAAAAATAAAATTGACTTGATAGCTTGTAGACAACATAATTTTATTGCTTACAGTTCAGGATTCTGGGAAGTTCACAACATAGATGCCAGTAGAATTGGTGCCTGATGAAGGTCCATTATCTCTTTCAAGGGTGGTGTTTTTTGCTAAATTTTCACATGATGGTAGGGTTTTAAAAGCTTCCTTACATTTTTTCATAAGACCACTTCCATTCATGAAGGTGAAGCACTTATCATCTAATCACCTTTTAAAATCCTCACATCCTAAAATTATCACATTGTGAAATAAGTTTCAACACATAAATATTGTGGAGACAAAATCTTTCAGACCATAGCAGCTATATAACAATATTTATGGGCATTATTTTTAAACATAATGTTTGGGTTTTTTTGATTTATATTTCTGTTATTTTTTAATTAGGGTCTTGTGGATATACATTATGGTGAGAGTCACTATGATATATTCATATATATACATATATATATATATATATATATGTGTGTGTGAGATGGAGTAAAAAAATCATTGTTTTTTTTTATCAAAGTCCTTGAACTCACTGTTATTCATTATCCAGATCATCCCTTAGAATCCTATATTTAATGAAGATAACTACAAAGAATAATAATATATTAAGTATCCATAACAATTAGGTCCAATTTTATGTAGTATATCACCCATATATGCATTTCATTCCTCTTTCTTCCATTTTCTCTCCAATAATAGAGGATTCCTCTTTCTTTATGTTGAATTGGTGTGAGAAACTAATGGATATAAAGTGACCAAAGTGGAATACATTGACAATATATTGCCAAAAATTGAAAAATTGCAAGCATGGACATATGCACACCCATAAACAATTTTTATGATGTTGAGCAATATATGCATGGAAAAATATGTCTTACTTAAAGCTAATTATTTTTATTTGAACTATTATAGATATAAAAGACAACAGCTAAAATTTACATGAGATAAATATTTTGCTTTAGAAAACAAAATTGCAACTACAGGCAAATGATAATAATACATGATGGGAATTATAGATGAGTGCATCTATATCCATATGTATTTTATAGAGTTGGTTATAAATCCTAAAGTATATGTTAAGATATATTATGAATAAATTTTGAAGAGAAAATGTTTTGGTAGAAAGTTCATGCTCATTAATACCTAATTAGTTCCCAATAATTATATCAATTATGAGTATGACACTCAGATCAGCTTTGTGAATTATAAAATATATTCATATATGCTTCTTCTGTAGGCCTTTGTGAATGAAGATTGATGAAAATATTAATTAATAACACATAAAAAACAATAGGTAGAACAGACTTCTTTTTATTTCATAGCAGATCTTCAGCTCTTTCAGAAGATAAATTATTGCATATTTAATATGTATTACAAAAATGCTAAAATTTTAAATGGTCTGCATCTTACAAGATCTTTTTTTTTTTTGTAGTTTCAATGAAGTCAAGACAAATCACAATAACAGTACTGTCAGTTATCTGATAATGAGCATATGACAATCTTTTCTGAGACTCGATATTAAGGAAAGAAATTAGTTCTAATGCCACAAAGAAATATTTCTTCCATGAAAGACAGTGTAGTAACCAAGAGTATTGAGCCTGATTGTCTGGATTTGAATCCTAAATGTGTCATTGATTAGATGTGCCTCAGGTTTCTTACCTGTAAAAATAGAATAATAATAGCATATACCTCAGAGAGCATTGTGAGAAAATAAATCAATGAATGCATGCTTATCATGTTGAATAATGACTGAAGTACTCAATAAAGTATTTGACATTTACTAATTGCATGACATATACAAAAATGCTTTCTTCAATGTGTACTATACTCCTATGCTAGGCATAACATACCTGGTGTGCACAATCCCAGTCATATTGACCATAAAAGATTTTTTATTTGCCTTGAACAATATTTCTTCTTTGTAGGCAATGTTTTCTGCTTATAAAGCATGTTTTATGGAATCAAAGCATTATTTCTACTGTTTTTTATTGTAGTATGATAAGCAATGACATCTACCCGATGGAGTTATTTAATTCATAAATGAGCTAATGCTTATTAAGTCTCCTAATATAGACTTGTTCTTTAATTTTCCACGTGTAGTAAGAGTGATACTTATCATTTTAGTGTTAAAATTACTCGTAATAATGAAAGCTAACTATTCCTTTGGCCTCTGTATAAATATTGCAGTTCTGTTGCCACTCTTTCACAAGAAAACCAGTGTGTTTTCTATTGCAACAAAAAAAGTTAGTCTTAATAAAGTTGAATATTGAATCAGCATTATGAGGATCATTAATTAGTGCCCAAATGATAATAAAGTGATAATTCTCATTTAATATTTACTGTGTATTAGAAAGAATTAAAAGACCTCTACAGTGAAAACTACAGAATGCTAAAGAAAGAAATTAAAGAACTTAGAAGATGAAAAGATCTACCTTGTTCTTGGATAAGTAGAGTTAATACCATCAAAATGACCATACTACCAAAACCACTATACAGATTAAATGCAATCCCAATCAAAATCCCAATGACATTACTCATAGAAATAGAAAAAGTAATCATGAAATTCATCTGGAAAAATAAGAGACCCAGAATAGCCAAAACATTCCTTAGCAAGAAGAATGAAGCTGGTGGCATTACTATTCCAGATCTTAAACTATACTACATAGAAAAACAAAACAAAACAAAAAACAGCATGCTATTTGCACAAAAATAGACCTCTAGACTAATAATATAGAATAGAGGACACAGAAAAACCCAAATAATTGCAGTTATGTCATATTAGACAAAGGTGCCAAGAACATGCAGTGGAGAAAAGATAGCTTCTTCAACAAATGGTGCTGGGAAAACTAAAATTCCACATGTAACAAAATGAAATTAAACCTCTATCTCTCGGGCTGGGGATGTGGCTCAAGTGGTAGCGTGCTCGCCTGGCATGCATGGGGCCCGGGTTCGATCCTCAGCACCACATACAAACAAAGATGTTGTGTCCGCCGAGAACTAAAAATAAACATTAAAAAAATAAATTTAGAAAAAAAAAAAAAAACTCTATCTCTCACCATGCACAAAACTCAACTCAAAGTTGATCAAGGACCTAGGAATTACACCAGAGACCTTGTGCCAAATAGAAAAAAAAAGTAGGCCCAAATTTCCATCATGTTGGATTAGGTCCCAACTTTCTTAATAAGACTCCTATAGCACAAGAATTAAAGCCCAGAATCAATAAATGGGATGGATTCAAACTAAAAAGCTTCTTCTCAGCAAAAGAAACAATCAGTGAGGTGAATAGAGTGCCTACAGAATGGGAGCAAATCTTTACCACAAGCACATCAGATAAAGCACTAATCTCTAGGATATATATAGCACTCAAAAACCTTCACACCAAAAAAATCGCAAATAACCCAATCAATAAATGGACCAAGGAACTGAATAGACACTTCTCAGAAGAGGATATACAATGAATCAACAAATATATGAAAAAATGTTCAGCATAACTAGCAATTAGAGAAATACAAATCTAAACTACTGTAAAATTTCATCTCACTCCAGTCAGAATGGCATCTACCAAGAATAGAAATAACAATAATTATTGAAAATGATGTGGGGGAAAAGTCACACTCATACATTGCTGGTGGGACTGCAAATTGGTGCAGCCAATATGGAAAGCAGTATGGAGATTCTTTGGAAAACTTGGAATGTAACCACTATTTGACCCAGCTATCCCACACCTCAGTCTATACCCAAAGGACTAAAAACAGCATACTACAGGGACACAGCCACATCAATATTTATAGCAGCACAATTCACAATGGCTAAATTGTGAAACCAACCCAGATGCCCTTCAATAGATGAATGTATACAGAAAATGTGGTATATATACAAAATGTAATATTACTCAGCATTAAAAGAGAATAAAATCATGGCATTTGCAGGTAAATTGATAAAGTTGGAGAATATAATGCTAAGTGAAGTTAGCCAATACCCCCAAAAAACAAATGCCGTATGTTTTCTCTGATATGAGGATGCTGACTGATAATGGTGATGTGAGGGAGCATGGGAGGAATGGAAAAAATTTAGATCGGGCCAAGAGGAGGGAGGGAAAGGGAAAAGGTATGGGGATAAGAAAGACAGTGGAATGAGTTAGACATAATTACCCTAAGTACATATATGAAGACACGAATGATGTGAAAATACTTTGTGTACAACCAGCGAAAAATTGTATTCTTTATGTGTAACATGAAATTAATTGCATTCTGCCATCATATATAACAAATTAGAATAAATAAATAATTTAAAAATACTTACTGTGTATTAAATACTCTTTCTATTTTTCACACATACACATGCACATAATCCATGCAGAACCACATGCACAGTTTTTACAAGTTATTGAATAAATTAAGACAGTCAAAACATCTTATTTTACTGAGAGAACTAAATTTGGTGATAGATTTATTGAAATAATGGCCTAAATTTTCCCCTCTTTCCTTGTGTTCATGTTCCTGGCCATACAACATTGCCAAGTAGCATGTCACTGTGATTCTGAACATCATTATTCAACATGTCCCTAGGAAATCTGCTTATGATGTATAACTAGAGATTTGAAAAATACTTATATAATTGGTCTTTCTCACTTTTTTCTCTCTTATTAGCAGAAACACATGCCCAAACTAACTCAATAGAGTATTAGAGCCATATGACATAAACATTAGACACCATAGACATTTCATTTGAAGTCATCCTTGATGAGCTAAATGATCTGGAATCTAGGCATGTGGACAAGTTCAGTATCAGCAGAATCTCAGAGAAAACCAGCACCTGAATGCAGGCTTTTGAGCAAGCACTAACTGTATTATCCAAACCCAACCTCATTCATCCAAATTCTATAAACTGATGAGAAAGATTTTTGCTTATTATTTTATACAACTAAAGTTGTGGGATAACTTATTATTCAGCAGTACTGAGGCAACACATTACTGTTAAAATTCAAAGAGTTAAATTATCAGCTACCTAGGGAGACACATTCAATAAGCTGGAATATGAATCCAGTTCTGTTTTAAAGTATACAATCTAGTGCTACTTCTATGGACTTGTCTTTTTGGAAGTATCCCTACTAGAGATTTATGTCACCATTTATTCATAAAAGGAGACATAATTATTATTCTTTAGATGAAAACAAATGAAGATATTATTTGTTCTTTTCCATCAATATTGAGAAACCATTTCAACCAACTCCTTAGTGTGCTATAAAATGAATATTCAGAGTGTCTTTAGTTTGATGTGGCAAAGTTAACTCACCATTAATATTAACTTAACTCACCATTAAGATGTATTTATTAAACAGTGGAACATATCTTTTAACAGATTATCATAATTACAGAAATAATATTTTGCACATATAAAAATAATAAAAAATTGAAAATATTTCAATTATAATTTCAATACATGGAATTATATACAGAAGATAAACTAAATACATTGTTTCCTATGTAAAATCAGTCTCTTTTCTGTTGTAATTAAAATATTCTGCTACCCAACCAGGCACAGTGGTGAACACCTAAAATCTCAGCTACTCTGAAGACTGAGATAGGAGGATCACAAATTCAAGTGTAGCCTAAGCAACTTAGTGAAATCCTGCCTCAAAAAAAAAAAACAATTTTGAAAAAGAAATAATAATTTATAAAAATTTTAAAAGGCAAAGTACGTAGCTCAGTGATAAAGACCCCTGAGTTCAATCCCTGGTAGTGCAAACATTTTCTGGTACACATGGAATTAATTATTTCAAAATACAAATGTTATTCAAAACTATTAAAGAGAGCCAGTTAATCTCTAACAATATTATAATTTCTTACATCTAACATTTGTCAATGGATTTTACAAATAATTGATTAAATTAATTTTAAGATTCCCATCTTGCAACACATATAGTCTATTGTTTTCCTCAACATAAGGGTATACATGATGATGTTTTATTTTCTGCAGATATCTATGTAGTAAAACATAATACAACTTCACATACTTGTGGGAATAGTCATTTCTTGGTAATCACTTTGCACCAACCATGGAATTTCAGTCAATTTATTAAGTGTGTGTGTTTAAAATTATAAAACTCAACAAATTTACTCAAACCTTTTGATGTATGCTTTTTGTTTCCATGCCTTTTCAAAAAGTAATATTTTTAAAATATCAAAATGACAGATAAGCTCAAGATGTGTAACATCATCAATGAATATAATTCAATTGAATTGGTAGCAATATGAACAAACTTGAAAGTTCACACATGCATAGGCTGAAAAAAATACAAGATGCAATGGATTGTAAATCATATTTAGATTTCTGTGACAAGAACATGTTGGGAAAAAAGAGTATCTTAAAAAGTGTAAAATAATATTTCTAAAACCTTCTTGGTCAAAGGAAATAGAGACACAAACATAAAACAGAACATTTATTTAGAATTCACATTGAAGTTTTCAAAATGTTTGTCTTTATTATACAAGCAGCATTAAAAATGTATGAGAAGAATTCTAGTTTCTAGTCTAACATATAAAAAGCTTGAATGTCTTCACTCCCATCCTCAGAACAAGAAACAAAAATAAAATTTTAAAAAGTCCTGAATATCAACAAATTTTCTTAGACCTATCAAATAATTGAGATCACTGAGGAACTACTGACCTCAATGCTGGACAGACATGTGAATACAGAGCATCACAGTTTACTAGGAACTACAGTAATTATGAGAGCCAGCATTTTCAAAGAACTTATAAATAACAATAAAATAATATTATTGGGATTGGCAAAAAATAGTTTCAGCTATATAAACTCCTGAGAATCCACTTTGAGAAGGGGGACAATTGCTCATGAGTTTTCCATACAGATGAATCAAAATATTTTTATGGTGCAAGTGAGAGAAATATCCTTTTGTACTTCTAAATAGAAGAGAAAAGAAAATATTTAAAAATATATCCAAGCTATCATGCTGTCTTTAACAAAAGTCTAACCTTAAGGGAAACTCTTTTACCAGAGCCTTACTGACTTGGCTATTACTAAAGTTTCAATAACCTGTGGGAAGGGAACTATTCAATGGTACCTGTTTCCATCTTATCTTTCTCAATTAAAGGGCAAAATTGAGAGAAACTTTTGAATGTCAAAGCCAAGGCTCACAAACAATGAGAACTTGTCATGGCATTATAGAATGCTACTCTACCACAACACATCTTACCACCATACTAATAATTATAGGAGACAACATTTGATAAAACTGCAAGACTCAGACACTTGTGAAGGAATAACCTCTAAGATAAAACAGATGAATCAAGGGAAACAAAAATAAAGATACTAAATGAAAATTTATCCTCTCACACCTAGAGCTAGATGAACCAATAAACATAACCTTTTTAACAGATAAACAAAACTTTTCACATATCAACATAATAAAACAATATAGTTTCACATACTTGCATGAATAGTCATTTCTTGGTAGTCACTTTGCACATAACTATGGAATTTCAATCAATTTACTAAGTGTGTGTTTAAAATTATCAGATTTACTTTTGTTCCTTTAACTTGACATATCATCACTAATTTTCAACCAAAATGTCAAGACATACTAAAATGAAACAAAACAAAACAAAACAAAAGAACAAACAAAAATACCTCATAGACAAATGTGCTAGAACTAGACCCAGATGCAGCACTTTTGGAAACTGTCAGAAAGAAAATACCGAATATGTATGACTAATATGCTAAGGGTATAATATGAAAAGTGAACATGGAAAAACAGATTGGTATTGAAAATGGAGTGATACAAACACTAAGAAATAATCAAAGGAAATGACTAGGAATCAAAATATTGTGCCAGTTGTGGGGAGGGGAACAAATATTTGATGGACACCTTAGTAAACTGGACTCAACCTAGGAAAGAATCAGTGGACTTTAAAGCATACCAATAGAAACTCCTCCAAACTGAAAAGCAATGTGAAAAAAGAATGAAAAAATTTGGACTCATTATCCAAAAACTGTCAAACAATTATACTAGGTGAAATTTATTCACAATGAGACTACAAAGGAGAAGAAAATAAGTAATAGAAGAAATATTGGAAGAAATAATGACTAAATTTTTAACTATCAAGAAGTTCAGAAAGCACTAATTAGTGTAAATGTAAAGTATCTATACACAGGCATATTATATTCAAAATGAAAATATAAGGGACAAAGAAAAATTTGAAAAAAGCCTAGAAGATAATGATAACTTACACATGAAGGAATAAGGATACCAATTATATTAGACTTTTCTTCAAACAGGTTACATTCAAGTAAAGAATGAAGAGTAATATTTTAAAATTTAAAAGAAAGATCTACAGTCTTTGTATACTTTTATTTTGTTTATTTATTTATTTTTATGTGGTGCTGAGGATAAAACCCAGTGCCTCACACATGCCAGGCAAGCATTTTAACACTGAGTCACAACCCCAGCCCCAGATCTACAGTACATTTTATTTCTAACATCCCTTTGTATTTCTTTCTTTTACTTGCCATTCTAACAGCAATAAAAATCATGTTGATATGGTTATATTTTCAGAGAAATTCTAGTTCATATCAAAGAAAACATTCAGGGATAAAGAACATTACTGTGGTCTAGATGTTTGGTGTGTTCATTAGGAAATTAAACATAGATGAGGATATAATTGGTAAGCTTGAGGATGTCAATAGAAACTTCCAAAATTAAATGCAAGGTCCAAGGTTGAAAACCTTTGAACAGAATATCTAAGAAATGTGGGACATGCATTAAAGTTATAATATATAATGACAATGATAGTGGTAAAAGAAAGAAAGGAAGAGAAGAAAAGTTTGAAGCAATGACAAGTGAGAATTTGCAGAATTAATATCAGACACCAAACTAGAGAGGCAGGAAGCTTAGAGAACACTAAGTAGAATAAATGACAAAAAGAAAATACACCTAAGCACATCATTTTCCAACCAGAGAAAATCAAGTACAAAGAATTAATCTTGAAAGAGAGGAAAATGACATCTAACCTGGTGGTTGAATGAAATAATTAAATTAGACTTCCTTTAGAAGACATGGAAACAAAGAGTACAGTGGAATATATAAGGTATTAGAAAAATCACGATAACCTAGAATTGTGTATCCAGGAAAAATACCATTCTAAATACTTCAGAATTGAAGAAAAATGTGTTCTCAAAATTAAGAAAATTTGCCTACAAAATACCTGTGTTAAAAGAAATGTTTGATTTTTTTCTTTAAAAGAGGGAATTTGTATTTTAAAAAGGGCATTAGAAAGAAGATGGTGGAGCAGATCTAAGAAGAAACCCTTGACCCTTCCACAGTCCAGAAATGATTCACTAAAAGAAAAGCTGACCAGAGAGGTGGGTGACAGAGTAAATACACTAAAATTCAAAACTGGACAGATTGAACCTTGAAGAGACTTGGAGTTTAGTTACTGAAGCAGAAAATAAAGACAGAATTACTTGGCTCTGAACCCTGATCAAGGTAGGATTGGGGCGGGGGTAACAAATAGAGAAATAAGTAGAGAAAAAGTTTATAAGCTTAATTCCTTAATAACAGCTGAAACAAGACACAATGTTAAAATTGAACAGGAATAGCAAAGAGAGTGAAGATGATCAAGCAATGTAACCCAAATTGTAGACTGAAAGCTGTGTAGGCAAGACAGTCATTTTTTAGAGCCCACAGCTAGTCAACCTTCCTAGAAGAAAATAATCAACATAGCTTCTCCCTACCTTCATATAGTAACAAATAAAACCAGTGGGAATACCTTTGACATGGAATGTCCCAATAATCTGTCTAGAAGGAACTTGTAGAAGGACCAAAGCTTGCTGAAAGTTACTGAGACCTTCTTCCCCTCATCAAAAAGAGGGTGTAGAGGAGCTGACCCAAGAGATTACCACTTCTATGGAATTCTAACCCTAATCCAG
Source organism: Urocitellus parryii (assembly GCF_045843805.1). Taxonomy (NCBI): domain Eukaryota; kingdom Metazoa; phylum Chordata; class Mammalia; order Rodentia; family Sciuridae; genus Urocitellus; species Urocitellus parryii. The sequence continues at coordinate 48,286,874 of NC_135547.1, read as the reverse complement.
CACTCAAGACAGCCTCCACAGGTGCTCATAAAAAAGGCAGGTCAACTGTCATTCTATGCTCCTCATGGTGATGAATAAAACCATGATGGCTACATCTGAGCCACAGATGGTACACAATTACAGACAACAGCAAAGTGCTTAGTGTGGCCCAAAGAAGTATGGACAGAATGGAGAGGGCACTCACAATTCACAACTAAGAAAAGTGGGACAACCAACTCTCTATTCCAGTTATAGGGATACTACTATGGTGATCTTCTTCAGTCAGAGAGAAGTATTTGTACCATAGAATCCCCATAGAGACTCCAAAACCACAGATCACACACTAGCAGAGAGACACCAGGATCTATGCCACCTTAAGAAAGACTCTATGGAGGGGAGCAGGATCATCGCATCCTTCAGCAGTCAGCACAACATTTCTGAGTCCTATATCCAGTATTTCCATACCCAACAGAAATAGCCAAGAGATTCAGAACAGCACCCTCTAAGAGTGCAGGTTCAGGCCTCTGGACTGATGAACAAGAACAGTGTGGTGAGAAAACTATAGCAACCAGGGAAGTGGCAACTTCAGGTGGATCCTCAGCTGCAAATGCCAGAGTTGTTAGTTAACTCAATTCTCACTCAGATGCATGTATAAACACAAAACAATTCCTGGAGATAAGCACAAGAAACCAGTGGAGAACCATCCAAATACAAAATCATACACAATTTTATTACACCCCACAAGTGGCCTTACAGAAGACACAAACCACCACTGAGTGTACTCAGGTGTAAGCCCACTGACCTGTGACCTGTACACTTCAGAGAGGACAGCTACCCCACACCTGTCATGGGCCACCCAATACCACATCAAGCAGACTACAATGCATCTACCTTAGATGTCCATACATCACACACTCAGAAATATTCATAGGGGAGTCCATACTGGATTTGGTGGTGCCAGATACACAAAGCTCTTATGCAGGAGGGCATTTAAGACCATACCGAACAGGGAATAAACAGTTTGCAAAGTCAGACTATTAGTAATCATATCCTCTGATGCAACAGATAACTAATTGGTACTTTGACACACCAAAGATTGGAGGGGGCCTCCAAGAATTTTATTAGAGGTGAGCTTGTGTGATCACTGTCTCAGCATCCAGGGAAACATAGAGATAAAGCTAAAAGATTGTAGGTATCTTGAAAAGTTCCAAAATCAGAAGAAATATAAACCAGGAAGACTTGATAAGAAATTTCTCCAATTTGGCATAAATTATTAAGAATCAAATAAAATATTAAGAATCAAACATCTCATAATTTTGCCTCTGACAAAGGTATTAAATAACAGTTATCTAAATTTTTGTTCTCTCTGTAGAATAACAGCTGTTTTAGGAAGAACCTTAATAAACTGGAAGTGCTAAAAATATAATGCCATAGGAATAGCCATCATTCAAAAACTGGGATAGATGTCTAAATAGCCCTGAATCCTCACCATTCATTCACTTCTCCCAAGATAAAGCATCATGGTGTGTATACAATATTGACAATTATTGAACTTCTCACCACCAACAGTCACAATACACTTGATCTGATTTATTTTCTTCCTTATCTCACTTAGTCTCTTATAGGTGTTTCAGGAGAGCCCAAATAAATGGTTTGTATTCCAATCTTCAACTCATGATCACTTTTAGGGAATATTCAAACTAAGAAAATCCAGGAAAGATAATTACAAAATTGAGGTCATAGTTACCAGATACTATATTGCCCATAAGTTTGTAATAACTCAAAAGCTGTCAAAAATATTATGTTTACTAAAATAACGAGCACAAGAAATTTTCACTTAAAGTTTGGCTTTTCTTATGAGATGCCTATATTTTTAAACTAAATGTATAAACTGATTCCTTTATATGAATCTGAGAATTATAGCTTTTTTAAAAAAATGTAGTTTATAGATGAACAGCTTGCCTTTATTTTGTTTTATCTTTTTTTATGTGATGCTAAGGATTGAACTCAGTGCCTCACTGAGGCTAGGCAAGACCTCTGCCACTGAGTCATAGCCTCAGCTGTAATTATAGCTTTAGAAATGTAGAACTTCTGTGAAACGTCTTTGCCACTTTTTGTTCTGTTACTCCTTTGCACTATATACATTAATACTTTCTATTATGGTAGCTAATTATGCATGTGTGATTTTTGAACACTAGTTCTAATTGAGATGTGCTACAAGTATAAAATTATATGTGGGGTTTATAGGCTTAATATGAAAAAAATTAAATATCCCATTAATAATTTTCTATCAATTGCATGTTAAATAATAATTTGATTGCATTTATTAAAGTAAAATATATTCTTAAGATTAAGTCACTTATTTCTTTAATAAAATAATAGGAAGACCTATTTACACTTCATGAAATCATTATCTTATTGTGAGTTTACTTCTAATAATGAATTAAAACATAGTTATAAATAACACTTACATAAGTGAAAATATAATTAGTGAAATATAGACTAAGAATGTATGAAACCAATTGTTTCTTGACTCATTATCTAGAAGCATTGGAAGGATAAAATTCATTTAAACCACAATTTTATGTTCTATACAGTGTAACTTCCTTAAAGTTAATGTGATTTTTTTTGTTTGAAAAAGTAGGCATAATTCCCTGACATCTCAACATAGATTAATACAGGACTTCAATAAAAACTGAAAATGCAGCTAATTAATTAATTGTAGTTTAAAAATCAAAATTCAGGAATTCTAGAATATAAATTTATGAGCAATATTGAATGTTATTTTTTAAAAATCTCAATAGCACAATAATCTTGCTAAGATTATTAGAACCAAAGGAGACACAAAGATATCCAAATAATAAGAGCATGAGATCATGGGATAACATTCCTAAAATTCAAATACATAAGAGCAATACAGAAAAAACCTGATGTTCTATATTAAATGCTTACATTACTTTTCCTAATTCAATTTGTTCATATTTAACCCTCAAGCAGAGAGTCTATACCTGAATGACCCTTGACAGTTAGCAATATAACTTATCCATAGAGGTTATTGTCTAAAAAATGACAAGTGATGAAGGAAGGAACAGAAGATATCAGTGAGGGAGGGGAAAAAAGGAAAATCAAATCAAATCCTTCATCTTTGCTATCAATAAAGGCTATAATATACAAATCCAATTTAGAATTCATAAATTCTAAATCTTTATAAAAACTGTGTAATAGAATGAATTCCCCTGAAGTGTTTCCTAAGGAGACTTTGAAGTTTTTGTATTATTTTGCAAAAATAGAGTTTAGAAATCTTTGATTTGTAGTTAAATTTATTGATAAATCTGTAGATAACATCTGCTTCATTTTATGTAGTAATGCAATGTACAATAATATGCTACTTAACAAGTGATTTCCAAGATGAGTACCTCCTAGAGTACAAAAATTAGCTTGATTTATTTTCTAGATAATGGAATTAAAAACACTGTGAAATCAGTTATTTACAACACACTTTGATAAAGGCATTTTCCAGTACACATGCTCTTGTCTATATGTTATTCCTGTCATTGTAAAATAAAAATCAGTTATTTATGAAAAAAAAAGCATCTTGGCAAAATAAATAAGTCTTAAGTTATGTTCTCTGTACTCTTTTCAGATTGTCTCTTATTCATTAGTCAATAATGCCTTCATGAAATGAATACTTATGTATATTTAATTGCCTTGATAACCATTAAATTTCTTTCTATGCAAATGTCTGCACTTATTAATTTTTTAAAAAAAATTGGCAAAGCACATTTTTTCCTTTAGAATTAGTTCATTACAAAAGATTTAAAAATGGTCTAGTTTATTACCAATGACTTTATATTGGTACTTTCTTTTTCTTAAATATTTTTAGTTATAGATGAACACAATGCCTTTATTTTATTTATTTTTTATGTAGTGCTGAGAATCGAACCCAATGCCTCACATGTGCTAAGCAAGCACTCTACCACTGAGCCACAACCCCAGCCCATGTCTTGATATTTTCTATTTCACCACTGATTACCACTTTATCGTTTCTTTTAGCAAAAAGCAACTACAAATACCAGGAATTAAAACAGTGACACGCATATAAACCCCCCACAAATACTGACACATATATGCATATAATTATATATATAAATATATATATATTTATATACACAACACACACACACACAGACATATACAAAAGTTTCCTTTCACTTATCTAAGTTAGTCATAGTAACACTTGAATAAAAGAATTCACAAAATATTTTACTTTCTTGTTCTTATATTTTCAAAAAAATTAAATCAACTTATATTTTATGTTTATAAACTATTTTATTCCAGTTAGGATATGGCATCTAAACCATATTACACATTTGTGATGGTTAATTTAATGTATGTACTTTACTGTGAAAGGGAACACACTCAGTTAAAACTATGGGAGTTTCTGTGAGGTATTTTTGAATGAAGCTAATATTTTAATCAGTAGAGTGAATAAATCTTATTACCTTCATTAATATGTTAGTGTCGTATTCTATTAGGTAAAGGCCTGAATAAATGTCTGACCTTCCCCTAAATTAGAGACAATTCTTCCTGCCTGATTGTCTTTGAGACATTGACATTTTTTTCATTAAAATTCGTATTGATGCATTCTAATTATACATAATAGTGGAACAAATTGTGATATATTAATAAATGTACATAATTTGTTTCATTCTCCAAACATTCCGTTTCCCTCCTTTCTTCTCTCCATCTATCCTTCTCCACTAATCTCTTCAACTTTCATGAGAAGCAGTTTCTTTCCATTTTTTTCTATCTTCCATGTATGAGAGAAATCATATATCCCTTGCCTTTCTTAGTCTGCCTTATCTCAGCATATTGATTTCCTGTTCTACTCATCTTCCTGTGAATGGCAAGATTTTTTTTTATTGCTGAGTAAAATGCCATTGTATATATGCCACATTTTCTTTTGTGTGTGTGTGTGTGTGTGTGTGTGTGAGTTCCAGTGAAACTTTATTTATAGACACTAAAATTCAAATTTCATATAATTTTCATGTGTTCATGAAATATCTTTTTTAACCATTTAAAAACATAAAGACCATTTGTAGTTCACAGGTCATATAAAAACAGGTGGTGGGTTGGATTTGATGGGTGCAATTTCCTGACCTCTGTCTGAATATATATTCTTCTTTGACATGAATTTATCTGCTGGCAATTAGGTAACTTCTACTTCAATATTGAGAACAGTTAACACATTATTTGCTTAAGGCTTTGTCTAAACTGCTGGTGTATAAATTTTTAAGACAAAATTTAAAAAAATTACTTAGGCTAAAATTAAATATACTGCTAGAGAAACAAACTGGCCAAGTTTCATTTATTCTTGACATCACACCTTTACAACTCACACACACAATAGGAAGCATACCTTGGTTTCACAACAACATTAGGCAGCCCCAGGCCTTGGGGCTCTGCAAAAACAGGTAAAGGGTTAAATTTTACGTGGCAGATAGTTTATATACTGGCCTGTTCCCAAAATGGCCATTTTTAAATGACTGGGTTCATTTTTATTAAATCCAAAAGAAGTGGTCTAGTGATAGAATTTAAATCACGCTTTTGCTATCATAGATCATAGTGTGGTCATCTTTAACTTATGTCAAGTGTATAAATGTACATTTCCCAGAGATCTTGCTCTCACTGTATTATAATTGGAAGCACATTTTCTTTTTCCATTCTTCTGTTGATGGATACTTAGTTTGGTTCCATTACTAGGTTATTATGAATTGTGGGGTTATAACCATGTGTATGCATGTATTACTATAATATACTATTTCTTTTGAATTAATGGAGGGTTGCCTCTCTGGGTCATAGGGTATTTTCATATGTAGTCTTGTGAGGAATGATCATATTAATCTCCATGTGGATCATACTAATTTACAGTCCCATCAAGAATGTATAGGAGTTCCATTTTACCTGTATCCTCAACAGCATTTATTAATTTTGTATTCTTAATGAATTCCATTCTAACTGGAGTGAGATGGAATCTCAAAATCTCAGGGAAGTTTTCATTTGCATTTCCATGAATGCTAAATATATTGAATATGTTTTCATATTCAATTTGTTGGCCATTTGTATTTCTTTTTTATAGTACAGGGGATTGAACACAGGGCCTCATGCATGCTAGGCAAGTACTGTAAAGTACTATACCAATGCGTACTATTATATTTATTCTTTTGAAAATAATTTTTTAGTTAATTATCCCATGTATTGATTAGATTATTCATTTTTTCTGTACTAAGTTTTTTTGAGTTCTTTATATACTTTGAATTTTAAACTCCTATAACTGGCAAAGATTTTTCTCCTGTGGGCTTTCTCTGCACATTCTTGGTCCTTTGCTGTGCAAAAGTTTTTTAAATTGATGCTATTCCTCTTACTAACTTCTGGTTTTCCTTCTTGAGCTTTTTAGTAATTTTATTAAGGATATTGTGCCTGTGTCAATATGTTATGGTGTTGACCATGTTTTTTTTTTTTTTTTTTCCTAGAAGTTGTATTTCTTCTTTTCTAATTAGGTATTTGATCCAATCTGAGATGACTTTTATGCAAGGTGAAAAGGATCTAGTCATATGGATATACTGTTGTCCCAACACCATTTGATAAAAAAGTCTATCTTTTCTTCAATGTATGTTTTTTGCACCTTTGTCAAGTATCAGATGTCTGTATCTATGTGAGTTTGTCTCCATGACTTCTACTCTGTTCGATTGGTCTTCATATTTGTTTTGATGTTAAATGCTATCCTATTTTTGGGCTGGAGATGTGGCTCAGCGGTAGCGCGCTCGCCTGGCATGCGTGCGGCCCGGGTTCGATCCTCGCACCACATACCAACAAAGATGTTGTGTCTGCCGAGAACTAAAAAATAAATATTAAAAATTCTCTCTCTCTCTCTCTCTCTCTCTCTCTCTCTCTCTCTCTCCTCTCTCACTAAAAAAAAAAATGCTATCCTATTTTTATTTCTATTATTCTGTAGTACAGATTGAGAACAGGTATTGTGATGCATCCTGTCTTGATCTTCTTGCTCAGGGATGCTTTAGCTATTCTGTGTCTTTTATTTTTCCATATGAATTTTAAGGGTGTTTTGTTCCAGTTGTATAAAAAATATCATTGTTATGTTGATGGGAATTATGCTGATTTTATAGATCTCTTTCGGTAATATTTCCATCTTCAAAATATTAATTCTATCAGAAAAAATGAGGGAGTTCTTTACATCTTCTAGGGAGTGTCTCAATTTCTTTCTCCAGGGCTGTATATTTTTTACTGATGAAATCTTTCACTTACTTGGTTAGATTTACTCTCAAGTGCTATATTTATTTTTGAGCTATTTTGAATGGAATTTTTATTTATTTCTTTCTCAGCAAGTTTATTACTGAAATATACAAAATTTATTGACATTTATTGATTGATTGATTGATTGATTTGGTACTAGGGCTTGAAGTTAGGGATGCTTTACCACAGAGCCACATTCCCAGTCCCTTTGTATATTTTATTTAGAGAAAGAGTCTCACTGAGTTGCTTTGGGCCTCACCAAGATATTGAGCCTGGCTTTGAACTCACAGTACTCCTGCCTCAGCCTCCCAAGCAGCTAGGCTATATGTTGATCTTGCATTCTGCTAATGTGCGAAATTTCTTTTATCAGTTCTCAAAAACATATGGTGTGTGTTTTTTGGTTTTTAAGTATAGGACCTTGTTATCAGCCTAAAGATTTGTATTCCTTTAACCTCCTTCTCTTGCCTGATTGCTTTGATTAGAGTTTCAAGAGTTATGTTAAAAATAAGAGTTGAGAGTGGACATCTTTGTTCTTTTAGAGAAAATGCTTTGTTCTTTTAGAGAACAAAATGATTTTCTCCATCAGTCAAATGTTTGCTTTTATTTGGTCATTTATGATTTTGAGGTAAGTTCCTTTAAAAATTTTCTTTTTAGTTGTAGTTGGGTGTAATACCTTTATTTTATTTATTTATTTATTTTTATGTGGTGCTGAGGATCAAACCCAGGGCCTCACACATCTTAGGCAAGCCCTGTAGAACTGAGCCAGAACCCCAGCCGAAGATAAGTTCCTTTTATTCCTTGTCTCTTCATTGACAAATTTAACATGAATGGATGCTGGAGTATGTCAAAGACTTTTTCAATATCTGTTGTGATGATCATGTGACTTTTGTCCTTTATTGTTTTTATGTAATGAATTGCATTTGATTTTCATATGTTGTACCAAATGGGCATCCCTTAGATGAAATCAACTTGATTAGGGTACACAATATTTTAAGTTGTTTCTGAATGTGGATTGCTAAAATTTTAAGAACTGCTATGTTTGTATACATCAGGGATATTGGTCTATAGTTTTCTTCTCCTTTTTGATATGTCTTTATCTGGTTTAGGTATCAGAGTGATATTGGATTTATAGAAGGAATTGATGAGTTTTCATTCCATTTCTCCTTCATGGAGTAATTTGGCAAGATTGCATTATTTCTTCTTTAAGAGTGTGGTAGAACTCAGCTAAGACTCCATCTTGTCCTGTGTTTTTCTTTGTAGAAGTAGACTTTTATTTACAGGAGATATGACCAAATGACACATTGGAGAAATAAGCATTGTAACTATTATGGTTATTTCTTCCTATTTTTGAATATATTTATAAATGCACACACATATGAAATGTAAAAATGACTTGTGGGTTTTATGGACATTATATTCTCTTGTGATAAAAGGGTTAACACAATTTGTGTATTCATAGAATAAATATGATCTGTTACATGGAATTATAACATTTTTATTTGGAAATTAAAAATGATTTATGGAGGTATATATAGGTGACAAATTCACAAGGCTTTGATTTTGTAATAAATAATTTTATGAGTCAAAATTATATAGTCATGGATTGACTGATAAATTATGGTCCTTTTTTCTATTGTGGTGTTTTTGGATTAAATTAACATTTAATTCTGTAGACTTAGTGGAGCAAATCACCCACCTCAATGTAAGTCACACTCATTCAAGTATTTGAAGGCCTGAATCAAGCAAAAGGTCTAAGTCTCCACTGAATGAGAGACAAGTGTTCTTGCCCCACTCTTCTGAAACTTGAAAACATAGTGTCTTTTGTCTTCAGATTGAAACCGAAACATTGACCTTTCCCAAGTCTCCAATCTTCTGGTCTTCAGAAGGTAACTATACCATCAGCTTTCCTGGTTCTTGGACATTTTTCTTGAACTATAACAAAATCATCAATTCTCCTGGATCTTCCAATTTCTGATTTATCTTGCATATGCTGTGATTTGTTAAATTCATAATGGTGTCATCTAACACTACATAATAAATCATTAATAAATCATTTTTATATATCCTCTTGTGTTTATTACTCTGCAAGACCCTGAATAATATAACATTCTGCTAAATATATTTAAATCTACATCAGCACTTTATATTTCCTGGGTTTTTTTTGCCATTTTTTTATCCCATTGGTCTGATAGCCTACATGATCAATGAAACACTGTTTTTGATAATTGTGTTTTTGTTATTCTAATACTTATCAAAATCAGACTATCATAATAAGTCTTTATTCTTTTAGAGTGTTCTTGTTTAATGTTGTACACCTATGATTATATTTTCTATTACAATGGTCATTTTTATCAGAATCATGAGAATTAAAAAAAATAACTTAGATCTTAGTCAGTGGACCCGGTTATCAATATGTCAGAATGTAACCAGGTGGTCCCTATTCTCTGTGAATTCAAGAAACAATTACTGGCCCATTTGAAGAAATTCAGTTCCCAGAGGGCCTGAGACTAAGTCTATGCTACCTACCTATCCTTGACTTGGAAAACAGCTAGGTAGACCTCTGCTTAACACACTGCACCCACACAACCAGGCCCACAGGTTGGTTCTGCCTTCATATAACCTGAGAAACCTGATGATTACCTTACAACTGAACCCAGATGTGTAACAGAGTTCTAAGCAAACCCACCCTACTTAAGATACATTATTTTATATATAATTGACATATATATGACAAACTCATAGTCAACATAACACTAAAATGTGGGAAAACTGCAAGTATTTCATCTAAGATCAAAATACAGTCAAGGAAGTCCAATCTCATCTCACCATTTCACCATTCACAGTAATGCTATCTTCATAGAATGAGTTTGGAAGCATTCTCTTCTTGCCCACATCTCATGCCGCCAGTCGAAATGGGGTTCTCCTCAGTGGAATGGTCTGGCTAAGAAATAACAGCTAAGAAAAATAGAAGTGCAAAAAAAAAAAAAAAAAACAGGACACAGAAAATAGTTTCAAAAGCAGGCTCAGAAAAAGCAAGCTGATCAGATCAGTTGGATCAAGCTTCTATATGATGGCAAAATGGAGCCTGCACTTGCTTTATTTATATCGGGAAACATCAAAGGCCTTTCATAGAATATTCTTCTCCAAACAAATTAAAGGTGTGCTGTTCAGTTTCCAATGAATAGGCCCATCTCCAGAGTATGAGGTATCCTCCTAGCAGAGCAGAGATAAAGGTCATGTGCGTTAGGCAATCTATTGCCACAGGAGAGGCATGTGCTAGACCTAAATCTCTCTGGCTACCATACTGAAAGAAGGCACTCATGTAATTCATAGATGCCTTCCTGAATTCCCTGCCTTTTAATTTTATGGAATAGTTTGAGAGGGTTTAGTATTAGTTTTGTAAAACATTGGTGAAACCATTCAGTCCTGGGTTTTTCTAGGTTAGAGGATTTTTATTAATGTTTCAATTACATTAGATATTAATGGTCACTTCAGATATTTTATATATGCATGATTCAATTTCATACATCAAACATGTCCAGAAAACTATTTCTATTGGATTTTCTGATTTGTTTGCATGTATCTTTCCAAAATAATCCTTAACTTTTTTTTGTTTCTGTGATATCAGATTTATATCTACTTTTCATGTCTACTTTTTCATGTCTAATTTTATTTCTCTTCTCTTTTTTTAATTTGTGTAGCAAAAGACTTGATAATTTTGTGTATCTTTTCAAGGGGCAATTTTTGTTCCATTCATCTTTAATACTTTTTAAAATCTATTTTGTTTATTTTTGTTGTGATTTTTATTGTTTTTTATTCACTAATTTGGGTTTGGATTGCTCTTGATTTTTTTAAGGCTCCAAGATGAATTTTTTAGATTGTTTACATAAAATATTTCTAATATTTTTTTAATCTTGTTATTCATTTCTATGAACTTCCTTCTTAGTACTACTGTGTTTTGTGCATGCCGTAGGTTTGTTATTTTATGTATACATTTTCACCCTTTTCAATACTTTTGTTTGTTTAACTTCCCTTTTGATTTAATCAGTGTTCCCTTTTATTCATTCAAAGTTGTGTTGTTCTTCAGTATCTATGCACTTGCAAAATTTTTGAAATTATTCTTCTTGCTTTCTTCTACTTTCACTTCATTATAAGAATAAGAACACGGCTGGGGATGTGGCTCAAGCAGTAGCACGCTTGCCTGGCATGCATGTGGCCCGGGTTTCATCCTCAGCACCACATACAAGCAAAGATGTTGTGTCCACTGAAAAACTAAAAAATAAATATTAAAAAAATTCTCTCTCTCTCTCTCTCTTAAAGAAAAAGAATAAGAACATAGTCAAATATTTCTGATGAACATAAATACAAAAATCTTCAACAAAATACCAGAAAAATAAATTTAACAGCACATGAAAAAGATCATTCACATGACAAAATTATTTTCATTCAAGTGGTGCAAGGGTGATAAAAAATATTCAAATCAGTAAACCCAATATATCACATAAATATAATGAAGGATAAAATCACATGATAATCTAAATTGATGCAGACTTTTTTATAAAGTTAAAATATTCCTCTGTGATAGATTTACTGAACAAATTTTGTCTGGAAGGATAATACCTCAACAAAATTAAAGCTATATATAACAAACTCATAGCCATCATGATACTAATTGGGGAAAAAATGAAAACACTTCATCTAAGATCAGAAATAAGAGAAGGAAGTCCATTCATATCATTCATATTCAATATAACACTGGAAGTATTAACCAGAGGAATTATGTAAGAGAAAGAAATAAAAGGCATACAAATGGGAAAAAAGGAAATCATATTTTCCATGTTTTCAGATAACATAATTCTTTCCATAAAATTATCTAATGTCTCCTCAAAGGAATTTTAGAACTCATAAGTAAATATTATAATGTAGCAGAATACAAAATCAAAATATAAAATCAGTAGATTTTGGTTTTTTAAATTTTTTAGTTGTAGATGGACAAAATTCCTTTATTTTATTAGTTTATTTTAATGTGGTGTTGAGGATTGAATCCAGTGCCTCACACATGCTAGGCAAGCACTCTGCCACTGAGCCACAATCCCAGCCTCCCAGTAGCTTTTCTTTATACCAATAGAAAGTTTTCTAAAAAAGACATCATGAGAGCAATTCTATTCAAAATAGCCACCAAGAAAAAGGAAAAAAAAGAGAATACACTTCCTTTAAGGAACTGATAAAACTCTACCATGAAAATAACAAAGCACAGATGAAATAAAAAGAAGAAAAGATTTATTTTTTTATGCAGCCCTACAGTATCTTTTTAAACCTTCACAAAATCAGGAATAGGTCTTAGATTCTGTCAAATGACTTACTGCTTCTATTGATAAGATTTTGTTCTGAGCAAGCTTTTGAAATGAAAATATTAAGTAGACTATATTTTCCTTTTGTTGAATTCTTCTAGTATGCTTGCACTCTGCTAGCCAGCCTCTTCCAGCATGATTACTTTGATTTATTGCTTTATACATTTGCTTGTTTTTTTTTTCATTTAAAAATTTTGTATTTGTTCTGACTAGTTATACATGCCAGTAGAATGCATTTTGGCACATCATACATAAATGGAGTATAACTTCTCACTCTTCTGGTAGGAAAAGATTTCTGCTTTTTATGGATTGAAATAATATTTTTAAATGTCCTTCTACTCAAAGTGATCTACAAGTCCAACAAAATCCCTATAAAATTACCAATGGCATTTAAAAAAATACAGAAAAGAATTCCTATGGGGCCACAGAAGGCCCAACAAATAGATGTTGAACAAAAATAACAAAACTTAAAGCATTAAAATACCTGATTTTCAGATGTACTACCGAGCCATAGTAACCATGACATCATAGTGTTGAGATAAAAATAGTCACATAGACCAATGGAACAGACTAGAGAATGGAGAAATAATCCTATGCAACTAAAGACAAATTATTTACCATAAAACTGTCAGAAAAATTTATTGAATAAAGACAGCCTCTTTTAACAAATAGTACTGAAAAAACTGTATATCCCCATGGAGATTGAAACTTGAACTCTATATCTCTTCTACAAAAATCAACTCAAAATTCATCAAAGACCTTAACATAAAACCTAAATCCCTGAAACTACTAGAGGGAAAATAAAGAGAAAACATTTCAAGATAATGGTTGTAGGTAATTTTTTGGACAGGACTCCAAAAGCAAAGGAAATAAAATATTGAGAAATAAATTACATAAAACAAAAAAATGCTCTGAACAACAAAAGCAAAAATCAACATTGATTGGACAACCTACCAAATGAAATAATATATTTGCCATCTATTCAACTTACAGAATATGTGAAGAACTTAAAAATGTTAACAAATTTCTACAATAAGAAACAAGTAATTGAGGCTGGGTTTGTGGCTCAGTGGTAGAGAACTTGCCTAACATATGTGAGGCAATGGGTTCTATTCTCAACACCACATATAAATAAATAAAATGAAGGCTCATTAACAACTAATAAAATATTTTTTAAAAAGTAATTTAATGAAAATGGGTAAATGATTTGCCTAGAGAATTCTAAAAAGAAGGAATATAAATGACCAATAAATATAGGAAAAATGTTCAATATCAGGGAAATGCAAATCAAAATTTAAATTAGATATCATTTCACCCTAGTTATAATGGCCACATTAATTTAAAAAAAAAAGTACTGACAAGGATGTGAAGAAAAGAGAAACCTTATCTACTGTCAGTGGGAATGTAATTCAGCACATTTTATATATCTGTATCCTATTACAACTGGCTTTGCAGTGGAATTTTGCCCGTTGAAGACTTTCTTACCAAGAATGAGTGTAAAGAAAAATAATCAAAAGCCAAAATTAGTGGCACATACTTACAGTTTCAGTTTCTTGGGAGGTTGTGGTAGGAGGGTCACTTGAGCTCAGGAATTCAAGATAAGCCTGGGTAACACAGCAAAATTTCATCTCAAGAAAAGAAAGAAAGAGGGGAAGGAAGGAAAGGAACAAAATAAATATTTATGGGGGTTTTTAGGATTGGTTCTTAAGTTTATTAGCATTTAAAATATTTTATTATTTTTTTTCCAGTGGCAAAGTGTACACAGGTAATCCATGATGTAAATTGGAAATACAGACTTGTAAACTATAATTCTTAGATACTCTTAACTAAATAATTAGAAAAGGTAAAATGATTGCTTTGGTTTGGATGCTAGTTGTCCTCCAAAAGCTCACATGTGAAACAAGGCAAGAAGGTTTAGGGGAGAAATGATTGGGTTGTGAGAGTCTTAAACCAATTAGTGATTAATCACCTTATAGGGATTAACTGGTAACTGAAGTGTTAGGGCATAGCTGGAGGAGGTGGGAATTGGGAGTGCGGCTTTGAATTATATATCTGTATCTGGCAAGTGGGGTTCTCTCTCTCTGCTTCTTAATCATCATGTGAGCTGCTTCCCTCTGCCACACTCTTCCTCCATGTTGTTCTGCCTCACCTCGAGCCCCAAGAAATAAAGCCAACCTTCTATGGACTAAGACCTTTGAAATGGGATCCCTCAAATAAAACTTTACTCCTCTACAATTGTTCTAGTCACATCTTTTAGTCACAGCAGTGAAAAAGCTGACTAAAACAACGATCATGTATTTAATATCTCATAATATTTCTGTGAACTTAAGGAGTATAACAAGATTAGGTGACTATTCCTTAATGTCCTTTGGGAAAAATATGGAAAGATAAGCACAATTATTGATATTCTTAGATTTTTATCTGTATAAACAACATAAATACTTTTTCCCAATTTTTTTTTTTATGTTTTACACAGTGCTTAATTTTCCAAATGCCAACTGAAACTATACTCAAAATGGCCGATCTACATGAAAATTAAATTACTATATGTGAGTGTGGATGTATTCTGTCAAAGTAGCAACAGCACTTGAGAAAGAATAAATAAAATTCTAAAAGTTATAGTTGGATATATGGAAAGATCTTGATGAAGATGGAACCATTGAATCATTTAACTTCTGCTAATATTATTTGCCAATAACACATCATCTTATCCTTCTTTTAAAGAGTTTAACCCTGGCTGGGCAAAATGGTGTAAATCTGTTATCCCAGTGATTTGGGAAGTTGAGGCAGGAGGATTATGAGTTTTATGCCAGCATCAACAATTTAGAGAGCCCCCAGGAACTTAGCAAAACCCTATCTCAAAATAAAAGAAATGAAAAAAATCTGTGGATGTAGCTCTGTGGTAAATAATCCCTGAGTTGATTCCTCAGTACAAAAAAAAAAAAAAAAAAAAAAAAAGAAAAAAAAAGAAAGAAGAGGGTTAACCCTGCTTTGTGTGAAGAGTAAGACCATCCCCAATTTATTGCTTTGCAAGGCATTGCTAATTCTCAAATTCTATCCTGTTACCTCTCTTCTGTTAATAGAGTCAAATTTCACAGGGCCCTAAAGACCCAAAGGTGAGGTACAAAGTTGATGCATGATAAGGTTCACTGCAAACTAAAAAATAACAATAGCAAAAAAAAAAAAAAAACTTATTTTTTTAATTTTTTTTATTTAAACCTGGAAAATAAATTTAAAATGGGAGATTATGATGGAAGTAATAAAATTACTTTATAAAATCTTCTCTATTTGGGTTTCTAGATGCTTTTTGTATTTGTATTTCCATTTTGTCCTAAAAGATTTAGAATTTTTTCTGGATATTATTTCATTGAAAAGGTTGTGCATTACTTTAAATTTCAGTGACTTTTCTACCAATTATTCTTAGGTTTGCTTAGCATTTTGCAACAACACATAATGTTTTCAACTTTATTGCACCATTTTACATTCCTACAAACAATGTGTGATGGTTCCTGTCTACTTCTTTATCAAGTTTTCTCATTATAACCATTCTAGAAGGTGTAAATTGCTATCACATTGGGTGTTATATTTTGATTTTTCTAATTACTAATGATGTGCGTATTGCATATATTTATTATTTTTTATTTTTTGGAGAAATGCTTATTTTTTTAATATTGAGTTATTTGTGCTTATATTGTTCAGTTGTAATTATTCTTAATTTATGCTGCATTCAAGTTGCATACCATATTTTTTATTTGAAATTTATTTGTCAATTTTTTGTATTATTTTTCATTTTTATGCTATTCTTTCAGCCTATGAATTTTTAATTTTGATAAAAAACAAACTATGTATTTTTTCTTTGTACCTTGTACTTTGATTACCAAAACTAACCAAATGTTGCTTCTAAGAATTTTAGAGTGTTAAGTCGTATATTTAGATGTACAATCTATTTTGAGTTGTTTCATGTATTGTGTAAGACACAGTTCTAATTTCTTTCTTTGGCCGAAAACATTCAGTAGTTTTGCTCCATTAGTGAATCTAACCATTATGTTTCTGTAAAATTATCCTGGTATAATTAAAAAAATTGTAGTTGTAGATCGACAGAATGCCTTTATTTTATTTGTTTACTTTTATGTGGTGCTAAGTATTGAACTCAGTGCCTCACACATGATAGGCAAGTGCTCTGCCACTGAACAACATACAATTCCAGCCCATCCTGGTATAATTTTTGCAAATACTTTGTCCACATATGTAATGGTAATTCTTCATGGACATTTTTAAATCACAAATTCAATTATTATATTATTCAGGTCTATTCATATATTTTAAACCATGTAAAAAATTAATAACACAATATAGAATCTCGACAACTTTAAATATAGAATTAAATAATGCCACATATATTAAAATTAGTGTGCAACCTGTTTCCAGAAATTTTCATCTTTCAAAATTGAAACTATGTTTAGTAAACCAGAACTGTACATTTTGTTTTGCCTTCTTCCTGTCAACAATAATTCTAAATGTGCATCTATGCATTGGTCTATGAAAGATAGGTACTTCATGTAAATTAAATCATATAGTATTCATTATTTTGTTCTTTTACTAATTATGATATCATCAGGGTTTGTATATATTGTAGCATATGACAGGATTTTGCACCTTTTGATTTTTGTTTTTATGTTTTTTAAATTTCTCACATTGCTTTTTAAGCCATCCACTGTATGATATTTTTGTTATAGCAGCATAATTTTACTAGTAAATTTGTGGTTTTGAGTATCTTTCATGTTTTTGGCCGTTTATATATCTCTTCTTTACATCTTTTGAATTTTATCATTAGAATTTTTTGGTTAATGAATTTTAGAAACTATTTAAATATTCTAAATATTAACTACTTTCCATATATATGGCCTGCAAATATTTACTCATATTAAGTTGCTATATCACTTTCTTGATTAGGTATGTTTGCTATATAGCCTTTTTTAAAAAACAATAGTATATTGCCCTTCTCCTGTTTATTTATTTATTTTTCATTTATTGCTTGTGATTTTGGCTTTATAATCAATAAATTATTGACAAATTACATAGCATGAAAATTGTCCCTGTGTTTTCTTTTTAAGAGTTTTTTTAGTCTTGGTCTTCAATACATGTTAAGTTAAATTTGTATGTGGTATCAGGCAAAGGTCCAATTTCATTATTTTGCATGTGATATAGTGTTCTCAACATCATTTGTTGAAAATATGGGTCATCCCCCAGTTAATCATCTCAATATCTTTGTAAAAAAACATCTGACCATATTCATGAGAGTATTCCTGGGTTCTTTACTCTATTTCATCTTTCTATGTATGTATATTTAAGCCAGTATTACTAGCCTTGCATATGATTTTTTAAAGTCAGGAAAGTGGGACCTTTGATTTTATTTTGTTATTTTTGTCCCATGACACTATGTCAATTTCAGTTTAATTTTTTAAATTTCTCAAAAAAATTATCATTGAGATTTGAATAATAATTGCAATAAATCTATATATTACCTTGAGTAGTATTGACTTCATTACAGTATTAACTATCAATTCATGAACATAAGTCTTTTCAATTTGTTATTTAATTTCTTTCTACATGGAATTTTCTTTATTTCCTTTCTTTGAATGATTTACTGTCAGTTATTATGCAAAAAATGGTAAATTTATTTATTAATAATAACATTTTGGGAGTAAATTTTTATGTTTTCATTATGGTGTTACACATACATAATAGTGGGAGTAATTTGAACATAATAATATATGCTGGGGATATAATTTGCTCTATTTTAGTCCCCACTACTTCCTCTTTCCTTTTCTTGTCCCTCTCCCAGTTACCATTTTGTTTTACTCTACTGGTGTTCCTTCTATATACTGATCATTTGTTTCAAATTAGATGCTTTAGAGATAAACATACTGGTTAAATCACTGCACTGTATCTATGTATATAGAATAATTTGGTCAAATTTATTCAGCAATTCCTCTCTTTGCTTCTCCCTCCTCCTTCCCCCTCAATCACCTTCTTTTACTAAGGGATCTCCCTTCTAATTTCATGGAAACCTTCCTAATTATTTGACTTTTCCTAGCTTCCACAAATAAGAGAAAACATGACTTTACTTTCTGAGTTTGGCTAAACTCATCATACTCATTTGGTATACTGTTTCACAATTTTATCCATTTGCCAGCCAATGACATAATTTCATTATTTATGACTGAGTAAACTTGATTTTGTATATATGTCATATTTTCTTTATCTATTCATCTGGTGATAGGTACTTGGTTTGGTTGTGAATTTTGTTGCTATTATTGCTATTAACATTGATGTGCTTTTATCACTATAATATGCTGATTTCTCTTGGATAAATACCAAGGAGTAGAATAGATGGGTCATATGTTTTGTTCACGTCTACTCTCTTGAAGCATCTCTATATTGCTTTCCAAAGTAGTTGTATTAATTTGTAGTCCAACTAATCATGTATAAGTGTATTTTTTAATGACATCCAGAAGGAAACTTTTTTCTTTATTTTTTTACTTGTAGATAGACACAATATCTTTATTTTATTTATTTTTTATGTGATGCACACAACCAAACACAATGCCTCACACACATGACGCAAGACCTCTACCACAGAGCTACAACCCCACTCCCTGAAGAGAAACTTTAAGAAATACTATGGATAAGATTATG
Source organism: Urocitellus parryii (assembly GCF_045843805.1). Classification (NCBI taxonomy): domain Eukaryota; kingdom Metazoa; phylum Chordata; class Mammalia; order Rodentia; family Sciuridae; genus Urocitellus; species Urocitellus parryii. The sequence goes on along the minus strand of NC_135547.1, from coordinate 48,267,534 downwards.
ATGTCTGTGAATAGATATAATATTAATTCTTTCTTTCTGGTTTGGATGTTTGTTATTTCTCTTACACATAAAATTTCTCCATCTAAAATTTCAATACCATTTTCAATGCAGGTGGTGAATGAGGATATCCTTTTCTTAACCCTAACAAAAACTGTTAGTTTTTAGCATTGAGTAGGATGTTAATGGCTTTTCAAATATAACCTTATTTTTGTTGAGGAAATTCGTTTCTATTCCTAGTTTGTAGGGTGTTTTTAACAAGAAGATTTATTAAATTTTCGCAATTTTTTTGCCTCAGTTGAGACTATCACTTATTTGTTTCTTCATTTTGTCCATGTTATGCATTGCAATGATTGTTTTTCATATGTTGGACCATTATGTTTGCCAATAATCAATCACATTTAACTATGAAGGGTAATCTTGTAAATATTTCATTGAATTCTTTTTTTATAGTATTTGGAGATTTTGCATAAGTATTCGGCAGGGATAATGTATTTACTTTCTTTTCCAGTAGTGTATATTATTATTTTAGCGTCAGGATAATGCTGAAACTATTTGTCATTACAAAATTTGTCCTTTCTCTCATAACAATTTTTACCTTGAAATCTATTGTGTCTTATAGTAGAATAACTCCCCTGCATTCTACTGGTTACACTTTCCAGGGAATATCCTTTCTTTTCTCTGCTTTATGTGTTTCTTTCAGTCTAACGTGAATCACATGTTTCTTTAAATCTAAGGTGAATCAAATAGTATACAATTGAACTTAACTTTTTTAATTAATTTTAGCAATCTATGAATTTTGAATGGGATTGTAATTAATTTCTTTTATCTATCTATCTATCTATTTATTTATTTATGTTTTTTTTTTCTTTATTGGAACTGAGGTTCAAACCCAAGGCTTTGCAAATGTGAAGTAAATGCTTTGCCACTGAGCTACAACCCGGTGCTAATTCACTCATTTTAAAGGACAGGAATTATTATTGTCATCCTGTTCATAATTTATTTATGTCTGGTATCATTTCTTTTATCTTTCATTCCCTCTTTTACTACTTGCCTTATATTTGATTTATTGTTAAAGTCACAATTTTTATTTCTCTTCTCATTTCTTTTTATGTATTTCCTTTAGGCATTTTCTTTGTTATTACTATGAGCCTACATAACATATTCCAATGTCATCAAATTATGAATTATATCAAATTATTAACAGTTTAACTGAATTGCCTACAACTTTTTTTTACTACTGACCCCCCAATATGTTATTTATATTAAAAATTACATAATATATATACATATAATACACTTTAGTAGATTAATTGATATTTCATGCTTTTAATTCTTTTTTTAAATATTTTTTAGTTGTATACAGACAATATCTTTATTTTATTTATTTATTTTTATGTGGTGCTGAGGATCGAACCCAGTTCCTTGTACACGTGAGGCAAGCCTCTGCCAGCAAGCCACAATCCCAGCCCCTCATGCTTTTAATTCTGATCCCATAAAATGATTAAAAGTAAAATTATAAACCAAAATTAAACTTGTATAGAATCTTACACCCATAACATATTTTAACACCAGCTTTAATTAATAAAAATGTATGAAGCACTTCATGAATTTGTATATAATCCTTGTGCAGGGGCCATGCTAATCTTCTGTGTATCATTCCAATTTTAGAACATGTGCTACTGAAGCAAGCACCCATACACATATTAACTTTACTAAAAAGCTGTTTTTTATGGCTTTTAGTTATACAGCATTACTTCAGTTTAAATTTAAGGATTTAGTATAAAACAACTATCTTAAATATGGCCAATAAGCTAAATGAAAACACAAATTACTACACAAAAATCAAGAAAATAATATGTGAAAAAAGTGGAAATATCAAAAAGATACACATTATTTTTGAAAACATGCAAAAGAAATTCTGGACCTGAAAAGCATAATGACTGAATTGAAAATTTTACTGTATGAAGTGGTTGGAAAAATAAAAGCCACATATCAGTGTTGGATAAGCATTTATTTGGGTCCTGCAGCTTCTCAACATGTTTCCAGGGTTTTTACAAGATATTATGTTATAAATATTTTATATTTATATAAAGTTATATATAAATATATATTTATTATTTATATAAATATTTAAAATATATGAATTTCTTGGTATTTCCATGAAGAAATCTCCACCTCGAATTTCACAACCTTTTATCTTTTTTCTTTTTTAAAGAAATGAAACATTTAATTTCTTGTATTTATTTATTATTTTGTGGTGCTGGGGAAGAACCCAGTGCCTTGTGCATACAATGCAAGCACTCTACCAACAGACTTATATCCCCAACCCATCAACTTCTATCTTATTGAAAACTCTGTAGCTTTCTTTTAGTTTCTTATTTTTAGTTCTTTAGCAGCTTTCTTTGGATTAATGGAAATATGATTTATCTTTCTTAATTCCATTAAATTTAATATATTTGTCACTTTATATTTGAAATGGATTTCTTTTCAGCAGCATATATTTCTCTTTTTTTCATTATTTAGTACTTCAGACCCTCTCATTTATTTAGTTTGTTTACAAAATTCATAAAGTGATTATATTCAGATTAATAATCTGCCACATTTATAACTCTTTTCCATTAATTAGTCTTGTTCATTATATCATTATTCACCCCCTTTTTTTCTGCCTTCAGTGGTTTTCATTGAGCATTTTATATTATTTCATCTTTCTCCTCTAATTTTGGACGAATTATGCATTTTTGTTTATTTTTAGTTCTTCCCTTGATTGTCATATGTACATTTACAAGTAATCTAAGACAAGGCTGTTCTGAGATCACATTATACTGCATTACAAATAGTATAGACTCCTTCTGCAGTGATTAAATTTCTTCAATGTTCTTATAATATTGATTATATCCTCTTATCTGTATGGTGAAATCACCAAATGTATTTCAAACTCTCTTTGATCAATTAATAATTAAAAAAACACATATTTTATTTACTTTCATTTAGTGCTTTACTTGTCTTCCTTTCTTTATCTATCTCAAAATATCTGAAATATGTAATTTTCCACTTCTCCAAAAAATAATTTTAGCTCTTTGGTGCAATTTAGATACACTGATGACAAAATTGATGACAAATTCACTTAGCTTTGGCTTGTATTATAAATCTTTTGTTTTGTTTTGTTTTGTTACTGAGGATTCAATCCATGGGAAGTTATCCACTGGGACACATTCCCAGCTCTCTCTCTCTCTCTCTCTCTCTCTCTCTCTCTCTCTATATATATATATATATATATATATATATTTTTTTTTTTTTTTTGAGATAGTATCTCACTGAGTTGCTGAACTTGTGATCCTCCTGCCTCAGCCTCCAGAGCCGCTAGGATTACATGCATGCCCCACCACTCCCAGTATCTTCTTCACATTTAAAGGATGATTTTTGCTAAACAATAACCTCTAGATTCTCTTTATTTCTTTCAACATTTAAAATATTGCACTCTAGGGCTGGGGTCGTGACTCAGTGGTGGAGTGCTTGCCTAGTACATGTGAGGCCCTGGGTTCGATCCTCAGCACTACATAAACATAAATAAATAAAATAAAGGTATTGTGTGTAACTACAACTAAAAAAATGTATATTTAAAATATTTCACTCTTTTCTGTTGTTTGCATGGTTTCTGAAAAGAATTATAGTAAATTCTCATTATTGTTCTCCCATATATAAGTTGATTTTTCCTCTTCTGGCTTTAATCACAATTTTCTTTTTGTTTTCTATTTTTCTGAATTTTTATTACGAAATGAAGGTTTCATCTCACTCCAATCAGAATGGCAGCTATTAATAACACAAACAAAAATAAATGTTGGGGAGATTGTGGGGGAAAAGGCACACTCATACATTGCTGGTGGGACTGCAAATTGGTGCAGCCAATATGGAAAGCAATATGGAGATTCTATGGACATCTGGGAATGGAACCACCATTTGATTCAGGTATCCCACTCCTCGGTCTATATCCAAAGCACTTAAAAACAGCATACTACAGGGATTCAGCACATCAATGTTTATAGCAGCACAATTCATAGTAGCTAAACTGTGTAACAAACCTAGATGTCTTTCAATAGATGAATGGATAAAGAAGCTGGTATGTATACATAATGGAATATTACTCAACATTAAAAGAGAATGAAATCATGCATTTGCAGGTCAATGGATGGAGTTGGAGAATATAATGTTAAGTGAAGTAAGCCAATCCCCCAAAACCAATTGCCAAATGTTTTCTCTGGTATAAGGAGGCTGATTCATAGTGGGGTAGGGAGGGGGAGCATGGGAGGATTAGACAAACTCTAGATAGGGAAAAGGGAAGGGAAGGGAGAAGACATGGAGGTAAAAAAGATGTTGGGATGAGATGGATATCATTACTCTAAGTACATGTTATGAAAACATCAATGGTATGAATATATACAACCAGCGATATGAAAAATTGTGATCTATATGTGTCATATTAATTGCAATGCATTCTGCTGTCATATGTAAAAAAATAGAATAAAAATTAAAAAAATCAAAAAATGATCCTTATGACATATCTGGTGGAAATAGGAAGATATTATTAGAAATTAGAGAAATAGTGATCTTAATAAAAAGTAGCAAAAAATGGCTAAATTATATTATATTGCTTATAAATGGTGAACACGTATATTCAGCTGAGACAGTTTTTAAGCAAAATGTTGAAGGCTTAGGCTATTTTTCCTCGACACTTATAGTAAAATGTGAGAGGAGAGAGAGATATTACAAGAATTATTAAATAAAACAGAACTGTAACTTGAAGATTTCAAAATTTTTCAGCTCATCTGTTTTGTATAAAAAAATGAGAAAGTGAATTTTATTAAAAACTCCAAAGGTATGGCCAGAAAACTATTTGATAAAAATATTACATATTTGATCCATGGATCTAAGTAGCCTCCACAGTCAAATCCAAGAATGGTGATCAGGTATAACTACAGAGATTATGCCAGCTTGGACTAAAATGGAAACTTACAGGGAAAATGAAGAAAGGTTGTTGAACTTCTGAGGTACATTATGAGGCATTAGAATTTTCCTCCTGCAAACATAAAACATATCTTTCAAAAACGATAAAGAATGACCCTAGAAGTAGTTTGTAAATGTTACTGACATCAAGAAACTGGAGTTCACAGTCATATTAAGCCTTGCTCATTTCAAGGACTGAGGCACCTCTTGATTTTCAGAAGGTCAGTTTGTAACTGCCTGATAATTCATTTGTAGGGCTGCTGCTCATGGTCATGGGTAATAATTGTGTCCGAGGAATGGCTAATGTCTATGGCTGAGGAATAGTGCTGCTGCCCAAAGCTGAAGGGTATTTTCTGCCATCCATATCCAGTGAGGTAAGAAAGTGGTACTGCTATATGGTGGGGCCAAAGATCAGAATATAAAAGATATTTTTCAAATTAAAATTTAAAATAGGATTTTTCCTATTAGGTTTTGGACATGCTTAGGAAATATGACTCTTTACTTCTTTCCAGTTTTTACCTCTTGAAATGTGAATAGTTATTCTGTTCCTGCCCATTCAATGTATTTGAAAGTAATCATTTTCTCAGATTCACAACTGGAAAGAAGTTTTTCTGCAGGATCAGTCTCACCAATACCTTATTTAGATGAAATTTGGATTAAGAATTTTGACTGTACCATTTTGACTGTTTAAGATGTTTTAGCTGATGAGATGGCAATGAATGTATTTTGAATGTAAAAAGGACATTATTCAACTGAAAATGTATTAAAGACTTAGAATTAGACCAGAGATTAGACCAGAGACTCTGTGCCTAATAGAAGGGAAAGTAGGCCCAAATCTTCATCTTGTTGGATTAGGCCCCAACTTCCTTAAACAAGACTCCTAAAGTGCAATAAATAAAATTAAGAATCAATAAAGGGGATGGTTTCAAACTGAAAAGCTTCTTCTCAGTAAATAAACAGTGAGGTGAATAGAGATCCTACAGAATGGGAGCAACTTTTTACCACAGGCACATAAGATAGAGCACTAATCTCTAGGATACATAAAGAACTCAAAAAAACTTAACACTAAAGGAACAAATAACCCAGCCAATAAATGGGCTAAGGAACATAACAGATACTTCTCAGAAGATATATAATCAATAACAAATATATGAATGAATGTTCAACATCTCTTAACAATTAGAGAAATACAAATCAAAACTAAGACTTCTTCTCACTTCAGTCAGAATGGCAGCTATTAAGAATGCAAACAACAACAAGTGTTGTCAATAATGCAGGGGAAAGGGGCACACTCATACATTGCTTGTGGGACTGCAAACTAGCACAACCAATCTGGAAAGTAGTAGGGAGATTCCTTAGAAAACTTGGAATGGAACCACTATTTGACTCAGGTATCCTACTCCTTTATAACTAAAGGACTCAAAAACAGTATTCTAGAGTGATGCAACCATATCAATGTTTATAGCAGCACAATTCAAAATAGCTAATCTGTGGAAGCAACCTATATGCCCTTCAATAGATGACTGGATAAAGAAACTGGTATATATACACAATGAAATATTACTCAGCATTAAAAGAGAATAAAATCATGGCATTTGCATATAAATACATGGTGTTGGAGTATATCATGCTAAGTGAGTAAGCCAATCCCCCCAAAAAACAAAGGCTCAATGTTTAATTTGATAAATTGATGCTGATCCATGATGACGGGGCATGAGATGAATAGAGGAACTTTGGATAGGATAAATGGAGGTAGGAAGAATGGTGGAATGAGATGGACATCATTACCCTAGGTACTTGTATGAAGACATGAAAGGTGTAACTCTTCCTTGTGTAGAACCAGAGAAATGAAAAATTGTGCTTCATTTGTGTACTATGAACTGAAATGTATTCTGCTGTCAAATATAACAAATTAGAACAAATAAATAAATTAATTAATGTATACATATTTTTAAAAGGACATGGCTTAGGGAATTACAGGAGACAAAATGTTATGGATTGAACTGTTTCTTCCCAAAATTTATATGATGAATACCAAACACTTAGTACCTCATAATGAAATCATATTCAGAGATAGGGCCATTAAAGATGTAATTCTAATTCAGCAAAGAGGTCCATGGAACAGGGTAGATTAGAGTATGGGTGCAGAGTCACAAATCTAGACCTCCAGACACCAAGATGATTTTATTGTGCAGTTACCATGTGCCGCAGTCTGGCTGGGCACAAATCACGAGCCACTGAAGCAGGAACAAACTTTATTTCTGAACTCTACCAGCACACTCCACACACAAACTTTATTTCTGAACTCTACCAGCACACTCCAAGGAACTTCCCCGAACACTGCTCGTCCAGGAACCAGCAGCTGGAAATATCCTCCTCAGGCACTTTCCCAACCAATGGGAACTCTAGGGGAAATCCCTGCGAGAATTCCAAAGTAGCAGGGGAGGAGGCAGACAGCTTAACATAACCATTATCATCTCAATGGCTACTGGCATCACCTCTCAACCACTCTGTTCTGGCAAAAATGCTATGCGTCATTCGGCTCTCAGCAACCATGTATATAATACTCAGGCAGTAGCTAAGCAGATTATAGGGTGCCGCCAATACAATTTCTTGCTAACTATCCTTGTGGCAACCAATCAAGGAGTGGGCCATGGAGCAAACTCTAGGACTGCAATATGTGGCCTTATGCTCAGGCGCCTAGCACAAGGTGAATGGCCTGCCACTCAGACACCCTTAACATATGCCACATATGCAGTACTCCATACACTTGTCTCTACAGGTAATTATGGTGAAATAGATTAATATGGTGGGCACTAATTCTATGTGTGTGGTGTCCTTATAAGAAAATAAAGATGCACCATGGATGTACACACAGAGTAAAGTCATGTGAAGGCACAGAGAGAAGTCAACTATTTGCCAGAAAGTAAAGATTCTATAAGAGACAGTAAACCTACTGAGATTTTTATCATTAAATCCCAGATTATAGAACTATCAGAAAATGAATTTCTTTATTTAAGCCACTCAGTCTATGGTATCTTGTTATTGTAACCCTAGAAAACTCAGAAAATATAGTAATTAAAATACCGAGTGTAACTTTCATTTTAGGTTTGGTGCTTCATTTGGTTCCTCTGATATCAGAGAGCTCAGCTCTCTTCAGCTTAGCTAAGCTTACATAATTGGCCAAAATCAGCTCATACAGACTAAGGTAAATAAACGACTCAGTATTTTTTAAAAATTTCAGGATATTTTACTCCTCATTACTTTTCACAAATAAATAGTTCTAGAAATTAACAGAAATTGTATTAAATGTCCAATGAATGGAGGAGAAAGCATGATCTAAATTAACCTTCTCCTTAAGAAGGCCTAGGGTTTGGATTTTTACTAGGACTGGGTTATATGAGTTTGTGATACACATATAGTTATCAGAGCTTTTAATGGAAAGGGGGAAGAGGTTTACATGAATCACAGTACCGTCTCTTTTCTTCCTTAATCTGGATGTTGTCAAATCTGTCATGGTGGTGGTGGGTGTGTTTTTGTCATTAAAATGAGATTATAATAAACTAAATATCACCTGAAGTGTGTACATAGCACTCAGGCCAGATAAGGCCAGTTTGGAGCTCCATCATGGTAATTTGTAATATGGAATAACTAGATAGTTGACAGATGGGAGCACATGGTTATCAACATCCAGTCTTCAGCTTTTGACAAGAAGCAGCATAGCTGACAGGGCAAAAAAATGTCCGTAGGTTTTAGATTTAGTATGGTAACAATATGAGATTTTAAGTTTTCCAAATGTTCCTTCATCATGACACCATATTGTAGCACATCATATTGTGATGATATGCTATTTTGAATTTCTAGTCAACATAATTGTGAGTTAAATAAAGCTTTGCAATTTACAACAAATCAGGAATTCTCTAATAGCAGCACAAATGGATAAAAACAGGAGATATCTCACTGTGTTTTTAACCCAGATTTCTGTGATGATGACAGATGTTTACCATTTTTTTTCTCATATACTAATTGGACAATTCTGCATCTTCTTCTGAGAAATATTTATTCAAGTTTTTGTTTAACTTTTTGTTTCCTTGCTATTGAGTTATTTGTTAATTTATTTATATTATTGGATATTAATCACTTATAAGATGTATGGTCTGCAAATATTTTCTCCATTACATAGCAGTCTCTTGATTATATTGGTTATTTCTTTCTATACAAAGAAGTATTTATTAGTTGGATATAATACCAATATTTTTTCTTTTGTTGCCTGTACTTTTACTATTACATCCAAATATTTTTGCAATGAAGAATGAAATGGAACTTTTTCTTCGAAATTGTTTTCTAGTGGACTTAAAATTTTGGTTCTTAAATTTGAGTCCTTAATTTATTTTGAGTTCATTTGTGTCTATAGTGTAAGGAACTCATTTCATTGATATCCATGTGGATAATCATTTTACCTTGTTTCACTTTTTGAAGAGATTATCCTTTCCTAAATTGTGGATTTTTAACTATTGTGTCAAAAAGTAATTAAGTGTATATTCAAGGCTTTATTTCTGAGTATGGTATTCTTTTCCATTTTTCTCTGTGTTGGTTTTTATGTCAATTTGATCACAATTTAATTACTATATTTTCTAGTAAAATTTGAAGTCAATAGTGTGATGCTTCCAGATTTGTTGTGTTTGATCAAGATTGCTTAGGCTAACTTTTGTAGCTTCATTAGAATTTCAGAACTTTTTTTCTGATTTATTTCAAAAATATCATTAAAATTTTGGTAGGGAATGCATTGAGATCTACAGATCCTTTGGGCTTATAATGGCCACTTTATCAATATAAATTATTCCATTCCATTAACATAGGACATCTTTCAACTTATTTATGTCTTCTACTAATTTAATCAAATTTTGTGAGTTTTAGTATGTGTGTCTTTGGTCCACTTGATTTAAATTTGTTGCTAAGTGTTTCATTTATTTATGTTGGTAGATATTGCATGCAAAAATTCTACAAAGGCAAGATTCAATAAATAAAATAAATAATTCTGTTGAATGTGTCATGAGTAGATTATACCATATAAAAGACAAATTTTCAGACCTTGAATTTAGGGGTCGTGGAGATTGCACACAGCTATACTGTACCACAGAGCTATATCCTCAGCCCACTTTTACTTTTTATTTTGAGAAAGGGTCTCATTAAGTTTCCCAGACTGGCCTCAAACTTGTGATTCTCCTTCCTCAGTCTCCTAAGTCACTGGGATTATAGGTGTGCACCTTCATGCCCATCAGGATATATGATCTTGAACATTTAGTCAGCATGTGGGATTGTTTTCTTTTTTTTTTAATTTCTTTTTTTTCAAATAGTGTGTCTGAGACCAGATTCAACACTGGTCTACTAATCCCATTTTAAGTGCTTCAAATCCATGTCACTCTATTTTTATTTTATTCCTTGATATTATAAAGACTGGTCCATGAGACCAATCTAAACCTCAGGTCCTCTGTGATAAACCTGGAACTTGGGTCTCCTGGGGCAGATCAGAACCCTGAATCTGTTGGAGTGCGCTACTAGAGATGAACCTGGTACTGGGAAGGCCTGAATTCTGTTTCCTCAAGTTTGTTATGATGACTGAGGCTAGAGTTATCAACCTGTTGCCATCATAGACCTGAAGCCTACATCTATTGGACTATCCTAGCTCTGAGTTGATCTGGAATCTGGAGTGGGCATGGATGCTAACAACACAAAAGCTATCCTGGAAATTGGCAGGTCTGGAGCTTCTATCCACATGGGAGAACCATCCTGATCTCTAAGGCCATGTGGGTCAGCCTGGTACAATGGAAAATTCAGGGCTCACTACCACTAGATCTAAGACGGACCCAGGGCAGGATTGGAGCTCAATTCTCTGGGAAAACCTGTTTTTAAGGCATATCGAACCCCAGTATACTGGAGACATTCAGTTGCAAATGCTGAGTTTGCCACTCAGACTTAGAGTTTGAAACTGTAAACCCTGTCTGGATACAAGGGTGAGTATGGAGGTACAGTCTGTGGACACCGGCTTGTATTCTGAGACCGAATAAACTTGTCCCATAATGGGTTTCCTAGGGTAGACCCAGCATTTCAATCTAAGGCATGACCAAGTAGTGATTTTTTCCTCTTCTATCAAGCAGAGAATATCTCTTCCATGCTGTACTCTCTGGGATGAAGTTAGGGGTGATATACACATGCTGTTAATTTGTCCTTTCTACCCTTTTAAATATATATTTTTCTTCTGTGCTATACTCAAGTACCATAATTTCTCACCTGGTTTGCTTAGGTATTATTAAGGTATTTTTGTACATGCATTAATGTTCAAATTAATACTTCTGTGGTTAGAGGAGCCATGGAAAGTCATATTCTACTTTTCTAGACTATTTTTTTAATATATGCTATAATAATACGTGTGAGATTTCTCAGTTTTCTTAACAGTCCTCATTTTTCTCTCCCCTCTTTTTGGATTTCCTTAGAAATTTGTTAAATAAAGTTTTTACTTTGCAGTTATTTCAGGTATAATTGACTATTATTATATCTGATCCTTCCTAATATGGTGTCTTGGTATGGAGGAGGGCTTTTTGAGTTGATATTATTCCCTGCTGTATCATTAAGAGTTTCTTTTACTTTTATTTTTTTTTTCACCACAGATAGAGTGAACCAGAATTGTCTAATTTCCCTTCATGTATGTCAGATAAGGCTGTGGTAAAGTTGTTTCTATTGAGGGAAGGCCTTTTTAATGGAACTTAATGTACTGGTTGTAATTCAAAATGTTCTGTTTCTTTCACTTCACTAGGTCATGAAGATATTTTTTTCTTACATCCTCACATGAAAAGCGTATTCTGGTGGTCAAACTAAAAACAAAAGGGAGAGGAGTTTAAAAGTGGACATCCAGGAATTCAAAAGTTTTTAAAATTTTTTAAATTTAAATTTAAATTTTAAATTGAAACCATAACCAACATCTTCTAATTCCTGAATTATCATTCAATTAGCTGTTAGTTTCATATCTCAGCAGCTTGTGTTCCCACTAAACTGTCTTTTTCTTCTTTTTGTATTTTTTGGCATCTACAGTTATTAATAGGATGCTATCAATTATTTGACTTATTTAAAGCAAATTTTTGGTTTCCCTTTGTTTTTTTTTTTAAATTTCCTACTGAGAGTTTCCAAACTCTTTATATACAAGAGCAAAAACTAGAGTGTTCTCTGTCCTTACTTTTTTTTTTTTTGTACCAGGGATTGAACTCAGGGACACTTAAACATTGAGTCATATCCCCAGCCATATTTTGTGTTCTATTTAGAGATAGGGTCTCATTGAGTTGCTTAGTGCATTGCCATTGCTGAGGCTGTTTTAGAACTTGCAATCCTCCTGCCTCAGCCTCCTGAGCTGCTGGGATTACAAACATATGCCATGGTGCCCAGTTGTCCTTAGTTTTTGTGATACATAAAACTGTAGGATGGCATGTGTTATGATTTGGTTCTGGAATGTTACCGAAAGTCTCAAATATTAAGAGGTGGTATTTTGGGAAAACAGTTGGACCATGGGTCTTCAGACCTCATCAGTGGATTAATACACCTGATGGATGAAAGGACTACAAGAGGTAGGACCCAGTTGAACTACAAGAGGTGGGACCTAGTTGGAGTTGGTAGTTCATTGGGGATGTGCTCTGAAAGGGTTTATTTCTCTCCAGTACTGTTGTGTTTCTCTGTGCTTCCTGACTGCTATGAGCTGAACAGTTTCCCTCTGACACACCTTTCTTCTATAGAACAGTATGTTTATTGTGAACATTAATATGTTATTCAACTCTCTTCTTAATGTATACTTTATGAATTATAGTCCATTTTAATTTTTATGATTATTTCTTATAAGCAATATTTTCTAGTATCTGTCCTATCTGAATCTGTTTCTAATTCTTGGTTTGTCCACTCAAATGCTTATATTCTTGTTTTTTTGTAATGTCCTATGTTTGTTGAAAGCTGGATGTATCATATTGAGAAATTAAATCTCTGGTGGAAAGATTGATGTTAGTCTTTCTGTAAGAATATCTATTTTAAATGTTTGTTGTAAATATAGGTAGAAAGTACTTCATATTCCACTAGTTTCCCTGTTTCTGTTTCCCTTCTTGACTTATGGTCACTTCCCTGTCTTCAGGGAAAATTTCTATTTTGCAACTGCTTCCTTTTCTTATGTGTGCTTCTTTTATAATAGGGCCCTATTGGTGTGTTGATAAAGCATTTTGGAATAGGATTGTTTTACAATCTTCCAATCAAATATAAGTGTGGAATGGGCATGAGTCACTGGCCTGTTACCTTCAGGTTTTAGATTTTGAAGCTCCTACTTTTCTCCTTATGTGGAACAGGGAAACTATATGGAGATGGAATGAGAAAAAATATCCATTCCTCTGGATTGTAGGCAAAGCTATAATGAGATATTTGCCCCATGGAAGATAAACATTTATTATGAGTAGATACTGACCATGCATTACAAAGAATGACTGTTTCCTTCCCTGTGAAAGAGCCATGAAGAGATAGTTTTCAGATCTTCCCTAAGAAAATGTGATGGGGTTCTCAGAGGTGAATTCTGAAAAATGTGTGAAGGCATCTCTAATGCAGAGGCCCTTGGGAGTTTTTCATTCTCACTCTAGACCACATTGATCCTTTAGTAATTTTCTCAAATTGCTATTTAAATTTTTCTTTCAGTTTATGTCTTTTCAAGTTCCAACTACAGGTAAAAAGATATGTAACTCATAACTAATTGGCTCTCCAGATTACAGGAGGTCAGTTAGTCCTACATAGTTCTATAATGAATCCAAGTGTGTCTTATTTTTAGTTTTATTAATTTTTTAAATTTTTTTTTTCTTTTTCTAAGGAAATAAGTGCTTATTCCAAACAGTTTGTATGTTAAAGCTGAAAATCATTGTATCACATGCATTTTCAAAGAATACTTTTGCTCTCTATAGATTCTAAAACTAATTGGTTGCTTTTCAATTATTATTTCTCACTACCACCTTAAAGATGTTGCCTCACTGCGTTCTCACTTGCATTGCTTCTGCTGAGAAATCTTCTGCTTTCACTACCTTTATCTTCTGCCTCTAATGTGTTATTTTCTTTTGCTGCTTTTAAAAGTCTTTGTCCCTGTCGTTTAGAAATTAAATTATTATGTAACTTCATGTAGGTTTCCTCATGTTTGTTCTTTGCAGTTCATTGCATTTCTTTACAGTTTTATATTTGTCACCAAACTTGAGTTGTTGTCAGCAATCATTTTCTCAAATATGTGTTTTGTCTCTCTCTTTGCCTCTTCAGAATTCTACACATGTATTTACTACATATGAAGTTGTCTCATACCTCACTTCTGCTGTTTTCATTGGAGTTGATTATTTTTTGTTCTGGGTTTCATTTTATTTCTGTCTTAAAGTACACTAATCTTACTCTCTGCAATGGCTCATATGCCATTAATCCCATTAATATCATTCTTTTATTTTTTTAGTTCACATCTGGGTTCATTTTTCTAAACTCAATTTGCATCTTGTAAATATTTTCTATGATATAAGCAATGTTTCACATCATATGAAAAATAGTTATAATAACTGTTTCAATGGTATTGTCTGATACTTCTACCATGTTTTCAGGTTTTGATTAATTTTAATCTATCCACATTTTGAGTCATATTTTTATTTTTTTATTTAGATTTGCATGCCTGGTAATTTTTTATTGATTTGATAACAGTGTGAGTTTTGCTTTCTCAGGTATGATGTATTTTATATGCTTTTAAATATCCTTGAGCATTATTTTGCAACACAATGAAGTTACTTGAAAACAGTTTGATTCTTTAGTATCTCATTTTGAAGATTTTTTTTTCTTTCTTAATCAGAGAAGTATGTAGTCTACTAATAAGTGTTAGGAAACAGACAGATGTGAATGCCCACTGTGCTGACCCCCACATGCTTTTTTTCCAAGAAGCAATTTCCCTGCAGCCCAACTTGGCCTAAGTGGACAGAATGTGTCACTTTCCTCAGCAAACTGTTAACTGAAGGACAAATGCAGGCCCAAAATAATGTTTATAAGAGGAACCCAAGTAACCCTGAAAGGGGAGACTTTTGTGACTAGATCTTGAAACTCAGGGAGATAAGAATAATTCCTGCTAATCTTAAAATCTGTATGAATGTAGGGCTAACAATCCAATTAGAATTTGTGAGCATGGACCAAGGTTACCTACATTTGCTATGATAGTGAATACCTAAAATTTGATGTCATCCTACTCTCAATCAAATGTCAAAAGGTGGACTTGGTTGTGACTCTCTTGAAACTTCTTTGGGATACCCAATAAAACTGGAGTGCAGGAGGTGCACATTCTCCCTCTCCTCCCTGAAAGTACATACTCTCTCCCTTGAGAGCATCCCTTTTCCTATCCATTCAATAAACTCACTATCCATTCAGTAAACACCTATTACTCTGGGCAACATGTCTGAAATCTTTCTAACATGATCACAAGAATTGGAGTTCAAAGGGTAAGTCTTCAGGCTGTTTCCATTTCTTGGAAGGGCCCAACTCTGTAACATAAGCATTATACAGTAGAGCAACAGGATCATTTTCATTAATGAATATCACACAAATTATATGATTTCCCAGACTGACTGATGGAAACTCACAATTTCTGTGTTATGTGAACACTGGGAACTTGAGTCTTTAATTCCTTCAGAATTTTTTTTCCCTGCCCTTGGATAGTTTTTATTACGTCAGTCTACTGATTAATTATCTTATGAATATTCACGGATGATCTTTGGAATATTTGTGGAACTCTGGGTGTGACTCTTTGTCCTCTATTTTACATATTATTATTTCTCATATTTTAAGCCCCTCTTCTTTTTTTGAGAGAGAGAGAGAGAGAGAGAGAGAGAGAGAGAGAGAGAGAGAGAATTTTTTAATGTTTATTGTTTAGTTATTGGCGGACACAACATCTTTGTTTGTATGTGGTGCTGAGGATCCAACCTGGGCCGCAGGCATGCCAGGCGAGCGCGCTACCGCTTGAGCCACATCCCCAGCCCCCAGCCCCTCTTCTTTGAGTCAGTGAAGTTTACGGTCTCTGACTAACTTCCAGATATCCATATTGTGTCCTGGAGTCTCTATGAGCAATTAGGTAGGGCAATTTTACAGAGTTTACTTTTTTATTGCCTGTGTCTGTGGAATTATTGTACTTTATCAGGTAATAAAAAACCTGTGTACTAAAAGTCACTCTTTCACATATTGTTTATTGAATATGAAGGTAAGTCTGTTCCTTGTTACTCCATCTTTTTCAAAAGAAAAGCATGTTGTATATTTTTCTCTGCTATATATATGTACTGAAACAAAGGGAGAGAGAAGCAAGATGCAGAGGCAAAAATGGCTGCTCATCTAAGCTGCCATCTTTATTTATACCATTAGGTTACATTAGGTCACTGGTACCATTAGTACTTTATTGTTTGCTATATCACTAAGCAGGATACATTAGGTTATAGTGTAAGAAGTTCCTATTTATGATTAGATATGTGTTCTAGCCAAGAATGTATTAGTTTTCTTAATAGTTCCTGGGAAAAATTTCAGAATGTTCCCCCTGTGGAAAACAAGATGCCTATTATTCTCCTGGAGTTTGCTCACCTGTGAAACTCACTGTCTTGTACTTTTCCAAAGTCAGAATTTTTACATATATATTTCTTAATTTTAATTATTTCATTTTTAGTATTTTCCTCCTTTGGATAAATCAAATAAAATATGTATATTTGTATATACATATATATCTGTTTAGTATATATATATATATATATATATATATATATATATAGTATATGTATATATAGTATATATATGTAGCATATATATGTAGCATATATATGTATATATTTATACACAAAATGAGGTTTTACTTACTAATAATGAAGAATGAAATTATGGCATTTGCTGGTAAATGAATGAACTACAGAACATGATTCTAAGTGAAATAAACCAGATTCATAATGTCAAGGGTCCAATGTTTTCTCTCATATGTGGAAGCTTGAGAGAAAAAAGTAATAAAAAGAGTATCTCATAAAAATAGAAGAAAGTTCAATAGAGGAAAGGAAGAGGATCAAGAGGGAGGGTGAAATGGAAGTCCTGTTGATGTTGTGGGATATGAAGTCTACCAAATTATGTTATGTTCGTGTACAAAATTAACACAGTGAATCTTGCTTTGACATATTATTATAATACACTACTAGTACTACTACTACTACTACTAATAGATCAGTAGACAGATCCATAGGTCCTAGTCAAATCAAGTCTTCACATGAATTCAACCCTGACTGACATCTTAACTACAAGAGAAACCATGTGGTTAAGTTTTCATGAGAAACTTTCATGAAGTCTCAAAAAACCTTGTGCAAGACTGCCAATTTACCTACTCTAGAATTTCTATGCCAACAAAATAATGTGACATAATAGTCATTTGGGAGCAATTTTCTGTGAAGAAAGGGTACATATACTCTGATAACATCAATATTTAGATTTTGTATGGTTACTGACTCAGTGGGATCTTGAGTTTTCCATCATAAAAATTAAAGGCGCAAATGCAATGGGAACAAGACTTTTGTGACTTCATGCTCAAGGAAAAGGGAGAAATAGCATTGACCTGGAGAATTTTAGCCTGGCTCTCAGCACAAAGGAGTTTGTTTTTATTTATATGAAAAGAGTGGTATGGGTGGACTGAAGTTCAGTTACAAATGTAAATTGGCATACTCCAAAGGGTGTTTTTCCACTTAGCATGTTGTTTTCCATTTCCATCCATGAAATAAGCCATTCAGAAAGTCAAAATTCAAATGTTTTCTCTCATATGCAGAAGCTAGACCAAAATAAAGTTAATAAAAAAAAGCAAAACAGGGGAAGGAGGATACCATGAAAATAGAAGTGGAGTAAAGGAAAGGGATAGGGTGAGGAAGAAAGAGCATGAAAACAGGAACAATGGAATGAAATTGACCACATTATGCTGTGTCCATACATGAATTTACTACATGAATTCCATCTTTATTTATACACATATGTGTTGAGAGCCACAGCCAAAGCGGCCCCAGCAAACTTCCAGCTCATTGGCTCTTCTGCGGTGATGCATCAGTAATTTAATATATTTGCTAGATTTAGTACATTTGATAATTTGAAAGGACATCTGTGTCATAATTACAGGAAGGTGTTGTATGGTTGGAAGAAATAAGTCATTGGAGGTATGACCTTGGAGATTGTATCTATCTATGGCTCTTCCAGGCAACCTCTACCTTGCTGGTTCTGCACTCTCATGAACTGAGTACTAACATTAAATGTACATATTAAATGATGTATTGATATTTCAACACATGCATACAATGTTTATTGATCAAATCAGGGTAATTAGCATTACCATCTCCTTATAATTTTCTTATGATTGAAGACTGAAATTCTTTCTTTTGGAGCCTCATAAATTATGTTGATTTTCAAAAATTTTTCATGTAATAATTCTTTGTATTTACATGTGTAGTTGTTCAATGGTTTTGTTTCAGTCAGCTTTTTCTGTTCTGTGACTCAAAGTCCCAAGCAGCACAATATTAGAGGAGGAAAATTTATTTGAAGGCTCATGGTTTCAGAGGTCTTAGTCGGGGCTTGAGGTGAGGGTAAACACGGTAGGAGAGTGTGATGGAAGGAAACAGCTCACATAATCAGGAAACAGAGAAAGACTCCACTCACCAGATACCAATAAAGATAAACAACAATAAATGTTGGCAAGGATGTGGGGGTAAAGGTATACTTATGCATTGCTGGTGGGACTGCAAATTGGTGCAGCCAATATGGAAAACATTATGAATATTCCTTGGAAATCTGGTAATGGAACCACCATTTGACCCAGCTATTCCTTTCCTTGGACTATACCTAAAGGACTTAAAAATAGCATACTAAAAGGACACAGCCACAACAATGTTTATAGCAGCACAATTCACAATAGCTAAACTGTGGAGCCAACCTAGATGCCCTTCAGTGGATGAATGGATAAAAAAATGTTGCATATATACACAATGCAATTTTACTCAGCAAAAAAAAAGAGACTAAAATCATGGCATTTGCAGGTAAATGGATGGCATTGGAGAAGATAATGCTAAGTGAAGTTAGCCAATCCCAAAAAACAAATGCCGAATGTTTTCTCTGATATAAAGATGCAAAAAAAGTACATGTATAAAGACATTAATTGGTATGAACATACATTATATACAAAGATATGAAAAATTGTGCTCTATATGTGTAATAAGAATTGTAATGCATTCTGCTCTCACATATTCAAAAAATCAATTAAATTAATATATATATATATATATATATATATATATATATATATATATCCCAAAGCCATGCCTCAATCCCCATCTCCTCCAACCACACCATACCACTTCATCCCATCAGCGATTAATTCACTGATTAGCTTAAGGCTATAATCCAATCATTTCTCCTCCAAACTTTCTTGCATTGTCTCACATGTGACCTCTCAGGGAACACCACATCTAAACCATAATGGGTTTTTAATTATATCCCATAATTGTAGTTGCTATAGAACTATCTCTAGGCCAATTTTAGCAAGAGTTACATGACTGTGTGTTTGTCAAAATTTATAGAATTATACACATAAAGGCATTGAATTTTATTCTATATAAATTATGAGCTAATCCAGTAAACTTCTCTTAAATACTGAAATACAACATACACTGAAAAAACACATTATAGAATCATAAATGTAGCATGATACTATATTTTTAAATATTGAAGTCAAATATTTTATATTTGCATATACAGAGAAAATAAACAAAAATAAATATATTAAAGCTACACTTTCAGCTTCAAATAGTGATTTTGCAAAGTTTAAATGAAATTGTAGGACCAGTAAACTCTTTCAACTTTGCATTTTATTTTATGTTTTTCATTAAATTGATATTTTATTGATCTCTACCCTACATATTTTTAAATGATCATTACACTGAACTGGTTTGATCAACATTATGTGGTTCAAATGATGCTGTTCCTGTTTGTGGGATAAGCTTTCAGAAATACTGACAATTATCACTTCTGCATTTTTAAATTTCTACTATCCTGTTTAAGATAATATGGAAACAAATATACTAACCCACTAACCCTGAACTTAAGTCTTAATTCAGAGAATTTAAATGAATAATTTATTGTTGTAAAGTTCATGTTTCCATAATATTGGCTGGATTGTTCTTGAACTTGTATTTAGATATCATATTAATTAAGACCTGGAAAAAAAGTGAATGAGTGAGTCATATTGATCTGTGGAGATATATTAATATATTATTATTTTTTTATTATTAAAAGGACTTTGGTTTTTATTCCAAGATTTGGGATACAATGGAGTGTTTTGAGAAAAGACATCATATGACCCAGTTTGGCAAGTCATCCTTACTTTTCAAAGCATTTAAAGAACTCAGTTTCCTTGTAACAACATTTTAAAGTACTGAAATGATCAAAGGTCAGTAACTGTCATAATATAACCTTATGCATCAAAGTTTAACTACAAGAAAGTCTGAATAAACATGGTTCCCGCAATAATTTTATTACTATGAAATATGAAATATGTGTACATTCTGGTACACATATAGCATTCTCTGCCATAGAAGTCAATAACAAATATATTTCTGATACTTCAGTACTGCATATGATAAAGAAAGAAATGTGATCCATGATGAAAAATAAGTGAGATAAGATCAGAAATGTCAGAAGAAATTGCATTAAAGTGATAAGAAATATCAGATAAACCACTGATAGATGGGATCTCAATAAGTTTTGATAAAGAATAAGTGATATAATTGTGATTGCTATTTGTCACAAATGAAACCTCCTCCAATGAATATACTTCATTAAAATTTTTATGCCTTGTACATGGTTTGCATGTGTCTCAAAAAGTTTTATGTGCTGAAATTGTACAAAGTTTGGTGTTGTTGACATGGTGAAACATTTAAGAAGCAGGACCTAATAAAGGTTAATAGGGCATTGAGTGATGCTTTACAAAGAGTTAATATAGTTTTAATAGGACACAATTTAACTTTTGCAAGAGCAAATTGTCATAAAAGTAAGACTAATATTTTAATTCTTCTTTCTTTCAGTCCTTCCATATGATTTTTCTCACTTTTGCTTCCACTACTGTGATGTTATCTCTCCAGAGGCCAACCACACGAGATCACCCAATTTTGGAATTTTGTTCTCCAAACCCCTAAACTAAACAAAACTTTTTTTTTTCTTTATAAAGCACTCGGTCAGATATAAGGGGTATTTTTTTATAAGGAAAGAGGACAGACTAATACGGAAATGAAGAATGGCTGGGCATGGTACCACACACTTGTAATCCCAGGAGGCGAAGGTAGGAGGATCACAAGTTTGAGGCCTGCCTCAGCAATTTTGCAAGGTTCTAAGCAACTTAGTGAGAACCTGTCCAAAAATTTAAAAAAAGAAAAAGAAAAAGAACTGTTGATGTAGCTCATTGGTAACACATCTCTGGGTTCAATCCCCAATGCAAAAAAAAAAAAAAAAAAAGAAAATGAAAAAAAATATACATATTGAGTGCATGTAGTTTACATTTGAAATTGTTTGACAATGGATGGGTGAGGTATAGACATGATTCTTAGGGTTTTGATTAAAGAAACCCTATGAGTCAGCAATGTGTCACTGTGACGTAAATATGTGACAAAAACAACTAAAGAAAGATTTATTTTGCTCCATGGTTTCAGGGGATTTAGTCCATGTCCCCCACCTAATTCTAAGGCAGAAATATCTTGGTAGAAAGATGCAGCAGAAAAAAAACTACTCAGTTCATGAAAGTGCAGAACCAGCAAGGTGGAGGTTGCATGGAAGAGCCATAGATAGATACAATCTCCAACGTCATACTTCCAATGACTTATTTCTTCCAACCATACAACACCTTCCTGTAATTATGACACAGATGTCCATTCAAACTACCAAATGTACTAAATCTACCAAATTTATTAAATTACTGATGATGTTAGATTCCCTAGAACCCTCAGGATCCAATTATTTTCTTAAAAACCCACCTCCAGACCTTGCCCAATGGGGACAAATTTTTAAATATATGAGCTTTTTGGTAGATATTCCAGATCCAAACTGTAATAGAAACTTGGAGTAAGATGAGTGTTATATTAAAAACACCAAACTTTTGAGTTTAGAATTATCTTGGATATCAAATCTATTTTAAATCTATGATAAAAGTGATAACAATAAATCATGATATTCATTTATACATATACTCTCACCTATTCCCATCATTTGAAAAGTATCTGTGGATCAGCTCAATCCCTTGGTTTTTATAAAATTATAGTAAAGTTATATGGGCTATTAAAATGATGCAAATATGCTTATTTAATTGCTCTTTTTGCATCTCACTTAAACCAAAATAAACCATCCAAAGAGTCTAAGGTAGGGGTAGGAAGGGGAGATTCAAAATATTTTCCCTGAAGCTGAGAAGAATATGTTTCTTTATTATCTCCTTGTAGGTTTTGTGGAGGTCTCAGATTATTTCACCCTCAGACTTGATTGTTTTCAGACTTCACTCTCCTTTCAGTCTCTGTTTGTATCATATTTATTATAATAAGGCAGTGCATAGAATGTATTCAATATTTATATACTTTTGCTTTCACTCATATTAAGATTCTATACCAGCAGGATGATTTGGTTTTGTTAGGGAATGTGTGGGCTGTGTCTCATCCAGTGAAGAGGTCCACAGAATAGGGTAGAAGAGAGTGTGGCTATGGAGTCACTAATCAAGACCTCCAGCAACCAAGCAGGAAGCAGGTCTGATTTTATTGCACAGTTATCATGCATATATACTTAGGCAGTAGCTAAGCATACTACAGGCAGCCACCAATGCAATGTCTGCTAACTGCCCTTGCAGCAACCAATCAAGTAGTGGGCCATGGAGCAAGCACAGGCACTACAACACACAGCCTCATGTCAAGGGCTATGCCTAAGGGGTAAGGAGTTTGCCACTCACACACCTAGCATGGAGGAGTGATTTGCCACTCAGATGCCCTTAAGGCATGCCATGTGTGCAGTACACCATGCACTTATCCCCACATCTGCCCCCTCTGACTATGCTGCAAGGAGTTCAGCCAGCATTGCTGTTTTTCATTCAGTGGCCTTTACATGGTTACATAAGCATCACACAACACAAGAAAAATTATTACTATTATAAACAGTAAGACTATGGTAATTGCATTACAAGGATTAGTTAATTTGGCTATCAGGCTTTTCCAATGTTCAGTCAACCCCTGGAAAAAGGAAGAGTTTGTCAAGATAGACACCTTAGTTTCACTGATTTTAACAATTGGTAAGGTTATGCATAGTCATAACATAGTTTGCATCCCACGCACCCCTAATATACTGAGAAAAATTGGAGAAGTTTAAGGTTACATTGTCAGATACAGCATATAGAGTGATTCAAATACTATGGAATTCAGGGCCACAAGTGAGCCTCTGCAACATAAACAGAATATCTAGCTGTTCCTGGTGGAGGTCTAATTCTTGCTGAATGACAAAAATAGAAGCTTGGGACAGTTTATTTAAGTAATTTTGAAAGGCAAAAGCTTCTGCCATGGCAGTAGACAGATTGTTTACAGTCTGAGCAGTCTGGATACTCTGAGTGAAGCAGCATCAGTGGCTGTGGTGACAATGGTAGCTACCAGGGCAATAATTCCAGGGACAATGAGGCTAATTGCATACCTTGTCTGGTGTAGGATCTCCTTCAGAAGATTCTTCATCTCCATGTCCTTTGGACTCCTCCACTCTCTGGACAGGTTCACTGGAAGCCAGATTGCTGGGGGGTACTCTGAGGATAAATATATGTTTACCTTTCAAAGAAAGGGCTAGACAATTTGTGAGCCAGCAGGATGTATTGACTATTCAAGGGATCTCTGTATGAATGATATGTATGCCATCAGAATCATTGATTATTAGCATGGTAAAGGGTGGCATAACAAAAGCTTGTGCACAGTGAGTATTGGTATAATTTGACACAAAGGCAAATCCATGGTTAGGGTCTGGACTCAATATAGACCCATTCTTTCAGCCAGCTGCTGCCCAGCTGCTGAGGCAGCTAGTAATATTGGCCTGATATCCATCATGCCATATTGATTTCCTGCATACTGGTTGGTAACAGCTTGTCCTGTGTAGCGGTTACTGCAATAGCCCATGTGTGGACACATCAGTTAAATTCCAGGGAGCTACACTTGCCCAGGCACATAGATGTTGTTCTTCCCCCAGAGAAATTCCTCTTATAAAGGAGATAAGGTATTGCAGTGACACATTGGTTCCATGGGATGTTATCTTTATCTGAGGGGGGATTTCCAAAAATCATTGTTGGGCATTTTGGCAGCAAGGGTTTCTTGCATTTGCCATGGGGGGGTCTATGGCTATAGGTAGCATTAACTATAACTTTAAGGTCAGTGAGATATAGCCAAACATAAGACTTATTATAATTATCTACAATAGTTTCTTGGTAAGAGAAAAACAGAGAGACTTCCCAGATTATAAGTTTTATTATCTACTATGGAGAAACAAATGAGCAGAGTAGTCATAGAAATGCTGGTGTTCCGTGGTACAGTTACCTCCTGGATGGATAACTCAGGATCAATAAGATTGGAATTATTGGAAAAGAGCTTAGGTAAAGCCCCTTCCCAATTAGCCACTGCTAAAGGTGGTGGCCTAGTAACCAAAGCTCAATTTATCTCATGGGAGGCTTCACTGTTAGCATTGCACACACTAGGACCATAGTTATAGGCTTAGTTATGGGGTTGCCACCAGGCAAAGGGGCCAATCTGATGGCTTGTTCAACAAGCCTTTTAATATTATCCCAGGTTACTTTATGTGAGGTCCATTTGTGTTGTTGAGTCCTTTGTGAGGTTTCTCCTCCAGAGTTAGTTCCTTCATCTTCTTGATTGATGGTTCTGGGCATCCAGAGCTTGACTTTCTTGCAGGCACCCAGATGGGATGAAGCTCCTGTTAATATATGCAAGCCCTTGGCACATGGTTAGAAGGGGCCTCACACCATCCACCATCCCATATTTTTGTTATGGAATCCTTTCATGAGACCATAGGTAGATGGGAGGGTCCTGTGAGGGTGGGCCAATTATTATGGGCTGCTATTTTCATAGACAATTTTGAAATTGAAAGAAAATTGAAGGCAAATAAGATTCTTTTCAAGGCATTACAAGAGGACTTGGTATAGTTTCCCTCCCTTGGTTTTGTAGCATGGTCTTTAACTCCTTTTGTGTTTTTTTCTATGATGCTTTGAGTCTAGGGTTGTAGGGGATCCCAGTTAAGTGCTCTATATACCAATCATTGCAATCTGCTTGAAATATCTTGCTAGTATAGGCTGGCCCATTGTCAGTTTTAAAAGACATGGGAATATCCATAATTCCAAAACATTTAGGTAAATTGTAGATGACCTTTTTTGTGGTTTCTCCTGTGGAGTCTGTGGTCATTACACAGCCTGAGTAGACATCAATAATTACATGAATATATATTACATTTTCAAAAGGAGCCAAATGAGTGACATCAATTTTCCATAAATTATTAGGTCTTAATTCTTGGGGATTCACTCCAGTGGGTTCTAAAGGGCCAATGGGGAGAAAAGGTGCACATTTTTGCAGTCTCTGAATAGCTGTTTGTAAGCCTCTTTAGTCCTGCTTTTATGCAGCTACCAATTCTGAGGGCTGCAGACAGGCTTGAACTGCTTGTGTCCCTATATCCTGAATGGCCAAAATCCAGTCATCCAGTGTGCCATTTTGTACAGCCGCCACTGCTGCTCTGTTCCTTATTTACTCTGTTCCAGGTCAATTCCTTGGCTAAGGCTGCCCTAGCTCCTTCATGAGACATCTTCCCTTCCACCATCTTGTTTAGTCTGTCAATAAACTGTGGCATACCCTCAGTGACTCTCTGCCTTAAGCCCTGAACAGAAACTGTACCTTCTCCAGCTGGTAACTTTCTCCAGGCTCTCAGAGCACAGAGCCACATCTGATTGAAATAATTTGGTGGATCTGTAGCCTATAATGCAAGGGAACTGTAGATTCCCTCTCCCTGCAAGCATTTAGCTGGGAGATTAACATTTGTGGTGTGGTTGTTATCCCCCTGTTGTTCACATTCATCATAGAAGAATGCCTTCTACTTTAAAAATGTTGCCGGCTCAAGAGCTGCTCTGGCTAGGTCTTTCCAGTCTTGAGGGCAATTAAGTTTAAGACTGAGTGATTTCAGCATTTTCTCTGCAAATAGCTCCCAGGGACCATCCTCTTTCACTGTCTTCTTTAACTTCTTCAAGGTACCCAATGTGTGTGGGTGCCAAGTGGCAGGGTGCTGTGGTGTGGGGGTCATGTTGACTATGAAGGCTTGCATTCCCTTACCCCCACCTATCATTTCTTATCTTCCATAGATCTTCAAAAAAATCTCTGGCCTCCTGAAATGGGTTTCTGGAAGACCATGGCTTGGGCCTGTTCCATGGTCTGGTCATTTCTAAGCTGTCATAATCCCTTGCTGGCTTTGGTTTTGCCTCATAAGGAGGAGTTGCCATTGACTCAGTAAAGGATATAATCTTTGCCTGTCAGTAGAAGGTGAACCTGCACCATTTATGGTCACGTCATCCTGCACTATGAAGGCTAGAGGTACTGTTTCCTGTCTGTCTTCCTCCTACACCTGTTCTGTTTGCCTGTTTTTAAGTAGATTCTCATCCATGCTTTCCTCTGCCTGCCGCTGTTGCTTGCTTTGAGGTAGATTGTTGCTCTCTCATTTTTCCCCCTGTCTTTCACAACCCCATCTTCCCTCAGGGTCATCATTATATGACAAGGGTCTGTTGCAGGGCCTCCTAAAATTTGCTGAATGTCTGTCACAACAAGAAAACAATGTAGTGGTAAAGTATACCCCTGATTCACTTCATCTTGCCACACATTTGCCATTGTCTTGTTCCATATAGTAGGATCAGAAACATGAGCAGCATCAATCCAAGGCTATTGTTTATATCCCAGAACTTCTGTGCTTCTGTCTTATTCAGGGTTAAACCTCTAGTATTCAAGAGAGTGTGCAGCACTTGCAGCTGCGAGTCTGTGGTGGAACTCTGTAGGTTCCCCATTTCTCTTTCCTCACCTATAAGACAGGCCACACCCTGTTTTATAGGCTTACCTCAGACCTGTGCTCTGGTGCCAGCTTCGTGGGCTCTCTCTCATCCAGTGAAGAGGTCCACAGAGCTCGGTAGAGGAGAGTGTGGCTGCAGAGTTGCTAATCAAGACTTCCAGCGACCAAGCAGGAAACAGGTCTGATTTTATTGCACTTGTCCACACAAGGAAACAGATTTCGACTGCTAACTTGGACAGGAAAACCATGAATACCATCCACACTCTTGGAGAGGATATATACCCAATGTGGCCAGTTGTTCTAAAATGGATTTTTAAATAATTATTTTGATTATTGCTCTATTTCACAGTCTTAATATTTTATTTGTTGCTCTGAGTAT
Organism: Urocitellus parryii; assembly: GCF_045843805.1. Taxonomy (NCBI): domain Eukaryota; kingdom Metazoa; phylum Chordata; class Mammalia; order Rodentia; family Sciuridae; genus Urocitellus; species Urocitellus parryii. The sequence goes on along the minus strand of NC_135547.1, from coordinate 48,239,972 downwards.
GCAGGTTCTTTAGCATTTATTTAAATATAAACACCATTACATCTAATACTTTTGGCTTAATTAAGTTAATTACATTTCCTTTCTAACTTCTAAAAATTTCCCTAATTTTTGATCTTCAGAGGGCATTCTTCCAGTTACTATTAACTTTTGCATTTTTATTGATTTACTTAAATATTTTTTTCTATACAAATAAATGGGAATTTTGAGAAACTATACATCTCAGTTTAAATTCTGTGCCTACCATTTAATAATTTGGGCTCTTGGAAACAACTTTTTAGCCATTATAAGTCTAGGTTTCTTGAATTCTAAAACACAGTAACATTCTCTTCTCCAAAGGGATCATTTTCAGGATTATGTGCTATAATTAGACTGATCTCTTATATTGTCATATGTATTCAGTATCTATAGATTATATTCTTCTTCTTCTTCTTCTTCTTATTATTATTATTATTATTATTATTATTTACAAATTATAAACCACATTTTTAAAAAATCTAGAATCTAGTTTATTTTTCTTACTGTTTTCCAGAAAATGTCCTAATGTGTCATTAATATGGGAAGTGGATAGTTTACTGATCAGTTTAACATATGTAGATGAGAAATGTCTAGAAATAAACTATATAATCATTTACATCTGGTAGTTATGCTACACCTGCTGTGTCATGAAAGTAATTAAACTAAGGATGTTAAAATTGGGTTATTTCTACTGGTTGTATACATTATCTGAAGCCAAAACATCAACCCAACAGAAACATATGCACTCACATAGACAATACACACACACACACACACACACAAAGATGATTGGATAGAATATTAGTTTGGGGCCAAATTAAATTGTAATTTTGACATAGGTCATGAATATGCCAAGCTGAAATTCAACTCAAAGATATCTATTGAGGCAAAAACATGCAATTGGTAGAAAATTATTTCATTATCACTATTACAACAGTAGAAGATCTTATCAGTGTTTTTTTGAGTATCATTATCTTGTATGTGGTGGAAAAATCTGTATGTATCATATTTATTATAATGAGGCAGTGCATAAAAAGTATTCAATATTTATATATTTTTGCTTTTAACATATGGGATGAATATCTATAATAAATTAGTATTTAGGTCTCTGAGTGTATAAATCTTATTCAGATTTGCATCAAGAGTATGTGTGCAAAGTATAAATATACTGCTTTATTTCCTCTGTAGAAAATTGTTTTATTACTTTTCTTGCATTCTGAAGACTATTGTTATGATATTAATATTGTCTAGACACATGGCCTCCGTACACTAATATATATTTTAAGTTTCTAAACATTTATTTTATTAAATAGGGACTGTGGAGATAAAGTGTTTTAATAAAAACACAGTATGTTTGATCAGGGAATTTTTTTTTCTTTCATTGTTTCTCTTACAGTCAATCCCATACAGACTTCACTTGGGATTCTGTATTTATTTAAAGTATTTCTAAGGAAACATTTTTACTCTAAAAAATTGTCATAAAGTCAAAGTTTTGATCATAAAGGTGAGTGTAAATCTCAGGTCAGGTTGTGTTTTACAAGCACAGTTGTATTCTTTTGAACAAGCTGTTTTTAAATTTATTTAAATAATTATCTATTTAAAAAATCTTCCAATTACAATGAATAGTCAGGTGACTGCAGATGAGATATAATAATATATTATTATGATTTATATCTGGAATTCCCCAAAAGCTCACATGTGAGACAACACAAGACAGTTTGAAGGAGAAATTATTGGTTTATAACCTTAAACTTATTAATGAATTAGTCACTGATGGAATTAACTGAGTGGTAACTGGCATCAGGTGTAGTGTGGCTGGAAGAAGTGGTTCATTGGGGTTGTGAATGTGGTATATATTTTGTAGCTGGAGAGTAGAGTCTTTCTCTCTCTGCTTTCTGGTCATCACGTGAGCTGCTTTCCTCTACTGCAATCTTTTGCCATGATGTTCAGTCTCACCTTGAGCCCTGAGAAATAGAGCCCGTTGTCTGTGGATTGAGATCTCTGAAACTGTGAGCCCCTAAATAAATTTCTCCTCCTCTACAATTGTGCTGGTTGGGTCTTTTATTCACATTGACAAAAGAAGTTGACTAAAATATGTATTGTATATTTCAAAACAGCTAAAAGAAAGGATTTTGAATTTTTCCACAGCTAAAAAATGACAAATATTTGAGATGATAAGTATATTTGTCCTTATGTTAATACTATACAAAGCATACATTCCTCAAAGCTTTGTGTAATATTCAACAAATATGTGAAATTTCACATGTAATTTTAAGAAAATTGCAATAAAATAAAAGTCTCTATTTTAAACTCTGATTTATAAATCATTCTTATCCCATAAGGTCTTCAGATCAAATTCTATGGTTAAACAGGACACAATAATGTACAATATTGTAAACAAGTATTCTTCCTATGAACTCCTTGAACCCCTATAGAGAGAAGCCTAGAATAAGTATTGTCCTTAGTTTAAGTGGTTATAAGAAAAAAACATTAACTGGGTGGTTTACTAGAACAAGTTATTTATTTGTCTTTTTCCTTCCTGATGGCAATATCATCTCCCACAGATTGATCTGCTCCAGTCATTAAGCTCAAGATGTGGCATAAAAAATCTTGCACCTACAGAAGCAGGACACTATCCTTCATAGTCAAACAACCTACCCTCTACTCTGGGTCAAAAGTGGTGTTCTACACATCACTAAATAATCTTTGAGGTCCTTTTTTCTTTTTCTTAAAGGAATGCATAGGTTTTTAAACTTCAATCATTATGTCCCACATGTTCTGTTTCCTTGTTTCCAGAGGGCTTTTTTTTATTATGGCATGTAAATTATACTAAATGATGCAATTCATTATGACATACTTATGCATGCATATTAACATATTTTGTTCATTTCAACACCCCAACTCCCTTATCATCCCCTCTTCATCCCCCTAATATGTATCCTCTTACTCTATTCTCTTTTATGTGATTAAAAATTGTTTTTCTAGATAACATATATGAGAGAAATATGTGACACTTGACAATTTCTGGCTTGTTCTGCTTGACATGATAATCTCTAGTTCCATCCTTTTTAATACTAATGACAAGATTTTATTTTTCTTCCTGACTGAACAATGTTCCATTGTGGATATGTACAACATTTTCTTTATCCATATGTCTATATTCAGGCACATAGGATGATTTTGTAACTTCACTATTACACATTGTGAGACAACAAATATGAGCATGCAGATATCTCTGCAGTATGCTGATCTTAATTCCTTCTAATATATATCAAGGAATGCTGTAGCTGGATCATAATGTAGTTCTAATTTTAGTTTTTTTTGAGGAATCTACATACTGATTTCAATAGTGTTCTTCCTCTGACAGTGATCTACCTCATGCTTTGAATATGGCCCTTATTACTCTGTCATTGAGGCTCATCTTAAAATAGACATGGTTTCCCTCTTCTCTCTTTCCTAAATTAACAAGTTAATCAAAAACCCCCTACAAGGAACACCTGAAATGTAGGCTTTGAATCACTTTTTAAAAAACCCTCTGTTCTCTCTGATAGACAGAATCATAGCCTGTAATATAGGAGTCCCTTGTGTTCTTTCTTCTTTGCTAGCAAAGCAATAAAACTTCTTTTTACTTTTTTTCAAAAAATAATGTCATAATTATTGAAATTTGTCAGGGAAAAGATGAAGCTTTCGGTAACATTACTAATATAAATTCCTACCAAAAGTGAATAAAGGTCCTTTTTTTCCCTTGAATCCATGAGAATGGATTGCCTTTTATTCTTGATGATTTCCATTATTTATGGGATGGATTGAATCTCAGTGTAGTTTTTATATGCATTACCCCGATAGCTAAAATTTTTGAACATAATTTTATATGATTATAAAAATTGGCACTTCTTTTTTGCAAAGTGCCTGTGCAATTCATTGTCTATTCATTGAATTATTTGATTGTGTGTGTCATTGTGTTATTTTTTTATATTTTTATTTTTTATTTTTTTAGTCCTTGGTATATTCTGGATATTAACTCTGTCAGAAGAGTAACTGGCTATAGGCTGTCTCATCACTTTTAATAGTTTCCTTTGCTCTACAGATTTTTTTTATTTGATATAATCCCATTTGTCAATTCTTGCTATTATTTTCTGAGATATTGGAGTCCAATTTAAGAAGTCATTGCCTTTGCTTATACCTTGAAGCATTTCCCCTGTGTTTTCTTCTGGTGATTTCAATGTTTCAGGTGTTTTATTTAGGTCTCTGATACATTTATGTAACAGTGGTCCCCTTTATGCTTTGAATACAACCATTGCTGTTCTGCTACTGCAACTTATTTTTTAAAAAAGACTTTTTTTTTACTTTGTCTCTCCCTGCTTCTTGGTAATCTCTCCTTCTCCCAAATTTCAGGGGAAACAGGATTACCTTTCTTCCCCATCTAGGGAGAGTTATCTGTTCCTGTGTATACACCCAACATAGGAACAAAGTAAACCAGACTTTGGGGATATCACAGGATCTCAGAAAATAGCACCTCCCAAATTAACAAATGAATTTCAATCATAGCCTTTGAATCACCTCTTTAAAAGACCCCTGTTACTGCTGATGGGGAGAATTATAGCCTGTGGGACAGTTATACCCTGTTTGTCCTTTGATAGCAGAGCAATAAAGCTTTTTTTTCTTTTCTTTTTTTTTTTCCAAAACCATGTTTTTGTTATTGTATTGGCATCAGGGACAAGGACTGAGCTTTCAGCAATTAATTTGGCACTATAGATGGGACCTGAGAGAAGCCCCTGTTCCAGATTTTTTGGACAGGCCTGGATCTCTCAGGAACTCCACTTCCATGCTGATGATTCACAGTGCTGGCAAACTTGTTAAGAGCCAACAGCAGGAGTTAAGAGATGGGTGAGTTTGCCTCCAGTAGAACCAGAGGAGGTGTTCTTGTGAGTCAAGGGAGGTACTGATAGATCATTCCAGCAGCTGTTGAAGCTTCATTTGCTCTGAGGAACTCTCATCTTCTCTCCCTGAAAAGTACAGTTTGCTTCATCATGGAAAGCTGTGACAAATATGGCCATTTGGTAAATCCCTGAGTAATGCACAACTAGACCCTTGCTTCCACATACCTGGCCTGGTCCCTCTTGGGAACATCTGTGGCACCTCCGAGGTAGGGGTAAAGGTTAAGCAGAACTCTAGAACCTAGGAACATGTACTAACTTCTGATCTGTTCTGGGTTCTCATCTGTTTGTTGGCCTTGGGATTGGGAATTCCCTCTGGTTGTTAGTTTTGTTTTTATTGGCTACTGCCCCTTTTAATACATGACCAGTAGTGCATTGATTCTATAGGTAGACTCTTGGGAAATATCTTGGCTGGTCTATTTAAAGGTTCCTATCTGTTGGCCATGGTTTGGGGGCTCCTCTCTGTGTTTCTTTATTGTACAATCATGCAATTGAAGATGGTCTGTCAGAGACAAATTGAGATAAAGGGTCATCTATAAGTCTGTATAAGATAATATTTTACTCTAATAATATGGCTTTTAAATATATTTATAGTTTATTGTACAGTCTTGCAGTTGGAGTTGGTCCATCAAAGTGAAAGTAAGTGGAATAAATTTGTATGTGCACATCTGTCGGTTTTAACACTTCCAATCTGTCATCTCTGCTTTTAGTGATCCTTTTGTCTGTTTTTTTCCTGCTACTAGTCCTTTAAAACATACATCATGTTGGATTGATCTTACAGGTTGTTTCTTGAGCAGAGAGATCTTGGCTGCATGGGCCACCTACAGGGATAATCATGTGTAAGAAAAAGATGGTTTACTATAACACAATCTGGCCTTTAAATGTCTTTTCTGTATTATTATACAAATTTGAAATTGGTCTATCAGGAGTAAAGTATATGAAAAAGATTTTGTAAGTACAGTCATTGATGCAGTTGCATGATAAGGGGTCTGAACAATCAGGAACTAAATTGAATGTGCCAAAAGGCACTGCCTCTGAGGTGTAAGAATAGCATCACACCAGAAGAAAGGATTAAAAAGATTTAAAGATTTTAACCCACTACTGGCACTCCCAGTACTGTTTCTCAGCCTGACTCTAGGGAGCCACACATCATCTCACTGTGTGTCAAGGACACCAGCCCTAAACACAGAAAAGCTGCCTGGGTTGTAAAAAAAATGGCCAAAGCAAACCTGGCCTCTGCCATGCTTTCCAGCTCCATTTGCCTTGGGGGTTGGAGGCTGCTGGCCACAAAGAATGTGTAGTAGGTTCCAGCACTGTCAGTTTATGACAGTGCGGACAATGGACAGGGCTATTCATCAATGGGACAAAGCAATTTTTGCTATAATAGTATCCCATCAAACTAAATGCCTGTATGTATTCAGTCAGAATACATAACTGCACCCAGAAAAGAAAAAGACAGAAACAAAGGCCAACCTGTGTTTTGTAGAAACCTTTTCAAAGAGATCTTCAAGGAAGCCTAAAGAAAAGGATGGAAAGGACCAACTATATTGAATATTAATATACCTAGTATAAGAAAATGGCCCAAAAGGAGCCTATGGGTACAATTGAAAGTGGTGAACTCACTTAAGGTTGATGGTATTGTGATAATGATGACAGAGATCAGGCTCAAAATTATCCTGTGTACCAATCCATTGAATGAAACATAGGAGAAAACAAAATTAAGGCACTTTTTTTTTTGTATATGTCTTATTGTCCAACCCTCTCCCGGGATGAAATTTGTAGTGTAAGTAAATGCATAGCTAACATCCATTAGGACTGTTTCAGAATATGAATTTAAGAATAAAAAATTTTAAACTAGAAAGCATAAAAAGGTATTGAAATATGTTTTAGTATGTAAAATTAGAAGATAAAATATATGTTTCTAGATGAAACAGTATTTTGTCTCGTAAAGTAATATTCCTAGGCTAAAGTCCAAGATGAAAGTCAGCAAAGCTAATTATGAATGTCTAAGTAAGTTGCAGAAGTTTTACAGAAGATAAATGTCAAAAAGTTTATTTTTGCTTAAATTGGTTATACTTAACATAGTCAAAGTTATTTGAACTTTATTTTTTTTAAAGAAAGAGTGAAAGAGAGAGAGAATATTTTTTTTAATATTTATTTTTTAGTTCTCGGTGGACACAACATCTTCGTTTGTATGTGGTGCTGAGGATCAAACCCGGGCTGCACACATGCCAGGTGAGCACGCTACCGCTTGAGCCACATCCCCAGCCCAATTTGAACTTTAATGTACTGATATGAAGCAAAGTCTGAAACATTGAACTGATCTTACCTATGAATTATTTTCTTGTACTTGTTAGTTTTTATTACTTGGGGAAACCAAGTCTTAAAGGAATTGGGGTTTGTACCTGTTTTAAAGACTTAAATGATTACTTTGTAAATGGTTAAACAAACAACTTTTATTTAGGCTATAACAATATTATTGACACCCAAAATCTATGTGACTAGGTATATGTATGCATCTGAGAACTATCCCAGCCTTGTCTATGTGCTATGTAAAAGTTTATACAAGTTTACTGGCAAGATAAACAATAATTGCTCTCTTTTATACATTGTATCTGACATAGAAGGGCCAAAGTGTCATTTGAAGTCCTGTCTTATACCTGTTTGCTTTGACTAAGTGAATTTCTGATGATTAACACTGCTTACTAAATGTTTAAGAGATTTAAGACTATCCTTTGATTTTTGTTAACCCAAGCAGACCTGTGATTATTGTCACCATTACATTATGGATTCTAAATTGTACCTTAAAAGTTCAACTTAGTTAAATGTACAGCACTTTGACAAATTGGTGTTCTCCAAACTAAAATTATGTGTAGAGAAAGTCTCAGATTTGTATAAAAATAACAAATTTGGTTGGTATTTATTCATGTCATTTGATGATTTTTAGCTGGATAAATTAACCTGTTGTCAATAAGTTCTATATACAATTGTATGTTACTCTTCACACTGGAATTAGAATTTAAATGCATTTTTGAAAGATAATAAGAAAAGCCAGATCTGTTCAAATGTGATATTGTAAAACATGGAAGCATCTGCCACTTTTTCCACAAAAAGAAAGCTAAAATCTCTCTTAGCCTGTCTTTGAGTCATGTTTCAGGTGTAGTATTGTATTGTACTAGTTATAAAGAGCCCATCCTTACCTGAGATAAGGCTCTGCCTCCCACCTTACTCTATGTCAAAATAGCTTCAAAAGAGGCTAAACTTAAGCTTTAAAGGTGTGTTCAAATGATTAATTTTTGTTGTAAAGATTACAGTGATCACAAACATGGAATATAATATATAACTAAGTAAAGCTTCAAGAGTATAAAAATATTTTTCTTGGTTCATAGCTATTACACCCACTGTATATATTTTTCTCTGATAATATCATTTTGTATTATCTTTATAAAGTTTATAACTGTCCCCTGTTAGTGTTTTTCAGAGTTTCTGCTTCTAAAAACAAAACAACCTGGGTTAATTTGAGATAATAAGCAAATTATCTACAGGACAGATAGTATATAATGCTGACTTCTAGTACTAATACTGACTCCAATTAAATAAAAGGTATAACAGAAAATTTTAGATATTGAAAGTTATAATTTGTTACTCCATTTTGAAGTCTGGTGAAACTGTCTTGATGAGGGTTTAAAACCAAAAACTTGAAGACCAAAGTCAAGGAAGTAAAAGAGGCAAAGAAAAATAAACCACATTTTGTCCCTTGCACTTTAAGGTCAGCCAGTACCCAGAGAATTATGGGACCCCTCTCTTATCCCTGCAACTCTGGTGAAACAACCTATCTGCTGATCAGGGATATAGAGAGGACCCTAGAGAATAGGAAGCTAACCAGTGCACATTCTTCAAAGGGAACGATCTTTGGAGATGAAAATGTCCCTAATGCTTCCAAGAGAAGCCACATATGGTCAGCCCGACCTTGACCCATCCTTGGCACTTGATACCACTGATAGAGGAATGCTAAAAGAGCCAAGAGGTTTCACAAACATGCCCAAGTGTGATCTCTGAGGATCAGCTGACTCTTAAGTGTAGATAGGAACAAGGTCATATTTGACCAACTTGGTCTTAAACAACTGACAGGAGCGTATAACCTAAAGCACAGTTCTACATCAACATTTAAAAGAAGAAAACATTTTTTAATGTAACTTAAAATGTATACCTGTATCAGCCCTACCAAAAGTAAGTAAACCTGGATGCTATGAAGGAAGGGTTCTTGTATGAGACCAACTAATAATAATGATCACAAGAGTAACAAATTTGTCCTGAGTTAATTTGAGTCTGATTTCATGGATCTACACATTTTTCTAACCACTTACATTGATGAAATTGACTTGTTTTTCACTGATAAGTTTATAAGTCACTTGTTCTCATGATATTCAGAGACTTGCTAAAATGTTGATTTTTTTTAATTCTAATTATTACCAAAAAGTAATGCTTTGCTGTCTTTGCTATTGTCTTAGAATGAACCCTGCCCTATGTATGCCTTGTCCAGTCACCTTTCATCTGTGACTGTGGGCCTCTAGACAGCTCTGATACTGAATGCCCTTAACTCTCCACAGTCCACATGATAAGAACAAGGACTTTGTCTTACTTCCCCCAACTTTTCCCCCTTTAGCAGGAAGTAGTTTGGAGATGTCATTGTCCAATTTTTCCACAGAAATGGAATGTAGAAATTAACAGTGGGTAATTGTAACAGTGGTCCACTTTATGCTTTGAATATAACCATTGCTGCTCTACCACTGTAACTTATTGTTAAAATGGACATGTTTCTTTCCCTTTGTCTCTCCTTGATCCTCCCTAATCTCTTCCCCTCTCTAATCTCAGGGGAAATAGGATTATGTTTCTTTCCCAGCCTAGGCAGAGTTATCTGTCCCTGAGTACACACACACAATAAGAACAAAGTAGTTAAGACTTAGGGAATGGTACCAGAAGATCTCAGAAAAGTCCATATCCAAAATTAACAAGTGAGTTACAAATCCAACAAAGAACATGTGAAATGTAGCCTTTGAATCACCTCTTTAAAAGCCCCTGTTTCTGCTGATGAGCAGAATCATAGCCTGTGGGACAGGAGTCCATTATGTTTCTCCTTCTTTAGCAAAGCAATAAACCTTTTTTTTCCTTTCTCTCGAAAACCTCGTCCTTGTTATTGGATTAGCATTGGGGAAAAAGACAAAGCTTTTGGCAACACAAGTATTTTAACCACTTTTTTGGTGGATTATAATTATACATAATAGATTAAATATGTCATATTCATACATGCACATAGCATCATTTAATCAAGTTCGTTTCCTTTTCCTCCTCTCCTTCATTGTCCATGATATACTTGTTCTACTGAGCTCCCTTCTATTATTATTATACTAATTAGTGCATTCTAATTATACAAAAAGTGGGATTCATTGTGATATATTCATACATAGACATAATTTTTTCAATATCATTTCCCAATACTTTCTTATACTCTCTGCTCATACCACTACCACCATCTCAATTACCTTACTCTACCCCATTAGTCTCCTTTTGGTTTTCCTGGCATCATTGTCTGTTTTCTCTCTCTCCCTCTCTCACCAAATAGTTCACCAAATTTTCTCACCAAATAGTTCACCAAATTTTCATCCCGTATATTCTTCATTTTTTTGGGGGGTGGGGTGGGGGGGGTTTACTAGGGAATGAACACAGGGGTGCTGAACCACTGAGACACATCCCCAGCCCTATTTTCTATTTTATTTCAGAGACATTGTCTCACTTCCTGAGAAGTTAAGATTACAGATGTGAGCCACAGCACCTAGCTAAACACAGATATTCTTTCTTTCATTTGATCTAGTCTATTGTTGAGGCCTTCAGTTGAGCTTTTTACTTGACTTATGGAGATTTCTATATCAATATTTATTTTATTCTTTTTCAGAATCTCTATATATTTTCTGAAGTATTCTTTCTTGTCATACATTATTTTCCTTAATAGATTCATCTACTTATTTGCATCTTTGAATTCACTGATCATTTAACATTTAATATTTTTTTTAATTTAGTTGGCTTTTCTCTCTTCCTGACTTCTGTTTAAATTGTTGATTAGAAGTTGGTTCATATCTATTCTAATCTTTTTATCTTGTAGTTGTTCAGCCACACCTTCAGTGCTCACTTCTGTATATGCTTTCTCATAATTTTGAATATTAATAAGACAATAATTTTCTAAGTCTTTAAATCCTCATTTTTATGTACAATTTATTTTCGAATTAATTGTAATAAATTATTCTCAGGTCACAAATTAAGGCATCAAAGGAACCAAGCTGCTTCTTTAAAATTTTCCTTAGAAATATCCTCAGAAAAATATCCAATTTCATCACATTCTACTCATTTACTAACCCCAGTAAAATGCAGCCAAATATTTTTGTTACTTTAGGCCAAGAATCAACTTTTTTGTGTTGTCCAAAATTATGTTTCTTTTTTCCAACTAAGACATCCTCAGTATATTCTTTGCTATTCATATTTCTATCAATATATCCTCCAATTATTATTTACATACTTATTAAGAAGATGGAAGCTTTCTCTAGAACTTTAATCTTTTCTTTCTAAATCTTCACCATTTTTAAAGTCCCTTCACAGCATTGTGAGATTTTTTGTCATGCACCACTAAATTCTTCCAGACTGTACCCATTAGCCTATCCAAAGCCACTCCCACCATTTTAAGTATTTGTTACAGTAGAACTTTGGTTCTTTCTGCTTTAATCAGTTTAAAATGTTATAAAAATACAATTGACTGGGTAACTCATTTAATAAAGATATTGTACACTCATTTTTAGAGAATGGGAACTCTAAGGTCTCTTAAGGCATTGAGATCATATCTGTTGTCTTGTGATGACAATCTTTCTGATCTGCAGAAAGCAGTCTTCTCATTGAATCTGTACAGAGCTAAAAAAATAAATCATATGTTTTTATGTTTACTCTTAAAAAAGATTCTCCATCTTCATAACTTAGTTACCTCCTAAGGGCCTGCCTCCTAATATCATCAATCATTGAAATTACAATTTCAAAATATAAATTTTGGAGAATAAAATTATTCAGTCCATAACAGATACTAATCTTGTCATTTAGGATTCATGTTTTTGCTTTCTCTCCTACTCAAATCTGTGTCTTATGCCATTTTTCTAAACTTGGTATATAAAAAATCTAACCTTGAGATATATAAGGTTATGCTGTATTTTTAAATGACTGAAATTTATATATATATATATATATATATATATATATATCAGAATTGTACAATTTTTTAAATACCTTGTTAGCTACTAGAGTGACAATTACAAGAAAAATATTCCAATTCCATCCCCCAACAGAAGTTTTTGTCATTTTGAAGAATTAGAAAACAGTCATAATTTTTTAAATTTTCTCCAATTTTATGAATGCACAAACACACACATGCAAACACATTACCTTAAATATATGTTTCAATTTAAATGTTTAGAATAATTTATTATGTAAAGTACTATGTCAATATCCAGGGCTCACCTATTTGTAACAGTTACATAACTAGAACAGAAATGAGAGTCTGAAAGTATCAGATAAACATAACAAGATAAAGAAACATGAAATAGATTTCTGAACAATAAATCATTATATTGAAGAATTTATAACTCATGCACTTTACTTACAAGTATCTTCTTTAAAGAGCCTGAACTGGCACTATCATAGACACAAGAAGCATTGAGTTATGCACTGGAAACAAAGATGATAAACGTGAATGTAAATAAAAGGCCTCATAAATTTAAAAACAATAGGTGTGTTTTATGTATTAAATTATGTCACTATAATTTATAAATGACTTTTAATCTCAGCCAGAAGTCCTTTTGTGTTAACATCATGAGGGGCGATGTTTCTCTAAGTCCAAATCTAGTTGAACACTAATATGAGCTGTAAGAGTAGGAACACCATTCTATAGCAATTTATTTTTTTAATTATGTGTTTTTAATATGTTTTATTCTGCAAGTGGAGTAAAAGAATATTTGGAGAGTACGTGCAAGATTCACTCAAAAATTGGAATACTTTTCTGAAAGAATAAATGCATAATAAACTATTAAAAACATTTCTTATCAAATTATGAAAGTTTTAGGTCTCAAGATAGATGTATCTGAACTTCAGCTTTGATAATAAGGACAACTGAAAAGAATTTTGACCCTTCATATGTTAGTAAAATTTTAAGGTTTCTTCAAGGAGAAAAATAGGAAGAGTTTGCAGGGATATATGAGCTGAAGGTCTTAACAAATTTCAGAATGGAAAGTACCTGTACACTTATTTTAATGAGGATATGTGAATGTAACAATATGTAGGGAGTAAAATCAGACAATTATTTTTCTCAGAGTTCTGGAAACTGAAATTCCAAGACCAAGGTGAATTAACTTAAAGTATATCTTCTTGGCATGCAGAATTCTGTCTTCCTGTTGTATTATCACATGGCCTTTTACCTTTCATGTGCACTCATGACACTACTTTTTTCTTATAATGATATTGATACTATTGAATTAGAACCCCAACCTTATAACCTCATTTTAACTTAATTATTTCTTTAAAAGTCCTACCTCCAAATACACTCACACCTTGGATTAGAGATTCATCATATAAATATGGGGGAAGCAAAATTTAGTATAGCGATACTCATGAGTGAAATTACTGGGTGATATTATAATTTTGGAGAGGACTGAGAATATCATAGTATTTACAGACATTAGGAAACAAAGGGCATGCTGATGAGATATCACATGAAAATAATGATTATGTTAGTAATTGTATTAGAGACTATAATTGTTAGACTATGAAAAGAGTTAAGCTTTTTTTTCCCATTTCCTACACTTTGTGAGAGGTAACACTTAAAGGAGACCATTCATTTGAGGGATGAAATTTCAAGCACCACAGTACTCAAGATTCAAATTGGGTATTACTGGATGATATTCACTATATTTTAATTGGAAATCAAGGTTATAAAGAGGCAGAGTGGAAAGATTTGGAAAATTTGCTGTATGTCCAGTGAAAGTATTTGTAAACATATAGGCTAATGAAAGTGCATTAATAAGCCCTGATTAAAAGAGCCAAAGGTTTTGCATAAGAAAAATAAGAAAGATGCCTTCAAGGACAGTTCAGAAATCTGAAAGGCCAACTTACCCATAAAAGTCTGAAGGTGCAGAAATGAAAATTTGTTTGACTTTCTAGAGAAGTATCATTTGAGAAATTATCCTTTGTGTATCCTCTCCATCCAGTATGCCTAGAAAATCATTGGGATTTTTCTCCATATTCAATTAGCAAAACACTCAAGGTTCATTACAGCCATGGTTCAAGAATGACCAGTACAGAAACAAACCTTTGCATTATCAACATAATGATTTTGCTGGCACAAAGAATGGGAGAGTTGTAGGACCAGGGAAGCTTCAACTATGATTTCAGAGTAATGCCCGATGGCCAGAAAATGTGCATCAGGTTTAAACTCCTTGCAAATAGCCCCCAACTGTTCCATGTGTGAAGATGTAAAAGTAAAGTCAAAGATCCAATGGAGAGCCCAGTAAGGTACTAGGCACATGCAACACTGGTCAGTAAAAGATCAGGAAGTGAAAAGAGTTGCCTTGAGTGAATAGCTAAGTAGGCTTCAACCAGCAAGGACAAAGAGATGGGGATGTCTAAACCTTTAGGAATATACATTCCACCATAGTGGCTTATAGTCTGGATATAAAATTTTAGGTTTGAATGACTGCCCTGATGAGTTTTGGTCTTGCTTCATATTGCAATATGAAGTTTTAGTCTTGCTTCATATTACTAACTTCCTATTCCTTCCTTTTTGGAGTATATCCTATGCTTGACCCACTATTGTATCTTGGAAGTATTTAATATTCTTTTTAATTTTTGTGTGTATGAAAACAGGAGAGTTGCTCAAACAAAAATTTCTCCATAAACATTCTTATCAGCACTATTCACAACTTTCAAAATATTTAGTTGAAGTCATTTTAATTCCTTTATTGTGTAGATGAATATACTTTATCAGATCTGGTAGTTTTTATAATGTTTCAAGTATTAATTTTCTTCTCATTATCTGTTTTCTCCATATGAGTCCCTCATTATATGATTGATATTCTGCTTTATGATACCTCAAAGTATCTTTTGGTTCTGTTTATACTTACTTGTCCTTGTATCTTTCTGAGTTTTAATGTGAATGATTTCATCTAACATATTTTCTAATTCATTGGTTTTTATTCTTCCACTCAAATATGCCATTGAACACTTAGAGTGAAGTTTTCATTTCAATGAGTATATTTTTTGCTACAAAATATTTTACTTCATTTTTAATAATTTTTATCAATGTATTGATACACTCTACTGAGGCTTTTTATACTGGTTTCCTTAATTGTTTACATATTTTTAATATTTTGCATATTTGAGACCATTTATTCAAATAACTGGATTTTCTGTAAACTAGTTTCTGTCAATATTTTTCTTGTGAATTGCCCACACTTTACTGTCCATTTTAATTTTCCATGTGTTTTTTTTGCTTGGTAGACATTTTCAATATTATATCATGTATTTCTGAAAAGTGTAATGACCCCCACATTCATGGCTTATTGTTCTTTATTCCACTTACTTAATGATTTATCTTGTCTTGTGTGATGACTTGATTCACTATTCAGTAGTCTCTTATTCTGTTAGTTGACAGATAATCCTTAAAAGACTGAAGGCAAAAATAGAAAAGAAATATTTCCTCCTGGCATGTACAATTTAACTCTGAAGTATGCATTCCTTAAATGCATGCCCTTATTCTTCATTTCCTTCCTATGCAAAGCCCTGAAATCAGCCAGAGATCCAAGTCTATGATATACCCATATTCTTGTTTAAGCATGAATTGAGCTTTGTCAATGTTTGTTATCTTCTAGATTTCCCAATTACATGGGAGTAATCAAAACCCCTATAATTAGTTGTATATATTCTCTAACACCCCCTTTTCCAAAATTTTTTGTCCATCTTATGCTTGTTCCATCTGACATCCCTTGCCCCATGTAGCTGTGTACAATGAATGTCTTCAAGTGTTTTTAAAAAATATTATCAGAAAGTGTTGTGGGTGACATGCTGGCAAAATATAGGCTATCATTTGAAGCAAATATCAAGTAAATATTAGATGTAAAATGCCCATCAATTCTTTGAGTAAAACATCAATATTGTTCCTTATACTACCAGCAATCTGTATCAGTAATGGGACATGTTGTCCCTAGAGCTTCCACAAAGGTAAATAACGGTTGACTAAAGAATGGTGCATAATAAAGGTAACACAATCATTCTTTACTGAAATTTATATCACCTTTGGTCATTATTTAGCACTCTCTTATTTGTTGTGGGTTTTCAATTTGATTTCAGAATTCTCATAGAATAGATTCTGACAGTTTATCTGAGTTTAATGGCTGTTTGAGTGTAGAACACATCTGATAAATTTTATACCACCACTGGTACTGATAAAATGTCAGAATGAAACTATTATAATTGACAGTTTTATTTTGACTTTAAAAAAAAAATTCAGATACCCATTGATACTTTTTACTTAAGCTCCTTTGACTTGGATGTCTTTTTGTTTCAATTTTTATTTTTTTAGTTTTTGAGATCACAAGACTTCACAAATCACAAGTTTTGCATTTATTGTGTGTTTGTGTGTGTGTATATATATACATATATATACATATATATACATATGTACATATATATTTTATATTTAGATAGAAAATAGACTATATACGTTCATGTCAAGGGTATTTTATTTAGTAACAAAAGTAAAATTGGACAACTTTCTTTGTGAAATGACAGAAAATTAATGTTTACATTGAAATTCCCCCATCAATTCTTAAAAACAATAAGATACTTTTAAGCTCAGGTAGCCAGGAATGTATTTACTTTCACAATGCAGCTATGAGACTGTTATTATAGGGTACTTCTGTCCAGTTTTTCCTGTAGGTATTTTTTAGGTGTGAGTCAAATATAAATTCACTTGTGTTTCCTGATCTTTCTTGATGTAATAAAAAAAATTGTATTAGTGGTTTCTTCTAATCTGCCTTTACTGGACTTGAAATGAAAAATGTTCATGAAAATAATTTCTCACAATATAAAACCATTTTCATGATTCATAAATTTAAAAATAGATGTGTGTTATGTATTTACTTATGTTACTGCAATTTAAAATCATGCATAATTAGAACTTTATAAAAAAGTCATATTGAAAGACAAAATGCATTTTGAGTAGTTGGGAAAAAAAGGAAGAGCAGACTCAGATATGAAAGAGATATTATTATCACATGAATTAAAATCAACTATGACAAATATGTTAAGGTTTTCAATGGAAAAGTGAAAATCCTAGAAGAGATGAATAATAAAAATGAAGACAAAAAAATTGTTTTTTGAAAGTTATAAGAAAATCCTAAAAGAACAAGCAAAAAAAACCACAACTAAATATCAAGGAGAGGACCTTTGATAGGTACATTAATTGAATACCCAAGGAAAGAATCAAAGAAAAATAGAGATGGGGATATAACTCAGTGGGAAAGTGTGTATTTACCATGTAAAGGCCCCAGTTTCAATCTTCAGGACCCTTAAAGAAAAATGAATAAATTTAAACAACAATTTCTAAAACTGAGATAAAACCAGGAAATTTTTAATAAACATAGCAGAATGCTTAAAAATAGTTGTAATACAACATTTATGCAATTGGAACATTTGCATAAATATATTTGCAATAATAACTCATAATTCTATAAACTTAATGACATAAACCAAACCACACATCCTCGAATCTCAAAGAATCCCAAGGACAATAAAACAAAAATATACATAGTTATATCATATTTAAACTGACAGAATTAAGTGAAAATTAAAAATCATCTAAGAAAATATTGTGCCAACATAAAGAAAAAGAAAGACAATGATTACATTAAATTTATCCTCAGAAATAAATTAAAAAAGAAGGAATATGGATGAAGTACTGAGTGTTTTAAAGAAGCAGCATCCTATAATTGTGGATACAGTGAAAATATTATTTAAAATTGAACAAGAATTAAATATTCTCAGAGAAACAAAAATATAGGTAATATGGTATCAGTAAGTTTGCTTTGCAATAAATGTTAAAATAAATTCTTTAGTGGGAAATGATAGTTCAAAATCTGATCTACAAATGGAAAGAAAGAAGACTAGAGAAAGCATGGATGGAAGTGTAATGTAATCCTTTAAAATTTCTTCATTGACTTTAAAAAATATAATTTGTTCACAGTGTTAAAAATGCAATGTTGTATCTGATGATTATAGGCTATGGGTAAATAAAATTAATGACAAGAATGTTATAAAGAACTGAAGAGAAGAATTAAGTATATTGTAGAAGGTATTGAAAGGAATCAGAAATGTAGATATATTTTGGAATCTAAAGGGAAATCACTAAAAGGGTTCAAAAAGAAGAATTAAATTACTATGTGTTGAGGAAAGTAAAACAAAGTATGCAAAATATTGAAAAATAGGGAGTGCAGAAAAATGTACAAGAAAAACGAACAAAAAAGTAGTAAAAAAGGAATAGATAATGTTAATAGTATTTCGTTGGGGGCCGCAATCAAGTCAAGATGGCGTCTGGCAGTTTTCCAGGAGGAGTGGTTTGTGAGGCAATGCCACCGAGCCATTAAGAAGGTGGGGATTCCTTATTGGCTGACTGCTGTATCTAGATGATGCTAATTGAATCAAGCTGTGTGTAATCAGTTAGATATATATATATATACCTCTGCTGTTCCGCAGTAAAGCAGTTCCCGCTTCAACCTTCAAGTTGCTTGTCACCTCCCGGTTATTTTGCCCAGCCGGACTGCAGCAGTATTTAAATTTTATAAATAGCCTAATATGCCAATTAAATAATAGAGACCCAATGGATCAAATATCAACACTAACTTCATTATATTTACTACAAATTAACTTCACACATAAATATATATATGAATGAAATAGATACAATATAAGGACATGAGAAAGTATTGGGGAACAAAATGTACCAAATTATGCTATTTCCATGTAGGAATGAACCACAATGGAGCTCATTTTTATACATAATGATAATTAAAATAATAGAATAGTAATAAATAGAGTAGAACAAGATTATGATCATGAGGAGGGTGGAGGGAAGGGAAAGGAAGGTACTGGAGAATGAGATAGATCATATTATTTTAAATGCATGTATAAATATGACATAATATTCTTTATATACATTATATAATATTCATTATATAATATATGGTATATAATATATTATATACCATATATTATATTATATTACATTATATTATATATTACATAATATGTAATATTTATTCATTATATAATATTCATCATATTCATTATTCCATATCCATACATGCATATAAAATGATATTACCACTACTACATATGATTACAATGCTCAATCAAAAGAAGTAATTAGAAATAAGATACCATGATAACATCAATTAAGAGTAAGCTGAGGTAGTTATAATAATTTAAGATGAACAGACTTTAGAAATAAAATTATTGGAGATAAAGAGGGGGATTGCATGATGATAAAGAGATCAATTCTTTCAGACCACCTAACATTATTAATGCATTTTATCTAGCAAGAGGGAATAAAAATACACAAGACAAATTTTAAACTTTAAAATCAATGTAAAAAAGTTTGGAGAATTATCTTAATATACTTGGATATCAAATAACATTCATTTAAACTACAGGAAACAAAGAATAAATCTCATGAATATTTTCAAAATAAGTTTAAATATAAATGAAAATACAACTTATCAAATATGTCTAATATAGAAAATGTAGTGCATAAAGGATAATTTATACTCTTCAGTATATATATTCAAAACAATAAATTCCTAAAATCACTAATCTATGCTTCTATCCTAGAAAATTTAAAGAAGAATAAATCTAAAGTCAAGATAAGAAAATAAGTAAGAGACACCAGACCAAAAATCAATGAAATTTAAAACAAGGCATTAATAGTGCTTAACAAGAAAGTTAAATGCCATTTTTTTAATTTCACCTTGTATCATTATATGAGTTAAGTAAGCAGAAGTCAATTGCTCTCCTTTAGCCAACAATTCAAAAAAATTACATTTTAATTTCCAAACCCAAAACTACTTACATTAATGCCTAAAATAAAATATTTTAGTATAATTATTACAGAATGTATATAAGATTTATGTGAGGAAAATTACAAATCTGTGAGTGAAATCTAACCGGAGCTAAATAAGTGGAAAGAATCACGTTCATGGAAAGTAGCAGTCCATATTGTCAATATAATATTTATTTCCAAATTATCTATAACTAATAAAATCATAATCAATAATAGTCCAAGTTATATTATATAGATATCAAAAAGTAAATTTAAGTCAGGTGCCTTAGTTCATGTCTGTAATCCCAGCAGCTCAGGAAGCTGAGGCAAGAGGATCACAAGTTCAAGGCCAGACTCAGCAACTTGACAAGACCAAAAGTAACTTAGCTTAGCGATACCTTGTTTTAAAATAAAAAATAAAAATGGTTAGAGATGTAGATCAGTGGTTATCTGATCCTGGATTAAACCCTTAGCCTGTACTCTCCCCCCTCAAAGAAGTGATTCTAAATTTCATATAAAAGGAAAAAGAAACTGAAGAGCTAACATAATATTAAAGAAAAAAAAAAAGTTAGGAATGACACTACCAAAATTTTATACTTACTGAAAAGCTACAGTAATTATGACAGTGTGGTATAATAAAGGACTAAAGGCAATTCAATGAATAAAAATACTCTTTTGGACAATTGGTGGAAATTTAGACAGACAGTCACATATAAAAAAATCTAGATATAGACATTAGACTTTTCACAAAAATCAACTCAAAATAAATCATAGACCCAAGTGTAAAATGTAAACTATAAAATTTGCAGAAAAATAATACATTAGAAAATTAGGCATACTTTGTCTCAGTGGTAACTTTTTACATATAACATCAAAACCAAAACCATGATTTCTGAAAGAGAAAAGGTGAATCATTAGCCACTCATTAGGATTAAAATATTTTACTCTGAAAAAGGCACTCTTTACAGAGCAAAAAGACAAGATATGGATAGCAAAAATATGTTAACAAAATGTACATCTCATTGTACATGAATAATTTTAAACCCCAATTATAAGTAAAAATACAGTGCATTTTTAATGGGCAAAAATCTGCATACATATTACAACAAAGAAGATATATAGACATGGAATTAAACATATGCAAAGATTATTTGCATCATAAGTTACTACAGATTTGTAAATGAATACAGCAATGAGATATTATTACACACTATGTGAATGTACCAAACCTGAATTACTAACATGAAACTCTTAGCATTTTCAAATGTTGCAGAGCACAAGAATAACAAGAACTCCATTTTATTGCTGGTGAGAATGCCCAGGAGAACAGCCACTTTGGATGACTGATTGGGCTGTTTATTTGTGAATCCAACATTATGTAAACATACAATCCAGCAATCACACTTCTTGGTAATTACTAGAGAGAGATGAAATCTTATACTAAAGAAAATACATGCATACAAGTAATTATAGCAACTTCACTAATAAGTACAAAACTTGGAATCCATAAGAAAACATATTGAAAGCAGCATAATATCTTATTTTGACCCTTCTTCCAACATCAGATCTCTTTCATCATAAAATTAAATTGGGTAAAGCCCTGCTGAAATAGAAGTTTTGGATGAAATCTATAATTTTTAAATACCACCCAAAAACAGGAAAATCATAACTAGAGTGAAAAAACAAAGGTCAATATGATGATGATTCTGATGTAGCAATCATCTGTCAAATATTTTGAATCATAAAAATACTATAGAAAGCAATTATGAATATTTTTGAAGTTTGAAAATATATTAAATATTGGCAAAAATTGAAGATGCAATGTATAGAAAGTGAAAATTATTGAAATACTTATAATTATTTTAATAAGTTCATTGAAATAAAAAAAGACTCACTGAATGAAATTTTACGTTAGATTGGGGAGGACAGAGCCAGTGAACAAGTTGATCAAAATGAAGCAGATTTTAAAAGACTGCTGAAGGAGGCTTTATTGAGATTTCGCTCCTGGGGAGACCCTTAGACCAATAGGGTGGGTCTGAGAAAAAGCGCACCAGGGCTGAAGGGACCTGAATTTTTATTAGGCTTAGGGCAGGAAGGGAGGGGTTGGGACATTAAACCGGGTTTTTAGAGTCTCCTGTCCTGCTGGGTTTGGTTCAGATTGGGGAGATGACTGAGATCCAGGATTGGCCAGGAGACCCGCTGATTGACAGGTGGTTCTCTCAGTGCCTGATTGGTGTTTCTCTGGAGCCCACAGGTTGCTTGGTGCTTTGTTCCTCAACCACCTCCATCAATCTGACAAGATAAATAAAATTTATTCCCTTTGAAGAACAAGAAGTAGGACTTAAAAATTAAAGTGCAAATTCTCAAAGATCTATAAAACAGTAATAGAAGATGTAATGTTCTCATCATCAAAGATCCAGGGAAGAAAAAAAAAATGATTGTGGGGATGTAAAAATAATTGAAAGGATGAAATACATCATTCTGAAATTTTAAGAATCTCAGTGAACTCCAAGCAAGATAATTCCAAAGAAACTCTTACCAAAATATACCATAATATAATTCATTGAGAAGAAATAATTCTTCTTAGCAGTCACACATATATATGGAGAAATATGATAGAGTGGTACTAGTATTTAAGGACAGCAGATTCTCCATGTGAATCTATGAAGTTCAGAAGGAGTGACTCATGGTGGCACACACTTGTAATCCCAGTGGCTCAAGAGGCTGAGGTAGGACAATCTTGAGTTCAAAGCCAGCCTCAGCAATGTCGAAGTACTTAGCAACACAGTGAGGAAAAAAGAAAGTTCAGAAGGAAGTGGCCTGAGTTTTTTCAAGTGTTAAAAGAAAGAAATAAAACAATTAATTACTCTAAATTAAAAGGAAAATATTCAGGAATAACAGTTAATATTTTATAAATTATATAAAATTTTAAGAGTTTCTACCATGGTAAAATGGCGCAAGCCTATAATCCCAGCAGCTAGGGAGGTTGAGATAGGGGGATTGTAAATTCAAAGTCAGCCTCAGCAAAAGCTAGGCACTAAGCAATTTGTTGAGACCTTTCTCTAATAAAATACAAAAATTGGGCTGAGTGTACCTGAGTTCAATCCTTGGTAAACCCCACCCCCCCAAAAAAAAGTTTCTGTGGGACATACTCTATCAAATAGCAAAATACTTTCTCCAGTTAAAGATATTTTAATGGAAAAAAGTCTAAAATTTCAGAAGGAAGATGCAACAATGGAATGTATATAGTATTAAATAAGTTAAATTTTCCTGACAATTCTCATGGGTATGTGAATCTGTAGAAAGCTGAAGCATTGACTCAGTGCTTAATTAATTTTGATGAGAAATTTAAGACGATTATTTAAAAGGTATTTAAGGTAAAAGAGCCTAAATAGAATAAAGGTTTCTATACTCACTCAAATTGTGAAGAATTGATAACAACATAGTAAGCATAAATATTTTTGTAATGCCTAGGGCCAATAAGACAGTTAATGAAACAATATTCTCAAAATCACTATTGAAATGCCAGATTCGTGGGACCCCAATAGACCTCCAGGAGCCAAATCCGATGCAATCAAACAAGAGTCTTTATTGCAAACTCGAGCCTGGACCACAACTGTTTCTGATGCAGCAGTCCCGGAGAGTGAGTCCCTACCCTCAGTTCAGTGAGGATTTATAGGTTTTTTTGAGATACTCTATGTGTCACAACGTCACATAACAAATCATTTCATACTGCGGAAAAATCAAAGAACAACTCTTAACATTGATTATCACATTCACTGGTGGGAACAAGTTGGGTAAGGATGATTGGTTAGTTCAAGAGGTGGATACATTTGAACTGATTGGTGTAAGCCACAAAGCTGTACATGCTACACTACAAGATTTCCTAACATGTTATCAATCACCAAAACTACTGGGAGGGTCACCTGGCATTTCAGGTATTTTCTCTGTCTCACACTGATTGATGGTTGCTAGGGAGTTGCTATGGGTCTTCAGGGTCAGGCTTTAGGCCCCCAAATATTCTTTGGTCTATCCAGGAACTAACATAACTGAGTCAGGGACCATGACTCTGCAGATCTCTCCTGTTATTTACAGACAAACAACTCAACAGAGTGGCTATGTGCCTAGGAATGCTCTGTGGGTTTTTCCAAGGACAAGGGTCACTGACGCCCCCTCCCTCTGGACAGACCTTGAGGTAGAAGCTGGTTTCTCAAAAATGGAGTCACATCAGTTTCTCACTATAAATAATTTAAAGTATAATTCTAAAAATGATAAAACAACTAATGAAAAGGTAAGACAAAAGGAAAAGAAGGACAAACACATAAGAAATAAATAGAAAAAATAATAGAATGGGAGAAGTTTCAAATTCTGACATGGGTGAATGAGTAACTTGTTAAAATTGTTCACATAAAACATTTTAAATATGGAAAAAAATCAATCATCTACCATTTAAGAAATATGACAATTATTAACACAAGAACTTGAATGTAATCTGTATAAGAGAAACTTGAATCTGACCAAGACTGTAGGATCTGTGACACTTTAACTTATGGCTATTCCTATTCAGTTTCTTTCCACAATTTAGTGGAACAATAGCAAAATCACAAAAACAAACAACCAACCACAGAATCTTATCAGCAAGTGAAAAATGTGTTCCTTTGTTTTTAAATATGTTATAATACCATCTCCAGAAAAAAGTTAATAGTTTTTACTTGTAGTTCCTCAGAAACATGTTTTCACTATGTTGTGCCTATTTTTTTTATTGGATTTGAAGTTTGGCTCAATAGAAAAAGTAAGCCTACCCTAAGGGCATTAAAAAAAAAATAAGTCCTAATAAAAAAGAAAATAAAAAATCTAACAATATTTCAGCTACCTATCTACCTACTTACCTAATGCATTTTTGGATAAAAAAAAGAAAAAAAGAAAAAGGTCTAGAAAAGAATTTAAAAGTAAATTCTAGAAAACTAGGTGCCTCTTAGAACTTTGTAAAGTTCCCATTGGCCTAGGCATCTAAAGATTTATTCAAAAGCACAAGTGTTACTGAAAGTTCAGTCTTTCTCCTCATGCCCAGATAATAAATATACATGGCTTTGAACAAAGAAAAGTGTTTTATTTCATTTGTAGCAAAGGGGATTCCTGTTCCAGAGGGTGCCATTCTACCCATCCAGGAAAACAGTTTTTTTTTTTTTTTATTATTATTCAAAGACTCCCTTCCATCCCTTTCCTATAAGGGGATGATGATTCACTTGTTAATTTCAGAGATAACCATCCCTCAGATTTCTGTCACCATTCCCAAGTCTGAATTACTTGGTTATTGAGATAACTGGGTATAGGATGGGAAAACATGTAATTTTGTTCCCTGCCCTCAGGTTAGGGAGGAGAGGGAGACCAGGAAAAGAAAAAAAAAAAAAAAAACATGTCCATTTAAAAATAAGCTTCAGTGGCAGAACAGCAAGGGCTATATTCAAAGAATGGGGTGGACCACTGTTACACAAGGTTGTGTATATGACCAGGAAAGACTACACAAAAGACATTGGCTAACCTTTGGCTAACCTTGTATCATTGTGCAACAAAGAAAAAAAGGCCAAAGATTTCTTGTAAAGTGCATGAACTTTGAAGTTGCGCATTTTCACACACATAGCTAGGAATGATATGGGAAAATTGTGTTCAGCAAGAGACCAAGCACCACTCAGAGGGTTAGAGAATTCAGGCTTATTTAAACCGTCTGGTGAACCCAGATGAGCTAGTGCTTTGAAGTTCTGGGCCCTGAGCTGAGGTTACAGAGGTATATTTGCAGAAAATTTGACATCATTCCTTAGCCATTATAACATTATGAGGTTAGAATTCTTAACTTTTGTGACCAAGGGTCATGTACAGACATTTTACAACAAACTCAAGGGCAGAACAAAGAGTAAAATGCTTATAAGTATTATCATGAAGTGGCCTTTTCTACAGGCAGCAATAACTTAAAATGACTTGAGTTTATCTCCCTAAGAGCTGTATTTCTTTTTTTTTTTATATTTATTTTTGTAGTTGTAGTTAAACACAATAACTTTATTTTATTTATTTATATGTGGTTCTGAAGATCAAACCCAGGGCCTTATACGTGTGAGGGGAGCGCTCTACCACTGAGCCATAACCCCAACCCAAAGAGCTGCATTTCTAAGAACAAAGCCTATAAGGTTATAGTTTAGACAGTAGTTAATTGGCATAGTAAACTATAGTTTATTCTAACAATTGAGTTATGTAGATACATTCCTACAGAGTTCAGAAAGTTACAATGTCTAAGATAAAATTACTCTTTTCACAGGCATCTGTTGAATCTATGACCCTTGAAAGCCTGGCACAGGGGTGTTTACATTTTAAGAGGGAGTAGAATCCTTGATACACTTATTTACAATCCAATTCATAGGGAAGCATGGTTAATTAGGTTTTCTGAAGAAAGGCTGAGGATGAGTGAATTAAATCTTTTCCTAGGTATTGGTTCTTCGTTATAAAGTTCCTGTAATTTTAATTTATAATCAGGTCTGGTTTCTCCATCACAGAAAAAGGGTATAATTTTTGCAAGCAAAACATTTAAAGAACTATTAAAACCAAATATCGGCTGACCAATATATAATAATGGCCAAGGTAACATTTATGAAGCTGAGATTTAATGTAAAAAATAAACAAAAAAGCAAAGAACCTAGAGACCATAATTTATAGAATTTCATGGAGCACATAATTTGTACAATTAGTATAGAAAAATGCTAAACAAGCAAAAACAAGAGCCAGCAATTACAAATGCAATATGATCAATGATTGTAAGTATTTAAAGGTGTAGAAATATGATATTAAAGTTAATAAAATGTCAAATTCTCAACAACAAAAAATATAAAATATTTGAAAAAATTATGTCACATTATATGTAGAAAAAATAGCCAATATAAAAATGGCCTGGGGGTAGGGACTAATTTTTTTCTTACTTACTTAATGAAGATATATTCAGCAATTATAACAATGATCAAAGATCTAAAGAAACTATGTTAAAATAATTGATACAGAACAAAAGTATCTCAAAACCCAGAAAATATTAGTGTATTACCTAAGTCTTCGATAAGAGAAAAGTTGACATCACTCAAGAATGTTAATTTCTCTTCTGAGGAAAGAGTTGGTGTGTTTTGCATTGTGCATTGGCTATTTACATCATGGTAAGTAGAACTATGAGCTTGTTTTTGTCTTTATTTGTATATTAAGAATGGTCTAAGGAGATGGATGCTAAATTTGTAAGGTATAGGCTTGTAATCATAAATTCCATGAATCAATTGAACTGTGTCATGGGGTGCCCAAATTACTCATTATTTCTGTGTGTGTGTGTGTGTGTGTGTGTGTGTGTGTTGTGTGTGTGTGTGTGTGTGTGTGTGTGTGTATTCTTGAAGATTAGCATTTAATTTGATGGGCTCAGTAAAACATTGAACTCTTCATAGAAGGTAGCTATCATCTCAACCACTGGGAATCTGGATCAAATAAAAGATGAAATTAAGAGGAATTTTCTTCTTTTTTCTGACTCACTATATTAGCTGGGGTATGAAAGAGAATACAAAAAGATAAATAAATGGAAACAGACCTCAACAGAAGAGCAATGCTTTATTAGGCAGTGGAGTGGCACATTTTCAAGAGCAAAATAGCAAATGACTGCTACGAGGGTCTGACGTTTACATGGTTAGCAGGGCCACATCATGGAAGGAGTTTGTCAGTTACTTTTTGGAAGGCTTACTTTTGGCAGACAGGGGAATTTTGGTGGATAATGGAATTGCAAAAGGTCAGAGTCCTTAGTTTCTTTTTTCTCTGAGGAGTTCTAAGTATCATCTCCTTCATTCCAGACTCTAAATGGGTATAAAGAGTTGGAGTGACATCATTATATTTGGTTATTTCTTGCTGAAATGGGAGAGAGTAGGAGATCCCCTGTCAGAGATCTGGAAGAAGATAAGGAAGTGAGAGGTATATTAAATTCTTATACAGTCCTGATGGTTGTGGTTTGACTGGGGTGTAGAAAAAGAAACTTCATTGTCATTGTGGATGACTTCTTCCTTGTGGGGCACTAAAGAGTCCCATTGTGAGTAAAGGAGGAGAAGGGCCTTTGCATATTTGTGGGAGGTGGTCTAGGCGAGACAGATCACCTAGTCAAGAAGGTGCTTCTGAATAAAGTTAATAAAGTAGGGATAAAAGGTTATTACCAGAAAAAAATGAGTATTACAGGGATTAAAGAGGGAGCAGTCAGGAAGTCCATCATTTTACATCTCTCATTGAGGCCCATCAGGATTTGACTAAGATTTTCTAGTTGTTTAACCTTATCCCTTGCCAGTACTGACTGATTTACATAAAGGCAATATTCTTCCCTGAGGAAGATGCAGAGGCCACCTCATTCAGCAGCAAGGAGATCTAGGTCTCAAGGATTTGATTTTGCAGGACAACAGGTGCCAGGGAATCCAGTTGATTTTATAAAGTCAGTGCTGAATTGGCAAACTATTGGATATCTTCAATAAATGGTTCTAACTACTTTTTTTTTGGGGGGGGGGCAGGGTACCAAGGATTGAACTCAGGGGCACTCAACCACTGAGCTACAGCCAAAGACCTGTTTTGTATTTTATTTAGAGTCAGGGCTTCACTGAGTTGCTTAGCATCTTGCTTTTGCTGAGGCTGGTTTTGAACCCACAGTCTTCCTCTCAGCTTCCTGAGTCACTAGAATTATAGGTGTGTGCCACCACGTGTGGCCTGACTAATTATTATAGTAGTGAGTAAAGGTTCCTAATCCTGCTGCTCCTGTGCCAATCCCAGAAGATATTTCTAGCCAAATTTTTTAACAATATCTTAATTTTAATGTATTTATTTTTATGTGGTGCTGAGGATCGAACCCAGGGCCTCACTCATGTGAGGCAAATGCTCTACCACTGAGCTACAACCCCAGCCCCTTCTCGCCTCATTATTAAGGAAATAAACTGATGGGCTGTCCTATGTCTGGTGTATCTATATCAAGATAGGCAAGCTTTGTTTATTAGGTAAAACATTGTTAATCTGAGGAGTAAGGAAGACCATAGAACAGAGACCAGTCCTATTTTTAAGTAGACAAGAGTAAATGAGGACCCTGCAAAGGAACAATGCCTCATAATTGTGGGTGGTGGCATGAAGACTGTGGGGCTGAGTGAATTTGTTGGATATTTGCACGTTCATTTTCTTGTGGTAGCTGACTGACTGAGATTGAGCCTGTCTTTTTTTTTTTTTTAATTCAATAGGGGGCTGTTTGAAACAATTGAATTCATTCAAATTTGAGCCCAGTGTTGGAGGAATTGGATCCTTGGTAGTGTAGTCCTGACATATTTATATGATTAATGAAATGTTGAAGGGGGCCTCGTTGGAGGCAGAGCCAGTAGTCTTGGGCTAAGTATGGATTGGTGTGATTTAGGAGTTGATCTGTTAAGTTAAACAGTAGACTAAGTTGAAGGTCCAAGGTATATGGTCTTATCTGAATGGGGAGATACAAGGGAGCTCTGGTATGGCAGAAAGGATTTTGTATTATCTGTGGTATCTGGGATTTGAGAACTGTCTGTAGAGCCTGGTCTTGGACAC